>NW_024370041.1:4392377-4992377 GCF_014805655.1 Passer montanus | reverse complement strand
GCCTGACATCTTCAAACAGTTGGTGTCAGGTACCTGCTTCCTGTTTGGGTTTGCCACTTGCCACCGAGTGAAAGCTCTTAACATTTCTTTTGCAAGCAGGCACACTTGTCAACCCTTTCATATGTTTTCACCATACTTCACTGCAAATGAACGTGAGTATGGTTGTTCTAAATACACTAAGTAACCTCTAAGTATCAGAAAAATTGGTGGTTTTTTTTGTCTATTGGTTTGGTTCACAGATGTTAAATTTGCCTTTTTCCCCCGCCAGTAATGTCAAGTGATCAGTGGAATGTTGTAGTTTGATGAAAAACAAATCTTCAAAGTTAAACATGCATTATCAGTAAATAAAATAATTAAATGTGTCTTTTTAAATGTTGGCTTTTAACAGCTTTTCTTCTTTTTTTGGAAACTTCTAGTCACTACAGAATAATTAGCAAATGGCTATAAAATATAAAATGCTTGACTGTAAGTTGGGCCATCAGTACAACTCCATCAACTAACAGGAATTGTGTTTTCTTTCTACATTTCATATTTGAACTTATGTAGGGAGTGATTCATATTTAAAAATATTTTTTCTTTGAAAACAGGATCCTAACAATGTTTAGTACTGTAGCCTTAAATTGTAGCTTCTCATATTAACAAGTTTTTTCATGTGTTTCCACTTGCTCACATGGGTCAAATAGGTCATTGTGAGAAACTCCTGTTATCTAAGGCTGTGGACAGAGTGGAATGAAAATGCTGTGCACTGCAGGTCAGGGAATTAATTTGCAGCAGAGAACCACAGGGAAGAAAGCTGGATCCATGCCAACTCAGCAATGAATGTGTTGGGGATGCAGGATGCTTTCACTGCAGCAGGGGAAGGCAAAGTGACGATGGCAGTAATTAATGATGACATCTCCTTCATTCTGCCCTCTGCATGGGAATTCCTCTTATTTATTGAGAGTTGTTGTTGCTAGGCTGGGGCAATACAGAATTTAAATTGCTAGATGTCCAAGTTGCCTTTTCATGGTGAATTTTGGTAGTACTCTCTATTGGGATGGGTTAAACTAGGAGCTGCTCCCCAAAGTTCATACAAAGAAAAATTCTGTTACTTTTAGAAAGTGGAGTCTCATGAGTTGCACCTTCAATTTATAGATGATGCCAAGGTGGGTGGAAGAGTTGATGTCTTCAACAGCAGGAAGGCTCCACAGAGGGATCTGGACAGGCTGGATCAGTGGGCCCAAGGCTCTGAGGTTCAACAAGGCCAAGGCTGGCTCCTGCCCCTGGGTCACAGCAACCCCTGCAGTGCCACAGGCTGGGGCACAGTGGCTGCAAAGGCCTCGTGGAAAAGGAGCAGGGAGTGCTGGTTGAGAGTGGCTGAACAGGAGCCAGCTGTGCCCAGGTGGCCAAGAAGGCCAATGGCACCTGGCCTGCATCAGCAGGGGTGTGGCCAAGCACAAGTTTTTTGAGTGGCTGAGGCAGCGGAGATGTTTAGCCTGGAGAAAAGGAGGCTCAGGGAAGACCTTATGGACCTCTGCCTGAGGTTGAAGCCAGGTGGGGTTCAGGCTCCTCTCCCCAGTAACAATTGATAAGACAAGAGGAAATGGCCCGAGTTGTACCAGGGGAGGTTTAGATGGGATATTAGGAAAACTTCCTTCATGAAAAGGGTTGTCAAGCATTGGAACAGGCTGCCCAGGGCAGTGCTGAGTTGCCATCACTGGAGGTGATGAAAAACTTTGTGGATGTGGTACTTGGGCACGTGGTTTAGCAGTGGACTTGGCAGTGCTGGGTTAGTGGTTGGGCTTGATCTGAAAGGTCTTTTCCAACCCAAACAATTCCATAGTGCTACATTGCCAGTGGGAAATAACCAATTAGGTGATGAGGCAAAAAGAGTCTGAAAGCTCAGCCTTCTTGATCTGTGCAAGATGGACTGGAGGGAAAAGCATAGAGAGGCTTTGGATCTCTAATGTGAAATAACTGTCTGGATTCTGAAGCCAGGACTTTTGTGTGTACATTGAAAACCTGTTTGTTACATCAGAGAAGACACCACGTTGTTACTGGATTCTTCTGTTAAAGTAGCCCATAAAACTCTAAAATACTTGTTAATTGCTTTAATTGCCATAAAATATTCCTTTATTTTTGGCATTGATTTGTGTTCATCTGTGACTTCTGATTGCCACATGATGTTGAAGGGGTTCTGGAACTTACCAAGCTAGAAAGGGTGACAAAAAATATCATGGACTTACTTAAATGAAGAGGCTAAAATATCATCCATTCAGCTCATGGTGATGTTGTCATAGACCACATTGCCTTAGCTAGATTTTACTGATAATTCAAAACATGGCTATTAAAGAGGTACTGAACAGCACAGGAAGTTACCTTCCTTTGAAGAAGTCTTGCAAAAGACCTCAGAAAGGTCATATTAAATTTAATGTTGTGGAAGAGCACCATAAATTTTATCAATGGCATGTACAAAAGGGTAGATATGTTTGCCTTTTGTTGCTCTAAACATATGTTTCTGTTATAAGGAAGATTAATTTCTTGGCATTTTTTTGGTACCTATTCTGGAAGCTAATGCAGCAGTTGATGTTAGCTTTATGGTCTAATTATTTAATATATGGCTAATTACTGGTAGGCCAAAAATAAACCATTTGTCCTCTGCTGTGGCTATCTACATGCACTGACTCACTATCACTCATTATCTTCCCTATCAAAATGAAATATAAGTGCTGTCTGTTATGTGAAACTCTGAGCTGTGTTTTCCAGGAAATGAGGAGTTTGGAGTAAATCCCAAAGCAGAATCTCTGCAGTGGCTGCCTGTGCTGCTGTAAAGCCTCAACAGAGCACCTGAAACAAAACTGCACATCCCAGTGTACAGATAAACCAAAAGATAACAGATAAAGCCACCAAAAGAGGCATTAAAATCCGGAGGCTTTTATGTAGAAAGATGGATCAAGTGAAAGATTTACTACTTCAATTCCAACTAATTGATTTCTGTTGCTTAAATTAGAGCAAAATTTCAGTGCTACCATGTATCCAAACCCATTTGTTATTAGCTTACAAAGCAGAATACTGTAATTAAATAAATTGAATGTTTCTTGAAGTTCTTCTAAAGAATAGACTAATTTGCTTACAATGCATTGGACAGTCTAAATTGGCTGGCATCCTTCCAGTTTTAAAGCATCTGAGATCTGAAATTTTTATGGGAGCAAATATTCCAGATTTTTTATGTAAGTTACCCTGCTCTGGGTGTCATAAGAAAAATGGAAGAGGGGAAGGAAGTGATGGAGAATTGTTGGCTTGTTTTGGTTTTTTTTTCTTCTGTAGGATGATAAAATAAACCCTGTAGAACAACAGAGAATTTGGGAAATTGCACATCTTCAAACAGCAAAAGCAATTTAGCTTGTAGAAATCTTTCAGTATTTGTACATTATGTATCAAAGTTCCATCAACTGTTCTTTCTGTAATCTTCCTGTATCCCTGCTAGACTAGGCAGGAGAAGATGGCCATGTTTTTAATTGGCTTTTTCACTGAGCTCTCTGACAACAACCAGCTGCCTGTGTGAAGCCAGGTAACTCTATACAGACAACTGCTACTGGAGATGGAGCTATTGTGATTTATTTCCATTGGGAAGTGTATATTAAAATTCTAATTACCTGTAGTTTAACTTAGTAGTACTACATATATTAAAAAAAAATACCTGACTCAAAGTTTGGCATACATGGAGAGGTGTTGGTAGATTTTGGGTGCTCTGGAGCAGAAGCATCTAGAGGTTATAGGAATGCTGAAGAAATGAGGCTGAATATTAAGTGTCTTTTAAGGGGGAAACAAATAAATTATATGCTTAAACATTAGTATATTGTAAAAGGTTGAAATATATTCATTAGATCATTGTGCCTTTAGTTGCAGTAATCAAGTATATTAAGGTATAAAATTTCATGATGCTTGTAATAATTATCTCCTGAGATTATTTAGACAGAATCTTAGAGCTTTTTAACAGGTTATAAGGATTAGAAAAACAGAACAAAACCATGGAACAGTTGCTTACCAGCTGTGAGTCCTCTTTCTTTATTCTGTTTGTGTAAAATGTTCTTTGATACATCAGGAATTTTGAATATGTATATAGGTGGTTATGTAAGGGAAATTCAATCTGTCTTGTAGCTGCTGTCACATAAGATTGCATTTAAAAAATAATCCATTGAAGTAAAATAAAATTTAGGGAGGAAAGTTGTTTTAATATGGCTTTTCCTCTTATTCAGTGTAGCATTTCAGGGAAAAAAAAAAGCAAGAGAAAAATTGCATTTCCCATATTAAAGTTGGGTGGCAAGTAAAATAAATTGGAATCTCATGTCCTAAAATAAAATGTAATTGGATTACTTAAAGTCTGATATAACCAGATGTGAATAGTGTTCTCAGAGTTTCCTGCCTTAATATTTCTCTGCATTTCGTGAAACTTTTGTAAAATTTTAACTGGTAAGATTACTTTTTACCACTATAATTCTCCAATGCAAAAAGGCCTTTGCAAACATTGATTAATTCTCTGAAAACAGGAATCTGACTTTTTCATCCTGGTGATAAAGACCAACTTGTATTGCACCAGTGATAAAGTGAGAGCTACAGGCAGAGCACCTGGTCTCAAAATAGATCAGCAATGACAGATTTGAGACACTTCATGAGTGACTCATGCCTTTCTACAATGTAAATGTTTTTATCCTCAGTTTCAGCCTTTGCTCTGTTACTTTGGGTAGTTTAGGAGTTGTTTTTCTTAGGAGACCTACATTCAAAATGCTTTGGTTCCCAGGTAGATTTAGCTAAATATTGGTGAGAGAAGTATACTCAATACCATGAATTAAGAAGTGGAAGCAGAATAGGAAACTTGCGGTTATTCTGTTTTTTCTGACCCTAAGGTGTCAGACCAATTTGGATGTGATTTCTTGTCTGACTCCCTGCTGTCCTGGAGAGAGGAGGTGCTGAATGTTCTGCCAGTGGTTCAGGTGCTGCTGCAGCAGGGTGTGGGCATCTTTGCTCTGTCCTCTTCCAGGATTTAACTTCAGTTCTCCTTGCAATGACCCTTGGGAGTATTTAGGGTTGGCTTTTCCCTCAGTTCCTGCAAGGGGCATCTCTGGATTCTAAGGGATCCTAGTGCCCCACTGATCCTGGCAGTACAACAGACCCAGCAAAGTGAGGGGGAGGTTTCATCTCTAAAACCAGGGTTTTTTTGTCTGTGATTCTAGTTTTCTTTTCTTGTCTCTTCTCATACCTGCTGGCCATGGTCTGTGTTGTGATGCCCTGGAGGGGCTACAGGGCATTTGATTTTCAGTCCTGCATCTAGAGAAGATGGTTGGTTGTTACACTTCTTTGTGTGTTTTAACTGTATGAGGTGGGGTTTTTTGTTTGTTTTTTACAACTTTATTGATATGAAACTTCTTATCTCATGACAGCTTTGCAAAAAATACTTTGTGAAAGTGTTTTAATCATTAACACATCAAGTTCCTTATACCAGTGTGTAATAAATATTGCTGATCATTAATTTATTCCCTTATTTTGGTTGAAGACAACTGTAATTACAGCCTTAATGTTAAGATTGTTTTGTGGCAACAGCAGGTACAGCAGTTTGTGGAGAAATTGTAGAAAATGTGGATCATTCATTGTACTTAAAGTAGGTTTTGTCTTTTTTGATGGGGAACATATTAAAGGGGCAGATTTCTTCAAAATTCCTGTCTTCTACTGTTTTTTAAATGCAGGTGAAAATAAACTAGTAAAGTGTAGATTTAAAGCAATTCTGTCTGTTAAACAATTTTGTACAGACAGATGTGGTGGTATTTGTTTGAGAAATACTTTAAATAGAATGTGAATTCTGTAAATAGCGGAAGAAGCATAAGACAAAACATCTTTATGAAAGCACTCAGCCTTTTTCATGCTCTCAATCTACCTTTATTATGTTAATTAAATTCTGTACAGCTCCCAGCAGGGGAATGTGAAAATTATCTTTTCAAATAAATGAATACAGATTATTTACTGCATATCAAGAAACTGCTTGTAGGTCTTTGATCATTGTCCTGGTGTAGAGGTAGATCAGAGCAGTTATTAAAGCTCTAATTTGTGTGGTGTCCCCTTATCCTCCTGCTGTCTGGGGGATGTGGTGGTTGGTGAGAGTGCCAGTCCTTGCCCACATAGGATTCAGGTGTGTAAAGTGCTTTAGATTACCAGGATGAGCTTAAATGGTCCCAGTATAACTCAGTTTCTAACAACTGCAAGGTACCCTGTCAGGTGCTCTTTGTGGGAATAAGGGCAGTGTGTGTTGTTGGGGCTGGTGAGAAGAAATGGAAAAGGTATAATTCACATGTACTTCCATTTTATTTACTGATAGGTACAGAGAGCTGGAGGTACGAGTTTTTTATGTCATGCCTCCTCATCAGAAGTCTCATTAAAGTAGTCAAAGTTAAGTGCAACTAATCTGAGAAACAGTTTCTAGGAAAACTACAAAGAGTGAAGTTAGCTGCTCTTGTTTCTGTGCAATATTCTCCTCTGTTTTCACTGTGTGTCTGAAGACCATGAGAGTTAAATGCTGCATTTTCTATCTTAATTGGTTGGTACTTCACTAATAAAGTCTGTTTTAGAAACAAAAATGTTTTCTGTGCAAACTGTATATATGGTATCCTGTTTTTTGCTCCAGGATAATGTTTTGAACATCATAAACCAAATCATGGATGAATGCATTCCACATGAACGGGCCAACAGAGACTTTTGTGTTAAGTTTCCAGAGGAAATACGCCATGACAACCTTGCAGGACAGCTTTGGTTTGGAGCAGAGGTAGGTCTGTCATACTCCTGTTGTTTGGGATTAATAGACACTTTTTTTTTTGTGTAAAGCCACAAGAACCTGTTCAGATTTTTCTGAAAGAGGTACAAGAAAGAATTAGAGGGCAAAATAAACAAGAGAACTTGCTCTGGGTGCTCAGAGAAATGGGGTTCTTTTACTGTGGTTTTGGTTGGGCTAAGAGCATACCAGGTTATTTTCATAATTGTGTGCTGTCAATATTCTATAGTAAAAAACTATTCTTTTGTGGGTGATTTTTTGTTTGGTTTTTTTTTTTCTGATCAGTCATCTTGTGTCTTGAAGATCTTAGAAACAAATAAAAATGTATTAGAGAGTTTCATCAGGACAAAAGTTCATCTCCAACAAATACAAGTGCATGCTGTTACTTTATTTTAATGGCTGTGTTATGCTATAATTCATCCTAAATATGCAATCTCAGGCTGTCATATGTTGTACATATCTTCTGGTTTCATGTGTATGCCAAAAATAATAGTTCCTGTGCAGAACACTGAAGTCCACTTTCCTTCTCTTACCTGGTTTCTCTCAAAGACTTGCTTCTAGACCAACCTGTAGGAACAAGGAATTTTTGTAGTGAATAAGCTTCTGTTATTTTAACCAAAGGAAGCCTGAAGTGTCAGAACAAAAGGCTGTGATATGCAAGATATTTATTTTTTAGTACTGATGTCTTTGGCTAAAAAAAAAACAAAAACCAACCATTTTTGGTGGCATTTTTTGTATTGTGGCATCTTTAGTGATAAACACTTCACTGGCCTGAAGGTAACTTAAGGTGGCACCATGAATTTGTTGAGACTTGAGGGAGGATTAGTCCAGACATCCCACCACACAACAGCATGTTGTAGTCTTGTTTTCTGTGGTGTCTCTCTTGTATTTGAAGCAACCCTTGGCCTCCTGTTAATAACTTTTTTTTTCTTTACCAACTTCTCCTTTCTTTTTCAAGTGCAAGTTCTCCATGAAGATTTCCCATCTTGTTCAGTCCAATATGCCTCCATATGTTCTGTTTCTGAAACTTGCTTTGACAGTTGTTAATTGCAGGCTCCTCTGAGTCAGAGAAGTCTCAGAATTTACAAAATTAATTTGATATGTCAGTGCTTTGTAATCCTGTCCTAAGTCTTGTTTTATTCACTGCTGTGTTGTGTAAGCTAAACCTGTTTCCAAATCAAACTTTCACTGTGTAACCCTCAGGCTGGAGGGACCTGTTGGTTCCAGGGAAAGTAACACATGCAGTGATGGTGTAATGCCAGCTCCTGCTGCTGTAGGCACTGCCCTCCTGTAAAATCATGGAGCAAGAACGTTGTGTGAGCTTCATGAGTACACACTTCTGCCCTTGTCAGTACAATCACTGAGTTATCAGACTGAGAATACCTATCAGCAGGTAACACTTACTCTATCCAGACTTCCCACAAATACTGCTTTGGCTGATAAGAAGTAAGAACATGATCATCTCTGAGTGCCCTCAAATCAGACTGCTGAGAAAGGATCCCTTCTGGGATTGCAGGTCCCTCATACTGAATTGCAGGTGTGGCTCCCATCCACAGGATGCCTGGGAGAGGGGGGTGACACAGCTGCAAATGGAGATTTAAAAAAGGGAAGAAAAACCCTGATCTTTGTGAATTGTATTTTCTCAGTTAACAAAAGTATTTCTATTAATGCAGCAGTTGTAATTTATATTGGTGCTTCCAAATGTAACCATAAAAGAATAAAGCCAGCAGTTGTGTTTAGTGGCAAGATTTTAAAAAAAAGTTTTATTAATGTGTTACAGTAAAAATCTGCTGTTAATGTCTTTGTCAGCTGGATGGAGTCCATGTATAATGCCTGGGGCAAGGAGTCTTAAATAGTTGCTTTCCAGACACTGGAAGGGAAGAATCACTCAGTGACCTGATTTTTGTATATTTTCATGATTCTGTGGGAAGCAGGGTACTGGCCTAACTGGATTCTTGTGTGACAGCCAGTATGAGCAGCTTTGCTGTAAAAGACATCACAGTTGCAGAACTTGGAACAGACTTATTTTACAATAAAATAAAAAATCCAAATCAAAGCCCAAATCAAAACAGCCCATGGACTGTAGTTTTGCTGGATTCCCACCTCTTTTATGCAAGGAATCTGTGTGTGCATAGAGGATCTGTCCTACTGATGCTTATTGCCCAACTGGTGGGAGAATAACTTTAGTTCTTCTGTCAGCACTGTGGTCACCCCAAGACATTCTTGTACTTCAAAATTTTCCTCTTCTCATCTCTCCCTGTCTGAACTGCTCCTTTTTCTGTGAAAGCTTTTGACTCTATACCAGCCTTAAATCTTTCACTTGTTTAATTATTTGCAGCCAACTGGGCTAAGTGCTGGCATTGTTCAAAAGCACATCTTATTAAATAGCATATCTTGTGCTTTATTTCTGAGTATAGAAATATTTTTACTTTGTAAAAACTAATATTTTATCTCTTCATATCTTTCACAGTGTTTGGCTGCTGGTTCAATTATTATGAATCGTGAAATTGAGAGTATGGCTATGAGGCCCTTGGCCAAGGATCTGACCCGAAGCCTAGAGGAAGTCAGAAATATCATTCGTGACCAGGCCTTGAGGGATTTGAACCTCTACACAGAAAAAATGAAAGATTCCCTCAAGCATTTTGATGTTCTTTTTGCTGAGTTTGAATTAAGGTAAAAGAGATGAAGTAAATGTGTTATGAGCCATGTCTTAGCCACTGCAATTGTTTTTTGGCTTTTTGGTTTATGGAAATTGACTGTTTCACTCTATATTCTTTGACTGGAAAAATGATGTAAATTTTTTATCATTGTATTTGAATTCTTCAGTAATTTGTGTATTGTTAGATTTTTCCTTCCAGTGTAGCAATAATGAAAACTAGATAGCTTTTTAGCAATCAGCATTTCCTCTCTCCAGCTAAACTATAATCCCCCATTTGCATACTGGCAAATGGCATTTGAGGGAGAATTTCCAAGACACAAAAGGAAACCATAAATCTCTTAATGTTTTCTTTGTCAGAGAAAAGGCAACAAATAGATACTTAAAAAGAAAAGAACAATTAACACATATTCTAGAGACTGAGGTTTTGTTCTCTTGTGCTTAGTGGTTCAAGCAAGATGTACCCAGTGAATTTAAGAAGGCAAATTGAATTCTGATGGAGGAAGTGCTTTTACATGAACCATAATTAACCACAGGAAATCACTGATTTCAAAACATGTGATTGAAAAATGACTTTGAGGTTTATAGCTTAAGTAAAAATAACTGCTTTTTGGGATGATGTCTTTTGCAGCATAGGGTCACATTGACCAGTCTTGCACTGTGCTTCAGAGTGTAGCCAGCTACCTGCCTGTGTGTTAGATGTTTGTGGTGCTGGCCACAGACAAGATAATGGGCAGGATTATCTGTGGATCTCATATGACACAGTCACTGCTGCCCTTAGCAGAACACGTTTCTTGGAATTGGGTAGTCTTAATGTTTCTTGGGAATAATCTGTAGACTGTCATGTCCCACATTACTGCTTGCCCTTCCTCAAAATTGTTACTCTCTTGTGTTCTTTCACTCAGGTAAGCGGGTTTTTTCTGATTGGAAAAGGCATCATTATTCTGTTACATTGAAAACACTTCAATTGAAAATATTGTCTAAAAACATGTTTTAAAGTGTGGGTTTGAGTGCAGACAACAATGACAGTTCTTGCCAGGGTCTGTGCAGCTTTTGGCCTGTCAGTTCCACTCTCTGGATACAGCATTTTCCTTCACCATTGTTTTGCAAACAACTTCTTCCCTTTCTGTGTTACTTGTATTCTACAAATGACCAATTAAGTAGTACAGTGACAGAAAACCACTAAACTTCTACCAGTTTCTTACCTTGTTGAATTAGTGCTTTTGCTAGTAATTCCACATAGAAATGAGGCCAAATTTTAAGTGTCATAAACTGTCTCATCTGCGTAACTCATTTCACTAATCTAATTTCATGTAAAAATATTATAGGTAAAATGTTTGGTTTAAATCAGAATTTTTTAATTGAGGAAATGCAGAGTAAACTGTTCTGTCTTTAAGATGGGGCAGTAAAGATCCTTCCAAGGCACTGTGCCACACAGTAAAGGGTTCTGATAGCTGAATGTGCTATCATAATTACATCATTGTATCATAAATGTGCTATATAATTATAATATTTCTAAATTACTGCTGACTTCCGCTGTCTCAATTCCACTTCAATAAGTAATTTGGCTGTGTTTCTCATAGATTGTTACACAGTACAGTTTTCATTGAGTGCTGTTGAAATAAATACAAATTGGTACAGGAAATCATCTTAGGTTTCTAAGATGATTTGTTCTAGGTCTGGTTTTATTTAAAATTTTATTTGTTAAAGCATGTGAAACAGTGGTACATTATTTTATAATTTTTGTAGTTATGTGTCAGCCATGGTACCTGTGAAGTCTCCAAAAGAATACTATGTACAGCAGGAGGTTATCGTGCTCTTCTGTGAAACTGTGGAGAGGTAAGTTGAGGACTAGGTCTTAATTTCTGTGTTTCCTTTCTGTCTGAATTTTTATAGAAGTACATTAACTATAATATTGAAGAATTGTCATAAACCAACAGCTATTTTGCTTTTCTAGTAAGTATCCAAATTCAAAGGTATTAAGCATGCTTCGCAGGCACAAGCCTCTGTTTTGTTTTCTACATTAAAAAAATACAAAACAAAACACAAAAGTTAATAATACGACAATAACTGTATTGTTGGTATGCCTAGTAACAGATGTGTACATGAAGACTCAGCATTTAAATAAGCTAAATCTGTTAAATAAGATAAACCTGTTCAGAGGAGACAAGAGTGAGGGGATCTGATCCATGCACACAAATATCTCTAAGGTGTGTGTCAAGATTATGGTGCCAGACTCTCTTCCATGGTGCCCAGGGACAGAACAAGGAGTAACAGCATAAATTACAACAAGAGAAGTTCACACCAGCATGGGGAAGAATTTCTCTATATTGAGGTGGCAGAATGGAGGTTGTGGAGTCTCCCTCTCTGGAGACATTCCAAACCCACCTGGATGTGTTCCTGTGTCACCTGCTCTGGCAGATGACCCTGCCTGGCAGAGGGGTTGGAATGGCTGATCTCCAGAGGTGCATTCCAACCCTGACAATTCTGGCATTCTGTATTTGCCCAGTAAGAGGAAAAAGATGGTTTCTTACTTGTAGCTTTGGGAAATCTGTCTGGGCTGTAGGAGGGAGCAGGGAGTGAGCATGGGTCACACAGCAGTGTGGCAGTCCACTCTTGGCACCAACCAGGATTTGCTTTGTGGCCGTGTCCTGTCCACCCCCAGCAGTACTGGCTGACAGGGAATAAGAAAATGCTCTTTGCATTCTTTTGGGGACCAAAAGCAGGACTCGTGTGCAGTTTTCATTGCAGTCTTAAACCTTGATATGAACAAGTCAGAGAAGAAATTTGAGGATGTTATAAAACATATATGGTGAAATCTAGAAATTATGAAGCAACCTGGAAAATACAGCAAAGTAAAAAATCCAGGTAAAGTGGGGTTTAGTTTAAAAGGGACTTAAGACATTTGAGAAGTTATTTGAGGACAATGATGTCTCCCCCAAATATTAAATCCGTAGACTTCAGTAAGTTATTGTGTAGAATCGGGCTGTTCTTGGGTGGTTTTCTTATGTTTTTTGTTAGTTAAGGGGGAGATTGAACTTGATAATTAGAGCAGTTTGTATTTGAAAATGGAACCAAGTACTTTCCACTATTACTTTAAAAATGTTTATTTTATTTGAAAAATTGTCAGCACCAGTGGTTTTCAGTATCAAGCTGAAGCTTGACATAAAATAGTAAATAGAGAAAATTTCATAAAAGTGAATTGTGACTATAAAAGCTTTAAATGCTTAAAGGGATTTGTTTCTTGCATTTATGTTTTTATACTATTTTTTTCTTTAAAGCAGAGACTTAAGCAAGCAGTTATATATATGGTGGTTTAGATTGTACAGAACCAGTGCATGAGTTAAATACTATCAGTTTGGTTTGGTTTATAACAATTTTTTCAAATTTTTCCTTAGTGAAATGTATTCTTCAAGACTTTGATGTCTTACTAAATAATTTTATTCTTCTGCTTAGAGCCTTAAGGCTTGGATACCTCACTCAAGATATGATAGATGACTATGAACCAGCTTTAATGTTTACAATTCCAAGATTAGCCATTGTATGGTGAGTAATTTTTAACTACTCTCTGCTCTGCCTCATTTAAAGGTTTATTGAAGACTGGAAAAGCTGTGTTTAGAATTTTGATGGTCTGTCTTTCACCTGAGTTTGCTTTAATGTTCTTTAAAAAGAATTAAAGGAGGAGGATTGTTGTGTTCTAAATCATTACCAGTTTAATGTAGAATATCAAGGCAAAAAAAAAAAAGAAAGATGGTAGAACTCTAAATAGAGCAGGCAGGAACAATTGATCAGGCATCCTCCCTCAAAATTTAAAAATTTGGAACATCAGTCTTTGTAATGTCATGTTGTCAGAAATATTTTTTGAAAGCACATATTTTGTGACACTCAAAAATAGGATGACCTAAGGATACAATTCTTGAAAACTACAGATTTTCAGTTAAATTTGTGTGTTTTTCTCTATGACTCTAGGTTCGGAAGGAATTACCATGGCAAACTTCATTGTAACTGTTGAGTTAGGCTTAATTCTCTTGAAGGAAAGTGCTGATATGTGTAACTTTTATGTAGATTTGTGCCCTGTATTGACCACTCAAGGCAGCTAAATTGACAGTGGTTTTGCTTCATGCAGTTTTTGCAATATTGAACAAATCAGATGCATTTTTCCTAATGAGTCTTCATGGTTTACTGAGGCAGCAGTTTCTCTGGAGTAAAGCCAGCATATTTTTAATATTTTACCATTGTGAGTGTTTTACAGTTAGCTAATATAAGTAGGATAATTGAGGGAAATAAAAACCCTCAAATCCTGAGTGTAATACACTTCTCCTCAGGAAATCCCTGTGGCCTGTTGTTCCTGTTAAATAGTATATTGTCTCTAACATTCTAAAAATAATAACAGTAATAATCTGATTATTGGAAGACAACAGGAATGTGAGAACTCAGTTTGAAGCTGCTGGAACTCACAGTGAAGGAGAACACATCATGACTAACGGGAAAACCAGGGCTCTCTGGCAAATAGATCATGTCTATCCCAAATTACAAAGAAGGATAGAGAAGAAGTTTGAGTGTCCCTAATTATCCAGTGATAAGAAACTGAATGACTGTCATGAATTGTCACAGAGCTCTTTCAAATGTTACACATGTACAGAAGCCATTTCATATTATTTTTATTCTGTAGTGCACTAGCCCACTTTTTTTAATTTCTTCCAAGAGTTAAATTCTCTCAAGCAAACTGCCTGAATGCCAAAGGAACAGTGACCTACATCAGGTAGAATTTTGAGGAGAGTAGCCTTGAACTCTCACTCAGCAAAGTAGTAACATTTGCTTATGCAGAACATAAGACATGAGTCAGCAATAACTGCTTCACTTTGTGGCAGCCTGCTTGTTGAAGCTTGGCAAGCATAGAGAAAAAGATAAAATTATGTGTCCCTGGCAACAAGATAGTTTGTCTTAAGTCACAAAAAAAAAAAAGTGACTTGCAAAGGAAGCAAATTTTTCTGGCTCTCATCTCCTCTTCTCTGCTCCTGCCCTCAAAAAATTAATCCCCTGGTCTTTATTTTTCTTAGTACTTCAGAGAAATTCATATAGCTTGTGACATCAGCTTTGCTGCTGTGTCTCAGAGAGGTTTTGGTGGTCACACAGGTGCTTGCTAGGCTGGTGACTAAAAGACTTGGACAGTCCTGTTAGCCAAGGGTTGCTGTTATTCTGGGTGCTGGGTGGCTCTAATAGCAATATGTAATTGGAGTTTAAGAAAAGGAACATGCCTTTGAAATGTCTTGCGTAACAGAGCACTGACACTATGGACAGGAAGGGGAAAACTGCCTTGGAAAAAGAAAACTGATGTAATCTCAGCTGTGAGAATGCTTTGCCTTTGGAAAACATGCATTGGTTTTGCAGGGGGCAGAGGATTAAATAGCTCTAAGCAGAGTGGTGCCTGCTGGGAATCCAGTCTCTCACCCAGTCTGGTGTGGCACAGCAGATCTGAAGGTGAATTTTGTTTAATCCATGGCACACAGACAGATTTGGGCAGTGGTGATTTGGTCAGGAGGAGCTATTGAGATACCTGCAGTGAAGTACCTGGAGGCTCTCAGGATTGTGAATTTACCTCATTCCAGGGAAATTTGTACAAGTGCTGAGTTGATTTAAAAGCCTGATTTCTTCAAGATATGTTTTATGTGATTAAGAAAATCTGTTTCCTTTTTTTACCATATGTCAACACCACGTTATATTTGTCTTGGAAGTAGGAAACTAGGAACTCAGGGGTCAGCTACCTTACCTGGAAATTTATAGACTGGGAAGGAAAAGCCATCTGCAGTATCTCAAATCAGTGGACCTCCCCAAATGTACTTAATAATAGGTTTCCTTTGTGGGATTTTCTGGTCTTTGGGTTTCTTTAAATTCAGCTGCAGCAATGAAATAAATGTATGTTCTTCCATTTATGTTCCCATTGCCTTTTCTGCCTTGTTTAAGAGTGGGGAACAGCGTGGAAGGGATCTTTTTCCTGTTACTTTAAATAGCATCTAATTCTAGCTGTGGGTGAATCAGACAAAAATAAGATAATGAGATGTAGTTAAATGTTGTTCTAATGTTTATGTACAGTTGCTTTTCTGACTATTCGCTGGTTGCTCTGTGTAATAAAATTTTCATTTTTGTGTGTGTTCATGCATGTGTTTGAATTACAGTGGCCTTGTTGTCTACTCCGAGGGACCATTAAACTTGGACCATAAACCAGAAGATATGTCTGAACTCTTCAGACCTTTTCACACTTTGCTAAGAAAAATAAGGCAAGTAATAAAAGATAGTTGTAATTGCTTCTCTTCTGAAGTGAAAATCAGAGTCAGAAAACTCATAAATGCTTAAAAAAGCATTTCTGTTTGCTATGTTAACCATAAACTGCATTTTCCTCTCATCAGCCTGATATACCCATGAAATAACTAAATGTAGTTTTTCATTTCATGGTAGTTTTCTGAACTTTTAATCTCTGTGATAGTTTATTTTCTTTTTCTTTGAGTATCATTTTATAGCATTTCACATTTTCCTTCTGGTTAGATGATGCCTGTAATACTAAAGTTAGAGTTTATTTTTGGGAGATTCTGTTTCTAATTAGCATCAATGTTTCTGCTTAACTAGGCTTATTACATTTTCTTGTTATGCTATGATGCAACACACAGATAATTCTTAACCTAATAGAAATGACTATCAGTTTTTCATATTGTAAATTTGTATTTTACAGGATGAATCACTATATTCTTCCTTCTGTATTGCTTCAGTGTTGGTTACCATTGGAGGTGTGGGCTTTGGCTCAAGTATAAAGAACATTAAAATATTTTTTTCTTAGCTGAGTTCTTTAGACCTGATCTCTTACTTTGGAAATTGAGCTGTATGTTTAAAGGATCTTTATGTTCGCTCTTCAGGTATTTTATCTGGGTGTTCAAAAATTTTCTTAATCCATAAGCCCTGTTATTTTCTCAGAACTCATATACCAACTGCAACTTTTGTTCCTAGAAATCTCTAGAGATAATTTGAAAGGTTTGGGGTTTTTTTCCTATGTCCAATTTTCAGCAGTTTATTGCCTTCCCTGGATGTCATGGTGACAGTCTGATGCAAGAATAGTTTTCACATAGTTTATCCAGATTGATCTCCTCTCATCCCTTAGAGGTGAGGCATCTCCCGAGGGAGAATGTGAGTTCTGTCAGGGGTGGTTCAGAGGGGAGCTATTTCTGAAGTTAGCCTTTATAAATATCTAGACCACATCCTCGTGTGTCCCTTGAAAGCTTCCTAGTATTTTTGTCTAGAAGTCTTATTTTTAGGTACATTAGTGATATTCATAGTGAAATCTGAGAATTAAAATTGACCAATTAACATGTTGGGTTTGTTGGGGTTTTTTTGAGTAATTATGGTATTATAAAACACTGGGTTAAGAATAACAGCATGAACTGAGGGGCAAAACTCAAGTTAGAAGGAGGAAAAAGCTTTATTGGTACTGAAGCTTACGAAGTCCATGAAGTTTACATCAAAATACCTTATTCCCTATGTGTGGCTATTGCAGATATTTTCCCCAGTATTCCACTTGCTGTATAAAGCAAAAAAAATAATTTAAAAGCTAATATTCTTCTCATCGTCTGTATTTTCTGCTTTATTATCCTCATATTTCACATCTTGAAAAATTAAAATCAGTGAAGTCAGTGTAATGCTCAGCCCATTTAATTTTCATTTTTTACTGTGAACGTAGCTGTGGGATTGAAATTTGTAAAATACTTGTTTGTTCAATAACTACAGTTTTCAATGCAAACTTTAAAAATTAGAAATCTTTCATATTCAGTTTTGGAAAAGTTCTGATACACTTTAAGACTTGTATTTATTCTGTAAAGGAAAGGGAGCATTAAGAAATGTGACTTCAGTTGTCTGGGAGACAAAGTTGGCAAAGTGTTCTTACTGAGATAACATCTATCAGAGCAAAAATTCAAGCAAGAAGTAATATGAAATTCCATGCCTGGCAGTGTCTGAATTGAAGGAGCTCAAATACTGGCAAGAACTGAGCTCAGAAAGATCCTTTAGTAATATTCTTGAATGGAAAATACATTGCATGAAAATAACTATGAGATGCAAATATGTGCTGTTCATACAGAGTAATTGAATTACTTTCAAAAGTCCCTAAGCTGTGTAGGGTTTTTTTTTTTTCTTATCAGGTTTTTTTTTAACTCATCTGGCTGCAATCCATACTCTGTGAGAAGGTTCACAGAAACCTGTGAAGAAGATGGAATGATATTTGATACGAATACTCTGGTCCCCAACAAAAGAAGTGTTTTTCCCTGGAGACTTTCTCCAGTCTCCAGCACTAATAGTTAAGGCATGAAAATAGATTCAGAAGTCTTCTGTTAAAAACAGCTGCATTTTGTATTCCAGTTGTGTGCCTGTTGTAAGAATATAGAACATCTTACTGCAGAATGTGGTCACATCCCAGTGAATTTCTCTGTAAATTTTTATAACTTTTTAGCCCAACTAAGTATTTTAGCTTATGGGGTATCATCATATACAGAGCTGATTATTTCGTAGGATTACAGGTAATTAATGTTTAAACTGTATTATCCTAAAATATCCTTAAGGCGAAAGATAAGTACTGTATTTAATTATGTTTATCCACATAATTAAATCAGAACTAGCAGAGAAGATAAATATCTATTAGGTATGAAAATTTTTGGTGTCCTACTGGTGTCTGACAACTTTGAAAACAATAGAGATTGTTGAGACTCTAAGAAAAAGCAGTAAGGGTTCTTGCTGAGTTTTTGGAAAGGTTGAGCAGCAAATTATGGCTTTGAATGTTTTAATTAATATCTAAGCCAGGTGCTTGTGTTGACTTTTATTTTGTGTGTAAAACATTAGCATTACATCTACCAAAGCATAATTATATAGTAGTGCTATCTCTGTGCCTTTGAAACGAAGATGTTTGAACCATTTCTGCCAAACTGCTGCAATCTCCTTGGGAAACACACAGATCACATCACCTGCTCTGTGCACAGACATGTCACAGGGGCCTGTCACACTGATCATTCCTGTCACACAACACTACCTATACTATATATGCATCTGAGGCTACTGTTCAGGGATTTTCAAACGTCAGCAAAATTGGAGTTTTGCACTACTCCTTAATCCTGCCCTGTTTCAGAGCTCTGTGCTTTCCTGCTGCTTGTTTCTAGACCATTCCAAGTGCTGGCAGAGTCCCCATGGATTTTGGTGGTGCAGAATCAAGGAGATGGCCCATCAAGTGGTGCAGAATCAGAGCATCATACTATTTTAAATACACTGAAACCTTTCTGTATCATTGACCAGAAATTAAATGCAGTGTACCTACTCTCTGTGTTTTAAAGAATTGGGTAGGGCAGTGTGGAATTAGTTTTCTTTTAAATTAAGTGTGCACAGTGGTTGGGGGGGGGAAACTGGATTCGTTTTTTCCAAGGTGGCTGGTTCAAAACTTTGAGTTGATCCAAAACTGTGGCAGTAAAGAAGTGTCAGTGCTGTTTGTTGCATATCTCAGTGTTGGTTTCTCAGTGTGGGTGTGTCAGACAGATCTGGGGACTTTGGTGAGCAGAGCACAGCAGGACTGGGGGATGTGTGTGGCATCCCTGTACCTGCACCAGGCTCCTACAGTGGCAGCTCCATCGAGGCAGCTGGTTGTGCTCCCTTTGGAGCATGAACTGAAGCACAGGCTGGCAATAGCAATGAAGCTATTCTCTGACAGCAAGGCAGTTTAAAATTCTAGTCAGAATAGGAGCAAAGTTAATGGAGGAGGCTTAAGGAATGTGCAGGATTAGAGGGTTTGTGGCCCTGACCTCTGTTAAGCTGAACTTGTCTTTAAAGACATCTGTCCTCATGTCTTTGAAGTTTTTTTGTCATTTCTGTACCCTGGATATTGGCAGTAGAGTAAAATATGTTCATTGGTTTTGCAGTATGCAGAGCAAATCTCTACAACTGCTTGTAACAGGCAGAGCACATCTGAAGAACTTGCTTTGTTTTTCTGACAAGTAGCTGTAACCACTGAAAGAAGAATGGTCCTTGTATTTTGAAAGCTAGATTGCCTTTCTGTGATACAGTGCCAAAAAGAGTGAAAAAGCAGGTGAAACCTCAACATGCACTTCTTAAAATGCAGTATTTTCTGAAGCCCCTCTGAGAAGAAAGTGCACTGCTGCTCATCGGGGTGGATAGCAGAAGCTGGCTTTACCTGTGCCTTCTGAATAATGTAAGCAGAGGGAGAAATGCTTTTTGTCCATATGAGCACAATGAGTTAAAGGTTCTTCAGCAGAAAGAAAAGGAACCACTGAAGTAGCTACAGTTTAATTAAAGCTTAAAGTTTACTGATGATGCCTGATGTTTAGTTTTTAGTAGTGAAATGTCACATTTCTTTCCATATATTGGTTAACATTCATTTTCAGTATCTTCATAGTCATTTTACAACATGACAGATTGGCAGTGAGTCCTGTATATTCTAATATACAGTATATCTAAAAGGTAACTGTTCAAACATTTGTCATCCTTAAAAATGACTGGTGAATCTAGGGAATTTTAACCAGAGAAGTGAAGATAATTACTTGAACCTCTTTTAGAATAAGATGTAATTTTTAATAGCAAAATTTCCAGTGTTTGGATTAAGAAAATTAGCATATTCCCTTTGAATTTAAAGCAGGATTATTTCTCTACTGAAATTACAGGGCTGGTAGACAACCATGTGTAATTCAACTGGTTATGTTATTCTTCCAAGACTGCATGGATCTGACTCACCTAAAAAGGCATGAGGATTGTCGGCTGATTTCACTGGTCATTGTTGGTGGTGGTGGTTTTTTTTGTTTGGTTGGTTTTTTTTTAATCAGGCTTTATTTAATATCCTCAAAACTGCATACAGTTGCTCTTAAATGTTGAGGTGTTGTTATTGGCAGAAACAGAGTTTATTAGTCAAGAGTCCATGGAGCTAGCCAGTATAAAGTAAATATGTGTTTCCAGCACTGAATTTACAGTGAGTGTGTGAAACCTGCATTGGATAGGTCTGAGCAGCCAGGCTCTCTGAGCCTTTGGAAAGGAAGAAGAGTAGCTCTGGGCACCCAGACATTCAGTAATCCTGGGTGCTGCCATGTGGTGTTCTGTACTGAATAAAACCCCAGAGTAGATTCTGGAAGTCCGAGGAGTCAATCTCAGATTTTCCCTGGAGCCAGTGGATCATTGTCAGTTGTGCTGATGGGCTTGGATGGAAAGCAAATTCCTCTGGATGTTGCTGGTGTAGTCTCTGTAGAAGTTGCTCATTCTTTTCTTGTTTTGAGAAGTGGCTGTGGTGTATGGAGAAGTGTAGCTGATGTTGAAGCAGTTTTCTGTTGCTCAGTTCCTGACACACAGTTTTTAAGCCATGCAAGAAAAGCTCACTGTGGATTGTGGAACACAGGGATGCTGCCTTGGTTCAGAGGTTCCTGGCTGCTGGCAGCCAGCAGGATGCACTCACAGGGATCACTGTGGGTCCTGTGCTTTTGCTCTTCCTTAGGACCCATGAGGAGCCAGGATTCTATGCTTGATGGATCCTGACCCAACCCAAAAGTTTCCTATGTCTTTAAGCTTGTCCCTCACATATTCAAAGATATAAACCATTCACTGTTACATTTCTGTGCTTACTGTTGTTTGCTGTGTTTTTTTAAAGTGAAAACCCCAAATGTTTTTAAAATCTCACATTCCTTTATGTTTATAAAATTCTGCATCAGTGTTTCTTCACTAAAAAAATGGAAATTCGTAATGAAAAACCTCATGGCAGCCATCACGTTATTCTATGTTTTTTTTTCATCCTATTGGTATACTTATTTCCAAAATAAGTGATAATACTACTGTTTTTATGTTGCCCTTAAAACCTTAGCCATTCTCAGTTTGTTTTTAAGGTGATGTTCAAGTGCTTAATCTCTTACAGACACTGGTTAAATTCAAGATCTGTGTAATAATAAGGTGGTACCATTACATACTTCGTAGACAAAAGAAAGGAGTGTAAGGTATTTAAAATGTTCTAGTGTGCCAAATAGCAGTACTGGTTAATAGTTTATTAGTCAGGTGGGTCTAACAAAGATTGCCCATTTTCCTTTCTCACTTATTTATGACTGAAAAAAAATGGTCAAACCGTAGATTTGAAGATGCATATAGGATGATTCTAGGAAATTCTGACTTTGTTACAGAGTGTGAAAAGGGAGATACAATAGTGCAATTGTTCTTAAAAGTGCTACTTCTGGAAGCTTAGAACTTTTTTCATGGTCATATTACTCATATAAAGCAAGATTTTTAAAAGAAAATGTTAATTGTGTGGAATGTACATAGCCATATTTTTTTTTCTGACTTAAGAATGTTTATCTAAACTGTTAGCTTTTTCAAACTGTAGGTAGCTGATACACAGGTCAGTACTAGTGATGTTTTTTTTGAGCTATTTGAAAAACTGGTACTTGAAAAAATATTTGGTCTTTGAGTTAGAAAGTTAAGAATGTAAACCATTTACTGGAATCAAGATGCGAAATGTTGAATATTTCTGTGATGGTTTTTGGCCTCTTTTTTATACCAAAGTTACTCCTTTAAGGGAATTTTTTATATGTGCGTATTATTGTTATTATGCCAGCTGTTTGTCACTTGCTTACAAGTTATTCCTAAACATGTGAGGAATAATGGACTCCTAACCTCTGTTGAACAGGTCTTGCTTTTCCCATCCATTCTTTTATGCTAAAATACTCTTACTGATCTTTGGAAATGGTGGCAGCAGTTCTTGACAGAGGATATTTGTATATGTGACTTCTAATTGAGAAGGATCATGTAAATCAAATTCAGGCCTCAAATGACATGCTGCTGTGTCAGCCGATTTGTTTTTGAGTTATCAAGCACTTAATAACATTTTGTTTTCAGGTGCCTGTAGTCCTAAAGTGCAGTACTGAGGACACTTGGTAATGCTGAAGATGCTGCATGTCTATAGAAAACACAGTTTGCTAAATTGCTCAGTGTTTGCTTCCAGACCTGCCTTGTCCTTAACACCATGCAGGAGCTTTAGTCCTTAATGACCCAGTGTGTGGCTTCACCCAGCTGACAGCTCAGCCGCACGCAGCCACCTTGCTCACCCCTCCAGTGGGTTTGGGGAGAGAAGCAGAAGGCTAGAAGGGAGAAAGTCATGGGATGAGATAAAGACAGTTTAATGGATAAAGGAAAAGCCCCAAACAAGCAAAGCAGAGCAAGGAATAAACTCAGCACTTCCCCAGGCAGGTGTTCAGCCATGCCCAGGACAGCCGGGCCCCATCACACGTAAGGGTGACTTGGGAAGACAAATGCCACCACTCCAAACAACCCCCCTTCCTCCTCCTTCCCCAGCTTTATATACTGAGCCTGATGCCATCTCTGTGGTGTGGAATATCCTTGGGTCACTTGGGGTCAGCTGCCCCAGCTGTGTCCCCTCCCAGCTCCCTGTGCACCCCCAGCCCCCTCGCTGCTGGGGTGGGGTGAGGGCAGGAAAGGCCTTGGCTGTGTGAGAGTCCTGGGCAGCAATAACAAAAACACCCCTGGCTTATCAAGAGTGTTTCCAGCACAGATCCAAACAACAGCCCCATAGTAGCAACTGTGAAGAAAATTGAATTTTATGGCAGGCAAAGCCAGAAGACTGAGTTCAGTGTTTGAGGTAGGAGAGAACCAACTTCCAATCCTGGTTTCAGTGATCCAGCTTCCAGATACCAGTGTTGCATAAGCAATATTACTGTTTTGTTGAATTCTTTTATCTGACAGTGTAATGCTGTGAAACTTCTGCAGTACTCTTCTGCAGAATAATTTTCTGAATCAACTTGAAGGATGGAAAATTGGTTTGCTAATCAAAGTCAAATTTGTGAATTAAAAAAGTAAACTGATGAAATAAATCTAATTGTGGGTGACATTTTCACTATAAATGATGGGGAGGGGAAAAATTCCATTTTTGTGTGTGTTTTGGTTTATTTTGAGGCTTCACTGCAAGCATGTATATAATTTTATGCCCTCTATTTGCATGAGTAATCTCAAATTCAGGCATCAGTAGTCATGTGCTCTGGATATGAATGCCAAATGCACTAAAATTCACAGTCAAAATTATTCTGTGCCCTGAAGTTCTGGATTTCTGCACTAACAGTAAAAGCTTTTTTAAAATCTGTAATACCAATGCCTCATGATTATAAATGACAAGTGATGTGTGTGTTTCTTCATTTTCAGGGATCTCCTTCAGACGCTGACCGAGGATGAACTGCACACACTGGAACGTAACCTGTGCATCTCTCAAGATGTGGATTTTCCTGTCAGAGCAGATCCTGAAGTCCCCTCTGTCATTGCACCAGGCATAACTGCGACTTTGCCTCCTAAGGAACTTTCAGCCAAAGCTGAGAACACAGAGGCTGAGCTGGCTTGTTCCATGCAGTATGATGAGCAGGAGCTGGAGCAGCTGAATAGGATGGTACACAGAGTCGGCGATGAAATGTCTTCTCTGCTTTCCCCTCCAAGCATCTGTCAGTCTCCAGCTCACAGAGCTAGCCTAAGAAACAGTTCTAGCACAGAAGCTTCGCCAACAAGACACCATCTTGACAACCTAACTGATGAAGAGGACAGAGTGTTTTTTATGGATGACCTAGATGGAGCAGGAGAAGCTCTGGCTGGGTTGGATTCAGTAAGTGATACGTTTGCTTGGGTGAATAACCCTTGCCACGATTCAAAACAGAACCTGCAATATAGAGATGCTTTACTTTATGAGAATGGCCATCAGACAGAGGAAACTTTGCTTTTAAAAGATGCTGAAAGTGACTTAAGCAATAATAACAATGTTGAAGATGGAAAGCAGATGCCTGGCATTTCAGTTCCAAATTCATGCAGCTGTCTGGAAGGCGCAGACTCGCAGTTATACCTCAATGGCTGGGATGCGTACGCCGATGACGCGGAAACGGCGGAAGTGATAGCGCACAGGACAGGGGGAATGAAAATATCTGCTACTGTAATATTCAACCCTAAATCTCCTTCTAGCTCAGAATCCCCAGTAACAACCCCAGAAGCAGCTATTAGTTGTATTCCTGGATCTGCTAATCCATTAGCAAATGAGGAGGAGGATGAATCCCATAAACTCAGTATAGCTGCCACAAACTGTCTGATTAATTCCTGTGTGTGTTGTGGCAGCTGTGAAGACAGCAGGGAGGACGGTGTTGAAGGTTTAAAGACTAAACATTCTGCAGGAGGTGTTGTAAATGCTTCATACACATTAGTAAAGTCTAAGGAAATGGACCATGTAGATAACTTGGACAATTCAGTCCCTGAGCAGGAAACATTAAAACCTGAAACTTCTGCTTTTTTAGCAGAAAGAGACTCTGGCAGTGAAGAGCAAAAACTGCCAATCTCCTCTAAGTGCCTGGCACATTCCTCAGGTTCACAGGTAGGAGTAGAAAGTGACTCCCAAGAAGAAGCAGAAAGCATCTCAAATCAGCAGAAGAAGTGGGAGAAGAGGAAACAGCTGTGTGATAAAAAAATGGACTACAATGAAGATGCTAGTAGTGAAAGGACAGCAAAGGAAGATGTAAAGTCAAGATCTAGTTCAAGGTAAGAGCAACTTGATGTCTTGGTAGTAATTTGCATGTACATAAGTTCCTGCATCCTTGTACTGCAGTGATTGGTGTATTGTTAATGTTGATTTTAAGGGCAATAGAGTGTTGCAGGATTAAGGAATTTATCCATATATATTTTTTAATGCAGATAGCTTTTTATTGGACATCAGCTTTTCTGCAAAATATTTGGAGATCTGAATTTTAATCATTCAGTGTCTCTGTATCATTGAAATCGATGTTACATTACCTGCTTAATGTATCCAGGAGGGCATTGCTGCTAAATGGTACTTGGGTCATTACTTCCATTGTCCTCTGCTGATTTATAGGAGAAGTGTGTCTGGCAAGTGCTAAAAAGTTAACTTTTGCATCAGTGCATGGGATTAAATTGTTATCTAAACACAATTTTAGCTTCATTTGAGAGAAAGGGTTGATGTGACCATGTTGCCTTTGGGCACAAGTATGTCTGTGAATGTGTGTGTGCTGAAGGAGCCTAACAAAATGCAGAAATGGCTCTTAAGCCTCTTGGACCATTTCAGCCAAAGGTGACAGAAGAGTGGAGGTCACGGATTAAGATTCTGCATATTTAATAACAGTAAGGATCTTACTTGATAACGGGGAGAAAAGATGATAATACTTGTAGTAAAGAAAGTGCCATGCTTCAGCTCAACTTGGATTAGACACAAGGGATCTCACACAGTTCAGTAGAAAACCTAACTTCATTTTGGTTTACTCTTTAGGGGATAACCTGTTTCGTAGTGACTCCTCAGTTTCCCTGAAGTATTAATATCATGAAGCAGAGGGAAGACATTAAAGATAATTTACCTTTGTTTTCTGGCTTTCAGTGTGTGTGTGATGCAGGCTCTCTCATTTTGTTATGTTCATAGAGTTCAGGATTACACAGTGGAGGTAGTTTGAAGCACAAAACATAACCACCATATAAAAGCTACAGAAATAAGTGTACCAATTGAATGATGAAGTATTTTACTGGTAGTGGAAATAGAATAATGAGTTCTTTGACCTGGACCTAACTGTTTTTACGGGTTAAATACAACTTAACAGGCACAAAACTCAACTTATCTTTTTCGTTATTCTGACTATTTGCCATCTTAGGCTTGCAAGCATGATCATATTCAAGACCTTAAAACAGGGTTTCTAAGTGGACTTCATTTTAAGATGTAATTCACAAATCCCTTTGACATTCCATGATTTTGCAACAGTTCAAATGGAATATTACATAAAAGTAATCACTGTGTTTAATCAGTTTACTCATAAATGATACAAAATTCAGACTCTTTGTCTACCAGTTTTTGCCTTGGGTAGGATATTAAATTAATTTCTGAGAACAGATCTGAAAAATATAATAAAATTATATATATCTGTAAGCTGCTATTTCAGCTTCCCATGTTTTGTTAATGTAGCAACTTCTCCACTGTCTGTCCAGCCTCTGCTAATGTTGTTTAAAAACTTTATCTAAGAATTGTCCTTTTAAAGAGAGTTCTTTACGTCTGTCTTCCTGTTTGCTTTTTTTTGCTCCTCGTTCCTGTCTGGCCTCTCCTGCCTGTTGTGATTTTGTAGACCTAAGTCACATTTTGTCCATGTGGTTACTTTTTCAGATTGGAAAAGTCAGAGCCTACTTGATCAGAAGTTGTCCACAAATTGTCCATACCTTTGATTGTGCCTTATCTCTTGCCCTAAACAATTTTCAATTATATTACTTCCTCTTAGCAGTAAGTGAATCAGAACTGCACTTACTCAAGATAAGAGCAAAGTGTGGATGTGCACAGTGGCATAAGTGTTTTCAGTTGTTTTTCAGTGGTTTTCAGTGTTTGAGTTGGAGTTCTTACTAAGTGGTGTGCTGAGGTTCTTTTTGAAGTTGTCTGCTAAAGCCCCAAGATGTTGCTTGTGGTCTCAGAGGCTGTTGTTCTGAATCTGATGCTAAAATTGTTCCCATGTGTTTACCTGTTAAGTCTTGCCAATTTATTACCTGTTTCTCAGACTTGAGGATCCTGGGGAGTTGTGCAGTCTGTTCTGGTTATTACCATGAATAATTTTGCATTGGTGGTAACCTGTCAGAGCTCATTGTTCTCCCTGTTTTTGAAGTTCATACACAAAAACAAAGCTCCCAGGGTGCTGAAGAACCTCAGCCATGAAACCCACCTTTCTGAGAAGTGATTGTTTAACAGCTTCTCCCAATTTGTGATTAAGAATTATCTGTCCTTTTTGGGCCCCTCCCTTTTATACTGTAGCTTCTCAGTTTTGCTCAAAGCCTTTAGTGAGGTAGTTTGACAGAGCCTATTTGGAAATCCAGAGGCTTGACAGATGAATCACCATTCTTCATAAGCTTCTTGACCCCTTCACAGAGCTCCCAAGAGGATCCCTCTGCAGAAGTCACCTTACCTCTTCCCAGACAGACCTTCCTATTGTTGTCTACTTATTTTAGCTTTGGATACATTTTAAGTTGCTTGGTATGATCATCAGGCTCACAGAACTAGAGCTGTTTGAATCCCTGTGGAGTCCTTTTTTTTTTTTTAGGGATGGCCAGCTTTAGACTCCAGGCATGAAGGAAGTTTTAAAAGAGAGCTTAATAATTCATCTTACTCATTCTTGAGTTCTAAAACTCTTGGCTGAATGTTTTTGAATATTTTGTTAACAAGTTAGTTGGATTTTACTGTTGTCACCATAGCCTTTTACACAGATGCTTTGTTGATTACATCTAATTAGCTGTATTCATTTTTGAGACTGCAGTACATCTGATTATTAGTTGTCAAGTATTCCACCTTTGCAGCAGTAGAGCAGTAGGATGGAAGTATTTTGTTACTAGATTGTTGCTACTTTATTTGGAAGGATTGCAGTACCAGCTCCTTAGGTATATTCTGTGAAAGATGGAGATGCTGGGGTTCTACTGAGAACTAGATTAAAAAGTTTAATAGATCATATTTTTTCCTTAAATGTGTGTGTGTATATATATATATAAAAGATTTGGGTCTTGCCTCTGAATCACTAATCATGTTATCAGGAAAAGAGATAATTCAGTTACAGAACTTGTGGACCTTTCCTTACTCATGCTGCCTGGGCAATGACTAATCACTGCTTTTTGATGGTATTTTTAAATTGGCAGATCACATTAGGCTTCTGTGACTGCTCCCTATTACATGCTTGTGAATGCCAGCTTAACCATAGGGGAAATGTTGGAGACAGTAGATTATTTTCAGAATGATGGACCCATTAGCTAGAACAATAAGCAATCTCATACACATGGAATAGCTGCAGGATAGGCTCATTTATCAAGTTGATAAATGTATTTACTTTCTAGTTACTGTAAGTCACCAAGTAGAAGAAAATTTTCTTTCCCTTTTCTGAATAAAGCAGCTCTCAAATGTGAATGTTGTGATACAAACAGTTTGTTTTAGTAAGTCTAAACTATTTCACTACACAATATGACATTTTAGGTATAATCTCTGTGATCCAGATGGGTTTACCATACTAATCCTTGTATCTGAAATAGCTGGTGTTTCAGGCTTCTCTGTCTAGCCTCAAAATTCAGGGGAGTTTAAAATACAGATTAAACACTTTTCTACTAAAGATTTCATAGAATCATAGAATAGTTTGGGTTGGAAGGAACCTTAAAGATCTTGTTCCAAACTGCTGCCATGGGTAGGCACATCTCCCACTAGACCAGATTGTTCGAAGCCCTGTCCAAACTGTCCTTGAACACTCCCAGGAATGGGACCTTTGCAGATTCTCTGGGCAACCTGTGCCAGGGTCTTACCACCCTCACATTTCTTTCTATCTAATCAAAACCTTCCCTCCTGCAGTTTGAAGCCACCCCTCCTCATCCTCTCACTCCCTGCTCTTGTAAAAAGTCTCTCTCCATCCCTCTTGTGGGCTCTCTTCTACTACTGGAAGACCACAGTCAGGTCACCCTGAAGCCTTCTCTTGTCCAGGCTGAAGAATCCCAATTCTCTCAGCCTTTCCCCATAGGAGAGGTGCTCCATCCCTCTTGGTGGCCTCCTCTGGACTTGCTCCAGCAGGTCCATGTCCTTCCTGTGCTGGGGCCCCAGAGCTGAATGCAGAGCTGCAGGTGGGGTCTCACCTGAGTGGGGCAGAGGGGCAGAATCCCCTCCCTCACCTGCTGCCCACGGTGCACTGGACGTTCCCAGGCCAGGGAGGTTTGTGGGCTGAGTGCCCATGGCTGGGCCATGTCCAGCCTCTCACCCACAGCACCCCCAAGTCCTTCTCAGGGCTGCTCTGGATCTGTTCCTGCCCAGCCTCTGCTGTCACTGGGAGCTGCCCTGACCCAGGTGCAGCACCAGCACTTGGTCTTGGTACAGCCCATGAGATTCCTTGGGCCACTTCTCCAGCTTGTCCAGGTCCCTGTGGATGGAGCTCTGTCCCTCAGGTGTGTCAGCTGCACCCCCAGCTTGGTATCAGCTGCAGACGTGCTGAGGGTGCACTCAATCCCTTCATCTCTGTCATTAATGGAGATATTAAGTAATTCTGGTCCCAGTAGGCACCCTGGAGGGACACCACTTGTCACTGGTGTCCAGAGCCATTGCCCACTGCCCTCTGGATCTGACCATCCAGCCAGTTTCTTATCCATATAACAATCCATGCACTGAGTCCCTCTCTGTCCAATTTACATCCAAGGATGCTCTGGGGGACTGTGTCAGAGGCTTTAGAGAAGTGCAGCTAAATGACATCCCACAGCCCTTCCCTTGTCTGCTGATGGACTCACAGACAACCATCACTGGCTATTGCCAGGTCTCTGCTGCTTGGGGTTTTAAGTGTTAGCTGATTTGACGTCTTTATTGGTTATTTGCTTGTATCTTAAAGATATAAAACACCAACAGCATATAAGTCTCAGGAAGCAGTGCTAATGAGATGCAAATATGAGAAAAGCACTAGTAAAGATGCAATGTCTGACTTGCTGAAGGAACAAGGTGATAAATAAAGGCTGTCATGTAACAAAACAAACAGTTAAAGGGGAAAAGCAATGTAAGAATGGAACATAAAATGATAAAATTACAAAAAAACCCACCATTTGGTGTTTTGGGTTAAAAAAGGATATAAGTTAATCCCAAAACCAAGCTTTAAATGTCTGTCTAGTATTTCTTGTTTCTCAACTGGAAGCAAAATGTACAGATTTTTTTTTAATGTTCACTTAAACATAGAATTCTACCTGCTCTTCCACAGACAAAAGAAAACTACAAAGAGGGAAGATTTTTGTGTATGTGTGTTTTGTAAATATTTGTCTTTCTGTTCTTTCTGGAGTTGAGGAGTCGGTGTAAACCTGCTAATGTTTTATGAAGTTTGGCAACTTGTTTACTGTTGTCATACAACGCTGGTGTTTTCATGTTTTACTCTTAAATACCTGCTTCTGTTGCATGTTTGTCTATGTACTGACATCAAAACAGTTCTGATATAAAGAAGGGCTTTTTAAGTGTAATTTCTTGCTTTTCCACTGCAGGTCTATTTAAAATGTCTACCTTACGTTTTACAATTTTTTTTTTTGCGTTTTCCTTCTTCTGTTTGAATGTATTCTTGATGAAGCCTTGGCAGTGGACTGACAGCTGGCAAAAGGAGCTGCAGTTGGTAGTGAGGAGAATTTCTTCCCTTCACCCTTCCTGCAAGCTCTAGCTGTGTCCCTCAGCTTAGGATGCTGGCAATGTTTGCATTTACTTGTGAGGGCTAAAAATGAGAATATTTTGCCATATGCTTTTGCAGTGTAAGGAGGAAGAATGAGATATCCTTGGAAAAGCATGGTTTGCTATTTGTTGATCTATATTGCAACTCTGGGCTGAGGAATAATTTATTCTTGAGCTTGGTATTCAAGTTGTCTCTTTTCTTAGTCTTTCAATTCTTTAATTCTATATTGTATATATTGTACAATATTCATATATTACAATAGTTTATATTGTAATATATTAAAATCTTATTTCCTCAACATATTAGAATAACTTCATTAAAAAATGAACACCTGTTTCAGACAGTTGGTTTCTAATTTTGATTTTTTTGGTCTGTACTTTATTTTGTTCACTTCTTAGCAACATGTGATGTGTGCACATTTTCAGTGCAGCAACTTTAAAATAAGTCATTCCACCTTTATAAATGCATGGAAAACAGCCATTTGACCATTTGTATTTGGAGGATGGCTAATATTTGCTAAAAAAAACCCAAAACCAAATTCACACAATGTACATTTCTACTTTGTCTGAGTTTCTAGCTTTGCTACAAGTATTCCTCTATCAAAATTTAATTAATTGACATTGAAATTCAAATTAACTTGATTAAATGTCTTAAATTCATGCTTTTCTATAATATTCCTTTCACAGTAAGATTTAAGAAAATTTTGTATATTTTTACAGGAAAAATGTTGGCTTTTCCCTGAAAAATTAATGGACAGCTGTGCAAGTTCACATAAACAAAAATGTCTGTTTATTGTCTTGTACTGATTAGTCTTTTAACTAGCTGTTAAGGAGAAAGAAAAACTCTCACCAAAAATTCTCAGCAAAAAGCAAATAGTACTTGACTGGGAATTAAACATTAGCCTTTTAACTGCAAAACCTCCCTTAAGCAATCCTTTATCTGGCTGTTGATTGAAGTTCTTTGTTCCCCTTCTAGTATTCTGTTTATTGCCTTTGTGCAATTAGCCAAATTCAGATTCAGTATAAATTAATTGTTTCAGTCTCTCCTTCCCTTCTTTTTGACAACACAGGTCTCAAATTTGAAATGGCAGTGTTTTAGCTGGCCTCTTGAACTCTGATTTTGGGCAGTATCCTGTAACACAGCTGCTGTTATGAAGCTTTGGTGTCACTGTTTTATACCAAGCTTCCCTTTTACTAGGTCCAAATACCAATTGAACCACATTAGCTTTCAATGTAGGGATTCCTGAAATAACAGGTTAAAAAATTTTAGAGGGTAATTTTTGAGTGGATTTGGTGTGACACATGAAGCTTTAGCCCTTATGTAGTGAGCCAGTCAAACAATACTTGTGCCAATTAACTATTGTAATATGAAATGTAATTGTATTCAATTAGTAGCATTCCTGAAGAAACTGTCCCCTGAAACAGAGGTTTAATTAAATGTAAGAGGCTAGAAACACATTCCAGTAGAAAAAAGCATAGATAAAATAAAGGTGGCTTTCAGTTTTTTCTTTTTAGAATAGTTACAAAAAAAAAGCAACAGCTTTCAGTGAAGGGTTCATTGGTCCAGTCTGCCAGTATTCCATGAAAAGAGGCAGCCATATGACCCCATGTCACTTTTCTCCATGTCCTCAAAACTTTATTCTGCAATTTTTTCAGAAGTGCTGAAGAATTATGTTTTGATGAGCATGGATACTGGTTTTATGCAGTGCTAGAATGCAATTTTTAAAACAGCACTGTAGGTGTTTAAGACCTACAAATGGAAGAAACTTTTGCCACATTCCCCACTATAAGCAGTCCTACGAATCCCAATCCAAAACAACATTATAGCAAATGAGCATGACGTGGTGAAGCTCAGGTCACCTGTGGGCTGATGTGGGAAGGAAGGGTTAGCAGCTCTCAGCTGCAGAATGTGGCTTTATGCACGAATTTTCTCCTATAATTGTGCTAATGAATGAGTGTGCTGAGCCATCATCAGCTGATAATGGGAATCTTGAGATGGGAAAAACAGATCAATTCACCTCAGGATCTACCAGCACCTTAGAAAAGCAGAGAGGATCTTCAGGCAGACATTAATATGAGGAAAACTCTATAGTTATCCTAAGGCTGTGTGTACTGAGAGGGAAAGCAGTAATTATTAAGGGTTTTTTTTAAAAGCTAGTTAGTATAACACTTAGTATAAAACAGAGTTACCATTATTGGATTCCCATTTCTTGGTACTAAATAAACACGGAACTTCTTATGTGAGGAGTTTACAGCCTGAATATGAATCAGTAAGAAACACTGTTAACCCTAAATACTGTTTCCAGTACAATGATTCAGTCTATATGGATGCACAGGAATGAGAAAAATGTTTCCATGTTGTAATTGCCTGAACTACACATAGTTTATTACAACAAACAAATATCTGTGTGTGTGGTTTGTGTCACATGTGTTCAAGCAGTTTGCATTGCCAAATGCTGACTGGAATCTCATCCTGAAGTCAGCAGATTGTTCAGCATGGTCAGGTTTGTGCCCCAAGAGAAAAATGGAGAAGTGGAAAATGAAGGCATTTATAAAGCAGTTTAGAATGGCAAACTGAGTTAAGACAAGGCTTAAAAACTGGTGAGACGGTGGAACTGGTGAGAAGGAGTTGTGCTGATAGGAACTGGTATGGACTGAGAGAAGATTGAAATGAGAGGCAAAGAAGCATGGAGAAGAGATGAGGCTTATTGCCTGCTCAGAAGATATCTGTGAAGGTGGAAGTAAAGATAGCATTGAGATGGTTGATAATGCCAGTTGGTTGTGGGCCGTTATGTTCATCATGATCACTGGGTTTACTTAGCCTGAAAGGTGCTTTATTGCTTTGCCTTCTTTCTCAGAATGTCCATTCCACATAGGTAGCTGATGATAGAAGGTGATTTCCTGTCTTGGGACAAGGTTGGCAATGAATAATATCTGCTTTTAGCAGAGAGGTGGTACTTTAGGATGATGGTTGGTTTGGTTTATGTTTTAGCCTAGAGCATTTAACTCTCCAAAGACATGTGTGAACTTTTGGGTTCTTGGGGAAAATGTAAGCCCTTTGGGCTCTGTGTAAGGACTTAAAATCTTAAATATGGTTGGTTTGGTTTATGTTTTAGCCTAGAGCATTTAACTCTCCAAAGACATGTGTGAACTTTTGGGTTCTTGGGAAAATGTAAGCCCTTTGGACTTGGGGAAAATGTAAGCCCTTACATTTAAGGACTTAAAATCTTAAATTCTTTAAAACAAAACAAAACAGTAGAAAACTAGAACCTAAGAAAATTGAATTTAAGTGCTTAAATACTGGTAACTGAGATATTTTGATTGTGCTGCAAATGTAGCAGGCAGAGCTTCAAAGAGAGCACTGAAGGACAACAAACCTGACATCTTTCAGAAAAATTATTACTACCCAAATCAGCTGGCAGGATTTTTACACTGGAAAAATCTGCAAATGGTGGGGAGGTAGGGAGAGGATAAAAGAAGATGCTGAGTTTGCTACTTGTTCTTGTTTCCTGGTTCTGCTGTTCAAAGATTAGTTTATTCTGAGCAAAGGAGTGATGTGCTTCACTTGCAAGAGAGAAGCAGTGAGGTATTTGCTGTAAGACAATGAGTTAACAAAATCCCATGGTAAATGTAAGAGCAGTTGAACAAGGTTCAGTAACAAGGTACACTTCAGTATTTAGTGCATGGAGGACAGGGTCAAACAAAGCTGCCAGGGAGACCCTTTCACTGGGTCTGGAGGTGCAGAGAGGAGCTGGATCCGGACTTAGTCCCAGACCTGATCAATAGTTTATGTCCAGAGAATTATTTATGTATGTGCAGTCCATCTTTTTGTCACTTAGCTAATGTTTCAACATTTCAGCATCTCAGTATCTGGTGTGATAAGGATCACTCAGCCTTGAGGAATAATCATGAGAGGCATCCCTACAGGGGAGATCCTGGCATGCAGCCTGCTGCCACAGAGGAGAGCTCCACAAGACCTGGACTGTCCACTATTTTTGGGCTGAGATGAGTGACTTATAGTCATATTTGCATACCCATTGTACTTTGGCTGGTGTGTGCTCATGTAGCCCTCAGCTGCTGTGCAAGTTTTATGGCCCTTGGTGTTACCTATCTCCCCAGAGCCCAATTTGAGTGCAGACGTTCAGACTGCTATTTCTTGCTTTTGTTTAAAAAGAAAGAGGAGGGGGGGGTGAGCACACCACCACACCTGCCTAATCATGGTATGAAATTGTGTGCTAATGGTTTTTTAATATCATTCAGCTGCTGTAAAACAGACAGTAAAATTACATTTTAGTAGCATGACCATATTGTAAGATTGGATGGGTAAAGGTGATGAGCTATAAAAGAGTAAGCCTTTGTTTAAATGCATATATCTCTTCATAATGAGCAGAATTAGCAAGGGAAATTACATAAAACGAATGAAAGTTAAATAGATTTTTGTTCAAGTCTGATAAAATTATTTTCCGGTTGTGAAGTCTCTCCTTTCAACTAAAGCATGGTACACTTGGGATTTATTTTCAGATTGGCAGTCAGAAATGAGAAACATGAAGGGGTACATTTTCCAAGTGATTAGTGGGAGGTATGCAAACAAATCCTATTATTTCTTAGTGGGATTAGAGCACATACCTTCCATACACTGCTTTGAAGAATTCCCCTTAAGCGTTCTTCCAGACTTCTAGCTGAAAAAATAGCTGTAATAGTAAATTTGGCAGGAAAAAAAAAGAGTTTGAAACATAACTGGCTTGCATATATCTAAAAAGCAAAAGAATATAAAAAAATCTACTTATAATTGTGGAGAAGTAAGGTGAAATAACCCTGACCTATATAAGTACCTCTCTTTTAACTGGAGATGTTTCTTAGGTTTCTCTTTGCATTGTCCAAAGATTTGTTGACTGAACATTTGAGTTCAGCTGGCTTGAGTGAATCTTCTGCACCGCCTAGAGCCAATACAACTTTGATATCTCTGCTCAAGATTACATATTTTCTTATCTCAAGATAAGAAAATAATTTTTTATATTTTTCCCCAGTTTGTGGAATTTCCAGTAGCTGAGCAGTAAATTGTTACTCAAACGAGAAATTGGTCTTTACAAGATAGTTTTATAAATGCTTATGAAACTGTTTTTACTCCTCTAATCCTAGTTTATGTTGATAATATGATATAAGATGTGAAATGATGTGTTATTTAGAGGCTTTTCATTAGTCCAGGGATGCCAGAGACAAGTTGTCTACCATTCATTTAAATGAGTCATGTCCTTTTACTTAGTAGCTAGTGGATTTCTGCTAATGAAGTGTCAGTGGTTTGCCATGGCACTGCTCCTTCCTGGATATCTGTTGGTTTAAAGCACAAAATTTAAGGTACATATATGGCACTTAGATTGAGCAAACTTAGGGGTGGGTATCATTGTTCTGTTTTCTATCAGACCTTTTCCTTCCAATGGGGAGCAAACGTAGGTCAGACCTGTCACAATATTCAGAAATTTTTGAAGTATGGATTACTGTGCCTTGGCCTGAAACCCAAGATGATTTTATGAACTTTCAGCTTTATGTGTTCAGTTTAAGGTTACACCACACTTAGCAGCATGGGCAAGCTACTCCCTCTATCTCCAATGAAAATGTAAGACTTGCAGTTATTTCCTGAATATTTTAACTGTATGGCATGAATTAAATTGAAGATTGTTGTAAGATGTGTACCCACTGACTTTGCTGAATTGCCTGTCCTTTTGGGAAGAAAACAGAATAGGTTTGTATCATCTTCTGAAGAGCAAAAAAATGCAACTGCCAGTTTATTCTTGTTTCTGAATAACCCATGAGAAGCCATGACTTATCTCAATGCTCTGTTTTTGCCTTTGCTCGCTTCAGCAGTTCATTTTGTTTCCGTATGTTTTTCCAGTTCTCAGGATGGCTTACGTGATTCCCCCCTCAGCTCCATCTCCAGCAGTGACTATGAGAGTGTTTCTGTCACTACATGTAGTCTCTCCAGCATTTACGCTCTGAGGTAATAACATCACTTTGCAGTCAGATTTGACGAATGGTATTGACTTATGCTTGCTTAAAAATTTTCATTGAATTAATCAAGTGACAGCAACACTTCTGAGTATTCTTCCTTTTGAGCAACAGGTGCTTTTTGGGTTTTGTTTTGTTTTTTTTAACCTGCCAGCTTTCTTCAGTGCTGTGACAAATGAGGCAACTGTTTATGGAAAAGTTTTTAATGCATGCAGGAACCACTTACATATGTCCATGATCTTGCTTTTATTTATCCATATAGCAGTTCTCAGAAGACACTTCAGGTTGTAGCTTGACAAGTTACAAATGTTTTTCTTAGTCAGCCTTCAGCTTTCTAAAAAACATGTCTTTTCCATTTTGTTTTGCCTTGTAAAATAAAAGATGTTCCAGTTAACAGTTTAACTTACACCCTGTTGCTGGCCAGCACTGGTAAGGATACAGTGAGGAGCTGATTCTGACTTCACAGAATATTCTGGATTGGAAGGGCCCCACAGATGTCGTGGAGCTCAGTAAGTGAGTGGCTCATACAGGGATTGAAACCATGACCTTGGATTTTTTAGCAATATTATTGTACGTTCTCATCTTCTGAAACTGCATGGGAGTTTTGAATTTAGTTTTACTCAAAGCACTTAATGAGAGTGATAATGGAATTAAGGTTAGGACAGAAAAATGTAACTAAAACATAAAAATGAGATCTTTGCATTTTTCCCTGTTTGCATAACATACATGTATGAGATGTATTGCATGCACTCAATGCAATAACACCTCTGGTACTGACAGATTGAATTACCACTGCTTCAGCTGATGTAGCTCATCCTCCACTGCTTCTCCTCTCTTTATCTTTTTCTTTCCCCAGAACTTCATTTGAGCTTCAGGATTTTGAAATTTCATCTAGGTTTGGGGATAAAAGGAGGAGATAAGATGGCTTTTCTAATAGTGATAGATGAAATACTACAAATAACAATTTGAGGTTTTTTTAGTATGTACCTGTCTTCAAGTTCAATTTTTTAGAGTTTTGTAGTTTTAAAATAAGGGCCGAAAGACGCAAGAAAAACTGTCCTTCATTATTTTAATTTTGAAATACATTTACTTTTGACTGTTTTTCAAACAAAACCCAATTTACCTGCATGCAGCAGTTGCTCTGTTCCAAGGACTGTATACATTGAAGACTGTTTCATACAGGGCTGTCTGAAGGATGGTAGGTGTAGCCCCAGTAACTCTTCAGGAGCAGCTGGAGCAGTGAGAATAAGTCTTGATTAGATGCACCATCTCTTTGGAAGGCCTTACTGGACTGCCTTTGTTACATTAATGTTGCAGTTGCCACTGTATTGGTAGTTAGGTGGAAGGAAGTTTGATTTTTAAGGCAGTATTTGTACACGTGCCTTTGTGCTCTTCTCCACTGGAAAGCAGCCTTTCATCGTCCCTGGGTGGCTTGATGAAATCTAAGTTTCTATTTTTCTGCAGTCTGATGGATATTGCCAGAGATGTAGCTATTGTAGTTTGTGGCCCAGTAAAACAAACCAGCAAAGTGCCTGCTTGACTGTAATGACAGGAGTTTCCTCTTTTGAAAGACTTAGTTTAAAAACAGCTAAAACTTCTTTTAATGACTCATTTTAATGAAATAAAAGGAAAAAAACTCTTAAGTCTAACTGCTTCACAGTGGTATGTTCCTAGATGTGCACAGAAATGTAGTATTCAGTGCATCTATTTGTATAATTTTTTAGAATATGTTATTTTGGGTGCTCCTCTGTTCTCTCTTTAGAGAGTTTATTTGGCCATTAAACAGCTTCTCTAGAGTTGTATTATTTGTTTACTGCAACAAACATATTCCTTGCAAAGGCAATCTCTAAAATGTTATTTTCTGAAATAACTAGATTTTCCATGATGGCATATCCAAAGTAATACCTGATTTGGGAGTTTCTTTTTTGTCTGAAATATGCAATTTTAATGTATTTAATTTCTTGATGTTTACACTTAACAACAATTAGACATTAAATGTAACATTTGCAATTTTATCTGAAAAATAATTGGCTAAAGATAGAATTCTTGAAATACATTTATGTGGTCTTTCATCCTCCTGTGAAACATAAACAATTCCTTTGTGCTATTAAATAATCAGTACTGAGACTGAGAGTCATGCTGTCAGATTGCAGCATATTTTGGGAATATCTTCAGAAAATTTAGCTGTGATAGCAAAACCAGTTTAACTGCAGTAGTAATGTTGAACTAGTAGTGTATTAAATAGCACAGATGGAATTGATTGGAAACAATGAAGTATTGAATGTATGGATTTCTGTGTAAATGTACATTTATTGTTTTCCAAATGGAGAACCAGGGAGAAAATTCCAACTCTTTGGATCCCAAAGGACCATTCAAACCAGTGGTTTGGGTTCTTAAATGGTTTTGCTGAGGAAAGTTTATTTCATTAGTACCTGATTTAGTTAAGACATTCCTCTTTCTAGTCTCAGAGGTCTGGTGGTCGAGAGGTTAAATCTTCAGCCCAGTTCAGAAGATAATTTTTTTCAAAATATTCATGAAGCAGTATCCAGACTTGAGATGCCCATACCAGTACTCAGCTTTCTCAGCAAAGAATAATATTATATGCTCAAAGTTGGGACCTAAGTTCTCTGAAAGACTGCAGCTAGGAAATGCAAGAAAAATGTTGATTTGGGAATAGTTCTTCTGTCCTGCACTTTTGCCTTTGTTAATGTGGTCAGCTCACACTGAAGCTATGCAAAATGACAGATTCATTCTGCATTAATGTTTGGCGCTGTCATTTTTGGTCTGAGCAGTGCATTACTGTAGATTTTCTGTCTCCTTTTTTTTTCTGTAGAGCTGCTCCTTATGGAGAGATTGCTCACAACCAGCAAAAGGCTGTTAGTAATGGCTTTACATGTACTGTACTGGAGTCCTGGAAATGAAGAACTCAGTGAGAGAGCTGTGGGAGGAAAAAGGGGTTTTATACCTTGAGCAAATCTGAATCACTTCCACTATAGATGCTGTTCCTGCCTAATGATTTTGAGCTGCAGACTGTTTGTGTGTCTCTTAGGCAGTGAGAGGCTGTGCTGTTTTGCACAGCTCTGTCACTCAAGCAGTGTGAGGGCAGTATTAATACAGTCATAAATGGGTTGCTGGATGAAGTCTTTTTGTTTAGCTGCTAAATCCCTTGCCCCAACAACCAGCTGAGCAGTACCAGCAAAACAAAAAGTCAGCCTTGACGAGGTCTGTCGGCTTTTGCTTCTGATTTTAGTCAGTGAGACATATGTGACTGAAGCAGATGTCTCTGGGTTTTCACCGCCAGGATTCTTCTTGATGTGTTTCATGCCTATCTTGTTCTTCACCCTGCAAGACAAAAAAAATTAAATCTCAAAATAGTGTAACATTTTCTAAGTTACAGCATTCCTTTCTAGGATATTCTGCGGGGTATTTTATATTTTATGCATATCTTTGTCTTTAGTAACAAGTAACTGGATGCAGATTTTATTTTTTCCAAGGAATAACCCAGGCAGCTAATGCTAACAAGTGCTTATTGCAGTGGGAAGGTGAGAATTCAGTTTTTGGAAGTTTTTTGGTCTTCCCCTATTAAAATTATAAACTTCGTATTTTAGACGTGTTAAAATGTTCAATGTGGTTGAAGTAAATATAGAATATATTGCTCTCTGTGTAAATCAAGTAAAACAGGACAGTATTTTAGGCTGACTAGCATCAGTGGCAGAGGCAATAAGACTGTTCTGGCAGAATTGGTAGACACTCCAAATTTGCCATTTGGGGGCTGTATTCCAAGTGGCATATCAAACATACCATATGGCTGGAGACTGACACAAAGTGATCATAATGGGCTTGTGTTCTTGTTTCTACATAGCTCAGTTGCAATTTTCATTTTTAGTAATTTGGCCACAATTATAATCATTTTCATTTTAGTGATGTGTAAAAAATCTGCTGTTGAATGTCACTTGGTGTTCCCTGTGATAGTAATAGAAGAAAATTACTAGCTTTCAGAAATTAGGTTTTATTTTACAGATTAGGGTTTTTTCCCTCAGTAAAACCCTTAGAATAGCCTGTTTGGGAGTTTTCAGATTATGTGTAATTAAAATCACTATAGTAACTGCAGTTTTTGCAGAGTTTTTGTCCATGTCTAAAGATACACTGTAAAACCACAATTAGATTGGAGGAAAAAAGAGAGGATTTCCTCATACTTACAGCTGTATTGAAGGTGAAAAATAAAGAGAAAGCTATCTTTTCTAATTAAAATTTTAAGATTCCACCTAATACTTTCATTAGCTTTTCTCAGCTTTGACTACCACGTCTGGATATGGAATTTCTGTGGGATTCTCCTAGACCCTCGGATGCATTAATATTTCTGCTGCTCATTTTTGTGTTATTTTTGAGAGAACTGATGGAAGCAATCTGAAAGTGTTGTGCTACCAAGTTTCCATATCCCTTAGAGTTCCTGTGCTGGGAAGTGGCTTTGAAGCTGCATCTCCATCTCCATTTCTGCCACACACAGGAGCTGCAAGTCAAGAGTGGATCTGCAGGAGCTGGATGCTAAATGAATTAATTCTCTTGTTGCAATGCCATGCAGAAATGTGGCTTGCCTATGGCAGAGGACATTGCTAACGAGCTGTATAAAATTACTCTTTCTGCACAAAGTGTAAAAGCTGGGACTGAGATATCTCTGTCCCTGGCTTGGACACCAGAGCTGGTTTTACATACCATCTCATCATAAGTTCTATACTATTAGTGATTTTCACTTTCAGTTCTTCCAGTTCAGTATATATTTTCAAAGTTTAAATATTTCTGTTCTCTAATCTCATTATATTTATCCATTTACAGTGTGAGTGAATGATTGAGAGCTTTAAGTGCAAGTTTGATTACAAGAAAGTAGTGGAAAAAATGTCATGGTGGAATTGAAAAAAGTCATAGTAGAACCCAAATAATATTCTAACTTCTTGTTTTTTCTGTTCTGTTTTTTCTTGAAGACTTTTACAATAACTTTATCTTGCAGGTTTTATCCCTTTTTGGTTTAATTTAGGAAAAGCAGTAAGCGTGGTACCCTGCAAGTATCTGACATTTAATTTGGTGGTTAGAAAGTACCACTGTTGATTACTAATGTTCTCTTTAGTTATTTTTTCATATGCACACTTATAGAAGTTTTATCTATAATGATCAAAAAAGCTATTTGGGAGAGAGCACTGGTAAAGTTGATAAATTCTGCACTGGCAATGTTGTTTATTTTAATTTCCATTTGAAATACTGTATCTTTGTATTCATCTGAAAACTCAGTCCAGAGTGTTAATGAGTTTGAGTAAGCCATAAATTCTCCTGGGCTCAGTTTCTTAGAGTTGATCTTTTTAGCAAGATGCTGCTTTACCAGCTGTGGATTTTGCCAAGTCCAAGTGAGAATGCTCTGCAGTTTGAGGTCTGAACAGATGAGGAAAGATTCAAGATGTTCTTCCAGCAGAATGAGGAGCTACAGAAGCTGCCAGGATCTGGAGCAGAAGTTCTTGCTGTTGATTTGAAATTCAATGAGTACAATCCTCAGGACTTCTTTCTGACTGGAGATACCACCTAGGCCATATGGAAAATCCTGTTAGCCAAATTCCTTATTTTACTGAGCCAGTCTGAGATTACCCACTGCTACAGGGGCAAGAGAATCTAAGGACAAATCTTGCAGTGTAGGAAAATTCCCCCCACTGAGGAATTCAGAAAGTTGACAGCAGATGGGGCTTCCAGCACATGTCCTGTCAGTGGAGCTGGGCATTGCTCACATGTGGTCATGCTGTTGTCCAGTCAAGTCCAGTTCTTTTGGTGATTTCTAGCTAGAGAGGTTTGCATGCAGTTACTTTTTTTTGTTTCTCAGTACAAAGTTCTGAAGCCTTGGTGGGCTTTTAAGGGTGGTTGGGTTGATTGGTAGGGTTTTTTCTGTTAACCTGTTTCTCTTAAAAGAGAGAGGAAATAGCTAAGGGGTTATATTTGGTTATATTTTAAAACTCTCTTGACTTAATAAAATGTTAGGGTTTAAAAGACAAGAAATAAAGTCCTGCATTAAAGCTTTTTTTTTAGCCTCCTTTAAATGTAGCTTCTGGGGTCATTCCTTAAAGCATAGTCCTTAGCTAAAAACCTATATGCTGTTACCTAAATAATAGCATATAATGTTCTGGCTTGGGTTTAAGTGACTCTAAAATTGAGTGTGTAGCCATCATGTTCACTTAAAATAATTGTAAGAAGCCATGATTCTCACAGCTTCTCTTCCAGCTACATCAAAACTAGCCTATGTTAGAAACCAACAGGTTTTAGCCTGCTCTTTATTGTGTTTCTGGTGAGACTATCCAAAAAGAAGCACTAGAGGTACTGCAGAAAGTAGGATGGGGAGGTAGGTTGGGGGTTTTTTTCTTACTGATAGGGGAATTACATATATCTTACCTAAACCCCTGTAATTTTCCTCTTGTCATTTCTCATGGATGGAACCTTTGTTTTCCCTGAACTGTTGTGTTTGAACCTTTACTTGGCCTTTGGAGTTGCTGTTTGTTCTTTTTAGCAAACTGGACCCCAGAGCTGACTACAGCCTTCTGAAGCAGAGGAGTAAGAGTAATAGCTTGGCTGACAGGTTAGTGGTGAGGTTTCCAGTTACAGCCTACACAAATATCAGTGGGAGCAATGTACCAACTTGCTGAAGTTTTAGAAATTGTATGCAATCAGTAACATAGATTTGCCTGCAAACATTTTGGTTTGGGTTTTTTTCGTTTACCATAAGGATGAAAAAATTCAGATGGGAGAGAATTTGAAATATTGTAGATTGGATAAAAAGTGTATGTTATTGATATTGTACTCAGATCATAAGGTGGCCAATATGCTAAACTCTGTATGAGCAAAAAATGAAAGTTGGGGAGCTCGTGATAATGTGAGAAATATTGTAAGAACTAGAATATGCTAAATGTACCTCTGTATATGGGGAAATTCACATACACGAGACACACATGTATCTATATTTAGTTATTCAGTACATGTGGTGTTAAATAATGGAGATGAGAGATTTGTTAAGGCCAACTAGTGCAAATTAATTGATATCATTTAAGTCCAAAGAACTGCACTGCTTTATAATTCGTAGACATTCTCTCATCAATTTTTAAATGAACACTAATTTATATTTAAGAATTGGGCTACTGACCCTTTGTAAAAACTTCCAACAAGGTTTATAACTGTAATGTCCTTCTGTGTAGAACATTAAGAATGTGTGAAATCACAGAAAACTTCTTGCAAAGTTTTCACGTTTCTCTACTGTCAAGAGTCTCACCTGCTACTGTACATCACTTACCAAACTTTCCTAGAGAGCATCTTGGTCTTAAAATGCATCTCTGGGTGAACCTCTGCATCAGAATTGTTCCATTTAAAGGATTGCATTCTTGCATGGATTTTTAATTCACTGTGAAGTGGATTCACCAGCTTTAAATTCCCACTAGAGCAGGAAGGTGTTACCTGTTTTGTTGCAGTTACATTCTACTTCTTCCCCTGCTTGTGTAATTTGCTGAAGATTCCCAGAGAAAGTGAATGGGAATCCCTGATGTCACAGGTATTTGGATAACATAAATGGTGAGGTTGGTCACTGAATTATGTATTAACACTTTTCTAGTCAACATTTGTAATATTGTTATAGAGTTTTCTTCTTAGACTTAGTTGGGATAAGTGTGTGTGGCTGAAATTTGAGCCCTCTCTGTTTATAGGCACCTCTGACAATCTTCTGAGATCTTCTCCTGAAAATCAGTTGTCATTGAAGACCTTTTCTGAAATCAGAGATTTAAAGGGTGGTCTTAATTTCCTTTTAAATTTGGTGGCATCATTGCATCCCATATTTCTGTTGGAGCTGGATAATCTTCAAGCTCTCTTCCAACCCTAACCATCCCTGATTCTGTGTTAAAGGGTACAATGGGTCTGTTGGGCTTTCTCCTTTGCAAGAAGTGACCCACTATTGCTTTTGATTTAAGATGTCAAAAGATAAAGAAACAAAACCAAACCAAAGTTTGTGATTGATTTGAAAACATGAAAATTCAGTTGATTTTTTTTTGTATTCATTGTATTTGAAACGTAGAGCTTTTAAATTCTTTTTGTCTGTTACTGCTGCATATTTAATGCATTTTTAAGATACTCTGAGGGTTGGTGTGTGAATAATGAGATATGCTTTCAGAGAATCTGATACATTCTGCATTCAGGCAGAGCAAATTTCAGGTTTAAAGAACCAAACATTTCCAGACAAATTTGAAAGGAGACATCTGTGAGTGGACACACATTTCTACAGCTGTTGCTATGTTTTGAGCACAAACATAAGATATTTAAATTTGGACCAACATTGAATTGGTTGACTTTGGTTGTTTGGTTTTAGATTTGCGGCTTTCACTGGTTTTGAATGAGTGTCAATGACCAACAAACACAGACCAAAGCCTACAGTATCAGACAGTTGCCCCCTAAAATGTCTGTCCACTTCTGAAAATATCTGTAATAACCTTCTTGTTCCACAGTCCCATTTTCCATTATCTATCAGATAGGTTGCCTAAAATGTCTGTCCACTTCTGAAAATATCTGTAATAACCTTACTCCACAGTCCCATTTTCCATTATGTATGAGTACTGCTACTTAAACTGGCTCAGAAGTTTCCTTTGAAACACAAAAGCTATCAAGCAGATTGCATTGTGGTGAAAGTTGGTTTTTTTTGTTTCCTTTGAAACACAAAAGCTATCAAGCAGATTGCATCTTGGTGAAAGTTTTTTTAATGTGCAATTACATTATTGGCTTTTGTTTGCTTGTACATATTTGGCTAAATTTCACAGTAAAGCCTTGAGGCCAGGCAAGGTATAGAGATACACCTTGAAAGTGTTCAAAGAGTCATACAGCTCTTCTCATGTAATAAATGAAGTGTAATTTTAAAATGGGTGGCTGCAGCCAAGTTAAACAAAAAGCTAATTCATTTTATCTGCCACAGGGTATCTGTTCCTTTATAAGGTAAAAGCAGATTTATTGTTTGGAATCAACCTTTGACATCACATATTATTTCTTTATATTCACCTTCAGATATGTTAGCTTTGCAATGGTTTTACAGTCTGAAAAATTAATGCATTATAAGCACTGTGTATATGATAAATGTTTCACAAGGGGAGTTCCATGTGTATTTTGGTGTTACCTCTTTGTAACTTAATTCATTGGGTTATTCAAGGTTCCTTTCAACCAAATAGGTGAGAAAATGAGGGCTTGTCTCTAGCAGTAGTATGGCTGTTTGTATTGTGCAATGAGACATGATTCTGTCTAGATCCATGTGTAGTTACTGAAATACTTCCTAAATATCTGGTATTGGCTGAAAATCTGGATCCAAATTATCTATGTTAGATAAGCCAAGTAGGAATGATATTCTTTATAGGGGGGAAAAAAAAGAAAAGGTAAGCTGCACCCAGTAGATCACATTTCAGGTTTGCTTTCTGTAATATCAATTTATAAAATCATGAGAATCTATTTGCATGGATGCAGTCATTGCTCTTTGGGATACTCTAATATTTAAAAATAGCTGGCTCTTTGCTGTTTATCTGAAGCAATTGCAGTGTTTCTGTTCTTATAGTATTTTTTACTGTCTCTACAATATTGTATTTTGACTACATTCTTTTACAGTTAGGTGTACTTTAAAATAAAGAACTGATGGTTGTTAGATATTCTTTGAGAGTCATTTTTGTCTTAGTTGGACTTGGGTGTGTTGGTAAAGGCAGAGTAATTGGTTCTGACTCTGTAGCAATTCTTAGGTCCAGTTTTAAATTTTTCTGAAGTATTCACTTTTTTGCTTTGTAGTAGCACAAGCAATCCCAAGAACAAAATATCCTTTTTTCTGAATCTCCTCTATGTGGATACTGCAGTTTACATGGGAGAGTGCCTATGAAAGTATGTCATAAATGTGAGTGTGCAGACATGCTGACCTTCCCTCCCACAGTGCTGGAGCAATTCACATGTGCTCTCTGCTGGGGATTTTGGGGAGAAAAGAGTCCCAGCCACTCTTGTGGTGACATGGTCAGTCTTAATGACACACCACAAAATCTAACAAAATAGGCTGCAATGGAAGTGGGTCAAACCGAGCCAGTCTTGTGGTGACATGGTCAGTCTTAATGACACACCACAAAAATCTAACAGAATAGTTAAATAATGGACATGAGAGATTCCACTGCAATGGAAGTAGGTCAAACCACATTCCTGAATGAAGTAGGTAAAACTGCGTTCCTCCCAGCTGGAGGAGGCTCAGAAAAGCAAACATTATTATTAAAATTGGTCAGGATTGTGGAGTGAGCCCTTCTTCCTTTCTGCAAAATAGCAAAGGACCGAGTAGCTTATATTCTTGAAGAGCACTCTTCACAGCTCTCTGCCCACTTAACACCTTCCTTTGAAATATTTCTTCAGCTGAGATTTGGAGGGAGAAGTCATCCTTGATTCAGTGGCCCTGTTTTCCCCTGCACAAAAGTTTCTGTGTATTGCGAGTTTTCAAGAGACCTTTGTGTTGGGGTTATATGATTACACAGACAGCATTTGGATTTGTCAGGAGGTCCATGCTTGCCTTGGAGAGCAATTTATGTGTGTATCACTAAGAAAGACTTTCTGCAAAATAGCAAAGGACCGAGTAGCTTATATTCTTGAAGAGCACTCTTCACAGCTCTCTGCCCACTTAACACCTTCCTTTGAAATATTTCTTCAGCTGAGATTTGGAGGGAGAAGTCATCCTTGATTCAGTGGCCCTGTTTTCCCCTGCACAAAAGTTTCTGTGTATTGCGAGTTTTCAAGAGACCTTTGTGTTGGGGTTATATGATTACACAGACAGCATTTTGGATTTGTCAGGAAGTCCATGCTTGCCTTGGAGAGCAATTTATGGTGCATATGTGTGTATCACTAAGAAAGTTTTTAGCTAAAACAAAAATTAGAGCCTGCTTGGCCATGTTGCAAGGCAGAGTCCTTTGTCTGTGTGTGAGAGGGTTTGTGTGAGCAGGCATCCTCTGCCTGCACACCCTTTGAGTCAGGAATCTCTTCCTGGCTCTTGCTGCCTTTCAGTTTATTCTTTTGTGAGCCACATTTGTACATGACCTTTTCATTGTCCTGAACACAGGCCTTTCCATGCTGACAGGCTTGCTGTTCTAATATCTCCTTTATCCCCTACGGAAAGGCAAAGGAAAATTGAAAGAGAATTCCCACTTCATTCTCAGTGTCTTTGATAAGCCCAGTCAGTCATGGTGCTGCTGGAACTGTAAACATAGAAATAACATCTCCTCACAAGAATTTTCTTTTGTTAGTAGCGATAGATAAAATGAGTCTCCTGCAAGCCTAGTCTTTACTCTGTGTCTGAAAGAATGGGGGGACAGTTAAGGTACTCATGCTACACATCTTCCATTGATATTTTTATCAATAACAAATCTCCAGCACTTATTTATTTTCAGTCTCTTTTTCCTAGGGCTTTTAAGATTGGGTGGCATAATTATTTCTCTTTTATATTTCAAAGCATTATCTGTGAAGCCTACAGGTAGAATTGGAAAACTATATCCTATAAAATCTTGTTATAAATAATGCTACCTATGTGTCTTCTCCCAAAACAACTATTCATGCATACTGCCATAAGGATGGGATCTGCAAGATGGTGAATGTTTCTGCATCTGATAAAAGCAGATTGAACTCAAAATGGGTTAGAAATGACTTTTTTTGTTATACATGCTACTTACACATGCAGTCAATAACTCTTCTTTTAACACAGCACTTGTCTGTAAAGAGTGTTGGAGTTTTGGACAGCAAAAATATGATTTTAAGTAAAATAGTCTAGTTTTCTGTAATAATTGGCAATATTAATTTCTTTCCAGTATGGGGAGAAAAACAGTTTTGTATTCCCTGTGACTTGCATGTAGTGGGGTAAGAAGGCTCCTGTCTCCTTTGGCCAGCACAGTGAATCCTGAGGACTTCAGTGTAGCTACATCCTGTGCTCTAGTCCCATTTAAGAGTTTTAGGGGCAAAGTGCTGCTTTTCCCCAAACTACTTCCTGTTTTAAACATCTTGATTTACAAGTATTTAAGGTAATTCCTGATATTTGAAGATTCTCTCCAAGGCTTCCCTGCTGTCTCAAGTTGTTTCAAGTTTCTTCTCTGTAGAGAAAAGTGGTAGGGGTGGTGGTGGTGAAAGTGTGGGAATGTCTGGCATCTGGTTTTTAAAAAAAATTAAAGTTTGAGTAGAGATTTGGTGGCACATTTAAATCTCTTTAGAGTTGATGAGCCATTCTTCACAATAGTTTGACATTTCAGCTATTTCTAATGTTACATTTATAAGGGAATTAACCTACCTCTACTGTCTAAATCATATTTTATTGCTGCTCTTTCAATTTTTTTTTTTGGGTGACATTATATTTAGATTCTGTTCTTGCTATATTAAGGTAACATAATTCAGAATTTCTTTCTTTTTTTCAGATAATTTCCCTGTTCGTAAATTTCTAAGTTGACTTCAGAACTGACCTTCACATTTTTAGGTTGATATTCCCCTTCAGGTTTTTTGGTGGAGTTATGGTTTCAGGACTGAGCTTTTAGAAGTTGTTAATGTGAAAAATGGCACAGCACTTTTAACAGCTAAGGAAAAATGCAGTAAAATACAGACAAGTGATTTTCTGCTTCAAGTTTTTTTGCAGCTGTCACAGAGTGAAAATCAAACGTGGTGGTGATTGGTTGCGTGCTGATTAACTTCAACAAGAATTTACAGCAATTAGTTCTGGTACTATAGAGTCTTGCCTGAGTCATAAATCCTTTAGGATTTGCTGAACATCCTGAACAACTGAGTGAAGATTTACATTACTTTCCTTTACATTATTTCTTTCTCTGACAGCAGTTTAATGACAAGTTCTTGTTCATCTGATGACATCGATCAGGAAGAAATCCAGCTGGCTTTGCAGGCTGCCAAAATTGCCACACGAGAGAAGATCAGATCTAGATTTCATGGCAGTAACGATCTTATTCACCGCCTTTTTGTCTGTATCTCAGGTATGAGAATCACTGAATTATTAAGCTGTTTTTCAGGGTTTTTTTTGGTTTATGTTTTGGGGTTTTTGTACATCAAGTTATGTTAGAAAGGACTAGAGATAAAGTTTCAGGAGAATTTTGGTTTTGGGACCTAAGTTGCAGTCTGGTTTAGAAGGACCTGTTTCCTGTTTGGAACTTTCAGAATCAGAGATGCTGACATCTTAGACCTGCAGTGTTGAAAAACTGGGACTTGTATCAGGTTTGACTTTTCCCTGGTGATGCCCTGTGGTGTTCAAAGAAAGAAATTTTACTTAGCAGTTCTGTTATCATGCAAAATTAATCTCTCAGTATTTTCTGCCAAATGATGTGGAATATATGTGTTGGCTTGCAGGTAGCATAAAAACCAGAATGTAACTTGGCCATTAGGTGGAATTAGTTTATTCAGATGTTCAATTTTTATTCCTAACGTGAACAAGTGATCCCCTAAAAATAAGTGAGGCCATTACTGGTACTAACAGGCAGATTTAAATACTTTTTGAAAGGATGGTGTAGCAGTCTAGAATTGATTTACCCATTTTCTCACACTGTAAGGTGTTGCTGACCAGCTGCAGACAAACTATGCTAGTGATCTGAGAAGTATCTTAAAGACCTTGTTTGAAGTTATGGCAACCAAACCTGAAACAGAAGACAAGGAAAAGCAGAAGAAAGGTAAAAGATCTAAACATTTGTTTTCTATAATGAATTTCTGCTGGTAGCAGAATTCCCAGTGGGAATCCATAAACTATTTGACACAAATTCCCCTAACGTATTGCTATGTTTTTGACAGGATTCACTGTGCAGGGATTTCACCTATGTTTAAAAGGAGTCATGGAAACAGACTGTAAACAGGATGAAGTCCTGTTTAGGAACACAGGATTTTTTCATTTTAGGTCTGATACTAAAGCCTTCAGAGTTCATCTGCTGTTTCCATATTCCTATATTTAACAGCAGCACAGTGTTTGTAGCCCATATTGTTTATGGCCCATGATTTATGCAGGGTTTGGACTTTGTAGATTCTTTTTTCCCCCAGATTTGTTTCACACTGGGTACATTTTAAGTTACCAAAGAACAGACTCTAAGATGGGAATGCTCAGTAACATGCTGAAATCTGTCGTGTCTTGAACAAATTGAAGAATTTGGCTTCAAGATCAAAAAATAACACATTTCACTTCTAGATAATTAAAGTAATGGAACCAGAACTAGATCATGAAGCAACAAAAGAGTTTTTTTCCTCTGTGATAATTTTTATTATTTCTTTCCTAAGTGGAAAGTCTGCTAACTTATCTAAGAATAACAGAGTCATCCCAGCAAGGCTGCAATTACCTTTGTCCTTTATTATTAGAACTACCAGCATCTGAAAGTGACCAGAGCTCTTTTTATTTTCCTGCTTCCTTTCCTCCAGACTGAAAACTTTTTCTCCCAGATTCATTTAAAAGCATTGAACTTTTTATGTGAAACACTTAGTTAAAAAGTTGGATCAAGTCAGCAGAAAAAACCTACATTCCAGTCTCAAGTCTACAGTGGGATAATGCATAACATGCATGACAGTCTTCTCTTACTTTTGGTTGAAACTTCCACAACAGTTTTATGGTGGCAGCCTGTCATGATATGAAAATAGATTGGCTTTTTTATTGTAAAAAAAAAAAAATGGGGTTAGACAGAATTGCTAGAAAGAGAGCACAAGAGCTCCTGAACCTTCAAATAAGTGTAATAAAAAACTGGTGCTGTAAAGAACTATCACTGGGAATATATATATTAATCAATAGTACTTGGATGGATGTAATTTATAATGGATGAACTCTTGCATTGAAAAAGATGGTATTGACAAAAGTAAGCATAAACAAAATGAGTGAAGAAAGGGGGGTTTTGGGGTGGAGTTTCTCTTGGATATATGTGATGTGATGTGATGTGTGTGATTCACCTTGGGAGTCTCTCATTGTTCTCAAAATCCACTTGTGTTAAAGGATCCAAGTTAAGAATTGGAAAATAGAAGGTAGATGCAGCTACACTAGCAGAAGTAAGAAGACTTCATGTCCTGTAATAACAGCCTGTTTCATTTCTGTTGTCATCCCAAAGCAGAATAGAAGACTTGTAAAGTCTTGGTTTCTGTCAGGGTAGAGAAAAAGCAAGAAGTCTAAGAAGATGCTACTGTGGTCTAATCCCAGAAGTTCTAACATGAATCTTTTAAGTGAAAATTGGAAAAATATGAGTATTTTTTGAACTGTTTTACAGTTAATCATGGTTTAAGGAATGCAGCATTGGAAGACTGTGCTTTATGTCAAGAAAGTATATCATCCTCAGAACTTGCAGCAAAAGCCAGAGATGGGGACTTTGAAGGTATTTTCTTTTTTCTAAGAATTAAAATGAGACAACACTGATGTATTTAAAAAGTGGTCATTAAAATGAAAAGTCTTTTAATGTTTGGCTCTGGAAAGTGAGTATAAAATGTTGTCATGCTGTTTTAGAGACCAAGTCAGAAGGTAAACCAAGCATATTTCTTTCAGGTTTTTTCTAACAGCCTTGTGAAACTCTTCTCCACAAATGGTCATATTCAGTATGGATTCCTCTGTATCAGTGCAGAAAGGGTCTGTACAGTAAGGGCTTTAATACAATGTGTAATGTTACATCTGTTGAGTTTCTGAAAGCTGTGTGAGATGCAAAGCCCTAAGTAAGGTCTTCTCAGCCAAATCTTGAGAGGGTTTTTATATCGTTTGCTGCACATGGATGTGCTGCTTTATCCCAAGGTAGGAGTACCTTTCATATTTTCTTTACTTTTGTCTTTGATCAAGATATTTTGGCTAATATTGTCACATTCTTCACCATATTATTTCAAAGAAAATTATAGTCTTAGATAAGTCTGCTGAGGTTGCTCAAATCTCACTGAGTACATGGTAAGAATGAAAAATGCACATAAGTCTCAAAGTTTTGGTTGAGGTTCAAGTATTCTGAAAGTTCACAAGTTGTTTCTCTTATTAATCTGAGCTTCTTCAGAGTTAGTTGTGGGCTGAATCTTATTATGGCAAACTCAGTATAAAAAATGGATTAAAAGATATCAGAGCACTTGCAGTCAAAGAATAAGAAAATAGTTATATGAGATGGAGCAAACAAGAAAGCAATCAGCTTTGATCTTCAGGGCTAAGTGGTGGTTTCAGCACACCAGGAGCCCAATTACCAGAGCCATAATATGTCTGTGGTCAAGTGAGAAGTACAAGACAACCATCAGCTATAAACTGTCTCTGAGCTTCCCAGAAACTCAAGTGTGCAGTAATTTCCTTGTGCTTTAAAACTTTGATGTATTGTGATGTATCTGTCCACGTACACTGCTGTCCTTCCAGTGAGAGGTTTGGAATGCAGGATGACAGAGCTGGGTGATAAAGCAGTGTGTGCCTCTGCTTGTATGTAGAAGGTGGTGACCAACAGAAAATAAATACTGGTTCATGTCATTTGTAATAAAGATCAGAAATCAGAGGGAAAAAAAAAAACCTCTTAAAGATTAGATTTTAGAGTAACACTACATATTTATAACTTATTTTGTCCTTATATAAAACCCATAGTTTGCTTGCTTTCCCTTCTTCTGAAGCTGCAGGCTAAAGGATCTAATCTATTTAGAACAGCAGGGCTAATTCATGTATAATGCACTGTAGAAATATTATCTCTTCTGGAGGGAGATGATTTGGAGGCAGATAAAGAACTATTCAGTAGTCATTTTAATTGATTTTTCTATTGTGCTGTAATTCAGAATGTCACAGAAGGTGCAGAAAGGAACAAATCTTCAAGCAAAATCCTTACCATGTATAGGCTATATTGCAAAAGAGTGCAAGATTATTCCTTCTCTACCACTTCAATTCATTGTCTTTTGTTTTGGATCGATGCTGATGCTGTCGGTGAATTTGACTTACAGAACTTGAAAGCCAGTTATTCTGAACTGCAGGATGCTGCATAACCCTCTCACAGTGGATGTACATTTTGTCACAGCAAAGTCATTTCCCTGGCATGTTGCTCAGCTTTTAAGGATCTTCAGCCTTTCATGGTAGCTGCTATTAGCATGGGGAATGTTTCATGTTTGGAGAAGTGAGTTGGGATGTTGTTTACTGAAATAAGAGGTCAGTGGTCTGGGTACTTAGGTGATGTTATGGCCAGCACAGTAAAGGGGAATCTTGGGAGGCACCAGAGGCACTCTGCAGCACCCAGGCAGAGTGAATCAGTTCTGTCCCTGCCCCAAGTGAATGGTAAAACCAGATATGTGCTATTTATAGCATATGCAGATAACTTCCACAAAACAACCCTGCCTGCACCTTTATTCCAGAAGAGCAGGTGTTTTATGTGTGCCTGCATGGTAGAAGGCAAATCTTTGTGAGATAAGCAAGTCCCTTTTGAATAAGTAGACGTGGATGCCAGGATGAGCTTGGCTGCCTTGGCCGGTGTTGTCCCATGCTAACATACCCTCTAAACCAAGCCAGTTAGCAGGAGCTCCTGCAGGTACTCTGCTTTTGGTGCTCACCCAGGCTCACTGGGAGGCTTGGCCATGTCTGCACCAGGCAGACCTGCTCCTTGCAGGCTTTCTCTGGGAGCCTCCCTTGGCTTATGTGTAAGTGGTCATGCTGTAAATATCTACAAACCAGTGCAGCTCTTCTAAATCTGTAAACTGAAGAGTGTAGTCTGCTGTTACTTGGCTCCAGGCCTGATGGGCAGGAATTTTATGTATCCCAAAGAGAAACAGGATGCTGAGGAGTATGGAGATGAGCTCCACCTGCCAAAACACAAGAAGTCACAGAAAGTCATCACAGAAAGTCTGCTAAGAAGGGCATCTGAAGTGGGTCAATTTGCTGAATTTGTGGGAACTGTAGAAACACCCCTCACCTCCAATACATGCCAAATCCCTGTCCCTTCAGGTCACAAGTTGTCATTGCTGGCAACACTGTACAGGCTTTTTCTGCTGAGGTATGCAGGGTTAGCTAATGGCATACATGGTTTTGCCATCTCCAAGGTATCCAGCATGAGGCATAAACTTCCACCAAGATTTTAACCTCAGCAGCTATATGCCTTTCCCCCCTTACAGCACCTCCCCATGTATCTTGTTTTTGCTGGCCACTGTGGAAGGAACAGCCCATGCCTTTGGGTGACGTTTGGGTGCAGGTGGAAGATCTCTGGTGGATGAGGCAACTTCTGCTGCTTGAACACTGTTCCCTATTTCTTGCAGCAAGCCTGGTGGGTTTGTCCTTCAGGCCAAATCTGGGCCATGGGCCATCAACAGGAGTACAGGAACACACCACAATTATCACTGTAAAGGGATTCAGCGCAAAGACTGAGAGCATTGCATCAAAGTTAATTAATTCCTTTTTTGTGCGTCAATTCTATACCTCAGGTCACTCAATTATTTCAGCTGAAAGGAAAAACAATTGAAAGCAAAGGAGCACATCATAGCTCTTCCCTTTTGCCATTGTGGCAGAGTATGTCTCAAATTGAGAAGGTCCAGCCAGCTACCTGCCAGGAAAGCTCTTCCCTATAATCAAATAAATTCCTCTAACTGAATGTAGCAAATGTTTGAGATTGTATTCAATCAATGGTATTAAAAAAACCCCAAAAATGGAAAGCAAGCCCAGCAACCTGAACAAATAAATGGCCTTAAGATTGTACTGAAGGTTTTAGCCTCCACTGACGTTATGAAGATGAATCACTTGTTTTTCTCAGATTTCTCATTCTTATTGTATATAAAATCCACCAGCTGGTCTGGGTCATAAAACAAATATGAATGTTTATTATGAGCCAACTGACATTGGCAAGGGTTTAAGAGTTAAATCCTGTGACCTTCTGAAGGTTGAAATACAATAAACTACAGATTAATTGGCATTCCAAAACAAAAGCATGAGCCAATGGTCTGTATGTTAATCTTTGGTGTCCTAATGCTCTAAGATTATTGTCAAGGAAGTATATACAATTATACTTCATGAAGTATTAAAAAATTATATATATTTATAGGGAGAGAGTATAAAACAATTTTATTTTCCTATGGTAGAATATTAATTTTTGCAATATTCAACAAGTAATTTTTAAATATATTAAATTTCTTGTCCTGGTTGTATGATGGAAGTGATGGCCAGTGGGGCATAAAGTTCTCTGTATAAATTCAAAGCAAATTGTAGTGGCAGGCTACAACTGGGCAAAAAGGTTGGGCTCTTGGCTGCCAGATGTGCTTGCTCTGAATTGCAGTAATAGCAGACAGAGCCTGTGTGCTGGGAACTTCCATGGGACTGCCTTTCTCCCTGTGCCCTGGTGAGCTACAAACCAGCACAGGAAGAAGCTTGTTGGGAAATTCCTGAGCTCCAGCTTGGACAAACCACTGAGAGCTGACTGAGAGTGGGCAGCATGGGTCACACACAACTAAAGGAAACCTCTGCATTTGAAAATGTCAGAGAATTGCTCTGATTTAACCCAGTGTAAATGCATCCCTGACCAGACAGAGCTGTGTCATTCCTAATATCCAGTACAGCTTTACAAGGACCAAACACTGGGGAAGAAGTTTGGTGTCTTTCTGCTGTTTATGCATCTGGCATCATATTTCTAGCCCTAACAGAAAACTTGCTTTGTATTTGCTAGCAGATTCCCATGTATGTACATAGGTGTGCACAAACACAGAGTGACTTCTTAACTTTTTTGACTTGAAAGTTATTGCCTTTTTATGTTTCCGTTTGTCAGTTTGTTAATGGGATAAAGCATAAGTGTGACCCTGCTCATCATATTTGGGAGCATTACATTTATCCTTGTGAGTTTGATGATTTTAATACTAAAGTCAGGCAAATCTGAGTTTTACTGTACATGTATTTTGGAATAACTTATTACTCAGGAGGACTGATTTGTTACAACTGAGGGAAATGTGAATATTTTAAATTATCCATTTAATGAAGTTAAAGGCAGGCTAAGAAAGTGAGTTACACTTCTTGTCCTAGGATAAGCATAAGATATCTAGAAATCTCAAGCTTTTTCTCAAGGAAACCAGCAAGCATTATGAAGCTGTTGGTGCTCCATGAAAATATTTGCTGTAGCATCTCAGCTGTCTCTGCAGCCATACATGCATCTCCACTCCTCATCCCTCCAGCATCTGTACAGAACTGCCTTCCTTGCTACCACCTACTAAAAACTGCAGACACAATGGATTTGCTGTGGCTGCCAGTACAAATACCTGTGTGTGCCAAGCAGTGTTAGCATGTTTCCTTCACAGCACACACTATTCCTCCCTGACCCCTTGCAATCCCACCCACTCCTGTCTGGTCACAGGCCCTGTCTGCTCTCTAACCAGCAGCACAAGCACAACTCAGAAGTTCACAGTCCCAGGCTCAGGCTCTTGTTCTTGCTGCATTAAGAAGTCCCTGGGTCAGAAAAACCCACCCATGCTCCTGTATGTGCAGAATCTCATCACCATGGCTCTAGAGATAGCTATCAGCCCCAGCTGAATGCTTCTGTTTTTCTTTTGTCCTCTGTGTGCCTGTGGTTACTCTGTTATTTATGGTGACCAGCAGCACCTTGTAAATGAAAGAAGTTGGCCACTTCAGTGGCCAAACATGTTCTGTCCACATAACTTCACTTTTTCCTTTTTCAGCAGCTCTGCTTACACAGTGTGAGAAGAGTCTAGCATCAAATTTCCATATGGAGGCAATGTTTTATAATCAGCTGAATGTATTTAATCATGCATGTAGAATTACAGGATTCTTACAGGTTTTAGGTTGTAGTGCAATAATTCAGTCTGACTTAGGTTTTAAGAACTTACTCAGAGCCTATTTTCTTCTCAAAGACTATCCCTCTGTGTTGGCACTATGTGGAACTTGTTGAGACTTCTGTGCAGTACTTATGGGAAAACATCCCCTAAATACCGTAAAGAACAGGCTTATTCAACCCTGTAACATCATAACTGGGATTTTGATTAGGTTTTAAACTTTTGGCTAATAAATACATGTTTTGAGTGTTCTGGTATGTTTTATGTAGATTATTATGATCTTTTTATATTATAAAAATTGGTAAGAGAATATTCCTACTAATGGTTAGATGGAAGATCCAAGTCTCTGCTCCATCTGATTTAAAGTAAAGATTTGACCCACATCTCAATGGAAACCAGTGTTTTCTATTAGAGTTGCTTCATTTTATATAAATAATTAATTTGCCCAAAGAAAGAGTTGCTGATCATGTACCTGTGCAGAATGAACACAGGACATCATTCAAGGTGATGCTGAATCAGGCAGAGCAGAGGCTTGAGCCCAAGTTTGCAAAGCTTTGTGTCTTGGTGAAAGCTTTCTAGATTTGCACAGGAATTTAATCCCAAGGAAAGCTATTTGACCAGAGCTGAAGCTAAGCAGTCTGTGTACCTCTTTTCTCTCTTAGTCCCAAAATTTTCATCAAATTATATTAAGCATAAAAATTTATTTTTTGAAAAATGCCAAGCTGGTTGTAATCAGCACTGAATCTTCTGAACAAGAACAAAAATTACTTTGGTACAATTGCCTGTTAGAAATCTTGCATCAAAGTCAGAGATTGCCCAGAATGACATGTGGAAAATCAGGTGTGATGAGGGACAAAAAAGGTTCATTTTACTGTGGCAGTTGAAGTGGAGGGGTAAAGTCAAGTCACCTTAGTTTTCAACTTTCTGTGCTTCAGAGCGTGAGAATTGACAGTGCTGCTTTGATCAGAAGAGCTGCAGCAAGCCCACCTGGCCCTTTTCAGCAGCGAGGGTAACGCAGCGGTGCCAGTTCCACAGGCAGCTCTTCCTCTGCAGCTCCCTTTGGTGGAAGTGTAATCAGGGCTATTTTGCATGATGTGCTCTGAAATCTGACACACATCTGTGCAGGAGGAACTTTCAGCTGGAGTTCTGCATGAGGAATAATTGATAAAAATGAAAGGTGCAGAAAGGGGTCTTTTCTCTGAATTGTCTGGCTGTAACACAAACACCAAAGTTTAGGGTTTAGCAGCTGCTTTCAGCAGGGAGTTCTGGTGTGCTTGCTTCTGATTTGTTTCCTACCAGAGTACACATTTGCTGGCCTAGGCCTTCTGCAAGCTCCAACAACTTTTGGGGTTGTTTCTCTCTCTGCATTGGTCTCTTGTGTCTCAGCACCACAGAAAAAACTTCAGCTTTCTGGGCTAATGTTTCAGTCATCACAGCTGATAGACCTTGGTCCATGTTGTCTTCCTCTTGTGTTCTGAAAGAGATTATTTTTTTGGTTTTCTAACATTAGATGGGACTGCATTAGGCCTAATGCACATATTTAATGCCAAATTAATTACTGTGTTATTTTTGACCGCTTACAGTGTCTGATTTTTTCGTCCATGATTATGGTTTTCTTAAAGCTCCAGCACCTTGGATTTATCTGACTTTTAACTTTAGGAGCAGACATTTTTTTTTAGCTAATGAGATAGACATTACAAAGACATGTAAAGGTGAATGCTAAAAGCTACAGAATAAATAAAAAGACTGTAAAATTTCATGATTTATGAAAAATTGTCATGCAAGATGTTTGAATAGTTAAGAGCCTTTTCCAGTCTTAACACTATTTAATTTTATCTTGTGCTTTTTCCTTTCTCTGAACTTGTTTCTTATTCATTTAAGTACTTGTTTCTCTTCATTTCTCTGCCTTTTTTCCTGTGCATGCTTTTAATGTTTTCTTCTAAAATTTATATCTGTAGTCTGTCTCATTAATCCCTTCTTTCCCTTCCTCCTCCTCTTTGATGTTTGTGCTGTGGACTTCATCCATTTCCCAGCAGACTTCTCCAAACTCTCATTGCATGATAAAGCACTGGGCCAATTAGCCCAGGAACAAGGTTTTCCCTCCCTTTCTTGTCCAAATCCCCGAAGCACAGGGAGATAATGCTTTAGAGAGTGGATGTTGCTATTTGCTGCAGCATGCAGAGCTAATGGAGCAGCACAGCCTGGAGAAGGAGTGTAACATGAAAATCCTGGGGGTGCAGTGCTGCTGCCCTGCTCCCAGCACATCCTCAGGCTCCTGCTCGGGGTTTCATTCGTGTAACGCACTCTCCACTCCTCACATGGCAGCTTTATCCCCTCAGGAGAGGGCTCTTCAGAGAGTATTTCAATAGCCTGTTCTATAAAAAGCCCAGTGACTCAATCCTTGGTGTGTGTAAGGCAGGGGCTGCTCCCAAGGTTGAGTGAGATGGGGCTGGGGCAGGGAATGGAGGGGTGACATCCACCGGGGCTTCTGTGGGCTCAGAGAGACCAAATCAGGACTTCATCCTTCCTGCCAGGGTGGGCACTTTGGCTCCACTCCAGCCTGCATTTGATTTCTTAGTGCACAGTCTCACAACTCTGTGTTTGTAGTCGGTGTAAGGCCATTTCCAGTCAGCTGGAAGGAAAGGCTTTGGGGTGGTGGCCCAAAGCTCCCTATTTCAAATGTCACTTCAGTGCTGCACCCTGTGATTTTGTGCAAGACATCCCTCTCCTGATTTCTCCCCACACACTGACTGTAGCTGGGTGATGAGGATTAAAGCAATTACATTTGTGCAGCATTTTGAATGTTAAAAGCTGTTACATAACCAAGTGTTACTATTTGGGGGTGTGCTGCAGTGCAGCAGATCTTGGTGAGAGCAGCTGGGAGGGCAGAAGCCCCCGAGGCACCGGGGCACGGGACTGGCTGTGGCTGCTGGTGAGTCACAGGCTGGGAAATGTGCCCTTCAGCCACCCTAGTGACACTCAGAGTCAGTAATCAGCCGAGGTGACACCACTGTGGAGGCAGAGTGCTGTGGGAGAGTGTTCTGTGGAGAGGGTTGTGCTGTTTCTCTACATTGCCAATAAGTTGTGAATTTTTTTTTACAAAAACCAAGTTACAAAAAGAAGGTTTTGAGATTAATTCATCTGTCAGTCAAGTGATTCTGTAACTGTGAATTACAGATTCTATGATTATTGTTACTTTAAGGTCATTATTTATCAAAATTTGCTGGGTGTTTTTTTTGTTTTGTTTTTTTGTTTGCTTATTTGCTTGGGTTTGGGTTTTTGGTGTTTTTGGTTTTTTGTTTTTTTTTTTTTTTTTTTTTTTTAAGTTATTCTTTCTATTTAGCATGGAGGCAAATCTATGCAAGATCAATTAAAAATAACTTTTTCAGCATTGCACTTCAAGGGCAACAACAGAAAAATATAGGGGGGGAAGAAAAAATAACTCTGTCTTACCCCCACAAAAGACAAAGCAAACAAAAAAAAAGCCTGTCAAAGAAACCCAAACCAAAAACAAAACAGCTGATAGGAAAGCTGCTTTGTGCTGATGAGTTCCAGAGTCTTTGGGGTGGGCTTGTGTTGGTTTGTAATGTGTGTGACCTACCTGTGACCTGAGGGCAGGAGTGATGATGGCTCCAGCTGCTGCAGAGGTGCCACATCACATTGGGATGGTGCAGGGGGTACAGAAAGGGCCTGTGCTTTGTGGCTTTTCCATGAATATTAAAATCAGTGACTATCTGAACCTGGTAGCCCACCCTGAAATGCAGTTTATAAAGCATCAGTGTCAATTTGAGCATTTTACCAAGGCTGCTTCCACCAGATCTGCAGAGGGAGACCTGGTGGCACAGAGCTTGAATAATTTCCTAAATTTTGCTCTCTTCAAAATGAGTGAGAATCAATGGATAGTTAAATCCCTGAAAACATAATCTATATGGAGACAAGTTTTAAACAGGAGCATTGTTATTGATTCATATTTTTGCTTTTTGTTTTGGATATATGTGATAACCTAAGGGGCCTCCTGCATGGAGAACATGGGGATTCTCCATCAGACTTGCCATGGCTTCAGATCAGAGAAAGTGACAAAGTTTTCAAAATCTACATCATAAACTGATATCAGGAGTAAGTTTCACTGGGCGAGATACATGTAGTGCTTAAGGAGATGCAGAAAAGGAAAATAAGTGGACAGAAAAATCTCCTGGCTCCACTGTTATTAATGCTTGACTTAAGCTGGCAGTCCTACATCTCCCTGCTGCTGAAGGAAACCCTGCCTGTGAACCAGGAATTTGTAGCCTTGTGTCCCCACAGAACATTTGCTGGTGAACTGTTCTCAGGGATGAGGTGAAGGCTTTTATGTGCAATCTCCTTTTTTTCCACCACGTCAGTAATTTCTCTGCACATCAACTGCTGGGTTTGGTTACTGTAGGTGTAACCTTTATCAGGCTGCTGTGCTCATTAAGTGAAGGATATCTTCCTTAAGCTAGTTCAACCTCTAAAGTAGTTTAGAGGAGGCTATAAAGGCTGAGTCAAATCCTCACTTCTCTTTGTTTTTACTAATCTTCCTTTTGAACAGTTTCTTACATTGAGTGCTGTATCCTTTGCACTTCTAATTTGACAAATGTTGCAATGTGACAAACACATGAAAACTGGTCAGTTATGTTGGAACAAAACAGTGGATTTTTCATTTAATTATCTTCTCCCTGTAGCTATAGTCCTCTTAACCTCTGCATTAACTGCACCATATATTTTGTTGTTTGATAGTATGCTCCTTGAGGCAGGGATCTTGCTTGTCAGGTTTATAAATCAGCAATTGCATGGCTTGCAAATTGTAAATAATACTCAGAAAGAAGCTGCATACAGGGAACTTGGATAAATACACCCAGCAGTTCATGTTCCCTGTGTCCATGGATTCCTTCTGGACTGAACTTGCTTTGCACTCATTAGATTTTTACTAACTTAATTAAGCAGTCAGCTTCATAGTTTCTACACTTGTACCTCCAGACTCTTTGAGGTCATGTCAGCCTGTCGTGAGCAGAAACAGCTCAATAGAAGGGAGCCCCATTTCTTCTGCCTTGCCACAACCAAATCATTTCCCTGCTTGTCTTTCATGGGAGGTTGGAGATCTCACAGGAGACATAAACAACTGAAACATGCTGTCTGTGATAATGGGCAAGTTCTTTCTCTGCTAAGCTGTGTACACTTGATTTTGTGGTTTTGCTGTAGTTACTGGTGACTTCCAAGAAGAGTCCTAATAATTGAACAGATGGTAATCAGGCTTTGGGTTTATTACCTGTGCAGTTGCTTGCCTAATTGCAGAAAAGCAATTGGCCTTTCTGGAGGGAAGGCTGAAGAGGCTGGGAATGATCTCAGCTCTAAGCTTGTTTTGATAGTGGATAGCACTGACAAAAACACTTGTGATCCAGTTCTGCTTTAATAATCTCCTGTCTTCTTGCTTTATTTTGCTTATCTCCTTTTTCCTGGACTTGCATTTGACTAAGAGAGGTTTTATTTCAAGTCCAGAGCTGTCATGGGCCATTTTAATGCCTGATCTGCTCTGCCCAAAGGTGGGTGCCTGGCAGAGAAGAGGGGAGTTGAGCCCTCCTGGGCATCTTGAACTCACTCAGCTACTGTTTGCAAAGCACCTGGAAAAATGCAGCTGAAAGCAGCTGCTGTTATATTTTACTCTCCCTACTTCCTTGTGGATCTGGTAATCACATGTTTGGTTTTATTCCCTTTTGATTTACGTTCCCTTTTGTTGCTGTGTTTCTGACAGATCCTCCTGACTGGGTTCCAGATGAAGTCTGCAGCTACTGCACTGCCTGCAAGGCTCCTTTCACAGTCATTCGCAGGAAGCACCACTGTCGGAGCTGTGGCAAGGTAATGACTCACTCAGGGCTGCGAGGGGCTCCCTCCAGGGCCAGCAGCAAATTCATGTGCACCACAGAAACCTGGCTGCACAGCTAAATGTGCCCTGTCAGCCAGGGCTCTCCATTCACAGGTGCTTCTGTGTGCCTGGGCTGCCAGCTCTCAGCTTATGTTTTCAGAGGGTTGGGGAGAGGTTTGGCTTTTATACAGCAATAAGCTGTATAAAGCTAAGGGCAGAATTCCCTGTTGAGATCCTAGAACACTCCCCACCCCAACAGAGTCACTGTGGCCTACTGCTGTAAGCTCTAAAGAGCCAGGGCGGCCTGCACTGCCAGGGGTGATGCACACACAGCTCAGCTGCAGTCCCTTTGCTTTCTTCCCAAACCTTTGGAGGATCACTCTGCTGTGTAGGGCTGCTGCTTTGCAAGTTTGTGGGGGTGGAAGAGGGAGCGAGGGAGAAAAAAGCAGTCAAGTACCACAGGAAGCCAGAAATCTGCAATCCCATTTTGCTTGCTGGCTGGGGTACAAGTTGGAAAGGAAGAAGCTGCTTTCTTTAACCATGTAGTAGACTTGCAGGAGTATGAAATTTGGAGGTATTCACAAATATTCTCCTAGCCTTTCTTTAAAACCAAGGGAGAGATGCTTCTTTGCACCTCTGATGGAGCTGCCTTCCCCTGTGAGCTGCAGAGGAGGACAGGCCAGCCTTGGCTACTGTCAGTGCTGGGCACCCTCACTAGAGGGACTGAGCCAGGCCAGATGAGCTGGGGAGGGATTCCTGCTGGGGCCCTTCACTTGCTGTGCTGAGGATGGTGCTGGTGCCAGCTCGTACAGTCTTCTCTCCCCTCCCTTGAAATCAATTTTGTGCCCTTCTGTTCTTCAGAGGAACTGAAGAGAAATTTCCCTCTTGTTTTTCAGATCTTCTGTTCCCGCTGTTCCTCCCACTCTGCTCCATTACCTCGTTATGGCCAGATGAAGCCTGTCCGTGTTTGCACTCACTGTTACATGTTCCATGTCACTCCTTTCTATAGTGACAGAGCTGGTATCTGACATATTAAACTGCTGGTGTGTCTTCCGGAGTCTTACATGGACTGATATATTTGACCTAAGCCAAGAATTAACTTGAAAGAGGGACCCAGTGAGGGCACGTAGGCTTTGCCATCCATTATTATAAATTTTGTACAGACAGTTTTTATTGCATTTTACTAAGCTGCTAAAGGGAACTATGAAGCGTCTGTAGCTCTAAGGCTACAGTACAGTCTTCCATAAATTTATAACATTCATGTTACGATGCCATATGCAGAACAAATGCACTGTGTGGAAGGAAATAGGGCTCAGAGAATGGAACAGGCATTGCTGCTTATCTTACATGCTAGGAACAGAGTAGCCAGTTAATTAGTTCATCCCCAGTGGATCAGTCCCAAAGCTCAGACACTCCTGTGCCCACTGGAATCCCAGCATGGCTGTGGGCATCAGCACTCTCCCACCTGCTGCCACTGAAATTCCCCATGTCTAGATTTTTGTCACATATGCTAGGACTAATAAAAGCAAATCTATTTCAAATCTATATTCAATATTTAGAAAGGCAGAATTTTCAGTGAATCCTATAGGAAGCCCTGAAGGCCCTAAAACAGTATATTTCTGTTGCCTTTTATTTACCAAGCAGAGCAATAAGTCCAAGTTGTCTTCTAAAAATTTTTCCAACTTCCATAGTTTGGAGTTTTGGAAGTACTTATAATCTGAATCATTTATGCAAAATCTTGTTAGTAAAAGTCTGACACAGAAGCTTGGTCTCCATATCAGCATTTAAAACCTAACAAACTTCAGAGGAAGTGGTTACCAAATAAATGAATTCATATTAAAATAGATATTTTTGACAGTTTGGCAGCAAAATTTAGTAGACAAGATAAATGATTTCTCCCATTCCGAGGTTTTTTAAAAGGCAAATATGTAATGAGATATCCAAAAGGTCTCACAGAATGGTCAGCCAGAGAGGGGTACTTGTTGTCCACATTTGGCAGAGTAACCATGTAAAATAGTGCATACTGGTACTTCACTCATGCTAACAGCTCAGAAGACATTTGTATTTATTTGAAACACCAGGGAATAATTGCTATCTCCACTCAGAGAGGAAAAAAATGAGACTCACACGGATTCATGCTATGATCTTGCACGAACTATTTGCAGTAAGAGCTCCCTGAGCACTGAGGTTTCAAAGGCATTTGGACGTGCTTTGAGTTGGCCACATGAAAAGCAAGGCAGTGTGTGCTGTGGTTACAGAGGAAATGAGATCAAGAGCTCTTTGCTGTGCCCCCTTTCCTGACTCGTGGCATTACACACAGTGTTTCAAAGTGACAGATTCAAAAATGGGTGAGGAAGTTGTGGTGTCACGCCTGAGAAAGGTCATCGCTCAAAATGATAAGGCAAAACTGGCCAGTGTTAATTTTTTTTTTAATTTTATTTATTTTTTTGGGGACATTCCCTTTGCTCAGTGGTTTACTGTTCAGTGTTAATGAGCCATATAAGGGTGCTGCAGTTTGGCACTCCTGTCATTTTGATTCAGATGAAACAGCTTCACTTAGTTACGTGTAATGCACAAGCCTTATGATGCTGTTTATAGACAATGTCAGCTCTGATGTGTTATCCTCACTTATGTGTATTTTTATTATTATTACATCCTTGAAATCCTTCTCATGAAATCCTTGGGTTGGAGTGTCTGCATTCACCAGAGTTTGGAAAAGCATGGGGTTGGGTGATTGGTGGGAGATGGGTAATGTGGTGCAAGCAATGATACTTATTCAGGCTTAAATCTCAGGCTTCACATTGCAATGATTATTGCAGTTTTATTTTTAGGAAAAAAACAGAAAAACACACAAGAAATTTAATGCTTCTTTTATAGGATAAAAAATGGCAACAAACTTCAATTGTGAAATAAATATGCACAAAAAGTTGCTTCTGTGGAAAAAAAATCTTATTTAATGCACTGAATATTTATTTAAGCTTGTTTTTATTTTGTAAATGCTGTAATTCAGAATCATTTCCATAAATATGATATTTAAAGATCTCAGACACTATAGTTTCTTATGTAAATACAGACTCCTATTTCTCTTACTGAAAAGCACAATGACTATATCAATACTAATATACATTTGCCTCAAGAAAGACTTTCATCTTGTAATCTCTTCAGATAATTAAAGTGTCAGGACTTTCTACTTCCATGTGCTGGATTGCTCTTTCATTTTGGGGTCTGTTTACATGGAGTGACAGCTGCCATCCTGTCAAACAAACTGGCCTTAACTCTTTCTCACTTTGCAAATAACAGGACAGAAATTAGTTTAAATTTGAAGATGGAAGTCACCGATACAGTGAAGGGGTGGTAAATCAAAGCTGGAATACCAGCCTGTCACTTAGCATTGCCTTGTGCTATCTCTTGCCACCAGCTGAAAATCTCCCTTCCCAAAATATCCTGTGTCAATGGCCACTTCAGTCATCAAGCATGTTTGATCTGCCTGTGTCACATCTGAATAATCTTTCCTGTGGGGGATACAAATCTGCAATGAAAACAGCGCTCCTTGGATCTCAGTTATCCTTGGGAAATGTAAATGCCCAGTGCTGCTTTGTCCTGCCCCCTGTATGAGGTACAGCTGTTAAAGGTTTTATGGGAATTCATTTTCTTTTCCAGAGGACCTAATGCTGCATGGCTCTGGGATGCCATTTCACTGAACAGAAAACATGTTACAGCTCCATTACATTGGGGTCTCTGCTTCAGTGGTGCAACAATGGGGAAACTTGGTGGGAAACCTGCACACAAATGAAGATTGTATTTGAATTAACATGCGTAACGTTTATGGGCAAATAATGCTGCCTTCAGGTGTGTATGAGTAAGTGAACAGTAGAAATTTATCCTGAAGGGGTTTTTTAATCAAAAAGGGGATTTCCCCAGAATACAACATGTTTCACAGCAGTTTTCCTGTTGGGGATATCACAATGGGAGTGAAGAGGATAATAAGGTAAGAGCATCATTGCCAAAGGCAGCAATAATTCACCTGGTGCTGGACTCTCTTGTATGGCAGTTCCCTTCTGAATCATACCTGTTTCCAGGGGGAAAAAAGTAATTACAGTAAACTCTGGAGTGATCCTGTCTAGGCCTGTACAAATTGTACAGTGTTTCCAGCTCTCTCTGGGATTGTAAAAGCAGGTGGATATCAAGGCTTCCTCTGCAGTGAAAGGAACTTCAGTTAAATATCAGTAAAATACCTCTGCTTTCGAGGGAATACCCCTGTCCAGAACATTCAAACAGACTGAAAGCTGTCACACAGCATCTGGGCAAGAGAAGACCTGGATGGAAGTGATGGGTGAGGAGTGACCTTCGTGTGCGTTGTCTGAGCTGAAAGGAAGGAGGAGGGAAAGAGGCTGTGTGTGGTTGTGCCTGCACTGGGGTGGGGAGATGGGAAAGCCTCAAACAGCCCCATCACAGTCCTGGTGGAGCTGCAGGAGCCAGCTCTCAGAGCCTGCCTGGACTCTCAGTTCATGCAAAGTCGAAGCTGCTGAAGCTGCTGGAGCTGCATCCGCCGGTTTCCGTGGCAACCCTGATAGCATCTCTGCCTGTGCCAGGACTGCAGCACTCTGTTCCTGCACATGCAGGCATGGAGACTCCTGCTTTCTGCTTCATCACAGGGATTGTGAGGGCTCAAATGTCTTCATTTGGAACCAAGGTTTGTACTGCAGTTAACAGCTTACTGTGAACTATCTTCTAATGATAACATGTCACTGAATTATGCTTTATGTTGCTTGTCTGGAAGAAATCATCTCTGTAGGCATCCTTTTGACTTCTTTTGGGGGATTTAGCTTTTTTCCTTCTCCTCCTTTACCCCACCCCATCACTCAGCTTTCTGCTGTGTATAAACTAGACTTACTCTGTGGCCTCCATGAATGTCTTACACAAAGTGAAATATTAAGACAACTCAAAGAGCTTTTATCTTTCTTGTTTCCTGATCTTGCCCTTCAAGTTCCCAGGAACAGGCTTGTTTCAAACCATTTGGTATCCTTGTACCTCAGTAGCATCCTGCCACAGATGCCATGGGTCTAGCACCAGGGTGTTTAAAGTTCTGCAGTATTTATTTACTTTGTGGTGGAGAAAGGATAGATCCTAATTCTCAGGTTTTAATAGCTGTTAGTAAATTACAGATATTTGCTCTTAAACCAAAAAATGGTAAAATACTAGGCCAGAAGGATGAAGAGGAGAAGACTTGTTAAAGCAGCTCTGGAAGTGTGAAGATGATGTTTTAATGAAGTAATTGGTCTCTTTGAAAACAAGCTGTAACTGCATGTGCTAGGAATGCTGGGGCTCATGCATAAAACAAACTGGGCAATTAGTCTTTCATGAACTCATTTCATTTCTTGTTTTCACTAAACATGAAGGTTCTGAAGTGTAAAGAATGATTTTCCCTCATGTTTCACTAAGGTAGGAAGCTGATTTTTTTTCTCAGTTTTTCTCTGCAAACAACCACCAGCCTTTTAGGGCTCTGACTGAACTTGTCTGCAAAGTGGAAAATCCTGTGTCCAAAGCAGCCAAGAGTGGGTTCCTCTCAGCCTCCCACCCCTGGGGAGCAGTGAGAGGTGCCTGTGGGCACGAGTGACTGCAGAGGGGCTGCTGCTCATGTCCAGCTGCTGAGTGATGCTCCCATCTCAGGAGCATGAGGTGTTTGACACAGCCCAGGGTGTGAGGGACCACTGTGCCTGGGAATGGCAGAGCCAGCAAGCACTGAGCTGCAACTGCCTCACATAATACAAAGACTTTGTTTTCTGAAAATAACCCCAGGCCAGGCACTCACACCACTTAAGCAAGCACTTAAACTCATGTCTTACTCTAGAAAGTCTTATTTATGTATTTCTGCACTTTTACATAGTTCTTCACAGGGCAATAAAATCTTGGTGTTACTGCCATGACTTTTTTATTCACTGAGTTAATAAAAATGATATAAAACAGCAGCAGAGAGGGTGGTTGAGGTGACTGCTTTCCACATAATATTTCAGCAATGGGCAGCTTTCAGGTTTTTAGCTAGAATTAGGCTGTGGTTGCAATGGGCTTGTCAGTAGAGTTGAAGATGATGATAAGAGCTAGTCCTGAACGTCATTTGTACTGGTAAAACATATTTAAAATATCTGTCTTTCATAAGAGGTATGTCTGAAAATGATGTGCAAGTGCCTCAGCCTTTCTGGACAATTTGAAGAAAGTTGTCCCTCAGCATTCCAGGGCTGGGCCAATGGCTCTGCATGGATTGTCCCAGTCAGACCCTTGGTCATGAGAAGGCACCTGTCAGGTATGTGAAGAGCAGTGAGATTATCCCGGCTTTATCACCAAAGGACCATGCTATCTTCCTCTGTGTTTGGGGAGCCTCCGAGATCAAATTTTGAGGCACTTGATAATTATTTTTTCTGGTCAAGATCATTTGTGATTGCTGCTTCACTAGCAGCTTTTCTGCAGCAGTAAAGCCTGCTGGTTTCAGGTTGTTTTGGTTTTTTAAATTGATTTCACTTTCTTCGGCTTATCTGCAGAAAGCTGGAGATTAATAATTGAAGATATAAACAGAAAAATAATCACTTCAAGTTCATAAATATATTTAAAAGAAACAAGTCCATGATGCTCTCCAACACTGGGAAATTATACAGTAAAAACTGAACCCAAGTAGTCCAAAAGTCCTGGGTGTCCATCTCTGAACCATCTGCTTTTGTCTAGGAGGACTTGTAGCTGCTGGAAAACTACACATTTTGGGGACCAAAACTTACAGGTTTGACCCAGTGATTGTAACTTCTTTGTCCAGAAGTAACTCTTCCTTAATTAAAGAAAAAGAAGAAAATTGCTATACTTCCCATGTAAAGAACCTCTGTTCAAAGAAGAAAATTCAACTTTGTCCAAGTATCTTGGAACAAAATATAAAGCTACCACTAATGAATTCAGTGACCTCTTTCATGCCCTCTCATTGCCATGTCTTTTGGAGTTTCTTTCAGGACAGAACATCAGCCTTTCTTGGGGAACAAAGCAGGAAAACCTTGCCCACCTGTACAACTGACAGGTGTTCTTCTCTGTCGTGTTTGTTCCTCACGTTCTGCTTTCTGCCTTTTCTCTTGCCTTTTTCTCTTTAAAGGAATGATATTGGAGTTAGACTCTAAACTGAGACTCAGGGGAATGTTTCCATATTTCTTTCCTGTAGGGAGCATTTGAAATATGGCTGTGTCTAGAGTCTGTCTCAAAAGGTGCTTTGTGAAAACCTGAGGATGCAGACTTGCATCCAGATGCTGCCTCCACACAACTTTTGACTTGGCACTGGAACAAGAACGAAGACTCCAAAGTAAAGCAGCAGTAAAGAATCCAAAATTCAGGCTGGTGTCAAGTATGAAAGCTTAAGGGTATCTTGAGTGCTTACTGAAAATAACCAACACAAGTGCCAGCCTCTGCCACTGCCAGGCACGAGGCCACAGGTGCTGCAGCCCTGAGCTGGGGACCTGGGACCTGTCCAGGCTGCAGGGAGAGAGAAGCCAAGGAGCTGACAGCCATGGGGACACTGCCCAAAGGGGTTTTTTTCACAGGCTGTTTTGCTAAAAGCAACTCCCAAGAGAAATGCAAGATGTTGTCTTACCTACTGCATTTGAGGGTATTTTCAGTGAGCTTGGAGAAAAACCCATTGGGAGTGCTACTTGTCTATTCCCAGCCAGTGTTAAAGAAACACTGTTCCTTGGCAGGTGGAGGGGACAGAGAGGCTGTTGTCTTCTTGCTTGTTGATTATATTTTTACATGTATTTTCTGCTTGCTTGCTGCAGTAAGAAATGAAAAAAAAAGTGTTCACTTCTTGAAAATCTCAAATTCCCATTCATGCAACAAATAATTAATGTGTTCTAATTGCAGAGTGAAAATAACTACCAATCATTAAATAATATTAGGTTGTTTTTAAACAGAAAAATCATTAACCCCAAATCAAGCAATTATGAAAGCACCTCCTCGGAGAACAAACAGCTCAGAAGCTGCCGAGAACACCAGCTCCGTGTGATAAAAGCCTCTGCCCCATGTGCTGCTCCTGGAGCCCTTCCAGTGCCTTCCCAAGGTTCAGATGTTGTCACAGCATTAGCTGCCAGAGGAAGTCTGTTCTTGCCAAATCGTCTCTTCTTGGCTGCTCTGTGCTCCTGTGCTGCTGGTGTTCAGCTCCATCAGCCTCTGCAGGGTTTGCATTTATTTGTGGTATTTGTAAAACAGATAAAGCACCTGGCACAAAGGAGGGTGGAACTGGATGGGGGAAGGTGTTGAGCAAGAGTCCTGCTAAAAATGTTCCAGTGTGTTTTGCTGTGAGGGAAAAGCCATGGGAGTAACCAAGGGCTTGGAAACGTTCAGAGCTGCAATCTATTGAATGTATCAGAGATAGGGTTGCAGACACCACCAGTAAATGCCTCCACTGGGTGCACAGGTCTGGGAGGCTGGGCTCCTCCTGGCTGGGATCTAACGGGACCCAGTGGCCATAAGTTGAGACAGCTTGAACAAACACAGGTGAGAAAGAAGAGGTTAAATCCCCTGAGCTGTTGAACAGTGAGCTGATTGTTGTGGTGAACTCTATACCTATGAGCACAAGTATTTTTAACAAACAACATCAGGTGCTTCTTACACCTGTGGTGCAGCCACCCACGTTGGGACTAAGACAGAAATAACTCAGTGGGGCTATCCTGTGGCAGAGGACAGGGTCCTGGTGGTCTCAGATTATAAATTGGTCCAGGAAGTTACCAAGAGGAGGGATTTCTCTGTGGGCTGATGTACAGGAGGGATGCAGCGGCACAGGCAAAGCCACCCAGTGCTCTCCATCTTCCTGCTTCACCCCAGAGCTAATCCTGCACCAGGGCTGGAGTCACACTGGCATGGGGCTGTGACAAGCAGCAGGAAAAGAAAGGTAATGGATCTAACACAAGGAGGAGGGATTCAGGGAGGAACGTGCTCCCATTTATCTAAAGGAGAAGAAGGAAAATCCCTGACCACAGAAACCTCCCTATGTGCAATTCCTAATCAGCTACAGGAACCACTTCCCAGTTTGCCAAGAACAGTCTCCTGTCCTTGTGAGCTGGCTGTGATTTCCTGCAGTGCTCATTAGTACTGGTGTCATGCTGAACACATTGCTCCTGCACAGGCCAGGCTGGGCTCTGGGTACCATCAACGTGCCACCTGTGGGAGCTGAGCATGGCTGTGCAGAATCACTGCTTCCACACACCCTGCCTGCAGCTAGAGAAGAAATGATCCTTCTGCTTAGTTTTCCTTTACAAATGCTGGACACAGAGCAGCAGGCTCGCCTGAGGAACCAGGCATGGAACCAGAGTGGCCAACCCTGAACAGACCTTACAGTCAGGTACACTAGAAGATGGAAGTAAACTTTGTTTTTTTATTAATATCCTCACCCAGCTGTGAAGGACTGGAGGAGGGGGTCATGTCTTTCTTCTGCCTGAGCATGAGAAGTGGCTGCTGCCCCCACCACTCTGCTGAGCCCCTGTCCCAGCCCATCCCTTCAGAGATGCTCAGGATGAAGGGGCTGTTGTGAGCGTTTGTTTGGGCCTCCCCACAGCAGGGATGTTGCAACACTGTGCCACAGCAGTCTGTAGGATTTTGTACAGTAACTCCTTCCTCAGTTTAACCTTGTACAAGGCACAGTGCTCCTGATCTTCCCCTGCCCACCACGGTACCAGCACTGGTTACTGTGCCCTCACACTGCTGTAGGTATGTTATCTCCACCCTACAGAAGAGCTTATTAAATTACTCAGGAACACAAGATCGGCTCATCCTGTCCTGCTATCTCAAGAATCCATGAATAATCCCTTTCATAAATCACTTGTATCTCATCACAGAGGTAAGTGCAGTTCTTTTTACTGTACTCAGACCTTAATCTTCTCAGTAGACCAAGGGGTTTAGAGATGCTGAAGTCTCCAGACCCTGATGTTTTACTGGTCCTTTGAAGCTTAACCTTGGATCTCAGAGTCAGTTATCCCTGTTCCTCCTTCATGCCAGGGGACCTTTTACTCCCTGCCTGTCACCTGGACCCTTATTTAGAGATGTGTGGTGGGAAGAAGAGAGCTTGTAGGAAATGTCTGTGCTGCTGTAAAGAAGGTTGTTGTGCCTTGTAAACTGAGGATGGTTCTGTGCCTGGAACAGCTCTGGGTTCAGCTTGAAAACCACAGCTTCTCCTGGTCCTCTGAAAGTAGAGATGTGTGGTGGGAAGAAGAGAGCTTGTAGGAAATGTCTGTGCTGCTGTAAAGAAGGTTGTTGTGCCTTGTAAACTGAGGATGGCTCTGTGCCTGGAACAGCTCTGGGCTTCAGCTTGAAAACCACAGCTTCTCCTGATCCTCTGAAAATGATCAGTATCCTGTAGGTTCCCTTTCCCTTTGGTAGTCTGCTCTTGTCTAGAAGCAGTCTCTGGCCTTCATTTCGCTTGTTAAAACCTGCTGGATGCATCAAGCACAGGTGCCTTAAGGTGGACCTTAAAAACTAAGCTGGTCTTACATCCATTACTCCCACCTGGGTTTACAGCTCCATCTCAGCAGGTGTTTGTAGCACCGGGGGCAGCTCAGCTCATGAGGGTGCTGAGTGCTGGCTCACTGGAGCATGTCAGCACACCTGAAACGGTGTGGGGTATGTAAAATCTGCTTCCAGGGACTGCCTGGGCTGGGGGATGCGGGCCATGCCTGCAGTCTGCAGCACAGTGTTTGTATCTTGGTATCAGTCCCTCCTTTTGGTAAATGCAGCAGAGATTGATGGGTTTGTTTTGCTTAGGTGGTAATGAAGCAGTTAATTGCACTCGGTAATGGCTGTCTCTGCCCAGCTGCTCAGGGAAATATCAGAGGTTTGCCCCACGGATCCTGGGCTGTGTAAGCACATCCGAGCCATCACCCAAATCCCTGGCCGCTCAGCTTTCCCAGCTCCCTTGTCGATTGTCTGGCTCTTTCCAAACACATATTTTATCTGCTTGTTTCACCAGCCCTCTGTGCCCAGTGTTGTGTGCAGCGATTGGCAGCAGCAGCAGCAGCGGGGCTCCTCCTGGCACAGCACCCGCGGGACCGGGAGCTTGTGCTGGGGCATTCCCACCGCGGCCCCCGGCTGGCCCCGGCTGTCCCCGGCTGTCCCCGGCTGTCCCCGGCTGTCCCCGGCCGTGGGGAGGCTCTGCTCTGCCTCTCTGATCGCCACAAGCCCTTCCCAGCCCGCCACGTGCTGAAACACCTCCCTTCCCTCCCGCCTTCACCGACAGTCCCCTGTCCCCCTGCTCTGTGGAGCACGAACTGCTGCTCCTGCACTGCATCCATTGCAGGTTGGGTTATTTTTCTTCACTAGGACTTTTAAGTGTTTTTAAGGCCCATCCCAGCATTCTAAAGTCACCTTCCACCAAAACAAACATCTCCTATTTAAAACGCAGCGAAGCTGTTCTTCTCCAGTTCTTCTTGCCCAGTAACAATTTTTCCACCTCTGCTTGCCAGCCGCGCGGGACAGGGAGCAGGCAGCACTCTCACAGGCTGCTCCAGCTGCTGTCGCACTCATTAGACTTTTGGGTCAAGTGCTTGAGCTGCCTGGAAGCCGATTGTGTTGGGGAGTGAGTACCGAGTCCTTCCATGCTCTGCTCTGCTGTCACGCAGGAGCCTTAAAGCCAACGCAGAGCACAATATTTGGGTCAAATGTAAGCGGTTCAAGCGCTGGCACAGAGGCAGGGATCGCGCTGTCCTCCGGGGACTGTCCCCAGCCGGGTGCTGGCAGCTGGCACCCGGGTTGGGGTCTGCCACCAGCGCCTCGGAGCCTCCGATCCCCCGGGATGGCCCCGAGGGAGGCCCAGCGCTCCTGCCTCAAGTGAGGAATAAGATTTTCGATGCTCCGTGAGCCCACAGGAGACCGCGATGTGCAGCGTGAAGCCGCCGAGCCTCGCGGGCAGCGAGCAGCTTTCCCGGCTGGGGCAAGAGCAGCAATTCGTGTTTTCTCTCTGGCCAGAAGGCAGCGGCGCTTGTCCCCCGTGCCAGGCACGGCTCCCGGCGCGGGTGGTTTGGTTTATCCCCGGATCAGGCTGGCCGGGCCCGCGGCCGGGGCGGCGGCGCAGTCTCGGTGTGACCCCGTGCGGCCGCCGGGCGCAGTGCGGGCCGGGCCGCGCGGCCTGAGGGCGGCCAGGTCCCGGGCCGCTGCGGCCTCGTTAATCACTGACCCCACTTTAAAAAAAAAAAAAAAAAAAAAAAAAGGCACTAAAAACCCCAATAGAAACAAACAAACACCCAGCTGGCTCAGCGCCGGGCTGCCAGTGCTGCCAGAGCTCATCCCTCGCCTGCGTCCCCTCAAAGCCCCTCAGCCCGAGCACTCGCCACCCGGCTGCTGCTCCAGTGCTGTTTGCCAATTAAGATGGAAATGCCAGCGATCCCCCTAAGTAGCCAGGCCTCCAGATCCGCTTGGAATTGCAGCTGGATATGGGAGACTGTTTTAGTGTTTTCCTAGTCTCAAACCATCTAGAGATGGAAATGGGCACTTGGGGTTGTGCAGGCAAGACTGGGCGCCCAAAGCTCTTCAGTTTCCATGGCCCGGCCGTGCTCAGAGCCAGCCCTGTGTGTGGCTGCCTCAGCCCTTTGCTGGCTCAGCAAGGGCAAGGGCAGGAGCTCTGCAGTTCACTGTCTCAGAGATGACAGCCGTGCCCACCTCGGCTGGTGTGGGAGCCTGCTGGAGACTGGGCTGAAAAATCCACTCAGCCACTGGGGAGACCAGAGCGGCTTGCGAACATTTACAGCAGCACATCCAAGGCAAGTTTCGGAAGTGTGTGGAGCAGAACAGCCGGGGCTGGTGTTGCTCCTGCAGTGCTGTGACAGCTGGGAACAGAAACCAGCTCCGAATGATTTGCAGTTTAGTCCTCTGATTTAGAGTCTGGAGAGTGGAAGAGTGTGTGTGCTGTGCTGTCCTTGCCAAGGCTCTGTTTAATGTCCTGTCCTGGAGTGGGAAGCAGGAAGGAGCTCTGCTTTTCTGCTGCTCTGTCACAAATCATTGGTCTAGGGCTGTTTTTCTTTACAGTTTTCCACTTGTTTCTCTTCCTGCACTTGTCAAGGGTCTGCCCCATGGTTTTTGGTTCATAGGTTCAGGGAGCAATAGGGCAAGAGATTCCTCTTGGAGGGCATCCCCAGCCCAGGGAGGAGCAGTAGCCCTGCAGAACTGGCCATCCCTGTGTGTGATACTTGTGATCATCTTTGCGTGGCTTCTACTGAAACTCAGCATGACATTTTACACCCGCCCCATGAAAAGATCACTTCATGGCTGGGTGATACCAGGAGAAACAGGCAGGATGAAACTTCTCGGAAGAATGACATTTCAAGGCCTCCCAAGGCTTGTTTGTTAATTTATACTGACAAGTATTTACAAAAATTTCCATGCATCCAGCCCAGAACGTCCTGCTGTTTCTGAGTGTGCCATACGGCGCAGTGCTCAGCTTCTGCTCCAGGAGCATCTGTGCCGCTGGGCACGGCACGTGGGACCAAGGCGATGACCATGAAAACCTGGTGAGCAGCTGACATGGCAGAGTGGGGCCAGGCTGCCCTGCAGGGCTCCTGCACGCCACTGATTAAATGCCTCAGCTCTTCCTTCCCCTCCACTTGGAAATCTCACTGTTAACTTGACTTAAAGCCTCCCTGTGGGTTTGCAAACTTGGAGAAAATTTTTTTTCCTATGAGATCAGTTCTCCTTGCCAAGAAGGTTTTAATAACTCACCATGAAATTTATAGAGTTTAAATTTAAACCACACGTGGGAAAGTGGAGCTGTAACAGTTTAATCCAATTTAACCTTGAGCAATCCGTTCCACAGCGCCCAGGCAGACAGTTCACACCACAAGCAGAATTCCTCTGCAGGGTGGCAGACAGCAGCTCTCCCATCATGTGAGAGTCCTTTCCAGAGCACAGCAGACCAGACTGGGCCATCAATGTCCCTGTTTCATTCTCCTGCAAGTCTCCCCTTGGAAACAGCAGGAATCTGATGCAGCTCGGAGTCAGGCACCCCTAGGCAGAAGCTAAGTCTTGTTCTAGCTGGTATGTTTTCCTTCCTTTGCTAAAGAATATCTTTTTCATGCCACCTCCTTTTCCTGTCCCATCACAAGAAGAAGGCACGTTTCACATGTGACCATATAAATGCATCTGGTTGGGAAAGCAGTCTGCTGGAGTCTTCTTGGTTACTTTCCAAGGAGAGGAGGTGAGAAAGTTTCATTGCCAAGCAGATAGATGATGAAAAGTTTTATTTACATTGACCTCCTTTGTCTTTTGTAGCCAAGTTAGTTTTATACCATCACTATTCCAGTGTGGAGACCTGAAAGATCAAACATACATTCCTAGAACAAGTCAGATATAGGATTGGCAAAAGCCTGTTGAGTGGGTATGTAAAATGCCCCAGCCTTGGGAGGATGCAGTGACTGCATTCAGAGGTGTGTTGGTGGCTTAAACCTGGAAGGGCTCTCCCTTGCTGTCCAGCTAAGGTTAGGAAATTCAACAGCGAGCAGCTGAAGGTGCCTTTACGTATCATATGCACCCACAGCAGTTGTGGCTGTTCCAGTAACAACAACTACACTGATTAACTCTCTGTTGCAGTCCATAGCAGGCTGTGCCTGTCGGAAGTGGGCTGACATGATGATTTTCTGGGGTGGCCAGGTGGAGACCAGAAATCCAGGCTAGAACTGTCATAGTTGACTTAAAGCTTCAAAGAACCGCCACATAAATGGCAATTCTGTTTCTGATCCAGCTGTGTTTGCTGTGTTTCTGAACAACTACCTTTGGTGCTGCCCTTCTTGGTGGTATCTCAGCCAAAAAAGGTAGCAGCAAATTCTAGTTTTCATACTTTTATTTTTTCCCCTGGGTTTGTGCGTTTAACAGAAGGTCATCCAATAATTTGCTTTGGTGAGATTTGCTTATTTGCTCTGTTTCTGGAGAGAGGGATACTTACCAGATAAATATTTTTTACAGGTATTAGGTATGACATGATGAGAGCAGAAATTAGTCTCATGTCATGTTCCCAGCTGGGCGGTTTCTCAGGGAGGTTGGCTCCTGCCTGTGCAGCTCAGGTTGGAAACTTCGGGGTGGCAGAAAAAGGAAATATTCCCGAAACTGGATTCCCTTGCACCTCGCCAGGTATACCAGGCTGACTCACCAAGGCGGAGGTTTCCAGAATGACTAATGACTGAGCAGGCATTGATTTTTGCCTGTCTAATGGGACACATCTTACAAAGTCTCCAGTTTCCAGACTGGGTGGGGTGCTTGCCTTTTGAAAATCAGATCCATGTATTGTGTATCGAGTTGACTGTACCAAAAAAGAAACCACAACCTTGAGACAGGTAAGTGTGTCCATGGTAGGCTCCAGGCTGCCAACAGCAAGGCGCCGAGGCAGCTGCTAAAGTTGCCCTCATGTGCTCCCATGCTTCACTGCTGGCATGAGCAGGGCCTCAATTACAGACTAGACTTCTCAAAGGCTTTTGTCCTCATCTAAAGGGTTAATACACTCCCTAAAAGGGAGTTTCCTTCCTTTTTTTCCCTCTCATCAGGGTAATATTTGTTCTTCTGTTGTCATCTTTCTGCTCTTGATGAGCACATCAAGTTCTACATGCACAGGCCTGGCCACTCAGCGATGCTTGAAGTTGCTCTTGACCAGTAGCTCCATGTCAGCTCCACAGGAGACAGGGCAGACCTTGAGATGATTGTGAGAACAAAAGCTTTGTAACATGATATGTTATTTCTCATCATGGCTGTGACTGTTTACTCTTGAATCCCTGTCACAGAAGAAATACAGAAGTTAATCAGGTTTACTCTGACACCAAACTCTCCATTGAGCACCCAAGACGACAGTGGCTCCACACCTGATCCAGGCTGAGGTATTCGACTGCAGGAGTGGGGAAAGCCCAGCTCTGGCTTGTAAATCTGCCAAGCAAATCTACTGCCCTGCACTGTTATATCCCCTAAAGAGCACCCACTTGGTGTGAGGAGAAAAGGGTTTGGGTTCTTTTTGGCCTTTCTTGTGCTGTGTTTCATTAGGCTCTGGAACTGTGTGGCACCGTGTGTGTGCACACTCCCTGCTCTTTGGTGACAGCACCAGCACAGGTTCAGCCCTTCATCCCTCCTCCCTGCTGCTTCCAAGGGCACAGCAGGGCTGGGCTGCTGTGGACCTGCTCAACGCCCTCCAGGCAGATGTGACAGAAGGTGGGTGGTTTCCAGCCCTAGCTGGGGACACGTCCCACTTGTGAAGCAGGTCTGTGGGGCCAGGTGCTGCTCCTAGTTTAACCCTCTCTGGGATAAAACTGCTTCACTTCCCCCCTCCACCCTCAGGGGCAGCTTTGTGGCTCCAAAACACAGGACTGTCTCCCTGTGGAGAAGAAATAGGAGCTGCTGCTATAGCCCAAGGGAGGGTCTTTCCACTCCTCCTTTGGACTCACAATCACCCCTGAAGCTGGATGTGTGTTTCTGGGTGTTTTAAAGCTGATCTTTCCTGAATTGGGGCAGCAGGGAAAGTTGGGCACAGTCACAGTGGACTGGTGATATCAAAAGCATCCAAGCAGCCTTGGCAAATATGATGGTGATCAAACCAAGCAGTGTTTTGTGGTCTGTGCACTGCACCAGCAGCTCATCAAACTCACCTTTTCCTGGGAATAAATAAATAAAATAAAAATAAAAGTCTAGTCTCAGGCAATGAAGGAGCAAGAGAGCATTAGGCTTTTAAGAAGCAGACTTCAGAGACTGCATCCTCAAATTTTCTGCCATTTAAAATGTTTCCCTAAGGTTTTACTGCATGTAAATGAAATGATAATTACAATATTTTAATCCAATTAGCTCCCTTCACGATCTGGCAGGTGCAAATTGGAGATGGATCAAACTTCTTCTTACAGTGGATTATGCCTGGAGCCTCCTTAAAGCTGCCGTCTGCCCCTGTGTGTACACGCGGTACAGCGCGTGTTACAGGGGACTGCAGTGAGGTCCTAAATTATGGATGGAGTATGAATTATTGCTGAAATGCATCACTAAGACTTCACTCATCTAACATTTCCAGCTCCATGCGAGCAGCATGGGAAAAGCCAAGTATTTGCCTGTGGCATGGGCAAGGTTTTCGTTTAAACAGTGTGTGTCACTGGCGGAGTCACAGGTCACCAATGCATCAATGCATTCCCCTACATCTTGAAGGAAATATATTTTGCAAGCTGTCATCTGATTAGCATGGAAATGACATTGGGATTTCTTGTGAAAATGGGGACAGAGATGAAAAAAAAGTATCTTTTACTTTTAAAAAAAACAGAGAAATTCTTTGAAGGCCAGTGCAGCTGCCCTTTCTCAGGCACATCTCCCAGGGACAGCATCCCCTCTTCCTCCGCTTATCAAAACCAAGAGCAGGGAGCCCACCCTCTGCAAAGCAGAGGAGAGGGATGTCTGCAGTGAGGGCTCTGAGCATGGCCTAGGCTGGCAGCAACATCTGGAGGAGAGTTTCACAGAGTTTTCTAACACCTGTGGATATGACTAAGCTAAAAATGGTGGAAAACTGCCTCCTAAAAACCCCATTCCAGACAGTGTGTTTGAATAACAGTAGGGTTTTTGTCCCAAGTCTCTGTCCTGATGTGGTCTTATCACCCCAGGGACCCCAAAGGGCATTGAAAGCATGAAGGAATTGCTTCTTGACAAAACCCTGTGCAGTTGTTCTGGCAGCATTACATTATTCTAGAAATAAAATGACAACTTTTCTTTGATTTATTTATTTTTTTATTTTTATTTTTTAACTGCATTTGCTGAGAAACGACTGAACCTCCATATCAGCCAAGTTAAGTGACACAACTGTCCCTTGAACATACTGGGCTGCACTGGTTGGGCACCCACCTTTACTGCATGGATGAGATGAAGGATAACTTCCTTATCTTTGGCCTATTTTGGATGGAGAAATATTATTTATTTTGCCATTTATGTTCTGATTTCCCCTTGGAAATGTGCTGCCAGTTTGTGCTGAATGAAAGCTCTTACGGGACGGAAAATCTTCATTCCTTTTAAAAGAAGGACTCAGTAAATATATTTCAGAATAAGGTTTCTTTTGATACTTGCTTTTCAAATCCCTGAGTGTTTCTATACCTCCATAATCTTCCATCTTCAGAGAGGTGGAAAGGGAATTTAAAACTGCCTTTCCTTTTGCACCAAGACCCAGCTGCAAAGACACTGCTTGTCAGTGATGGGAGAGGATCCAGGCCCATGGAGATGCTGGAGCTGAGCTGTGAGGAGCAAGCCACAAATTACTTTAAATAATAATTAAACATAAAACAAAACAAAAGGCACTGAATGTTTTCAAACAAACTGGAGAAAATTAGTTTGTGCATTGTCTGTGAACATAAGGGGGTAAAATCCTGCTGGCAGCAGTTTACTCTGCTGTTGGCTGTGTAGATGCTCTGTGGTGCAGTACAGTCCTACCTCTCCTTTCCAAGGGGTGGGGAATGCTGTCACCTTGAGCTGAGACTGAGATGGGGGAAGCTGTTTGACCTCCTCCACTTCAGCTGAAGTTCCCCAGTGTCAGACTGACTCCTTCCCTGACCCTCCTCAGATGAGGTACAAAGTGGGGATGTCAAGAGGCAATTTTGCCTGAGAAGTTCTTTACTTCTGTGGGAGGAGATGTGGGGGTGAATGTTCAAATGAGATTTGGGTTTGGAGTCCTTAACTGCCCCGCAATTTTCATTGGTTTGAGTTCAGCTCTTGATCTTCACATTAATTTTTTAGCATGAAAGCACAGAGCACAACAAGCAGAAGCCTTGGCAAACTGAGGACACCCAGCCTGGGAGAGAGAGAAAATTTCACATGGTTTGAAAAACCAGAGCCAACAGAAAATTAAGAGTAAGGCAAGGGGCAGGGGCAACAAAAGGTAAGATTTTCTCTGAGTAATGCAAGTAAAAGAGATTTGAGACTCCAACCAGTTTTGTGAATTCACTCTGCCTATAAATTCATGTCCTTAATAATTTATATTGAAAAATGAAAATGAAACAGGTTTGGAAAAATGTGGGTTTTATTTTGGTTTGGGTTTGTGGTTATTTTTTGTTTTATTTTGGTTTTGTGGGTTTTTGGTTGGTTGGTTTGTTTTTTCTTTGTTTTTGCTATCATAATAGGGGTCTACCCCAGGCCTCCTGCTGGGAGGGCTTTAGGAGGGGGTGGGTTAAAACAGCCTTTCCTCTGGGAATGGGTCCCTGTGGCATCATGCTAACTGTAAGGTTTGAGGAAAACCCTGTACTCATCAGTATTTTGGGGGTGGGGGAATAAATCTTCCCTTTGGGCAAAGAAGTGGCCACTCATTTGCTTGCCAGGTGATGGCTTGCAGCACTTCTGCTCATTTGAAGCATCTCCTTATAGACAGTGCCCAAAATGCCACCTGTGGGGTAAGGCACAGCCCAAAACATGTGAGAGTATCAGGCTCCGTCTTCCCCATGTTGCACATGAAACAAAAATGGATGCCAAAATGGTGATGTTTGCATGGACCCTAGAACTGACATAGTCATCTGGCCTTTCCCCTACATCAGTTATTTAGGAAAAAGAAAACGCCTCAGAGCTGCATTTCTCTGAGAACAGCCTTTGCTGCAGGCAGCTGCTCAGGTGCACCTCCCAGTGATGCCCCTGAACAGCAGAGGCTGATGGTGACTTTCTAGTGGGATGTCAGTCTTTGAAGGGTTTCTCATTCCTGTCACAGACCCCCTTTGTTCTCCTGGGAGGCTCCTTCCTTTCCTTCCCCCTTTCTTTACTGCTGCTGAACTGCACTTCCAGGTGTTGCCAAAGGACCAGGACACAGCTGTGGTCACAGAGGTGGAGAAAACACCCTGCCCTGCACACCAGGTGAGATGGCAGGAGCAGCAAGCACTACCACCTCCTCGCTTGGCTGCTTTGCTGCCCAGAATGTCATACAAAAAACAACAACAAACTATCACCACCCTCCCCCAAAAAAACCCCAAAAAACAAACAGCCAGAAAAACCCACCCAAACTCAAAAAAACCCCCAAAAACTGCTCTGGGCAAGGCAAAACTATTTATCCCCAGCCTGGGCAGGATAGGGGGAGTGGGCTGAATATACTGACAGGGCAAATTAATGGGTACTTGGTTGCATTTTCGTTTCTTCCTTGCCCCTGACTTCTCAAGAGATCTGCAGAAGTTGGATGACTTTGAAGCTGTTTCCTCTTGCTCAAACCGTCTGACGTTGGCCAGCGCGGGCTCTGACGCAGCATCGCGGTGCCACAAGCCCTGTCGCAACCCTGCTGAGCTCCTGCCCATCCTCTGGGAACCAGCACTGCCTCTGCAAGGCTCCTCTTGGAAAAGGAACCAGTCTGGTGCTGACCAGAGAGAATCAGGGAGGGCTGAGGGGGTTGTGAGATGCCTGAGGTAACTGGGGAAGATGGAAGTGCTTTAGGTCCTTGTTTATTTCTGTTTTACATCAACTGGGAGGTTGGAGTTTGGGTCCTGCCTGAACACGGGCCTTGGAGAGAAAACCCCTGAGTTTAGGAGCAAATAACCACTGTGCTCTCCGATTAAATCCTTAACCCCAGCGTGGCCTCTAGCATAGAGTCTCTGCTTAACTGTGGTGCAAAATTGACGTCTCCCAGCTGCAAAACGTGGCTGCATAAATGTCCTGCGGGAGGGGTCAGACATCTCTGGAGCTGCAGTCAGCTCTCACAGGCGGCTTCCCTCTCTCCACCATGTAGGAAAACTGGGGTGCCTCCAGGTGGCAGCCCTGTCCACTCTAAACAGGGGTTTGTTTTTCCCTTGAGATTATAAGGGAACATCGGTTGTGGAATTAACTTGAGATTCAGTCCACTTTAGCAGCACGGTGGCAGGACAATGCTGGATCTGCTAGTGATGATGCTCTTACTTTTGTGCAATGATCCAGAACCTGCAGAAGTCATCCCAAACAAGAAGATGTGGGCTCTGGGCTCTGCCAGCCTATGGACAGAGTGAAGGATTGCAGGATTGATGCTGCAGCCTCCACAGCAGCCTTGGTCCTGCCCAGGACCAGGCTGGCAGGAAATACAGGGGCAGAAGGATGAGCACATGTCTTAGTGATTGCAGCACTCAATTGTCTGGTTACAGGTCAGAGCCTGGAAATACAACACAAAAAGGTAATTAGATAAACAACCCCTCCCACCAAGAAGTGTAAGGTTGATCCTGCAATGAAGTGACTGCTACTGGCAACAAAAAGCAGCCTTCTGGCACTGCTTTGGTAAGGTCCCCATAAACTTGTTTTTGTGCTTAAGAGCACCCAACAGCTGCTGGGAAGAGAGAGGTGGAAAGCTCAGGCTGCAGACAGCTCTGCTCCATCAGCATTTACGTGGTCAGGCACCCACAGGCACCTTTTCAGTAACAAGTCAGAAATCTGTGGGTAGTGACTGAGAGGCTCCTTGCAAAATTTGAGCTTGATCCCTTTGTGGATCAAATCAACAACACCTTGAAGAGCTTCTTAAAGGGGTTTTAAATTGCATTAAGACATTTACAAGTTGACAGCAGTAGTGAAACTTGGGTGTTCCCAAAATCTGCAGTTCAGTTTCTATTCCCAACAGAAGGATCAAAATCTAAATGTTTTGAGGATTTAGCTAGCTTATTGCTCACAGGTGCCTTATGGTATTCAAGAAAATGCCCTGCTTCCTGACCAGAAGTTAGACTTGTAGGCTGAGCATACAGAATTTGAATTTTCCTTTAATGCAGTGAAAAAGCAGCACAAAGCTGCTGTCTGAATTTGAGTTAGTCTAAGGATAGAAATTCCTTTTATTTATACTTTTAATTAAGGATGAGTTTTTGTTTCTGTCACAATGCACAGAATTATTTCTAAATCATATTTGAGACTTCCAGCAGAAGAGGTTAACTAATACTGTGAACTCATCCACCCAGGGGAGCTCTGCATTAATGTGGTATTTAAGTGGGGAGATCAAAGCTTTGATACCAAATGAAATGCTATTAACAGTTTCACACAAGCAAAAACCTTCAAGAAATTTCAGTGCAAGGTGTTGGCACTGAGGAATGACTGTGGATGGGAAGAAAAAGTGGCTCCATCCCAGTGCTGCATTTATTTGGTGGTCAAAGCAAGGGCTGACAGTAGCAAATTGCTCACAGATAGTTGTGGATGTTTTGGCCCTGGTCAAGGCTGTAATGACCACTCTGAGAAGCTGCAGGGCAGAGGCAGAGGCAGCTCTCTACTAGTGCTAACCTGCACTATCTACTCCCAGCTTCACTGATGAAGACAAATGCTGAGGTGTCTTGCTGTGGTCTGATGTTTCAGCTTCCCAGCATGCACAGTGAGCCTCCTGATTCTTTGCTCACGTTGTCTCCCACTAAGTAGTTCAGGAAGTTACCCAGTGGCTTTTGCCCCCCTCTTTTTAACCAGAAAGCAGCCCAATTCCTAATGCTCCTATCCAGACATGATTTCTTTTGTTGGTAGGGGAAGTCAAATTCTTTGACTAAATCAGGATTTGGTTGTCTTTCTTTCATCTCTTGTTGTTTTGCTAAAGAAACAAAACACACACTCCCCAAAAAACCACCTCACACCAACAGAAAAAAAAATTTAAAAACCTAAAAAAAAACCCAACTGAAAAAAGACCTAAAAAAGTATTGAAGAGAGAGACTATAATTTTTCCAACTCTACATATCTATCTTGCAGTAATATTTTCCTAATTCCACAACTGCGAGCAAGTCAACAACTTATATGAGTGGGGTTAGACCACTAATTAAGCAAGAACTGTAGAAAATATTTAAGTGGGATCTACAGCATTGACCTGTCCTTTTTCAAATGCCAAGTTTATATACGTGACTGTGCATTTCAAATAGGTCAAGAGAGCTTGGTTGTAAGTACCCAACACATTGCTGTGAATTAATATTTAATCAAATGTACAACATAGGGCTGAATGTTAAAGCTTACCTTTGATTTTGACTTCTATGATTTTCTTGGGTTTCTAAACCCCTCTGAAAATACTTCAGTATTTCATAATAGTATTACTCATATGATATGTTTCTTAGCTGTGATTAAAGTTAAAGGATGTAAATCTACAAAGGGAAATCTAAGCAAGACCTCATCAGCATAAAGTATGTGGGAGACTAATTTAGTTACATCCCTATTAGTAATGACAAATCAAATTGTTCCTCTTTTTAAATCACTAATATAGCAAGGTTTTGCAACTCGGCACACAGCACGCACAATAAATCAGTTCGATCTGTACACAAACATTGAAGGCTGCCTTAAATCTAGGTTGATTTCTTATTCCAAACTCCTTCAGTGCAGTTCAGGTGAACCACCCTGGTTCCCTTAATACCTGGAAAGACAAAAAAAAAAAAAAAAAAAAAAGTTAATCTCTACCCCCATGTGCTGTATATCAAGCACTCAACATTTATAACCCTGCAGCTGATTGCTTAGCAACTGTCTTTGGGAGGAAGGACTCACCTGATGTGCCATCGGGAGCTCTTGTGTTGCAGGGAAGAGGCTGGATGAAATGAGGTCAGGCAGTGTAAGCTTACCCTGTGCTGAGTGGCGCTCGCTCCACTCTGTAATGAAATTAATCAAGGTCATTAATTTGATCCTTTTTTATTGTTATAATTTGAAACTGTAATTTGAGGTGGCTCAAAGAGGTGCAAGCATATCTGTAATTATACCTTTATAATTACATTTGTATTTTAAGGTAAACATTTTCATGTATTGCTGTGTATGCTAGAGAATATCGTTGTCACAACAGCAAACATGGACTGTAAATGGGATGGGGGGGATATTGAAACCCACCAGTTGTGTGCTGTTTAATTTGAGTTTAGGTGTTTCATGTATCTTAACATCTTAAGGTTAAGACTGAGCTTAAACTCCTGTACAGGCCCAAAACCAATGGCTAATTGAAAGAGATACAGAAGAATTGCTGTTTAGTCACACTGTCCTTTAAAAATTGCAGAGCCAAGGCATGAAGATTGTCCTCATCTGACAAAGCTTGAGGAGTTCATGGTGGCTGAGGAAGCACATACCAGAATCGCCTCCAGCCTGATGGCAGTGACCAGCGAGCGACCCACTGCCAATCCTGCAGGTGATGGTCAGGAAAAATTGCATTGCTTGTTCTGTGTTTAACATCTCACTGGGTGAGACCACGGTGGGGTATGAGAGCACCTTTTGTCTGCACAGCCAATTTGGCTGCCTCTGTTCCCCCCGGGCTCTGCTCACCAGCTGTCTCCGTGGCATGCATATGAGCTCCCTCCTGTCTCTGCTCTGGAGCAAACCAACTGGTTTCTCCCAAGGAGAAACCTCGACACGACTGACAGAGCTTTTTTTCAGGGTTGAACAGAGAAGCCTGGCATAAGCTGGACCAGACTCTACCCTGGAGGTCTTCCAGCCATCCCAGGAGACCTCATGCCCATTTGTCCTCCATGCTGTGCTCTAGAACCCAAAATGCCTTCAGATCCTGCTGAAAACCATCATGCTGGCAGGCTGCCACCCAGTCCTTTCACCACTTAGAGGATTTCAAATGAAAAAAAAAGTGCCCAATGCAATAATTATTGACCTGGGGTTTGTGGGGCTCTGCAGGCAGCTCAGAGGAGAGCCTGGCCAAGTGCTGCACAGCATGAAGGTAACCACTGCCCTTCAGAGAGCGCTGGTCCTTAGTGGTGTGGACACAAGCCAGCCCATAGCAAAGAGCAATGGTTAATGGTGCCTCCCAGGCATTTTCCACAACAGCATCAGACACGCAGCCTTTGCCAAGTAGCCAACACTCAGCATTTCCTTTCTTCTCCCTAAGACTATTTCTGGACCTTACAAACCTCTTCTTCCCCATGGCTCGATGCTCTGGCAGCAGAGTGGTGAGGAGTCCCTGGTGTGGCAAAAGTGGGTGACACACAAATGTGTGATGTACCACGTCTGTGAGATCTCCAGAAGCAGGATGAGCACACCAAGCATGGGGAGCCCAGAATGAGGGAATCACTGAGCCTGTGAAGGAACAAGAAAAATAAAGATGTTTCTGGGAGAACGCCCAGAAATTAATACCAACTCTATTCCACTCCTGAAGCATACAAGAAATCTGGCAATTTACATTAAATAGTCAAAAAGAAAAAGTTGTGATTTTTTTTAGTGTAGTAAAAACTGAATTCACAGATTCAGTGAGAAAGGGGGAGTGAAAGGGTCCTTAGTTGTTTACTCAATGATAACCTTGGTGCAGCTACCACCAATACCTTGCATATCTGTTCTCCTCAGCAAACCAGTGGCAAAACTGGGAGCTTAACTCTTAAGGGCATTGCCCCTGGTTGTCTGGCTCATCTCTCAGCAAATAAACATTTTCCATTTCTCGTGTATATTTACTTCATAGTACATATATAATGTTTGTAACCAGACATCTGTCTATACTTGGCTTGTTCCCTTCTCCATTTAAACACACACCTGAGAAGAATCATGAAGCCAATCACCCATCTCCAGCAGCAAAGGCATTTATAGAAAAACATTCCAGTACACCTCTGCAGAATGTGTACATAGATTGTGAACATAGATTTGTAAAAGATGAATGACAAAGGACCTGGCAGGCACTGCATGAATAAGCCATACAGAACCTCAAGACCCAGCTGTCAGGTCAGTGTGCTTTATTTTATCTTGCCACAATTTTTAGAAATTATGTGGTATTTTTGCAACCTTCATTTGCCAGTTTTTCTGGAATTTTTGAGGTGGTTTTATACAAGACCACTACTGTAACAATGCTTTTTGACCTCCAGATTAAAAAAAAAAAAAAACAAACAAAAAACCAAACCATTAGCTTCCTAAGGTTTTTCAATTTCAGTATCAAAACCCAATGGTCCTTCCTGAAATTTTTGGGTGTGAAAACTGTTTCAGGGCTGGGAGAGAGGGCCCATAAAACACTGTGCTCTTCATGCAAGTAGTTATTCCAGCAGGAGACCAATAAGGAGCTGGTTTCTCAAGTAGGGCATCAGATTTTTTTAAAGCAATCCAGGAATACTCTGTTGAATTCAGCAAGTGTGATTAAGATGGGTACAAGTTCACTTTGACCACTTTGGTCTTTTTCACTTGCTGTGTTGTCTCAGGATCATTTAGAGAAGGCAGTCCCTCTCCAAAGAATTTTGTAAATTTATAGAGCCAAGTGACAGGGAGCTGACTCAACTAAGTGAAGCTGGAAAGGCTGGACAAGCTTTTTATGTTTTGTTTCATAAGAATTTTGGGTTGGCTGGGGTGATATCAGTGCCTTTGCTGGCATGATCTCCAAAATGAAACCCTGCAGTTTCCTGGTCACTCTTATACTTCTTCAGCATCCGTAGCAGGAACTCATCAGCTGCAGCCTTGGCTGTTTGAACAGAAGTCTCCCCTGTGCAGTCTGTTATTAAATTCTCTTATGTCTTTATTAGATATTAGATGTGATGAAAGAAGGTGACATCTCCAGGGAAATCTTGCTTGAGGTGTGGGGATGGGATGTTAATGGACTGGGGAAGACAGAAAGTCTACAAGTGTAATGATCCTGTAATGTCCCCACATGAGTATGAACATCCAGATATCTTTTTTCTTTTTTATTCCACAAACAAAAAGCACTTGAGATGTATATAAACAAGGTACTTAGCTCTTCCCTACTCAATATGTCTTGCTTCTGTTTTAAAGATGGCCTTGATGTCTTTTTGTTTTTATTATTATTTTTTCCATTCTGCAATCTGCATCCTTTTTATCTCACACATTGGTACAACAGATGAGTTCTCCTTTCCATGTGACAGTTTAATTTCAGAGAAAAATGGAAAAATCCCTGCAGAATCAGAATTTTACCAACTTGTTGATCAAATAGGAGAGGGAAGGATGGATGCAGATTTCAGGACTAAACCCTGAGAAGCCAGTGTGTGGGTGCCAGGAACACACTGGAGGCCTGCCTGAGGTAGGATTGAAAAGAACATGGTTTGAATTATTTAAAAGCAGGTGCTTAAAAGTCCCCATGCTTCCTGGTGTGCCCTGCATGTGTGCACATGTCCTGCTCCTTCCTCCTTGCCAACGGGCATCTTGTGACGGTCTGCAGACATATTTATGATACCAGCAGTATTCACAAAGGTCAGTTTTGTTACCAAAACCTTTTCTTTGTTTCACTGTGGTTGCAGGCTCCCTCCATGCCAATGGAGATCCTGTGAAGCTCCCACCAGGTAGCTCCTCCCCTCCCAGCCCTCTGCTCTGGATCCCAGGAACACCACGGCCATGCTGCTTGGGCAAAGCAGCTGTACAACAGAAGGGCTGTTGATGTAGCCTTCTCCTCAATGGATCCTTGCAGTTTGCAGTATGGCCTGGAAGGTACCATTGGGATGGATATTAGACAACAACCCTTATTCTTAAAAGTCTGGGATGTATTTGAGAATTAAAGTGAATTAAAACACCCTAGAAGGTTCACACTGTTTTTTCTTTTATTAAATTTCAAGGGGACCAGAGGAGGTTAAAAAAAGAAATATTAAAGACCTCTTTAAAGTAATTTTTAGCTGTTAATTAATTGGAAGATTGTGGCTATTTCTAATCAGGAATGCATTCTGCCATGCAAATGCTGCAGCCTGCTGAAGGACATGCTCTGTCTTCTGACAGGAAAAAGGATCTTCCTTGCCAGTGGAAACCAAAGTTGCACTGGATGAGGACAACTGGTTCTGCAAGAGAAGCTCACGTGCTCCTGGATCCCAGCTTGCACCATCTTGTCACAGTTTCAGGTCTGGCTCAGTTTGCTCTTTGTAACAGGTTTCTCTTGTGTCTCTCTGTCTCTGTCTGGGTGGACGCAGTTGGACACCAGGCACCTCCCCCTTTTTTGGGAAAGCAAACTGAAGAGCAGTGTGCTCCCAGGATGTATCTGCATTGCAGCTGCATTATTAGCTGGCACTCAGGCTCCTCTGAGCTCAGGGGTCAGATGCAGCTGCACAAAAACCTGCATCTTTACGAGGAAGATGTGTTGTTGTTGGCCAGCTGGGCTGTGTTTCTTGGATTGACTCAAAAATAGTTTTCTGCTTTAACAGACCTGAGTGGCTGATGATCTTAACATTTGCTCTAATTGCTGTCTAACCTCAGAGCTGGTTTAATGTGTGTAGCAATGGTAGTCACAAAGAAAATACCAGAATCTAAATAATTAAAAAGAAAAGAAAAAACAAAACAAAACAAAGCCTTTATGTTTACAAGGAGAGATTTCAGTATGTGCAGAGATTTTTAGGCTCTGGCTTTAAAACAGTGTAATCATAGAAACAACAACACTGGCCATCAGAGTAAGAGAGGTGGTGTCCTGCAAACCAGAATCACAGAGTGGTTTGGGTTGGAGGGAACCTTAAAGATCATCATGGGAAGGGATGCCACCTGCTAGCCTGGGCTGATCAAAGCCTCATCCAACCTGGCCTTGAACACTTCCAGGCATGGAGCATCCAGAGCTTCTCTAGGATAGAAAGCAAGCAGACTGCAAAGTACTTTCTAATGGACTTCTTCATATGTTGAAGGAGACCTGTTTGTTAATCTCAGATAAATCTTAATTCAATTTTTGTATTGTTATGGTTTATTATGATGACGATAAGGAACTGATGTAAGACTTCTGGAAACAGATACTGCTAGACCCTATAATATTTTATGTGTTTTGTCCCAAAAAGGAGAGTGAGCAGCTCTGATGAGGTGGCCACTGTTATAACCTAGCAGAGAACCATATGAAAACATGTTTTCATGGCCTGTCCAGGTTGCAGGTAAGATGATGACCAAAATCTAGGTAATATGTAACTAGAAATTTAAGATTTTTTGCCTTAAGGAAACCTGTATGCCCAGAAGATTTTCTGGGGAACCAAAGAAACCCAACTACAAAAAAATCATAGATGCTCCACAGTGACATAATTGTGTGACTTAGCAACAGGGTTCTCAGGCAATAAGGAATGCATCCAAGTGAACCCATGATTTATTGTTGCAAACCCTGGCGAGGACGGAGAGAGACTCGTGCTTCTGCAAACAACTCTTTAGCACAGGCAGCTCAGCAAATCTTCTTGTCTTCTAGGAAATCACTCTTGTGTTACATCAAAACCCCTTCCTTTTTCTGCACACACAAGTCAAGGAGACCAGAGGGTGAGCAGGGCATTGCTGTCCATCAGAGCAGAGTCTGTGCCTGCTGGGGCTGAGCTGATCCTGCCCTTTGGGGAAGCAGAGGAGTTTGGGTTGATCTCAGCCTGGCTTACATGCTTACATGCAATACAACATATGTGTATTCAAATCCCCTGTCCTCATGCTCACAGTAAGGAATTTCTTCCTGATATCTGATTTAAACCTGCCCTCTGTCAGTCTGAAGCTACACCCCCTTGTCTTGTCACTATATGCTCTAGTCAAAAGTCCCTTTCCAGCATTTCTGTAGGACCCCTTTGACAGACTTTTTAATGTCTTGGGATATTTGTCATTATTTGCAAATTATTTTCACTGAGAAATGACTGGGGACCTCTGGATACAGTGACTCTCTAAAATCAATGACACTTTTGAGCCATCACCACCTCCATGCCAACTGTAACTCAGCTGTCCTACAATAGATAAATAGAAACAGGAATTAAAATACCAGGATTGGGGGTTTCTTTTGCGTATTTTGGCTTATTTTTAGTTGTTTGAGTTTTTTTTTTTAAATTCCCACTGTGAAGCTTTATGACTTTCTGTCTTTGAGTTTAAACTAATGCTAAGGGATTCATTTGGTGAATGGTGCTAAATATTTGTTCAGGATGGGAACCTCTGGCCTTACTTCAGCTGAAAGATTTTCTTCTGTGCACTCCTGACTGGCAGAGTTTTTCTCTCCCTTTGCAAAAAGCAGATTTTCATGCTGTTGTTTCAATGAGGCTTGAAGATTTTACACCCCTGGGGCCATTGTGTAGCTGCTGGAGCTTTGCGCCTCTGGCCAGCTTTCTTTGCTTAGAGGTTATTAATACTTTCTTCATTAGTAATTTAACATTGCAAAGTGAAAACTGCTTATACCAGCCATGGACTAACTGGAGGTAAGTTAGTGAATGCAAAACATAATCATGTCATGATGATGAGCAGGTAGCAAATGCCTGCTCTCTGCTCTCCCACAAGAAGTTGCAGGCTGTACAGCTTTTTATCAGCCTGATTTATGAAGTATAAGCCCCTAAAGTCCTTCATCATTGCATTTAAAATCCTTTTTCAGGTGTTTCTTCCCTTTTTCTTTGTCATCCAACAGCTTCCCCTGATCTGGGTCTGTGAAAGTGTTAATAAGGTGGCATGTATAAAGGTGCCCAAGACTTTAGAGAGAACTATTTTCCTACCCTTTAGATGCCAGCCTCATCCTGGGGGAAAACTGTCTTTTTTTCTGCTTCCTCTGGTCTTTGTTTACCCTTCATGGGCTTACCAAAATCCATGAGCTGGAACCAGTGGGGATGGGCTCATACCCACAGCCCATCATCTGGCAGAGCCTCTCCCAAATCTGGGGGTACAGCAGGCCAGTGTGAGCAAGGGTTTGCAGCCCACCCCCTGTGCATCTGTTCTGGTAGATCTCCTTCAGTGCAATGTCTGCAACACCAGAGCAAGCACCCACAGCTTTCAGCAAAAGTGCCTCATTAAGCCTAAGAACACTAATTGCTCAGGCTGAGCTGAAAGCATAAAGCACCCTTTTGCTTGGGAATCATAGAAATGTTGCACTCTAGGGCTGTGCAAGCTGAGAACTGTGTAAACAGAACAGATAAATTATCCCCCAAGTTACAAACGGGCTCAGAAGTAAAGTTACAGCCAACCTTTGCATTAGTTGGGAACAGCTGCATGCAGCATAGCCTCCAAATTTCCATAGAAACTTGGATCAGCCATAGATTATCTTCATTTTGTAAATGTTTTAATTATTATACTATTACACTGTTGTGTGGGGATTGCAATGAGGCTACAGGGAAGCCACATTTTAAAAGCAGTTTCCCCAGACCATACTTTAAGAAAAGCAAAGCTAGGTTAGGATTAAGACTTATGGTTTCTGATAGATTCGATTTTTTTTTTCTATGCTACTGCATGCACTCTTTTAAATAAATAACCTCCCACCGAGCTTGCTACTCCAGTGGGACTGGATTGAACTTCCCAGGCATGCATGAATGATAAAGTCAGATACATGTTCCTGTGGAGAGAAGAATGACTTGCAGAAGCCACCTCGCGATGCACGTACTCTGCAATGAACCCCGAGTGCGTGCGGCTGGACGGAGCCGGCCCGCATGGCCCGCACGGACGTGTCGCTCCCTGCGTGTCGCAACCTCCGCGCTGTGGCCGAGGAGGAGCTGGCCCTGCAGATTGCACAAGGGGGTGACAGGATGTGGCTTCTGCGTGCCGGTGTTTACAAGCGCAGGTGCCCAAGTGGCAGCGGAGTCCGGCGGCGGCGCTGGGCGCTGTGGTCGGATCAAAGGCTCTCCCACGGCCCGGCCCCCGGTGCGGCGGCAGCGCGGAGCTGTCCCCGTGTCGGTGCCATCCCTCCCCGTGTCGGTGCCATCCCTCCCCGTGTCGGTGCCATCTCTCCCCGTGCAGAGCTCCCTTGGCTCAGCTTGCCTGAGTGAGGATCCGTGCTGCGGGAGCGGCTGATGCTGATGCCACAGGTGTAGATTGGCTGTCCCAGAGTGTGGGCAAAGGGGTGACGCTGCCCTGCTCAGAGCCTGCCTGCAGCCCGCGGAGAGGAGCCCAGCACCGTGGGACCAGCAGTGCCACCGGCTCTGTGCTGCCAATGCTCTGCCCCTGCCAGGCTCCCCTCCCTGCCCTTTCCCTGCCTGTCTCCCTGAGATGCAAGACTTTAAGAACCAAACCTACCCGTGTGCTCAGTGAAATGTCCCTTAAATAACAAATCTCTTAGGACAGAGTTTCTCAAGTCGCTCAGATGGGGTGAAGCTTTTTTTCCTATGGCAGGGAAAGGTTTGCTTGCCTTTCCATGTGCAGCAGGTGGGCAGAAGAGGAGCTGAGCACCAAACCTGTTGCTTCTTAGAGGTTTTGGGTCAGCCGTGTGGTTTTTTTCTGTGCCGTGTTTTGCTGTCCTGCACCAAAAGGAACAGAGATGCCAGCGGGTGGGGGAAGGTGCAGCCCAGTGCTCGCACGACATTCTTGCAAGGTTTAAGTCAATGGAAGGTATTTGCCCAAGCCCAGCAAACTGTGAATCAGAAAACAGCTCCTAACAAAACAGAAATCCTCTTTGCTCATGCTTTGCTAGTCATCGATCGAGGCACAGTGATGAAATACTCAGCCCTTCTCACCCTGATAAGTGCTTTATTTTTAGACTACCTTTAGCATTGCCTTAGCAGCTGGTCCTGCAGGCTGGGCTGTCGCCTCTGGCTCCTGATGCAGACCCTGCTGTTGGTGTGTGCTGGACTGTCACCAAGCCCTTCCAGCTCTTAATTTACACTCCAGGACAAATGTCACTGCAAAACATTTGCTTTGTTGTGCCTTCATCTCCTTCTCACCTTCTGCTGCCGTGCTACATCATGCCCTGACTGTTTGCAGGAAGAGTTTTCTGGTCAGCTCAGCAAAACACATCCTATGTCTTCACATTTCTCCAATTCCTTCCAGCAAACTGAATATTTTAGGGCACTTCAGGGTAATTTGTTGAGACAAGAAAATGCCTGTCAGGGTGCTGTTGTGTGCAGAGGCAGCCGCGTGTGCGGTGCCCTCCGGCTCTGCCTGTGGTGACAGAAACCAGCTGGCCACGTGTGCCTGGCTGACAAGGCTCTGGGGGAATGCCTGGGTGTCTGCTCTGGGTATCCCAGGAGATCCCAGCATGTCCAGGGCTCACATCAGCACAGGGGAACTGTTCCCCAAAGCTGCTGCCAGCATGAGCCGCCTTCTCCAGCTTCAAAAGTTTTAGGGGTTTTTGAGCAGAGGTGCAAGAACAACACCAGGGATGAGAAACAGGACCAATGTTTTTTTCTGCTTGGAAATGCTGATGTGTTGGGGAAAGAATTCTCTTGAAGAGCAGCTTTGAATTGGACAAAATTTAAATAAACTCACATTGCTCCAGATTTTTCTATATTTTGGAATGTTTTGGTTCAATGTCTTTCAGTTTTATAGAAAAAGATAATTTACTGTTTTTAAAGGCCTACATCAGATTTCATAGACACCAAACAGTTTGATCTACCTCATGCGAAGCAATTTTGGAATTGCAGTCTGTGACAAATTTATTACCTGCTTCGAAGTAGAACACAAATGCCAAAATTTCAGATTTTTTCCCATAAAACAAAAACCCCCACCCATATCCCTCACCAGCTCACCCACTCACTCATTCTGAGTGAAATATGTAGCTCAGTTCCCTGCAGAAACACAGAGCAGTATTTATGACCCAAGTGGTCCCTTTCGCCCTGTCTCAGCCTGCTGGGTTTTCAGGTGGGATTTCTTAGAGGTGTCAGGTTGACTGACCATGTGCTGGGCAGATGGTTTGCACCAGGGCAATAAATCAGAGGGGTTTGGGAATCAGCAGATTTCCTGTGCCTGCTCTTGGTGCAGCCCGTATCCACCTCCTGGCATTCCCTGATGGCATGGCAATCCCTGTTCATTTGCTGCTTCTTGATTTCTGCTGATGTTCAAGGGTGTTTTGTGGTCTGTGCCAGCCTGTGGAATTCCCTAAGCAGCAGAAAACAACCTCAAATCCACCCAGACAAACTTTCCCAATAGAAACAAAGGGATTTCTCTGGAGTGATACCTTAAAAGTGTTTAGTCACAGCATCTTCATTAAGCACAGGTGAGCAGAGCAACTCCACCTTGTAAAGCACTTTGGTTTTCTCCCAGGAGCTTTTCCCCCTTCCTCTGCTATAGCTGGCCTTCCTCCACCCTCTCTGCTGGTAATTAGATGTCAGACTACAAAGCTGCTGGCAGTCGGGCTCTCAACTGCTTTGCTGCACACCCTGCACACTGGTCGATGTGCTCGTTGTTGTTGTTGTTGTTGTTATTATTATTATTATTATTATTATTGCATCTAGAGGGCTCAGACATTGTGGCAGGCGTTTTGCAGACATGTAGGAAAATGTAAATCTTTTCCCCGCAGATGTGCAATCAAAACCAAGTTTCAACAAGCGAGAGGGATGGGCAGCCGAGCTGATCACCATTGGTCACCCTTTGAAGCATGGGATAAGGCTGATAAGTACAAACATCTCCATAAAAAAAGTAGTTAAGTATTTGAAAATCCCAGGCCAGTTACAACTTTTATTTATTCTTTTCAGCTGTACTGTTTTGAAAGGCTTTGAAGTCCTTGTTTGCTGAAGTCACTTGGGTAACCAAAGTCCCAGTGACTTTCATGGAGATGGGAACTCCTGGATTCCCCTTCATCTAAAGATTCCTGAATACAGCATCTAGGATCAACTGTTTTTGAGGTAAGATATTCAAGGGAGGAAGAGAGTGAGGGTGATGCATCTAAAAACACCCTCAAAACTTTCATCTCAAAATGTCCACTTATATGGCATTGTGACTTTTTTCAAGGATGATGCTGCTAAGTACTTTTTACCAGTAAAATGTGAGTTTATGTGACTCATTTAATGATTTTGATGCTTCAGATGTGTTAACATTTCAGCCTGGACAGGCCTATTCTCAGTTTCTGTCTTTTAAGGTATTTGGGGGAAAGACAGCCAGGTTTAGCTGTTCGTGCATGTCTGAGGACAATGTTCATTAACACAGCATCTTCAGTCAGGCACCATGTTGTGTCTCTGTGATTCTGCAACGCCACTGTGCCAGAAATACCTGTCAGTGTCCTGGGAGGATGACCAGGAAGGGGCACCCCACACAAGGTTGCAACTGAACAAGAATCAAGGTACTTCCTAAGCATGAGCTGTACTCTCTTACAGAGATCAAAGTTAATGTGTGGGCAGGCAAAAAAAACCCAAAAAAACCCAAAAACCCAAAGAACAAAAAACCAAACAAAACCAAAAATATCTTTGGAAAAATCATCATTCAGGGTCTGCTTTGGATTTTCATTGTTCTTTTTTGATGGGGGGAATTCTTTGTGCATGTCCTCTTCAAGCAGTGGTGCCTGAGACCTGACAGTCAAAGATGCAATGCTGTAAAACCACAGAAAATGTAAAGAAATTAATCTCAGGACTGGGTATTTTTCAGGTGAATAAAAGTATGGCATGAGTGCTTTGTAGAACTGTAATTCTGAAAAAGCTAAACAGCTTTCATTCAGAGGCAGTAAATAAGAAGTTTTAACTTACTTTTTTTCATCAGTAAAGGGCTGGTGTGCCCCAAGGACAGCGAGCCAAGGGGCCAGGAGCAGAGGGAGGAGCACTTGAAAATTTGGCTTCAGTAAACTGTTCCTTAAATTCAATGAGTCATGATTTTTTTTTCACTGCATGTGGCTCTCTGTGTATAAACTCCAGGCCAGCCAGAAAAATATCCCTCGGCCATTCGTGAGAGCTAGTAATGGTTTCCTAAGGATGAATTCCTCCTGAAAGATACCGTCTGCATTCCTTTGGAAGATGCCCTCCCACAGGCCCTCTTACAGCGCTGCACTAAAAATAGTGCTCAGAGCTTCGTTGCGACAGCTCCGTGTTGCAATTTTTATGGTTAGGTAGGTGAAGTCTCTTTAATTCAGCCAGCTCAATTCACTTAAATTTGCATGATAATGTGGTTAATTATCCATGTATTTCAAATGAATAATGATTTCACAAAAAGATAAGAACAGGGTCCTGGTTTTTCTTTCCCTGTGTTTTAAAAATGTGCATAGAGTTTGCATAATTAAAATGTATTTTCTCTGGAGTAGAAATTCATATCTATTGTAGGTTGAAGTGCAAGCTGCTCTGCATGCTGGGATGGCATCCTCCAGTGGGATCCATGTGCAGGGATGACACCTTCCAGCCAATCCACGTGCTAGGATGGAGTCAGTCAGCCACTCACTCAGCAGACCTGACTCACCATGGCTTGCTGCTACGTCAGTGCTGACCAAAGGAAGTTGCTGGGAATGTGACTCCAGCCTGGTTAATAATCACTGTAAAAGGCAGTGCAGAACCAGCTGCCACCCAGCTCCTCAATGGCTTTGCTGTGGGGTGGCAGCAGTGCTCGGGAAGCAGTCTGACCAGAGAGCAGCCCCTTCCTATTTATCTCTTAGATAAAGTGACTGGTGGCAAAGGGCATTTCCTCTTGGGCTGCTGCCGTCAGGAAACTTGGTTGGTCTTGCTGGCACTTTTAGTCCCTGACCTTTCCCTGTGATTTGTGCAGCTGCACATGTCAGGGAAGGCTGGAGTTCCTGGATGGAAGGGAGTGCCTGTGATCGGGATGGGGTGGGCAGCACCAGGTCACTGTGGATGTTCAGCTCTTGCATAACCACACACCCCTGGAACCCCTAGAGAGCCCCAAAATCCTTCCTGGCCCAAAGAACAATAATCACTGGGGATATTTTCCCACCCACTTTACCCTACATCTCTTTTTTCATGAATTAACTCAGTTTTTCAGAAAGTGTAAGGCATTCTGTCTCTTCTGGGTGAGAAAAGAAGCATCTTTTTTCCATTTTAAAAAAGACCTCATATAAATGGGGTTCTTCCCCTGCTTTTCTGTTGTCTGGCTTGGTGTGAAGCCCTCTCCTTGTCCTTTCTCCAAAATACAGACAAGGTGGCCAAGGGCTGGGAAGCACTCCCTGTGCCTGTGTGGGAGGAGAGGGGTGCTTAGTTCAGATGCCAGGTAGTTGGTTAATTAGATTAATGACATTGGGGAACTGAAACTACAGCCTTTGAAAGGAAAAGGATCATCTCTGCTGCTCCCTTTACACTGTTGACTTCGTTTGCTCTTACAAGAATGGTTACTCAGCTGGCATGTGGTCAGGGAAAAAATATTTATTGGCCCTTCGAGAGGAGGAATCTCAACATGGTGGTAGAATGAGATTGTGAGGGGGGTCAAGATGCATCCCTTCCCCTGGCAGAGGGAAAGGATGCTCCCACTGGGGCCTGAGCAGTGCACAGCACCCCCAATGCATCTGAGACATGTGAATCTCCAAGTCTGCTAGTGTTTGAACCACTGTTAATTAAAGCATTTTAATGAGGATGTTTTGAGAACTGTGCGTTAGTCTGTGCATGCCCTTCGTGAAATATTAAACATCTCTGCCCTTTCAGCAGCGTCCTCCTCCCCAGAAAGGTCTTCCTGCAAATGGATTTTGACACTCCTGATAATTTTGGAGCTAAGACACTCAGAGAAGTAGCCTTCTACAAAAATCTCAATATGATCTTTGATGTTGCAGTCAAAGGAGCACATGGCAGAAAATGTTTTGCTTGTTTCAGTTCGTCCCCTGGTTGTTTGTTGTTATTTTACCAGTTCATCCTCTGCTTGTTTGTTATTTATATTTCAGGCGCGACAACAAGCAGCTGATTAACTCATTAGGCACGAGCATCAAAGCACAGGGTGAGAGCACAGAATCTGCTCCTGTATCCTCCAGCCACTCCCCACAGCTTGGAGGGTTCTGCAGGGCCTGACTGAGGTACAAAAGCCATCTCAGCTACTCGTGGACAGCAGTGTGCCCTGTCTTTCTCAAGCCCCCCACACTACTCGTGGACAGCAGTGTGCCCTGTCTTTCTCAAGCCCTGTGTTTCTCAAGCTCCCCACACCGAGGGACTGTGGCTGTGCCAGAGCATTTCAGGCTCTGTCCAAGGGGACAGCCCAAGCTCCAGATCATGTGTTCATCATCCAGCAGATAGAGGTAGCCTGACAGTGGGGAAAGTCCTCTCCTGACAGTGGGGAAAGTCCCCTGTGAACCACAGTCACGGGACAGTGAGGGAAAGTGCTGCATGATGCTGCTCCAGGCTGAAAGGCCACTTGGGGAACAGGTGAGACAGAGAGCACACACACAGATTTTGAATGCTGCTCCTAACTATCAAACTCACCAGAGTTGCAGGAGCAACTGAAACTGATAATGCTGACTTTGTCTTGCAGGTTCAGCTCAGGTGGAATTATGCCCGAGGCAGTAGTTTGCACCTGGGTGCTGCTGCCTTGGGTTGAAGGCTTACTAAGGTGTTTTCTCCCATAAGTGATGCTCTCTGCAACAGTGTGGCTGTCACACAGCCTTGAAAAGACCAGCAGTGCCCCAGATTTCACTGGTGGAAGGTAAGGTGATCTGTCTATTATCTGTGTAAACCTGCAGCCCAACACAAGCAGAGGATTAGCAAATAGGTTGTTGCAGTCTTACTTAAATGTTGCAGACCCAACTACCTGTCTGTGCAAGCCCTACAGATATGGCACAGGAGCACAGCAAGGCCATGGCCTCCCAGGAGCTCCCAGGAGCCTTCCTGTACAGGAGACATCCAAGAGATCATCAGTAGCTCCCTATCAGGTACCCAGTGTGTCTTTTTTTTCACATCTCCTTTCACTTGTACCCTGAGATCATGGCCTCCTGCCCACCCTCCACCTCCAACACACATCTCTGTTTTCACCCCACCAGTTTTTGCCTCCTCCTGGTTTCTACCCCTTGACTAAGTGCCTTGACCCCAGGTGTGTGAAGTAAATGGATCAAGCTGGCTCTGCCTGGGGGCTTCACCAATTCTTATTCTGGCTTTAAAGCCTCCTAAAACTTCTATCACCCTTTAGTGTTCAGCACCCCACCCACAACAATTGTGGTTCACCTGACCACCTTGACCTCCTCCTCTAAGGGAATCACCACAGTCCCATGAGGCTTGGATGCAGTCTGACACCACCTTGCAGCTACACACACAGCAGGAGAACAGTCAGTATTTATTGGCAATACTGAGTTCAGGTCTGTTATGCATGGCACTGCCCCAAAGGGAAAAAATCAGATTTTGCACCTGCAGAGCTAAGAAAAGGGCTCATAGATTAGGTTCTTGTCCTCCTAAAGCACAGTCTGTGCAAGGGGGCTGCTCACACTGGCAACACTGTAGAATCAAAGCTGAACCTGGAAAACTATTCAGAAAGTTGATGGGTCTGTAACATAACCAATGGCAAAATGAAGGAGAGGAGCCTGAAAGGATTAAAGTATTTTTACATGGCTCAATCTCCAGAATCCCAGCTCTGGCAGTGGTGCCACTGCTGTTCTCCCGTCTCTCCTGCAGCCCAACCAAACTGTGATTCATTTTGCACTGAGCAAAAAAATCAAAAGCTGAGGCCCTTTGTTTTGCACATTTGCCACACAAACAATTTGCAAAGACCAGTGTGCACTTGCACACCCCCCATGGGCTCTGTTAGCACCTGAAACTGTCTCCTGACAGGATGCTCCAGGAGTAAGGAGGCATAATCCCCAAATGAAGTCATGCAAGGAAATGGTTATGTTTTTTTCCTTTTACATAAGGAGCTGCCACAGAGCTGCTGAGAAATAGATATCCAACAGCCAGCCGCAGGCAGTGTGAGATGACAGATACATGTTTAAATAATGTCTTTATTCCAGTTCAGCTGAAAAAATAATTATTGAATTTGGGTCTTAAGCCAAGAAGTACCTTTGTATCTGAGAGCTCATTGATTAAAACAACTTGTGCTTTCAGCTGGGTTCTAAGAGAGACATTACATTTCTCCTCACACAGAGTATTAAAATAATATCGGTATTTGGGAGGACAGAAGAATTTTGATAGTGACCTCAGTGTTTCTTTAGATTTGAAGAATTTCACCCAGCCTAGAGAAGCTTCTACTTTTAAACTCAGGGATTTCTGCTAGAACAGGAAGTCTCCCTTGCATTGTTACCCAGCAAAACGAGCTCTGGATTATATTTAGCTCCATTCATTCAGCACAATGAAAAGTCAGACTCCAGCCAATTTCCTTAAGCAAGTTTATTAATAAGCACTAGTTGTTTGGTGGCTGGTCATTTCTAGGTGGCTGGGGGACATGACATGCAGCAAAACCTGCAAACCCTCCCTCCCTGCTCTGAGCAAGGTTCCTAGTGGAGTAGACAACTTGAAGCACTTTATAACCTGTGGTACCTGTGCAAGCCTGGCAGCCTGAACATTGTCCAAGGTACACTAGGTACACCTTCCAGTCCTGCCCTGGTCACTCTGGCTTGGCTCATGCTTCACTGCTCCTTCATCAAGGGCAGTGGAGCAGCTTTGAAGCTTGAGCTAAATAACCTTTCAGGGGCTCCTGACTGCAGGCTTGAGGCAGCTGTGTGTGAGACCACCAACCACCAGGGCTGCAGCTGCTGAGCTGGAGGAAGCCAGGCTCACTGCAGGTACAGCAATCACAGCAAAGCTCCCAGACAGGGGAGCACATGCTGCAGCCACACACAAGTCAGGAGCTTGGGCCAGCCCATAAATCCAGGCTTCATCCACTGCTTTCTCTATATCTAAACACATATTGCTAAGGGTGTGTCCCTGCTGAGGGCTAGAAAACAAATTGAGGTGTTTTTAAACTTGACAAACTTCATGACCCTAAACTTTTAATCTGTATTGTTTGCTCTCACTTGGTCTCAAAGTATCTGTCCTGTGTTTGGGGTGGGCTGAGCTCAAATAATCTCCTGCCTGTGCTCAGTTTAGATGATGTGACTTGAAGTTCAGGCTTGCCCTAGAGGAGTGAGGTCCTTACCATCACCTCCATTTGCAGTCATCAAGGGAGAGGTTTGGAGCTGAGGGTCCCTGTAACACTTCCACTTGTGGGATATACTTCCCTTGAGGTCTCAAGCAAAATTCAGGCTATATGGTGCCTTGGCTTTGCTTGGTCAGGAAAAACTAGTTGATTTCTTCCTGCTGTGGCTGCTGGTGGAGGAATGGATGGAGGTGATCTCTGTGCTTCTGCAAAAGCAAAATACAGCAATCTGTGTCCATCTTCTCTAGGTCTAGAGCCATGGTAGGGTGCAAGGGATGAGAGGACCCAGGAAGCAGCATGTGTTAACCACAAACCATCGCTGTTGGGGGTCAAATATAGAGGTAGGAGCATTGCTGGTCTAACTTTTCCCTACAGACTGCAGATATCCATGTACAAGAAAACAATTTTCTGCTACTCTGGAGCTCAAATACCAGTCCTGGGAGGGTGGTGGCCAGCATGGTCATGGGTCCCTTTACTGAAACAGCTGAGCCAGTTGTTCCCTCAGTGCTCACCTTGCCTCTCTCAGTGCCCATCATGTCAGCAGTCATGGCACTGAGAATTCCCAAAGCTCAGCAGTTTGCACTTTTCTGCCTGCAAACTCTGGCATCACTGCAAAGCATGTGTTTCAAGCCAATCTGGAAGATTTCAGCCAAAAGGACTTAATTTTTCCTAAGGACAGTTGAGACTTTGTGCCATCAAAGCATAGCACCTTCAAAACAGGTACAAAGGAGGTAGGTAAGGCCACCTAAGCCAACTAAACCTATATTAGCAAGTTATAAAAGTAATAAAATGTTAAACCACAGAATTTCTTCAAATTCTAGCCATTTTTATGTGTATGGTTGGCAGTGCTCTGCTATTCCTGCCAAGCACTCAATTAGCACTTGAGTTAATAAGATGTTTTAATGGCTGTTAAATTAATCTCTGACATTAAACAGAAATCTCTGAAATTAAACTCTGACACTGCTTTCCAGTGTTTTCCAAAGGAAAGATATTCTTTCAAACCAGTTCCTATGTTATCGTTGCCACTAATTATTTGTGTTTATTCTCTTTACTGCGCTTATTTGATTTCATTTGAAATTAGATGCAGTGATAGGGGATGTGATTTGGTATTTTTCTCCAATGGGCTGAATAGATGAGGATTAGAGCTCCAGAGCTCTGAGAAAATGAGTCTTCATAAGCATTTGTTCAAATAGAAATCACAGAGCCTTTTTTAGGACAGGCACAGCCCCTTTGAATTGCTGTTCATCAGTGCTCTTGCAAGTTTGTTCACAGAAAGCTTTGCCAAAAAATTCAATTATTGCTAAGAGAGATGAAAACATGTACTAGCCCAGGAACACCTATAAAAATGTTTGGGTTGACCTGTGCCATGACTGCGTTTTTTTGGTGGTCTGACAGTCATTCAGGCACAAAAACACCCAATATTTTGGGGGTTAGCTTATCAGCCACTTAAAACAGCTAATGTACTATAAATAGAAGGGCAACATCAAGTAAAAGCAATAGGCAATATATCCCAAAAACCCAGAGGCTTAGAATTGTTTCATCCTGAAAAATTAAAAGAACAAAAGAAAACAATCTGTAGGCAGTTGACAGCTCTGCCCTGGCTGGAGCACTGAGAATGATGTTCTTCCAACCCAGCTGGGAGTGGGATTGGTGCATGGTTGGGTTTTGTGGGTCTCAGTTTGTGATATCTCCCTGGCTTCATTCAAACTGATGCTTCTGCTGTGAGTGGAATAGCCTAGGGCTGGAGCTGTGCTGAGAGAAATGAAAAGCTTTCATAAAATTATGTCATGTGCTGAATGTGCCAGCCTGTCGTGTAATAATAGCTAAAACTTTCTGTAATTAAAACAAGTAGCTAGTTATGGTGTCTGACTGTGATCAAAGCTCTTTTGTCTGCTTTGGCAGTTGGCACATGTGAAAGATTTTGGCTTACATGGAAAATACTGTTGTGGTTTTTCTCTCAGTTTTAAATGGCAAGACACAAACATCTTGGATTATCCCTGCACTGAAAGAAAACAGTAACGGGAAACACCAGAATGTGCATGACGTAAAATGTCTACGATTTCTGGCAGAAGCAGCTCCTGCACCCAGCCACGGTGCCTTCAGAATGCTTGACCCATTGCTGTGAATCAAATGGTCAAAAAATGTAATTTTATGTTTCTGCAGAGATGGGAGCAGAACTCTTGAGAACATTCCCAAATATCCTGCACTGCCTTTTAAAATAGGAGTTACTTTTGCATAACAAATATTTGTCTGAATTGTGACAAACCAGTTGCATCCCTTTCAAGGATTTTTTTTCATTATTTGATTGTAGTTGTTCTGAGATATTTTATGGATAAAAGGTATCTTTCAGTTCATGAGAGAAACCATCATTATTTTTCCATATTCATGTCTGCTATATGTATTATAAAAAAAATGATCTTGATGAGTAAATCAAGTAAACTGGTTTTGCTCTCAAATTCCTCTTCATCTTGGAAAAAAACCCCAACCAAACAACCAAAGTAATCCAGAATTCCTTGTGCATTTCTGAAAATATCTACTACTGCTTAGGAAGTCTCTGGGAGGATAAATATAAAGTAGTTTTACAAAAATCCAGATGTGAACTGATTGGTTGAAGAACATCAGCCAATAATAGACTGTTTTAGACATTATATTAAGGAACAAAACATCATTTGAGGGATGTGTCCAGCAGAGTATTTCTGAGCATCTGGATTTTTTCATCTCTTCTGAAGTGCTGAGGTAGGTTTGGTGAAGATTTCTTTCTCCCACATCATGTGTGTGATTGTGTCTTTTTTGTGTTTCCTGTAGTTTCAAATTATGTCCTGTGAACACAGTGGACCAAAGATTAATATTTCCTTAAATTCAGCTGTGTTTGATTGACAATTTGTGGATTGTCTTCTTATCTTGGTCATGGCTGAAAGAATTGGTTCTACCTTCAGGTGTCACTCTGCAAGCAAGTGTGCCTAAACCCTGCTGCTTCTGACCTGAGATTTTTCCACCTTTGGATAAATTAATGCTTTTCAGAGGTGACAGGAAATCGTCATTACTTCTTATTTGGGTATTTGGCCAATAAACTGATTTGCAGTAATCTTGTGCCACCTCTGCTTCAGCGGGCAGGACTTCACTGTGAAGGGCTCAGAGTCCACCTCTTGAGGCTGTGTGGTCCTTGGAGCAGCTCACACTCCATGGCTGGTGCTTTTGGACCAGACTGCAGAGCATGCAGGACCCACTACTGCCAAATCCTGCTGGCCTCTGTGAGGATCTCCAGCAGTTTGTATCTGCTGGAGGTGATGTCCTGTGTCAGACTGCACCTTCTCTGCTTGTAATCTTGGTTCCATGCAGTGCTGTCTACAGAATGACCCATTTTCATCTCCTCTTGGGCGTGTGACAATTGTTTTTCTGGTATATGAGAAGGAGATGCTTCACAAGCACAGAGAGCCACCCAGGATGCTCATGGGGGCATTTCAGCAGCACAAGAGCTGTGGTCAGTACAGAAACAAACCTTCAGCTCAAACATGCTGAACCACAGCACCATGCAGGCTGCAGGCAAAGGTGTCATTAACATATCCGGGGATGTTGCCTCCAGGTGACTGCAGACAGTATTACCATCATGTGCAATCACAGGCAATGTGCTGTGACATTCCCTCATCCCTGACTGGAAACTGTTGACCTGTGGAGCTTTCCTATTAGATTAATTTATCCACAGCTCACCTTCAGTGAATGCTTTTAATTGACAACCTGACTGATATACCTCTCATGGAAGATGAACACTGACATCTTGCAGACTGGTTTTGTTTTTCAACTGCAGACATTTAGAAAGAAAAACATTTACTGCAGATGTCAGTGCAGAAGATTGGAGCCTGCTGTCCTCAAAAAGTTCATGTCAAAGGCTATGGCTGGACCTGTTTCTGCTCCTGTCCTTGGTCTGATTGCCTGAATGTGGCCACCTTGGTCCTATTACCAGGATTTCTGTGCCTGTTTCTAAGAGCTCTGTGGAATGCCACCTCCCTTTGCTGCCTTTCCTGTGCAGAGCTCTGGATCCAGGCTTGTCCCCAGCTCTCATGCCAGCCAGCTCTCACTGTTAGGACATGCTTATTCCTTTCTGCAAAGGAACTTTTCACCAGGAGCAGGGTTGAACAAAAAAACATCTACCTGGCCCTGTGCACTTGACTTCTAGTTGGTGATCTCACATGCTAAGGGTAAAAGACTTTGGTCTCTGCTGTAGCTCAAGGTCCATGTGCAGCCTCAAATGGATAGAGCATTGGTATTTTTACATTCCTCCACCTGAGGTCTCATAAATGGTGATGGATATTATCCCTCTGTCTCTATTACAGGCAAGAAGGAAGGCTCCCTCACAAAAATTCCCATCATACTGGATTGTTTGTCTACTCGTTGTGTGAATGTGCATGTTGAATATTCACATATCTCTAACCTTGTTTACCATAACCAGCCTCTTTTTGCATACATCAGGCTTCTGTGGAGTTCTCTTGAGTCCTCAGGGATTCATTCCACTTAATGATAAAACAAAAGATCTGCATTGCTGCTATTGTAGCTTCAAGTGTTTCTCAATATTGTATTGTCTCACACCAGGACATGGTTAAGTAGGATGGGAACTGTATTTCAAAATGGGCATGAGAAAACTAGATGTAATTTGCATGGCTGCACAAGGTACAGGAATCCACTGTGTAGTCTGTCACTTTCTCAAGCTGAGAAACTCTAGAAGAGAAAAGTTCCCAGAAAACCAAAAGCTAAAACTATGCTGCTATTTTACACAATTTAAATTCTTATATAGAGTCAGGGTTATTCAGTTCTAGTGGGCAGGACTAGGGAGATGTCTCTTTTGTGATGGTAACTGGATTTTTTCAGATACTACTCTCTATATTCTTACTTTTCTTACTGGAGTGCGGCATGTATACTTTTTTCTGTTGGAGTTTGCCTGTGTATAAATGTAGAAATACATGACTACATACATATGTGTTTGTGTGTACGTACACACACAAGGTCTGGGGGACCTGTCTGTGTCTGCACAAATTCTATTTGAATTCCAATGACTTCTTATATTAACTTTAACTTTCAGGGCTGATTAATGACTGTTTCACAGCAGAGGAATTATATCAGCTTTAACTCAAGGCATCAAGGACCATCAACACTGTCCTTAGAGCTCTTGGGGTTTCACACAACATTTCTACTTCAAAAGAAAAGAACAGAAAGCTCCAAAACTGAAAGACATAAAGAGACAAGATCCTACTGCAGAAGACACAGACAGCACTCCAAAATTGAAAAAAAAACCTCTTTCCAGAGCCAGAAGATTGTCTGGAGATGGGTGGGCCAGAGCTATGTGCTGTTTCTTGAAGGACACTGACCCAAACATCAAAGGACTCAAGAAGCACTAAGGGCTCCCAGAAAGGGTAAGACATTCAGGTATTTATTGTCTTTCAGAGGTGTTTTTATTATTTTCTGGACTTTCAGAGTATAAAACAAAGGTGGTTTTAGGACACTGCTCTGCAAAACCTTTGTGTATATTGATCCACCCCATGAGTTCCCAGGAGAGTGAAAGTGGAGGAATCCTGATCTTGGAAAGGACATTGGCTCAGCTAGAGCTGCTGGTAACATCCACAGCCTGAGTTTAGATGGACCAACAGTAAAGGACCCAGAAAGCAAAGGATTGCTGAAACAAGTTTAAACAAAACCAGATATACAACATTAGAGGAATATATATTTAAATAAAAGCTTAATCTTTAAGCCTCTAGAGCATACTCCTCTGGCAGTCAGTGAACTGAATGCAATATAAAACCCCCAGGTAATACAAGAAACATGAACAATTCCTGCAGGGAGGGATCCTGAGGTGTTTTGCAAGTAAATGGATACAGAGAAGACTAATAATTATCAGTTTGCTGTGAACTGGGGTCTCATCCTCTGGAAATCCCTGTAGAGAAGAATGGAGTAGGATTCCCAGATGAACATGAAGTACTGCTGGTTTGATATTCCCTTCCTTCTGGGCATTAATAGTTTGGGAGTCTTCTACCAGCTTTTTCAGTAAATCCTTCCTCCACTACTCATGTAATTCAATCTCTCCTGCTCCTTAGCTGAGCATGGTCCTACTTGCCTGCAAAATCACCGAGTCCTCAGGGTGGCTCAGCAGGCATTAGTTATACTTCAGGGATTTCTCTTTTAAAAGTTTGGATCAAAATACATGTACTTTGCCCAGGTAATGGACAAATGATGGGTCAGTGGCACAAGTAGCTGTAATGAACGTGGCAGGTGCTGTGGTCTGTGCTAGCTCCTTTCAGAAAAAGCAGAGTAAGGAGGACTGGCCGTGTCCTTCCACCTCTGCCTTGCACAGCAGCTGCACTGTGGCATCTCTCCAGCTTCTGGCAAAACAACTCCCACCCGGACAATTGTGAATGTTTCATGTGGTTGGGGAGCACTGGAGAGACAGGCCAGAAATTCAGCCTGTTAAGCTAAACCCAACAAATAGGAAATTATCTGCATATAAATATAGTTTATGCTTTTCCACTTGAAAGGAAATCCCCTTATCAGCTCAGTCTCAGTTGAAAACAACTATGGATACTGTGGGCTGAGCCAAGAGCCCTTGCTGAGGGCCTTGGGTGGCCTGCCCTGGCAACTGAATCCATGGCTTTACAGCCCTTTGGGGAAGGAGTTTTCCCATACTTTGTAAAATCAGTTGCCAGAGAGAGCTGTTGAAGGGCAAAGTGGAGCATGGAAATAGCACATGGCTGTTCTGCTCAGCCTGATACTGGGAACTGATGCAAAAGGAGGGAAGGAGATGTGAAGTTCGAACAGATTTTTTTGGTTAAATGCCATTTTTTCCCCCTTTTAAGTAGACTGCTATCCTGCTGCCACTGAAATCAATGAAAATGTTGCTATTAAATTTCAAGAAAGTAAGAATCATTACAAACTTCCTTGTTGTCTGAATCTTCAAATCTTAGTCCTTCCTCTGTTCTTCCTTTCAATGTATTTTTTTTTGTTAAAATGCTCTTCAAGCTTATGAAATCCTGTACATTTGAATATATGTACAGGTGGGATAAAGCATTTTATTTATTTAAAAAACCCAAACTGAACAAATCCAAACTGAAGTTCTCTGCTGCAATAGTACAAAGCTGTCTTAAAAATGAAAACAAGCTAGCAACAAAACCTCTGAAACCATCCCAAGAAGTACAGGATGGCACGAAGCCCTGGTTCAGTGCTCAGAAATTCAGCAGAGCCACATACAGAAGTAATTCTCCATGTATTCATCAGGAACACAGCAACCCCTGAAAATTATCCTAAGTTACTGCCAGGGAATAAACATTTCTCCATGTTATCTGGTGGCCAGAAAAGTGGGGTTTTTACCCCAGAAGCGCAATGATGTGGCTGATAACAGATAATTTGGCAACACACACTAGTGGTCTCCATGTGTGTCTCATACATGGTGTGAAATGTAAATTTTCTCTGCAGCCAGCCTGATCCAAGGCATGGGAACAGCAAGTGGCACCTTTCACTGCTGGAGCTGTTCTGCCCTGCTGAACCACCTCCTCCCTGCAGGCTGCCCAGCAAAGGGCAGGACTCGCTCACAGAGTGCCCTGCAGCCCTGTCAGGGTGGTTTTTGTGAGCAGCTGTGGTGAGTCCCTCTCTTTTTCTGGCATGACTCCCACTCTTCATAGTGATCCCAAAGACCCTGCACTGGAGCAGTGCAGGAGAGAAGGAGCAGTGACCAAATGGGACTGGAAGGAAAAATGAGCTGACAGCACGTTCAGAATTCCTTTCAGCCTCTGGAGGAGTTATGAGCAGCAGCAATGGAGCCTTTCACAGAACAGGAGCTGGTTCCCAGCTTCCCAGGGAACTGCTTTGGGAGCCACGGCCCAGCAGCACCACCCACCTCAGGGAAGGATCTGCCTCCTGGTAAGAACAAGATTTGCACGGCATTCTCAGCATCCCTGGTCCTTTCAAATCCTCTGGTCTGGGAAAAGCGTTGCTCTCCCATCCTTATCCTGGCCCAACAATCAGAATTTGTTTTTCCCAGATGAAGCGGGGAGCATCCCACCGCATGAGCCCAAAGAAACAATTTTTATATATCTGTTTTCCACTGAAACAGCATCGTCTTCCTGATGGCGTGGGGTCAGTTAAAGTTCTCAAGCTGTGCTGTGGAGGCTTTCTCCACAAAAGCGGGGGTGTTAACCATGGTGGCATGGCACAGCTCCAGCTCCGCTCTCCCGCTGCTCTGGCAGCCGGGGCAGCGCACCCCGCGCTGTTTAAACAGCTGCCTCGGTTCATCTGGGACGTGGCTGCCCTTCAGTCCTGGGAGAAGAGCTCATCTTCTGGATAGTTTGCATAACAATTAACATTTGTCAGCTGAGATCTGCCTGGTGAAAGATCACTATTTACAAGTGGGCGGGTGAGTCTTTGGAGGCTGCAATACTTCTTGAACCACAAAAAACGAAGCTGAGAGTGGGGAGCCTGAAGGTGGGCTGATTTCACACGGCAGGTTTAAGGAAGAGTTCCTTTTGCATTCAGCTCAGAGGTAGAAAAGCAGAGGCTGCCATGAAAGGGGGGATTCTTCAGCTCTTACAGATTTCATTCAGTTGTTCCAATGAAATAAATACATCCGCCTTAAACAATTGAAAGAGGTATTTACTGCCTGTGGTTTAACAACTGTACTAAGTCAAAGGGACCAGTCAACTAGAGCCTTATAATTCTTTTCTAAAGAGAGGATGAGAGAAAAGAATGAGACGACAATGCAGTATTTATAATAAAGATGAAATGAGTGGAACTCAATGGCGCCAGCAACCCTGGAGCTCCTGCTGCTTGGGCTAATGCATTTTGCATTAGCACGTCTGGATATCTGGCACTGGAAGGTCCTGCACATGCTTTTACAAAATAGCAGCGTTCTTACAGCAGCAGCATTTCTTCCAAGCACCACCACTGACGGGTGCAGCTGGGATGGGCAGCCCCTGCAGCTGGGTGAATCAGCAGGAAGTTTTCAGGTGACTGAGACCTGTTTTCCACTTGCCTTCCTGCAGCCAGGTTGCTTTTTTACCTGCTCACTTTGCACGTTGCCAAGTGATTGCACCATGACTCCCTGATGGAGCACACACTTGAGTGGATGTAAGGGCAGCTGTCCCTGCCCGGGAGCTGGGGGCTCACAAAGGCAGAATTCCTGACTTCTCAGGTTATACTGGGGGCTACTGGGCACACAGACATCATGTTGAACATACAAAATTACATCTGTAAGTAGGTTTGCTCTGCATAGGCTAAATAAATAACATCTGTGTTACAAGAACCCCCATGTGATCTCTATCCCATACTACTCCATTACTCCATCAGCTAATCTTGTATTTGCCTTGGAAGCAATACAAAATCCTCAAAGGAATTAATAGCCAGCAACTGCAGATCACCAGAGCAATTTATTTTTCATTCTTTCCCCCAACAGACTTGGAGCGATACGTGTCTCTGTTCTTCCTGAAACCTGGATTTGAAAAGCTCTGTGTTGCCTCATCTTCTCATAACCTTGCAGAACAACAGCATTAACAGTAATGAGCAAAGCACAGCAGCACCTCAGGACAAACTCTGGGACAAATAGAAAGACCACCTGGGTGTAATGTTGTAAGAAGCAGATAGCAAATGGTACCTTCTTCTTATAACTAATACATTAGAAAGGATAAATTCAACACTTCAGGGTTTTCTTTAGGTTTTTGGCATATACAAATAATTTCTTGTTCTAAGAAATAAGTGTTACCAGAGTGTATTCAATAATACTTAAAATATGGACCTTGGCTGCTTGTTTTTCTTTCTGTCTAAGCCTCTCTTACATGAACTTACCTTTGCACAGAAGCAGCACAGAAATCTGTGGGGAAAAGAAAAATAGTGCTAGAGGCTGCCAAAAAGTGTGGGAACAAGTCAGTGATGAGTGAGAAAGGCAGAAGGAAATGCATTTATGAAGCTGTTGTCCTGATTTCTCTATGCTTGAATCCATCTAAGAACAGGACTTCTTCCAAAAATACAGCTACTCTCAGCCTTTGACCCCCAAGTACTGGAGCAGCAGGTCTGGGGTAGCAGCTATGAGCCCTGGAACCTTGATCCCAGCATGTGGTCATGGACAAATTACTTCTGCCTTAAATTTCCAGCAACACCTTTTGCTTTCAGTAGCACTTATTGGTGTTAAACTCTACAAAATCTGTTCTTACTATCTTGACCTCCTATATGGAAAATACACTTCAGAGAGCTATGGGATGCTGTTCAGTTGCCATATGACAATGCCCAGAACTTTTCTGGCAGTGGTAAGTCCAAGCCAGGCTGCTTTTCACTGCCAACCTGCTCACACACCATGGTGACTTCACCCAAACTGGAGGGTGAGAAGAAACCAACACTTACCTTTGTTTTAAGACAGCCCTGGTTAGAGTGTCTTGCAATGAGTTACTTAAACCAAGGCAGGCAGAGACTTTTGGAGAGGAGGATGGAAGCCCAACAGAAGCTGGAGCTGTGGAAGGTAATTAGGAAAAAGGCCTTTAAATACCACAGGTGGGCAATAGCTCAGCACCAGGAACAGAGATCCTGCTCTTGGTCTCCAGGGCAGGCAGAGGTCCCAGGCTGTGACTCCTCACAGTTAGGCTGGTCAGGATATGGCTTGGATCTGGAGGTGAGGTCTGGACTGAGGTTTTGACTTGTTGCTATTCAGACGAGTTCCAGGAGGCAAATGTCTTATGCTGAGTAACCTCCTCAGGTTTGGAGTCTGAATTGGTGTCCATGAGGAATGTGAAGTATTTAGCAGCTTGGTCATTAGCTGCTTCCAGGAGGATGTGCTGCTGGCCTCGCTCCACAAGGTCCCTGGGGATGGGCTGAGCTTTAACTTTGCAAAGTGTTTTAGAGAAACACTGGACACTCTGGGGCTGCAGAAAGCTCAGCTGGGGCAGAGTCCTGCACTTCCTCATACAGAAAAGCCAAAATGGAAATTGAAGCTAAAGGAAGAAGCTCCTGGAGCCACTTCTGGGTTCTCAGGAAGCAGGAAAGCCCCTCATGTTCCTGCCCTCACACATCCTCAGCACTACTTTCTAAAGGGATGCATTTCAACATTTTTGTCAGGCATCAGTGCTTTTTTTACCATATCCTGCATTGCTACATTTTTTCCTTCTTTCCAGTGTAACCACTGTCTCAGAGAGTTTGAGCTGCTGCTCAGCCAGGACTGGAGAAATGGCCACAGAGACATACAGTTTGTGACAGGTAATTCTGATTTATGCCACTTGGTGCTGTCACACAGGGCTTTGAAAACAACGTGTCCCAGTGCAGCCACATGTATTTTCCTGTCTGCTGCTCTGTGAAGCCTGGAACAGCTTAAGGCTTTGTATGTATCCTACTCTGCCTGGAGCAGAGTATCCTGCTAATGCTAAAAGGCATTTTGACAACCTGTATTCAGTATTCTCCTTCCTGCAGGGGATCTCAGCAGCAAAATTGTCAGAGTCACTGGTCCAGGCTGAGTTGATATGTCTACAGACTGTGCTGAGGGAGTTGCATTTTCCCACCTCTGGTTTACTGGGGGAGCTGGGGCAGCTGGTTTTCCTTTCAGGTGGTGCCTGGAGCAGAGGCAACTGAGCTGGGAGTGAAATGCCTAAGATGTCACTTGCTGTTCCCTCAGCTTGAAGAACAGTAACTTATTGCTTTAGTAAAGAACCAGTCCAAAATAATGCCCTGGCCTTGTGATGGGAGAGCAGGAATCCCAGTGGTATGATGGATCTGCACTGTCCCCAGAAATGGCCCATGTGGATCCAACCAGGGAATGGACATTGTGCAGGAAGAGAAGTCTCAGAAATGCAGCTCCCTGGGAGATTACAGAATCACCCAAGACAGCATGTTGAAGATAGCCTGGAAGAGCAAGAATGGTGGGAACTCCTCATGGCCAAGATCCTGGGAATGGGACAAAAAGAGGGGAAAGGATGGGTGCAAGATGACTCCTGCAAGGAGACCCAGAGCGAGGCTTCTGCATCCCCCTGCTTGCTGCACAACATGGCTGTGAGCAGCTGTACCCCAGGGGCAGGGGAGGGCCACGCTGACTGCAGGCACTGCTGTGCTCTTGGGGTGTTGCCCACTCCATGAAGTGGCTTTGGCAAGGCAGCAGATGCCATGTCCTCAGTCCTGAGTGCAGAGGCAGGGACTCTGCCCTCCCGAGCACGCTGCACATGATGGCATCCAACCAGCAGGGCACACATCCAGCTGTGGATGGGTGCCAGCTGTGAGGGCAGCCCCAGGAGGGGGACTCCCTGCTTTGGGGTAGGTCACCATGCTACCTGATTTGTCTGTTTCTGTGGTTTTGATAGTTTTGCACATATTTCCATTGTGCTGTGCTTTGCTTTTGCAGTCACGTGTCAAGAACAGTCAGGATACATAAAAACAGGAAAGATATTTAATCTTAGGGTCATGAGAATGACACTTGACTTAGCAGAGCTACTCATCCAGTTGCTTTTCTTCTAATATACTTGTTTTCTTTTTTTCAGTACTGACAGTGTTTCAAGCATCTGGATTTCAGCCACAGCTCCTGATATGAAGTTTTGGACAAGTGATGGGTCAAGGTACGTCTTGATGGGACTATGGTAAACTAACAAATTGTACCATCTCAGAAAAACTCAGGACTTGCTCTTGACATCTTTCCATCAATTTCTTCTTTTGTCTAGAAATACATCCTAGAGTCTCTTAGGCAAACTGGTGTGTTTTTGTTCATTGCACAATTTTCTTCAGCTAGTGAATAATAATTCCCCTATCGGATCAAATAATTAGAATAATGCAAATAGACCAAAATAACAGTTGCAAATTAAATTATGCCTAAGTACTTTACAATAAACAGATCAAGAAAAATACATTCATTTTAACACCTGAATTCTTTGTATAAGCAGAATCAAGAGGCAGAAGACCGCGAGGAATGTTAGAAGTTGCAATAACCCTAAATCCTGGGTCATGCAATTTGAGCTTTGCCATTGGAAAACTGTTGCATGTCGCACACACTGTGCTTTAAAAGTGGAAGTCCCCAAACCTGGGCTGAACTTTGGTGCCTCTCCTTTAGAAATGCTTTCACTATCATTTACAGGGGGGATCACCCTTGCACAGCTCTCCCCACTTTGGCAGCAGAACAAGCCAGCTTGCATTTGTCATGGACAGTGAGTGGCCCTGTCCCACCAAAATCCAAAAATGCCACTTGGCACCACATGGAGTTTTCCCAAAGTGGCATTGCAGGCAAGGAGCAGAACCCCCTTGTTTCAAACTCCTGCATTATCAGAAAACTTCTAGAGTTTCTCAGGCATTCACCACACCCCCACAATGTGTCCGGCTGAGTGAGAGCGCCTTGCGGCGGGATCGGGTTTTATCCGGCACCAGGTACGCTGATAACCCTCCCTAATCAGTCTCTGATCTCTGCTCGGTGAAAGCTCTGCCCGTGGTATTTCTGCTGAAGCTATTTTTAAATGACAGTGTGATATTTTGTTTTCTTTCTCTCATTTGTCAATGAAGAACTGGCTGTGCTGTGTGTTTGGTCTGACAAGAAACTTCCAGTTATTTTTCAGCCCGTTCCAGCTGGGATGGAGGCAGGGCTGGAGAAAGTTCTGTCTGCAGGCAGGGTGAGCCCTCCAGGGAGCAGTGACCCTGCAGCCCTCTGCCTGTCAGGGTCCTCTGGGTCCAGCTGTGGGAAAAAAGCCTTCTAGGTTTCTTCTGACTCTGGTCCTGATGCTGCTTTAGGCTGGTTTTCACAATTAGGGCTATTTTATGTTTAGCTGAGTTGCTACTTCCATTAATGTTGGGGTTTTGTTTGATTTGGTTTTGTTTTTTTCTGTCATGTTAATTGGACTAGGTTTTCAAAGAATTAAGTTTTAGCTGTAGGTTCTGAATGGCCTTAGAGCATGAGCACCTAAAAATTGAAAATCAAAACCTGTCATGTCCAAATGGTGTCAGTGCATGGACAATTCACATTTCATCTCATCAAATGGCCTTCCCAAATGGAGATGTAACAAGTTCCACCTCTTCATCCAAGCACGTGGACATCACTGCATGTTTCACAAAGGGCTGCATGTTTCACACATAATTTCTCTCAAAAATGTATTATAGATTGGCAATAGCAACTTTCCATCCCTGTTGGTTTCTTCTGGATGAAGGAAATATAAAATACCTGCTGGAATTTTGCTGATTCCCAAGCATCCTTCAGCACTGCTGGATGGCAGTTGTTCCACAGCTGTATACCAAGGTTTTCTAACCCATAAAATTCAGACACAAATAGCTCACAGAAGATGAAACCCTACTAAGAAATACTGGTTGTCTATGAGTGTGTGACTATCAGATAAAAACATGCCTAATTAAGTCCTAGAAAATTACATTCACTGGTTTTGAGTCCTCTGTTTATACCTGGGCCCAAGATTTCTGTTTAATCCCAGGGATTCATAAGGATTCATTCCATCATAACATGTTCAACACTGGTTCTCTACAGAGCTAATCCTACAGACTTCATCAAGATTACTGCTCAGGTAATTCATTCCAATCTAAGAAAAAGTGTTTTGACCCAGTTTAGACCAAGTTTTCGGAGGAGAGCCCGTCCCTGGGATCAGTCCTTGGAGCAGAACTACATCTTTACTAAAGGTTGCTGCCCTGATCCAGCAGATTCAGCAGTTGGGGCATGAGGGAGAATTCCATCCCTTCTTAATCTGAGCTATGCCAATTCCCACCAGTTACCAAAACTGGTTTTTACACTGCAGAGTCCAGTAGAACTGGACTGAAACCAGTATGCTTTTTTTTTTTCCCCCACTGAGAATCTAGCTGATACTCTGAAATCCTGAATTTTCTAGTTTGTAATACAAAAGCCATTGGGAAGACCAGATACAGCCTGACTGGTTAGATTTTAAAGATATGTTGGAACCTAATAATTTCTGCTGCTTTTAGTTAAGATCCCTGAGGCAATAATAACGGAAGCTGTAAAAATATGTCCCTTATTCATCGTGGCTTTACGTCAGAGGTTTACTGCTCTAATCATTAACTAGCCTGCTGCATTATCCATGAAAATTGCTTGGTAATATTTATGAAATGTGACCTTTGTTAATTCAATGTTACAAAGTGTTGGATTCATTCTGTTTGCAAGTGGAACAGATTTCCAAATCACTCTGCAATTAGTACAGTTTGATCTAACCAGCCTATCTCTGCATGGGGTAGGCTTCTACTGAAACAGCAGGATCACTGTCAGAAATGAAATGTGCTTTCCGTACGGCTGTGACACCTGCTTGCACTACATCATCTTTGGCAAAGGTAAGTGCTGAATGAATATTCACAATAAGGGAAAACAGTAACCAGACTTAGAAAGATTTTTGTTGTGAAAAATACCTCAGTTAACAAAAATAAAAATGTTCGTGGCCAAAAATGATTGCTATGTGTAATAGTGTAAGGGGAAATAAAAGGAAAATGGGACAATGTTAGGCTGAAATGGGCATGATTACCCATTCCATGATGGATACAGATAAAGGAATTGCAAGAAACAACAGGAAGATTCAGGACCTCATGGAGTCAAGAAGCTTTGCTGCATGATTCTCTAATCCATTCCCAAGGCCACCATTAGGCATGGACAGTAAGTCCTTCTCTACCTAAAAAGTCCACATTTCTGATCCTCCAATGCTACCATGAATTTCTGATTCTCACAGTCATACAGGACACCCTGCAATGCCTCAGCCTATGGGGTGTTTTGAAGGAACCAAATTTCACTGGAGCAACAAATGTGCCGGACAAGCACCACGCAGTGAAGCCATGTGGCACCACTCAGCAGCAGATCACCAGGAATGTGTAATATCTGCAGCATTAATGTCATATTCTTCCATTTCCCGAGCTCCACATGGTCAGTGTCCATTTTCAATACTTTCAATGCTTACTCCAACTGGGACTGTCTCATGTGACAACCACACTGGGAACAAACTGAGCATGTCCCTGTCTGCATTAGTCCCCCGAGCTTGTCCACTAGTGATGTGCAAAATTAGGGCTTGGTTTGATAAGCCAAGTTAAGCTCTGATGAAATCTCTATGCAGATGTGTAAAATATACCAGTCTGGCAGTGTGTTTTATTTTCCTCTAGCATGACAGCTGACTGTGCTTTCCTTTGCAGGAAATAAACATCCTTTTAGTTAAAGCAGGAGCTGGAGAGCCACAGAGACACCACCCTCATGTTCTCCTCTCAGTGTTGTGGAAACAGAAAGAGAGGTTGGGACAGGTTTGGGACAGGACAGGCAGCAGCTCCTCATCCAGGACAAGGTAGTACAGCTGCCCTGCAGACAGGCCAAAGCTTCTTAGGAGGAAGGTGCTCAGGTCCTCACAACAGTCCTGCCCTTCAAACTGGTGTTTTAACACATCTTTCCCTATATATGAACTGGTAACCATATTAACCTACAGGACCTGAGTAATTTGATGTCAAAGCAGCAGCACAGGCTGCAGAAAACGCCGCCCATGCCCTGCTGCAGTCAGTCCTCCAAGCCTGCACGCTGCCTGCAAGCCTGGCCAGCAGTGCTTGATGAACCTGCCCTCTTCCTTTGCCCTTGACAATGTGCCAGACAACAGAAGAGCTGCTAAGGAAACAAATGTTGCCTGTGAATGACATGGGTTTCTTGGCATCTGGCTGACAATTGTGGCACTCATGGCCAGAACTCACCAGAATCAGGGATTCCTGCTTCCTGTCACTCTGCTGTTTCCCAAGGAAAAAGAATACAGACATTGGAACAAGGAAATAGCAAGCGAGAAGCTAGAGACCTGTACAGGCTGTTATGATGTGGGAACTGGGGGAAAAGGGCTCTGTAAGTACTGGTACCACGGGCTGCAGCATTCCCTGCTAGCAGCAGTGGGCTCCAACAGGCTGCTCTCACCACCAGCCCACCTACCCTGCAGGTTCAGTTCTTTGGATGTCCTTCCCATTGCCCAAAATTGTTCCTGAATGTGGGAAAATTTGCAAAGGGTTAAATCATGTGGTCTGAAGCAACTGGCAAGAAGGAGAAGATTTGAGAGTGAACATGTGAAACCAGGGAAAAGCGGAACAAGCAGCTGCACTGATGGGATGAACTCAGCCTCTCCAGGTGTCCCAGGAACACAAACATGTGACAGCCAATGGACAGGCAGTGACTGTGGCACTCAGAAGTGAGGGGGCAACAGCACAGGCATAGCTGCTCTCTGGCTTCTTGCTGGGGCTCCATTGCATGCACTTAGTGCATTTGCATGTCCCCATGTTGGTGCAGAATGGATGAAGTCCTGGTTATCCCACAGCTCTGAGGCAGGCACAGATCCAAGGAAAGAGGGAGGCTGGGAGAGAAGAAGTGGTCTGGCCAAAAACACATCTAGAAATCCCCAGGGTCCTGCTGGAGAGCAGTGCTAGAGCCAGGTTCCTCCCCACTGAGCTGAGCAAGTTCCTCTCTGCAACAATCAACGCAATGTTTTCTCTTCTCAGAATCATGGATTGCTCCATCAGACAAAAGATTTTCCTCCTGCTGGGTCCTTCCTCAAAGATGGGGCTCTCTTTACCATCCACCGCTGTTCTGTTTCAGCAAAAACATGTGAGTGTTCTGTGAGCACACCCCTCATCTTCGTAATGTTTATGACATCCCAGTGTGAAATCCCCATTTGGTTTCAGGTCTCCACTTTGCCTGTTTTTTTCCAACCATGTCAGCATTTTTTGAGCTTCTGAAAGTTTAGGAGTTTCTACGTTTTTGCATAATTAGGAAATTGAAAGATGTGGTTTATCTACTTGTTTCCTGTGAAACACAAAGGGCCGAGAGATTGGGGGAGTGTGTGGGTTGGGGTGGGGTGTGTAGATAAGACTCCTAGAGAGTACAAAAGTGAGTGTGCAGTATGAGGAGAGATTTTCTGCTGAGCCCACTGGCATAAAGTGAGGACTGCAACCACATTTGTCTGTGGAAATTGACTTGTCTGTGCAAATGACTTCTGGGAAGTACCCCTCACTTCCAAGGTGGTGTGCTGCAGTTTGTTGTCACTGCAGCTCTCAGGCTGCAGAGCAGTGGCCATGGCAGTCCTCCTTTCTTGCCAAGGGACACTGCAGTGCTGGCCAAGCACCCTCTCCTCCAACGTGTCACCAACATCAGTGACATTTTCTGCCATGCAAATTCTTTCCCACTTTGCAGTGTTTGCCCCAGAGGGGTTTGTTGACTAGGAGGTGCTTTGAACAGCTTGCCAAGGAAGGAGCACGGCGTGTGAGGGATGGTCTGTCCATGAAGGCGTGGGCAGCACTGATGCAGAGTTTGGTGCTCCCCATCCAAGCTGCTCTTTCCCATCCTGTGTCAGCCCTGATGTGGGCTGGGACTGCTGGGCAGGGAGAGCAGGAGGAAGGCATGTTGTGATTCAGCAGTGCTCATTTTTACAACCAGCTTTCCATCTTCCAGAACAAGGCGAATTTCCTGTATGAAAATGTTTTCAGTTGAATATATCACAAAAAGTAATAATAGATATTTCAAGATGTAAACAGTAGCTCTTTTCCTCTAGGAAAAAAAAAAAAAGGCAATTACAGCCTTTGCATGTTGTGTAGCTGTTTACTAACATGTAACATAACTCTAGGGATCAAAAGTGGGGGAAATAAACTGGATTAAAGGCTTTTTTTTAACTGAAAGTATTCTCCATAAAACTCTTATGCTGAGAGGATGACTAATGTAACCAGTGTGTGTTTTGAAGCGTGTCATTAACACTTTTTATGCTTTCTGAACACACAAAGAGAAACCCCAGGAGAGAATTAATTTACAAATCTGATTAAGCATAGTGCCTAAGTGGCAAAAAGCATCATACAATAAATAGTAGACTCCACAGGTAAGCAAAGCTTTAAAAAATGAAACAAACATTCTCTACAAAGAGCCCAGATGTGTGCATTTTGGATAGTTTAATGTGTGTTCGATTAGATGTCAAAGGTACAGACAATGAAAACAGAGGTCACACTGAGGTAATAGCACTGACCTCTTTTTCCTTAAGCCATCATACTGCCTGCCTAGTGAAAAACATGTGTCTGAATTTGGGAAGCAAAGGCAAGGATGCAAACAGAAGAATGAGACCAAAGATTGTCTACCTGATGTCTAAAAAACATTTATGGATATCTTTTGTGTGGTTGTGTCAGCCTTTGCTCATGCACAGCTATAGTGTGGTTTGTGTCAGTGTTTCAGAACTGAGCAGTACTATTCCTCAGCAATCAGAGGTTACCTCTCTTCAGGGACTTTCTGAGTTCACAGGATTGGGATGCTAATTCAAATACCTTGTAGCTGTAGATCAGGGGTGTCTGCAAACTCCAGACAGATGGTTATTAGAAGTTAAAGCTTTAAGTCTCATCAGAGCACCTCTGATTATTGCACCTATCTTTTTAAATAGAAGAAAATACTACTAGTGATCTTCTCATCCCCTGGGTGACTGCCAATATATTTAGCACTGTTAAACAACCCTCAACCTTTCATTCAAAAACAGAGAGGTGACAGAGTGACTTGGTGTAAGTTAGACTTTCCCACATGAGGGAGTGAGTGGTGAAATGCACTGTCCCAATACTGCTGTATTGTTGGGTACAGGTCCTACCTTCCACCATCCTTAGCACACCTGAAAGAGTGAAAAAAGTAAAAATCCATCCCTGTGTACCCTGGTCTCAGTGGACAGGAGGACTATTTTGTGGTGAAAGCCCTGAACTGGATGTGAGATATACAAGTTATTACAGGTATCTCATTCCTCTAGTCATGAGATCAAGGGATTTTTTTTGTGTTTCTACTTCCCTCTGCATAGGGAATATTTATTCATAACAACTTTCTCATACCTTTATGTGTTTTCTCTGTGTTGACTGTAGGGTCTCCACATGAAGCAAAGCTCTCTTGGTGTGTGTAGATCATCTAGAGCAGTCTCCTGCAGATACCAAGAGACCAGCGACAATGAAGAAGAGGTGAAGAGCTGCCAGTGTCCTGAGAAGGCAGAAAAAGGAGAATCCATTAAGTAATACAGTGAAACTTCTTTTCTGTGGGCTGATAAACCACACATTCACTTACACAATGCAGACGCTGTCAGAGAAGCAGGAAGTCATGTCCCTGGTGTTGAGACTGTGCTGTAACTGCAGGGAGTCCAACACCTTGGATGGGGCTCAGGCAGAGAATCTGTGTCACACCAAAGGAGAGGAATGGAAACAGCGTGAAACCATCAGCAACAAAGGAAAGTGAACAAGAACAGGACAGAAGGGATCAGAGACATAGAGCCAAGAACAAGGTAAAAAAATAGACCTGTGGAAAGCTGGAAGGAAAATAAATAAACCAAACAAGTTAAATTCTCCATCCTGCCCCCCATTTTCTTCCATCTCACTAGCACCTTGTTACTGAAATTTTCTCTCAATGCTAGAATCAACACAAAGAACATGGCACTCTACATGACACTTGAAGGATAAACATCTGCCTGAGATTAAATCATAGAATCACAGAATATCCTGAGTTGAGAGGGGCCCACAAGGATCATCAAAGTCCAACTCCTGGGCCTGCACAGAACACTCCAAGAATCACACCATGGGCCTGAGAGAGTTGTCCAAATGCTTGTTGAGCTCTGTCAGGCTTGGTGCTGTGACCACTTTCTTAGGGAGCCTGTTCCAGTGCCCAACCACCCTCTGGATAAAGAACTTTTCCCTAATATCCAACCTAAACTTCCCCTGACAAAACTTCAGGCCGTTCTCTCAGGTCCTGTCACTATCACCACCAAAAAGAGATCAATGTCTGCCCCTCCTCTGCCCCTCATAAGGAATTTGTATCTGCACTGAGGTCTCCCCTCAGTTTCCTCCAGGCTGGACAGACCAAGTGCCCTCAGCCTCTCCTCATACAGTTTCCCCTTGAGGCCCTTCACCATCTTCGTTGCCCTCCTTTGGATGCTCTGTAGTAGCTTTATATCCTGCTTATATTGTGGCACCCAAAACTGCCCCCAGCCCTCGAGGTGAGGCTGCCCTAGAGCAGAGCAGAGCAGGACAATCCCCTCCCTGTCCCCAGTGGCAATGCTGGACCTGATTCCCCCAGGACACAGCTGGTCCTCCTGGCTGCCAGGGCACTGCTGGCTCATATGAATGTTTGCATTTTGCATATATCACATTTTACATTCACAGTGCTGTATGGGTCCTGTAAGGCTGGGCGTAACCACTCCATGCTACAGCACCTTAGATTCTGCTCCACAAACACACAGTGCAGTTTAAGTGGTGCTTTTTTTGGCATGCAATGTTGCTTTCAGCAAGTTGTGCCTTTTGTGCAGGCCATTTCTTTCCCCCTCCATGATGTCAAAGAAGTTTTTTGGGATTGTTGAACAAAGATCTTCCCTTTGCTGAGATTCAGTGCCCCATGCAATGCCTCAAATCCAACACTCAGCTTGAAGGTTTAGCTGGGAAATATTACAGGGAAGATGCACATAGGATCAGTAGCTCAGACCTATGCAGCCTTCCACCTATGATTGCTAAAGAAAGTGATCACTAGATCAGTCCTATCCACAAAGCTATAATTGAAGTCTGACAACATTTAGATACTTATTAGCATGACTGATTTCCCATTATCTAATTAATTGCAGATTTCACATTTTCATATTTCCTGCTTTGTCATGTGTCAAATAGAGCAAATGGCAAAGTGATGGCACTGAATTTGTCTTTGTCCTGCACCTGGCATTTTCCCCCAAATTGTGGCAGAACTCCAACCAGACACTGTCAACAGTGGCCCAGGAAGTCTCTGGGTGCTCCATCCCCTGCCTGGGGCTGGAGCCAAGCTGGAGGTGCCAAAGGCTCCCCAAGTATCCCAGCCCCATGCTCACTGTCCTCACCAACAGAACATTTTGCTGATACCCAACCTCCTTGTTGCAATTTAAATGCATTGCTTCTTCCTCTCTTGGTGCTGAAAGCCAATGATTTCCTGCTTGCAGTAGCTTTTTTTTTTGGTTGCATAAGGAAGGGAGCTTGTTACAGTCATTCCACTTAAATCTTCGCTCATATTCATACCAAGAAAAGAGTGGGAAATTGTCCTTGTTTTAGGTGGAATAAGAGACTTCAAGACAGTGTGAAATCAAGCCCATAATTTTTTATTCTAAGCCATACGGTATAGATACCGTTCCTACAGAGTGCTCATCTAACATTGTTTCATTTCTCCATAGGAGTAATTAGCTGGCAATGAGAAAAATCATTTGATTAGGCCCACAAATGATTAGAGGCTAGTGCATAGCCTATTGAAATAAAGGAGAAGATACAAATTGATTTCAACATGTTTTGGGTCATCCCCAATCTTCCAAAGCAAATAGAGAGATAAGACAGCATCTGCTGAGTATTCACCTGCCAAGTCTTTGTGCTGATCTCTAATTTTAGGTCCTGCAGGCAAGTGTCCAGGTTATTTACCACCTGGGTTGTTTTGATCTTCTCTCAAATGTGTGTATTGATGGACGAGCTCTCTTATCTCCACCACGACAATACTGGCCCAACTATACCAGCAGCATGAGGCCCAGGATCAATACTGATTCCTCCCTCAATCAGCTGAACAGCATTTTATTTGCCTAATTATTAATATCTGTTAAATGCCTGAACTGGAAAATCTTGACTAAGCAGTCTAAAATGATTGAGTTGGACATGCTATAGAAATGCAGGGTATTACCATTACTGTGCAATATGGGATGTGCCTGCAATCTTCCCATCACAGATTCACTTGGTTCCATCACAGCTGATACAAATGATAGGATCCTATGGCAGCAGATTTGCATCAGCCACATTAGGTATGATTTTTTCCCTACTGGGAACAGAACTCAACAATTTCCATATATAATTGCTGCAGCCCTATTAATATGTTACAGATATCTGTCCTCTGATAAAACCTGTTCTCCCATATAGGTATGCACGCACTTGGTTCCTGGAGAATGGGTTTATGGAAAGACATCTCAGAGCTCTAATTGCCTTCTCATTTCATTAACTGATTCACCCAGATTAAAACTCAGTAGATTTTGCATGTCCAAGCACCCAGGTGAGAAATCTCCATGCTTAAATTTGTAAATATAACTTTTTCTTTCTTGGTTCCTCCTCTGTAATGAATATACTATAAATTAATGACTGCTCACTATTTTTTTGGTCTCCATAGGATGCATGAACTCATTCTTCCATATCCGGATGGATTTTCACACCAAAAACCAATACAAATTCCTTGGGGCTTCTTCCTGTAACTCAGAAGTCACAACTGACAGATACACAGGATGCAGGTATCTTGGGTAAGAAAATGTTATTTTTTTACATTCAGAGGATAGATGTAATTGAGACTGTGTTACCACTGCCTGATTTTATTTATAAAGCTCACAGCTTCCTCCCTCCTTTAGTGAACATTCTAACATGTTTGCTAAAGGCAGGCTGGTTTCAGCTCCATTTGGTAGCACAAATGCACACCCCTGCTCTGTTTCTCTGTCTGTCCTGGACTGCAGCAGGGTGCTAAGCATCAAGGCAGCTTAGAAGATGATCACAGTGAGGTAGAACATTCTTTTACTTCTATATGATGTGCTTGTGTCAAAGTCACCCAACAAGAAAGCCTGATTTTATCAGCTAAAGGAGAAATGTTTAATTTGCCAGCCCATTCAAGCAGTGACCTCAGGCAGATGCCCATATCCCCCAAAAGCACTTGAACAAAGTGGGTCTGAGCCATGATTTCTTCAAAGCTTTTCTGTACTGCACTAGTCTCTATATTTTGTGGAAGCTTAATGCAATACAAGTGTACACAAGGCCCCTTGTGGAAGATTAATGCAATACAAAGCCTTTTTCCTACACCAAGGGAATGTAATAAGGCCATGACATCTCTGAGATTCAGATCTGAAATAACATAACAAATCCTTACTCTGCAGTATATCAATGCCATACAAGCCAGACTGGGCACTGGGACACCCAGCCACCCTCCCAACCCTTGTCCTGCCCTTGCTGAGTGGTACTGGCCAGGTTTTTTTCCCCATCTCATTTCTTTTTTGTCTTTTAAAATGAAAGCAGCAATACCACTGCCTCCTGAAAAGCACTTCCAGCGTGGCAGTGTCAGAGGGAATTTTTGGGATGACGCTATTTAAAATTGCCAGGCACGGTTTAGACAGAGCAGGACGATGGAGTAAAGCAGTGTCTCTCAAGCTTTTCAATCTATGCTTCACTTCAATCAGTTCAGAATAATTTCATGCCTGCTGGCAGGAATGGCTGCAGGGCCTGGCGTCAGGGCACTGCTCGGGGAGCGCTGGCTCCCCGAGAGAGGGGCTCTCCCTGCAGCCAAACTCTCAAGGACACCAACATACAAATGTTGTCTTTCATAATAACAGCAATTAACATGAAAAGAATGTTACAAGGGACTGGCATTCAGTTTGAAGTACTTTTTCTTTTTAGATTTGGCTTTCAAGCATGTGGGTACCACAGCAGTACATAAGCCTGTGCTAAATCCCAAGCAAAATCAGGAAAAATTCAATTGCTTTGGGAAAGCTGGTGGTTCAAACACTGCAGCAAACAACTGGTCAAGGCCAGGCAGCAAGGTGGACGAGTGAGCTTCACATAGAGAGCCCATCAAATGCATGGAAGCCACTCAGGTGCCCAGGAATCCACAGTATCCATACTATTTGTTGTTGTGATCCTTGGACCAAGCTCTTCTCCAAGCCAACGCCTGGGTGCAGCTGAAGGGGTATGACAGTAGAGGACCAACCCAGAAAGCTCATGGGGTGAGGTTGCACAGACATGACTCCTCACAGGACACAGTTCCTCAACACTGCAGCAGCAACTCATCAACCCTGACAGCCCACATATCTTCATGTCATGTAACCTCAGCTTCAGGGTGTGAAAGGAGCTCTCTGATGGGCTGCTCCCATCTTCAGGCACTTTGAACTTAGAGAAACCACCCCAAACTTAAAGTAAAGCACACATAAAATAAGGTGATGACTAAAAGCCACATGTGCACCAGTAGCAGTCTAGATACAGGGCCAAGCAGATGCTGTGGCACCTGCCATTTGAGATCTGCTTTACTTGGCAGAGTAAACAGAATCAGTGTCTCAAACTGGGCTGGGGCACTGACAAAGTTGTTACTTTTGAAACTTCCTCCAAAAGTTCCACCTTCAACTTTCAGGTGTTTTGGTTTCTGTGTCCAGGAAACAGTTCATTATCTGAATCACAGGTAAGATGAGGAATAAATGGAATTTGAGATACTGAGTCAGGGAGATGAAACTTGTCAGTGCCAGCCCTGAGGGCAGATCCCCTCCTATGTGGGCAGATGAGTTAGTCTTTGCTAATTACTTAAACCTTGCAACACCCAAGAAAACAGAGGGATGGAGTCCAAGGCACAGTGAAGGGCTTATCTCTGGACAGCGGGATATAATGTAGTATGGAATTTTAAAAGATTAAAGAAAGAAACATGCAGTAGAGACAATGAGCCAAATCTGAAAAGCAGGGTAGGTCTAATTATGTCTTTAAGGCCATATGTGGGAAATAGTGAATGAAGTTTCTTGAGTCATTGATCATCAGCTTCAGATCTCTGCCCTCACCACAGCTAGGGGCAGTCAACAGCTCTGATGTCACTGATCTTACATGCCAAGTCATGCCACAAGACAGATTTTGGAAAAGAAAGACATTGTGACACTTAAAATAGTAAATATTATCATTCCAATCACCAAGTGCAGGTGGCAAAGAAACTGCAAAACAGCTCAGCTTTTAGGGTGTGGCTGCTGATAGCTCTCCCTTCTGCTTCTAAATACAAACTTTTTCAAACTTCACCATGAAGTGACAGCTACCCCTTATCACTGAAGGCCAGCTGTTCCTTTCGCACTCAGCTGTTCCTGCTGCTTGCTCATAGAAATGGAAGAAAGCTATTTAGAGACCCAAATCTGCAAAGCCTCCCAGCACATGTCTATCTTAGAGCCTGTCCTTCAGTTCTTAAAGCAATTTGGTCGATCTTCTTTCACACCCATTTTACACCTCTGAACCCACGATGACACCACCAAAACTAGTCCTGGTTCCCTGCCACAAATAAAATCAGATCCAGAATGATTCCTTCTAGGTATTTTAAAAGCTTTTGTGGTGCCTCCTGAGAAGGGCTCAGTAGAGTTCACCCCCAGGATAAATATTTTTGATAAAACTTCTCAGCACTAACATGTTGTTGCTTTGTTGCTTCTTCAATGCAGCTCTGGGTAAATGCGTGTCAGTGATTGTCAGGCATGAGCCAGCCCTGTCCTTCCCAAATGTGTGTGCATTTACCCTGGATTTCATCAGCAGGGGCTCTGAGAGTGTGTGGGGTTACATACACACTTACAGCTCCAGCAGACTAATGCAGCTCATGACTCCTGAGGCTGAGAGCCACCGTGATCAGAGACCAGGTGCCTTTTGTGATGGCACTGGCCCCTTTTTGCACAACACTTTCTCCTGCACCTAGTCCAGCTGGCTTCTTCACTTACCAAAGCAGCAGGGAAGCGTGGAGGCACAAGGCCCTGGCAAGTGCCAATATCAATGTGAAATTGTGCTCCATCTCCTTAAAACAACTGTCTTCCATACTTGTGTCCACATTTGAAAGCAGAGAGAGCAGTGGTTTTCACCTCAGGAGTGGTCAGGGGTGCTGAGTTGGGTATGGGGACTGCAGGGTGAGGGTGGATTCAGCTCAGCACTCGGATCAGCCCGGGCTCCAAGGAGTGTCTGGTGAGGGCAGGGTGCTCAGCTCGGGCTGTGTACCCTCCTGAAGCACAGTCTTGTGCAGTGGTTGCTATACCCCTGTGTTTCCAGAGCTTTTTTCCAGGTAAAATGGTGTACTCACAGTGTGGAGGGGCAGAGCTTTTGGCATTCAGAGCCTCAGTAAATCCATACCTGAATCCTGGGCTTTCACACAAGCACCTCATACCTGGCACATTCATCTGCCTTTCTGATGTATGACTGATTGCACAGCACGTGTACAAAGCAGTTTAAGATAATTTACACTAACATACAAATATAGGTGTTCTGAAGGCCTGAGGTACTGCTGTGGATGCAGTGCAGGGCAATGATGCCTTAGCTGTGCATCTTTGCATCTTCCTCACTGAGTGCCCTACGCACGTGTCAGGCCAAGGGAGCTTTCTTTCCTGTGTGGACAAAGCAGACCTGTGCATGTGTGGTTTCATGCTGTTTCGTAACAGAAGGCAATGTCAAATTGTGTCTAAACCTACTTCCAGTTAACAGCAAAACTGCCACGAGGTTCAATGGCTTTACAGTAAAAACTGTACTGTCTCACCCACATGCAGCAGGATTTCAACAGTTCAAGCAGCAAGTGGAAAATGTTACAGCAATTTTTTTTTTACCTGTGCAATCTATGCACTAAATTCCCTTTTGCCTTGTAATTTACAGTCCTTCAGACTTTTCCTAAACATATACAAAATTCTCTTAAACTACAATCACAATGCTGCTTTCTTCACTGCCTTGTATTTTCTCTTATCCCTGGTGCCTGGACCAAATGGCAGTAAAATGTGATCTGTGTTTCAGCAATGTTCAAGAGCCACATTACACTTGTGCATCTGGGCCAACAAGACACAGAATAATACAAGCTCAGGTGTAATGTATATGTGGCTTTACCACAACGCTGTAGAAACAGTAAACCATAATCCTTGTTTTAATCTGAACTGCTATTATCCTCTTAAAAGGAAACTCTGGATGACATCTTTTGCCAAGGAATGAGCACACAGGGACAACACTGCATCCATCCTATATGCTGGGCAGCTCTTACCTAAACAGTTCAATTAAAACCAATGGGTATTTGTGTGCCCAAGTGCCGTCCCGCAGGATGACTGATTACAGCCTTCAGCACTTTTGGCCTGAAGATGTACCAACGTGTGATCACAGCACAGCTTAAAACATGCCTATTTTAAAACTACACTCGCTCGTGCTAAAACCAACCGGTTTTCGGCACCAGCTGTGCAGCAGCCACCCGAGATAAGGCGGCAGAGCCGGCAGAGCGGGCAGGGAAGGCGCAGAGGCGCTGCCGCCGGGAGCTGCTCCCCGCACGGCTCCCGCGTCCCCGCGGCCAGCGGCGCTCAGCGCCCGGCAAGGGCGGCGGCAGCTCCGGCCGCGCTCCTGACAGCTCCCCACCGTTTCTCTTTCGCAGCAGGTTAGGCCATTGTGCAGGGTTCAGTGATTCTCCCATTTTTACAGCGCTGCCGTCTCCCTCGCTCGCCTCAGCACCGCAAGGGGCCACGGATGCGCGTGCCGGGCACATTTGCACAGCCCCGCCGGCGTCCCGTTAGTATCGTCCTTTTCGTGCCCGTCCGTTTCCTGCCACACTGTCGCTGGCGGGCTCCGCCACCCCGCTGTCCCTGTTCCCCGTTCCCTTTTCCCGTTTTCCCTCACGCTTGCCCCGCGCGCGCCCGCCCGGCGCGTCCCACCCGCGCGTGCGAGGGGGCGGAGCCTCCTGCGGACCCGCCCTCCGCCTACCGCTTCCTCACGGCAACGCCACGCCCCCTCCCGCCCATTGGCTGCCCGCGCCTCTCTCCCCGCCTCCCGCCGCGCGGCACGCGCCTCCCGCCCCATTGGCCCCCTTCTCCGCCCTCATTTGCATGATGCCCCGCGCACCAATGGGAGGCTTCGGCCTTCTTAACATGCAAGGAAGCAGCCAATGAGCGGGCGAGGGGGCCGGGCCACCACGTGCTGTTGCTAAGCTTCGGCTTCTAAATTGTTACTACAGGGGCAGCCAATGAGCGCGGGCGGCGGGGATCTGTCAACATCCCCTGCCCGGCCGGGGGGGGGCCTCTGGCCGCCGATTGGCCCAGCCGCCTCCTTACGTCCCGCCCCACGGCCGTGCGCCGCTCGCCATTGGCTGCGCGGGCTGCCCGTCCGCTGTGTGTCAAATGTAGGTTGAGCGAGGTGCCTTAAAACCGGGGGCTCGGGAGTCCCCGCGCGTGAACTCGGCGCGGGGGGCTCGGGACGGGCAGCCATGGAATTGAACTCCCTGTTAATCCTCCTGGAAGCGGCCGAGTACTTGGAGCGAAGAGACCGAGGTACAGGGCGCAGGCGGGCAGTCGGTCAGGCACCCGCAGGCGCTCCCAGCCGCTCTCGGCCTTTGTTGTGCGGCGGCCGGGCCGGGGCAGCGGCCCCGAGCCCGCACCTGCCCGGGGGGGACCCGGGCTGCGCCAGCGGCACCGCGCTGGGGGAGCATCGCTGCTCGGATCTTGGCCTTTTTTTTAATATCTACCCCCCCAAGCAAAGCAGAAGGGGGTTGTTTGTGCCGCCCAGGATGGGGACGGTGCGTGTGGCAGGATCCCTCTCGCCGCTCCGTGTGTGGCAGTCGGTGATTGTATGGCAGCTCCCCTCCCCCAGCGCAGCGTGACAAGGGTTTGCATGATCCGCCTCGTTTTTAATGTGCACTCCAATAATCCTCCTAATTTCGACACTTCGGGGTTGTTTTTTCCCCCCCCTTTGGTTTACCGAGTTATGTTTTTTTTTGTCTCTCTTCTTTAAGAGATGCCAGAATAAAATCCCAACAAATCAACCGGAAAAAATTCTGTTCTTTACCCTAGCGTTCCTGCAAAGGAGGAAAAAATTGCATGGAAAAAATATATTGCCACTAATGCTGACTTTGTCCCTAGAAGCAGAACATGGCTATGCATCAGTGTTACCCTTCGATAGTGACTATTCCAGAAAGAAAACAAAGGCAGGCACCATGGCCAGAAAATCCCAGAATAACAGGTAATAGACGCACCGCTTTTTCAGAATGAATCGTCAGCTTTTCCAATGTGTCTAGCTTTTGTGCAGTGCATACATTTATGAAAAATAATAACTAATCCAGTGTCTCAGTTTTCCCCATCCCGGTAGTCGCCATTTTTCCCCTGGATGGGCTTGGCTCTGTTTTGATCTCTCATATAAACACTGCCACGCGTACACCATCTCCTTAGTACTCACTGCACTTCAGACCCATCCGCCCTCATCGCTCCTTCTGCTCCGCGCTCGCCGACAGCGCCTTTCGCTGCAGACCTAAACAGCATAATCGCCACCCAGATTTCTCTTTGCATGGCACCTAATTTCCCCCCCGGCGTTCATTTATTACCCGCGGGCGGCGAGCCGGCCGCCTCCCCCGTGGCAGCCCGAGCCGATGCCGGCTCCGCTGGCGGCGGCGCGGGGCTCCGGGCCGGGAGCGTGTGCGGGGCGGCGGGGGGGACACTCCGCCCGCGCTCGGCCTCTCCGCGGGGTCAGAAGGTGCCGGGGCGAGCTCGCCCTGCCCGCGGGCTGTGCTGCAGCGCCGGCCCGCCAGCCCTTCCGCCCGCGGCCGCTCGGGCCGGCCGGGCAGCTGCGGGCTCGGGGTTGTTTGTCCCGCCTGTCGCCCGTCGGCCGCCGCGGGTCCGTGGCTGCCCCGCAGCCGCTACCTGCGCTGCGATGGCACGGGCCGAGCGCGGCTGTGCGCAGGCTCCGCAGCTTTGTTTGCCGCTCGGGCAGCGGCTGTGTACGTGCGGGAGGCTGCCTGTCTTACGGGGAAGCTGCCCGCCCCGGCCCTGGGCTCTGCCTGCTCTGCTCTGCTCTTCCAGGGCTGCTCCGGACAGCACCGAGGACCGTGCCCTGCTGGGCCTGCAGCGATGCTCTGCACGGTCACGCTGGATGGTGGCTCCTGTAGAATAGCCTAAAATGAACTTGCTTTGCACGTGACTTGTTTTCCGAAGGAGCAGGGAGTCTCGGCGGGCCCGCTCCCGCTGCTCCAGCGGGCATCCTGCGGCCGGCTCGGCTGGTGCTGGGGAGGTGCCCGGCAGGCGGCCGGGAGCTGCTCGTGGGGCACCGGAGGTGCAAACCGAAATCAAAAGCTGATGAACTCCCTCCTTGAGCAAAGCCACGGGCTGCTGAGCGCCCTGGTGGTGCCTGCTGCGGCCGAGCAGTGTCTCCAAGATTACTGAGGGGAAGCAAATTGTGTCCCCATGCCCCTGCTCCGAGCAAGGCAACCATTTTGGGGGCTGTTAATTGCAGTACTCCTACTTTGGTTTTAGTTTTAGTTGAATTCTTTGTCTCATCGTGGAGCATGAGAAGACAGTCAGCTCATTTTAAAAGAGAAAGTCGTAAGGAGTGGGAGGAGTGTCTTGTGTCCTGAGACACTTTGCTCCTTGAGATTTTTAATTATTTTCATATAAAGTATGCTCACTGCCTTTAAAAAAATTCAAAACACATTTCATAAGTTTTCCAGCTGTAAATTGCCCCTTGAGTTGCACAGATTTCTTGTGTGTCTCCTGCATTCAAGAAATCTGTGTTACTTACAGAGCTATTATTCCATCGTTTCCGTTCTTAGGGCTCTTGTCATCCGCTGCAAAATAGTTATTTGTCTGAATTGTAAGCTGCTTTCAGGAGTTTTTAGGAGAGGATTTGTAATCTATCAAATACAGCAGAATTAAAAGATTTCTGGTTATAGATTTGCTAGTATTATTGAAGTTGAGGCACACACATCCACTTGCAGTTACCTTCCTGCAGATTTGTATTTATTTACCTGTTTAGCGCGTTGTTCTGATTCTCACTCCGTAGCAGTGGCAACCTTGAATAATGCCACCCTGCAATGTGTACATTTACCCACACTTTCTTTTCTTCTAGCTGCAGTGATGAGATGAGGGATGGGTCATCTGTGTGACAGGACAGGACAGTGCTTGTCAGGGAGTGGTTTCCAGCGCGGACACTGCGGGACAGTGGCTGGTGTGGTTCAGCACAGGTACCAGGCTTGCTGGCCTGTGTGGGAAGCAGAGGGACAGTGCTTTAATGCATCTCCCTGTTCCTTCAGGGACAGAGGGGCAGCAGCAGGGCCCTGTGGGTACCTCTGCATTGTCCTTACGGGCTTTATACCCATACCCAGCAATCGCTGCTCGTGTTTGCCTGCACGCTTAGGTTTGCGGGGGAGAAATTGCCCCCACATTTAATTATGCAGGGCAGAATATATGATGTACACCAGCATCACTGTTTTATTATTATTTGGAGCTTAGAGGCTATAGGGGCCAAGCCCCAGACTGGAGTGGATTTTTGGAAACACAGTTAATTCTTCCTAAGCGACTCAAAGATTAACAGAGGGAGACGACTGGCCAAAGTTCAGAGGATCTGGAGTGGTCGTGGGTGATGTGAACCACCGAGCAAAGTGTTAGCCCATATTGTTCCACTTTAACCATTTTCCAGACTCGTTGGGTTTGGAGCATTAGATGCAGGGAGGCATCTGATTGCGTACAGGGGATTGCATACATGTCTGAAATTCATGCCTTATTATTTCATTGTTTTTCTGGATTAAAAATACATACTTAAGGTTGGAGGAGTAGGAAAGGAGCAGCTAACTGCACATTTCAGATCTGCAGGGGCATTGTTGTTTCCATTATCTATTTTTGTATCCTGCTGCTTGCAGCATCTGATCAGATTAAAAAGTGAGACATGTATATATGTACATACATTGTGCTTTTTTCATGCCTTATGAGGTATACATATAGAAAACCATGAAAAAAAACCATCTCCTTATTCTTGGAAAATCAGAAAAGAGGGGAGGAGGAGAAAAACTGTCAGATGTGAGGAAGCCTGGCATGCTGTACTCCTCTTTGTTCTGTGTTTCCCCCCCGTGTGCCTGCCTGTGGGGGGAAGAGCATACCCAGTGTGGCACAGGTGTGCTGGCCCAGGGCAGGGATGGGTTCCAGCTGCCCTGGGCTTCACCAAGGGCACTGATGGACCCTCCTTGCTCTGCTGAGGTGCTGGTGGTGTTCATATAAGAAATGTAGGATGAGACCTCCATCCCTTGTGGATGGCTGGCGAGGCCCAGACCTGCAGGAGCAGGGGCAGGAGGCTGCCAGCCCTTCGGACAGGATGCTCGGGTCTGGGCTGAAAGCTTGCTGGCCTCTCACTGCAATTGAGTGAGAAGTAATTTTGGCAGGTTTCGATTCGTGCAGGGAAAAATACCAGCAGAATTGCATTTAATTAACCAAAATCTGTAAGCCTTCTGTCCACTGTAGGAATTTAGCAGTTTTGCTTTGTCCACTTCTAGCTTTGAATCAAAATTGAAAGTGGTTGTTAGCAGTTTGTTGATAAACAATATTCTCGGTGTTATTGGTAGGAATCAGGCACAGATTTTAGCCATTTCTGTTTCACTTGCACATTAAAATGTCTTGCTCTTACATGTTTTCTTCTCAGTTTCCTGTGATGTGCCCTTTCCCATGTCACACAAACCAGACTGCTTTGTTTTCTTTCTGGTTTTCTGTTCGTACCATATCCTCAGCTGAGATTCAGACTTGTTTCCCCCCGGTAATTTTGACCAAAATCCTCTGGCAAATGAAACTGGATTCTTGTTTTGCAAAGAGGACAGGAGATTAGAGAAAGCCACAATATTATCTTTTGGAGGGAGGTAAACCTAGGTCACATCTTGTTACAATAATACTTATCAGGTACTTGACTATAGTATAATAAATGTCTCCGCAGAGCAGTGGCTGTATGTAATTCCTAAAGCAGTGCCATGCAGTCTAATAATTCTTGTTAAGGTGTACTTAGAATTAAAAAGGCATAAAACAAAGAGCTGGATTTATTGCTGTTGTACCTTGGAAATGTTAATAGCAAATATTCAAAAGTCAGGCTTGGTTTTTGCTCCAAAGAAACAGATAGGTGACACGTGTGCCATGTGCCGAGGAGGAATGCGACACAAATCTGAAATTTGGTGACGTTTGCTCACAAGGCAAAGCACTCTTACAGAGGAACATGCAATCCTGCAGATAACTGGGCTTTCTTCTGCCCTGGCTGCAGTGACACTCACCAGGTGTTGGGTACCCTGAGCTGTGTGTGGGTTTGAGGTGTGAGTCTGCCCATGCACCAGGGAGCTCGGGCAGCTGCTTCGCCATGAAAGGGTCAGAAATAAGGTAAAATGAAAAGCCAAATCTTAGTGTTAGATGCCAGTCTACTGAGGTCACAGTTAAATTTACTTTCAGAGAAAGGAATTGAATGTCGGTGATGCAGTGTGTTTGGCCTGTTAATTTAGGAGCTGGTTTATTGAAGGAGAGGGAGCAAAATAAATGCCGGGTTATAAATATATCTTCTGTGTCTATTAATTAATTAATATTTTTGCTCATATGTTATATAAATAGTCATGTACTTCGTGCTGTGTTCTGGCAAAGGGTTATATGCAGAAAAAGATGAAAGCTGCATTTGGATTTTCAAATAAAAACAGAGCCTAATGTCCAAATTCCTCTGTTGATGTTGGCTCATGGTGAGGGTGAACCTGTGGCCCGCAGAGCGAGCCCCTTGCTCTCTGCAGATGTTTTTCTGTGCCCACACTAAGCAGCTTAGGGATTGGGGCCTGATTTTTGTTTTATTTTTCCTTAAATTTTTTTTTTTTTTTGTGAGAGGCCAAGAATAAAACACTGCAAAGCACACTGTGCAGACACAGCTCCTCTGAATTTTCACCTGGATTTCTGAATTCGATAGATCTTTCTCAGTTTGCCTTCCTGAAGCTAGGACAGCAATTGATACTGCCATATTTGCTTTCAAAATAATGCATTTTAGTCCCAATATAACAGACTTCACCAATGGACCTGTCCCTCTGAGGAACTGCAGTAGGTCTGCAATGTTTGGGAGCTGCACTGCTTGTGCAGTTGAGGAAAACAAATTGCCACCGTATTAGAAGCACGTTCAGACCTGGCCACTGCAAACATGTGGCAGCACCAACTTGAATGTGATCCCAGAGCCAGAACTCTGCATCAAGGCTGTGCCAGCGTGCCTGGTTCCCAGATCCCAGCTGAATCTGCAAAACCGGTTAAATTTTGCTATGAGGAGAATGCAAAATTAATTTTTAGTGGATTAATTTGGTACAGGCTGTTTCTTTGACAGGCTGTAAGCAATGTGTCCAGTTTGAAACAAATGGGAAAAAACCAACAACCAGAAGCAATGAATAATAGGCAGAATGTGTGCTTATGTTCAGGTTTATATGTGTTTCGTGGAGTGAACTGTAATATTTTCAAGTGCATTCCACAGCAGGTTTGGGAATTTCCTGGAAGTGAATTTGGATCCTTTCAATGAAAAGCTGCACAGCAGTCGTATTCACACAAGACTGCAGGTGTAAGCTTTGTGCTTTTACACACCTGCACTTCTGGGAGTGGGAACAGGGTGCAGACACTTAAGGTGTAGTACCTTGTAAAGCTTCCTGTTCTGTTTGTTCTTACTTTTTTGGCCTGGACAAAAGGTGAAGTGCTTGCAGTGTAGTTCCCATGGCTGCATGACCTGAGGTGGAGTTGTATGCTGCACGTGGGCTGTATCACAGCCTGGCAGTCCTGCCTGCACCAGAAAGCCCTGGCACTGGTAAGGTGCTGCCACTGTTTCAAGCACTCTGTAAACTGCCCTGCTTTGCTCCCTGTAGTGCTCTAAAGTGCATTGGCAACTGGAAATGTAGTGGTGAGTCACGGTCTAGACCTGCTCCCATTAGCACAGGGCAGCATTGCCATACATCCCTGCTTTTGCCAGGAGCTGCTGGCTTCCTGCTGAGCAGATGCCCCTCTGGTGGGATGGATGGATGGATGGATGGATGGGTGGATGGATGGATGGATGGATGGATGGATGGATGGATGGATGGAGGAGTAGGGAAGCTGTCTGAATACTGAAACAGGCTGTGCATCCCGCACACAGTGAAGTCTCAATCTAGCCTGCGTGTGACCAGATCCTGCTGGCTCACCCATAAACTGGCAGCAGTGGCAGTGGAGGGGCCCTTGCCTTTCTGTGTTAGTCTTGCCATCTCCGTTAGCACCTGTCCAAATTTCTTAGGTGTGTCTGCTGAATGTTGAACCAACCAAAAGCTGAAACCCAATACCTAGAATTCTCGTTTGAGGAAAGGAAGGTGATGGATGGGGATGGCTCTGGGGGTGTGCTGTGAGAAGTAGCACAGCGTCTTGCAGACCAGTGGCTGCATTTGCTTGGTTCCTCCTTGTTCTTTCAAATCTTCTTTTGACAATTTCTTCACATATAAAATTTATAGTCAGTGAACTGCTTGGCATTTGCTAAAGGGATATTAGAGCTGTCTCAGATCAACAGTGTAGTCTAAGCACCAGTGTCATTATCCCTTTCTTGTGAATCTCTGATTTTGCAGATTTTTTTGTTGTTAGCTTTTTCCCTTCATTTTTATCTGAACCTTTTTATCTTTTTTCCCCCTTCACTGCTACCCCCAACTTCCCCAAGCTTTTTCTGTAGATACAAACTCAGTGGAGTGAACCTTAGTTAAACACCAGAAGTCTTCCTTCTCTTGAAGCCATTTTTGAAAGCTCCACAAACCATTTGCCTGCAAACCACAGTCATATATCTGTCTCTCTCTTATGAATACATATATACATATATCTTATTAGTTGTGACCTACATCTTATCTTTACTAAAATAGTAAAAGACTCCATTTTGAAACATGGTACTGGGTTGTGTGGAGTCCAGTTCTTAGGGTTTTTCCCCTCACTTTAGGTTGCATAAACAGCAGGAGATGGATATTCTTGCAATATACTGTGCTGTAGACATTGAAGGAAATAAAAACCAGTATTTCAAGAGAGGTTCATCTCTTCTGAAAACAAGCCCAACCAAAGAAATCCCTGTCATGCTTTGTAATAGGGTATTTAACCTGCTCTGTAGATGCAGCAATTCTCAGGTAAATGGACTCTTGGGTTTGGTTCCTGCCTGGAGTCTGACAGCTGGGGCATTAGTTGGCCCCTGACAGCTCCAGAAGTGTGTGGCTGGTGCCCACGTTTGCACACTGCAGGCGTCGCTGAGGCTTTTGTGTCCCCAAGAGCTCTGCCAAGAGGCACATGGTCGCTGCTGCTGGCTTTGGCAGCTGGCACACCCACGGCTGTGTGCTCCAGAGCTGCCCTGGCAGGACATACCCCAGGAGGATGCCAGGGTCACCTTCCATGTGCCACAGGTGCCCTGTAGCTGTGCTGTGTGCAGGAACCCCAGCTGCTCACAGCATCCTCTCAGCCCAGCAGAATACGCTGAATTTCTTGGCCAAAGGTTCCCATTCTGTCCCTGTGTGTGCTCACCAGAGCTGTTGGGAGCTGGCAGCTCAGAATGGGCCAGTTGGAGTGATTGTGTTCATCTTTGTGTCTAATTGCCAGAAATGTCAAGGAGTTCTTGTCATAGAGGTGAATCCAGGCTGGCCTGTATTTCCTCTCTGGTTCCAAAGTTCCCTTTGACAGGCCTGTTGAGGGTGTTCGGGGGCAATGGTTCCCCACTGAACTTTTTTCCATGTGTTTTCTTTATAAACATGGGTGGATTTAGCATGGTCTTTGTCAATTTTTGTGAACATTGGTGTGGAGAAATGGCTGTAGAGAAAGTCTGATCTCTGTGTAGAGAGTAGGAGTAGAATACAAAAACAAAACCATCTTAAGATAGCCAAATGACCAAGCCCACCTTGCCCCATTAATGTAACACAGAAAATGTGTTTAACTCATGTAGTGTTGCTGCATTGGTCAGGAGCACTTAAATGGCATTGTAGAAATACACACATTACTTGATCATGGCTCACTTGATGCAACAAAAATACATAAAGAATTAATTGGCTTTTGAGAAAAAGATGGCAGGTAATGGTTGACATAGTTGATGTCTTGGTACCAACACTGAGATGCTTTCTGGTGAGAGTGGGTTAGCATCACAGTGCTGAACCTTGTATGCATTTCAGTTTTACCTGCAGAGGGGCAGTTCACTTGGTTCCTTGCAGGATCAGGAGCTGCCCTGGCCTGAGATCAGTTGGGTTTGTTCACTGGATGTTTCTTGTGTGAGCTTTGCTTTCTTTTTCCCTCCCTATGGCCGGAGTGACGTTCTGCCGTCGGTCCCACCCAGGAGCAGCTTCCAGCAGCTCGGTGTGTGCAGGGCGAGCAGGACAGCTCAGCACCAGGCAGCATTCGTGCAGGAGGGCTCCCTAATCCCCTGGGATGGCTCTGCTCCCTGGAGGGACTTGCCCTGCACCAAGACACCTTGCTCTGCACCCCGTGCCCAGCTGCAGGCTGGGGTTGCAGCAGGCTCCAGCAGAGCTGCTCTGACATAATCTGCCAGCCCTAAAAGCTGCCACCGCCTCTGCGTCTTTTGATCCCGACGTGCTGGGCATGTTTTCAGTGGGACAAAACTGAAAGTACGGAAAATTGCTGGTTCTGAAGAGGCAACAGTAACTTCATTTTAGGAATGTTTTTAATCTGAGCTGTGTAAATAAATAAAGTGAATATTTTTAGCTGAATCTCAGTTTAAAAAAAAAATCCTCCAAGAATTTAGGGCTGCCTTCTAATGGCAAAGAATCCGAGGCATCAGTTGGAGAAGAAAAAAAATCTTTAATCCAAGTAGATTGGAAAAGGATAAAATGCTGCTGTGGTCAGTACAGGGGCTATGATTTTTTTGAGTTTTATTTTCTCTTTGTAGACTGAGAAGAATTAAGAGGATTCCTCTTTTGTTGCGATTAAGATGTCAACAACAACAGCAGTGATTAGCTGCTGATTTTTCTTTCTGCTTTTCCATGGGCTTTGAAAACTGGCTTTTTGGGTGCTTTTTGCTCTTACCTGTTACAATTTAGATCTTCAAACATTTTCTGCCCCCTCATAATTTTTCTTCACCAATAAAAATCTTGTGGGCTGTTTTTATTACTAACCTGCTCAGTTTTTAATGTTCATTTCTGTCTCCAAATGTATAGAACACTAATAAATGCAAATATATTATAATTCCCCCCAAACCTACAGTTTACTCATGGAAATTAAGTTGATACCCTGAAGAATCTAAAAGTGAACCAATTTAAAAGAAAAGCTGTTTCATAATCCATGTTAAATACATATTTTAGAGAACTCTTTTGCAATTTATGCAGGTATTGGCTTTTAAATATTCTAAATCTTGGTTTATTTATCCTTTCTCTAATATTTCTTTTCTCTTTTTAATAGGTCATCACACAACGAACTAGAAAAACATAGGTAAGTCTTGGAAAAAAGCTAATTAAAAGATGTATGGCTGACCTTTGAATTACTGTGTTTATTGAAGAACATTTTGTTGAAATTGTTTTGATTCTCACTGAATAATTTATTAAGATGGTTTTGGTTTTTTTTTATCAACTAAAATCTAATAGTTATAGTATTATGTGGCTTTTTTTCCTCCGTTGTTTGGTATGCTCTTTTGGAAGCATCCCTAATAGTTAGCTTTGGACTGATTAATGCTTTAACTGGTTAACCGAATTGTTACTGACAAAGAATCTGTTTACAGCTAGAGGTGTTAAATGCTGTAAGTACAAAGTATTTTTGTGATTAAGGTGAATGATTTTCTGGAACAATGTGTCACACATGGTTATTTTACCTTTCTTTTAAAGTATGCCTAAAGTGCAGTTAATTTTCATATTGCATGTACGTACCTAGAGATCCGTTTTTCCCCTCCGTCTCTTTCCTTGTGGGCTCGTGTCCTGTCCGGGGAGCCGAGTGTGAGCTGGGAACGGGAGCGGGCAGCTCCTGAGCCCAGCCTGCCCGCCGGTGCAGCGCCGGGAAAAGCCGGGCTTGGCCAGGACAAGCTTAGAGCCTGCAGCCGCGCCTGGTGCGGAGCTGTGCTGTGCCCCGTGCTGGGGCAGTGTTCAGTGTGTGTGTGTGTGTATGTGTGTGTGTGTGTGTGTGTGTGTGTGCCCCGTTCTGAGGGCAGTGTTCGGTGTGTGTCTATGTGCCCCGTTCTCAGAGCAGTGTTCAGTGTGTGTGTGTGTATGTGCCCCGTTCTGAGGGCAGTGTTCAGTGGGTGTGTGTGTGTATGTGCCCCGTTCTGAGGGCAGTGTTCAGTGTGTGTGTGTATGTGCCCCGTTCTGAGGGCAGTGTTCAGTGTGTGTGTGTGTGTGTGCCCCGCTCTGAGGGCAGTGTTCGGTGTGTGTCTATGTGCCCCGTTCTCAGAGCAGTGTTCAGTGTGTGTGTGTATGTGTGCCCCGTTCTGGGGGCAGTGTTCAGTGTGTGTCTATGTGCCCCGTTCTGAGGGCAGTGTTCAGCGGGTGTGTATTTATTTTCCCCGTTCTGGGGGCAGTGTTCAGCGGGTGTGTATTTATTTTCCCCGTTCTGGGGGCAGTGTTCCGGGGGTGCAGTACCGTGTCGCAGTGTGCGGCGGTCCCCGGGCTGCAGGAGGGCTCCGGGAGCTGCCCTGAGGGAGCGCAGGCCGTGCGGGCTCTGCCTCTCGCTGCCCGCTGTGGCACCCTCGCTGCGGGGCCGCTGCCTCTCACTCACCCTGCAGGCAGCAGGATAAACGCCTGCTCCGGTGGTTTTTGTTCTTTTTTTTGTGTAGCTTGCGGTCTTTCGGTTTTCCCGCATCCAGAGAAAGTGAGGGGGGTGCGTGTGGATCTGATGTAAAGCTGTTTGCGTGCTCCTGAATTACGTGAAAGGTGGTTGATGGCACAGCAGGATACTCGTGGGGGGTTTTTGTGTGTTGTTCTGTGGCTGCAGTTATGTAGCAGCTAGACCATCACTTCCCTTGCATGCTTACATGCTTTCCTGTAGTTTAATTGTAATATGAGTAAACTACAGCTCTGCCTAATAGCCACGTGGTCATCCTAGAGATGAGAGGAACTGGGGAAGGCTCAAGCTCACAAACACAGGCCTGGCCAGTGGAATGCAGTGCACTGGCTAAGGCAGGGACATTGGCAGGGCAGAAGTTCTGCTGACAGAGTCTTCAGGAAAATAACTGCATCTAAAATTCTGTCCTTCGGTCACACTTTCTTAAAAGAAAAGAAAAAAAAAAATTGGTCCCAACTATGATTCTTTCTCATTCTCTTAATTCTGTCCTTCGGTCACACTTTCTTAAAAGAAAAGAAAAAAAAATTGGTCCCAATTATGATTCTTTCTCATTCTGTTCAATTTCTTCCTCTCCTCCTGCTTCATCATTAAGAATTTTCTTTTATCTGCATATTCCTTTTCTTTTTCCTTCAGTTATTTTCTTCTTTTTCCTTTTGCTCTGCCTTAACATGTTTAAGCAGCACAGTAAATGAGGCACAGCAGCATTTGCAGCAGATGCAGGGCCAGAAGGAGAATCTATTAATTGTTCAATCACTGATCTCACTTTCAGTTCTGTGTTGTATCTTTGTAGTAGATGGACCATATAGTACTTGCCTTGCTACCTTTTCTTCTTTGCCATCTCAAGGTCAAAATAGGTAAACTGCACAGTATGTCTTGTGATTACACAACTAATGTTTCTAACTGCTGCTGCTTGCTGTGCCTCCTGCAGTTAAACTACACTTGAAGCCAGATTTTTATTATTCCTGGTGAGAACCTGCAAATTAGTGCAAGATCCTTGTATGTGCAAATGGGTGTTCACAAAAGCAGATGAGGTGTGTACAGTTCTAGCTGCCTGATGTATTGGTGTGAAGGACTCCTGCAATTTCTATTTTCTTCTTTTTAACAACCCCCTCCTCCAGCACTGTGGGTGTATGAGCAGATAATACCAATCACAGTGTTTCTCCCTGTGTTTAACTAAAATTACATTAAGATCTATGAAGTGTCTTGCACGGTTTAATGGAAGATTCACACAGTGCTGTGTCCCTGTAGCAGCTGGTCCCTGCAGCAGAGCCTGCCTTCCCCCTCCGGTGCAGCCCTGCCCTGCCAGCTGGGAAGCACTGGGTGTTGATTTTGGAGGTGTCCCCTTTCCAGGGCCAGTGCTTTGACTCAGCACTGCCATGATGCTGCTCTGGCAGGGCTCACCCGCTTATCTCACAGGAGCCTGGCGAGGAGGAGGAGAGGAATGGCCGCGTGTCCTGATCCGTGCCCAGTCCCTCACGTGGTGTCTGAGGGCAGGGAAATGGCTTCCTCATTTACACAGCCCCGCAGGGTGGCCAGAGATGCTGGTAACTGGAAAGCCACAGGAGCCATTCATGTGCAGGGTGCTGTTTTGGGTTCTGCACATCAGAGGTTTTATCTCCAGTTTTGATGTCGGTGGGAACAGCAGTGGTTGACCTCTGTGTGTGCTGGCTTGGCCATTTGGCACTACCACTTTGTTTTGTGTTTTGTACTGCTGGGTCTCTTTTCTGTGTGCTCTTGAGGGGGTGCTCAGAGGAAGGCAAAAGCAGAAATGTAATTCCAAGAAAAAAAATTCATTATATGATAGAATTCAGATTACATTTATGGTAAAGTGTTTCTCAGCAATTCATACATGAAATTCCTTCTCTGCTTTAAGTCTCCCTAGAATATCCTGCTCAGAACTTTAGTGTGGGTTTGTTACAGGGAAACTGTAAGGACTCATCCCTCTAATGGCAGTCTTGTTTTGGTCCTGTGCATTTAAGGTGTGCATCTTGGAGCCATGAAACAGGAAATCCCTAAATAAAAAGCAGGAAGGCAAGAAATCTTCTATTCTAGGGACAGCTGAGGTCCTAGAAGATATTTTAATAATTACAGACAGGTTAGTCAGAGTGGCACTTGCATGTAACTAGTTCCTAGTGACAAATGTGTATATTCGTGTAGGTATTTTTTGTTGTTTTCAGCCAGACCATTAGGCTGTAGGCTTTCACAGAGCAATATAAATAGTAAGTAAATTAGTAATCATTACTTTTTGCAAGGAAATTTTTAAATCGACCTGACAGCTGTGTAGAGGAATTCAGCTTTCATAGTCTAAAAAAACACCCAAGAATTCATGAGAGACATAAGCTTCTTTCGAAGACACAGCATAATCTCATTTATTTGCATCAGTTTATACTAGTTCTACATTAGAAGGTAAAAGCCAAGGTGTATCCTCCTGAAGATTGTGCTGAGATCTCCACACTGCTCTGTGAAGGCAGAAGAACCTGCCCTGGGCTGTCACCTGTGGTCTTCTCCACAGCTTGTGCAAGGAAGAGACACCTCCTGTGAAAGCACATGGAGCCCTGACAGAGGATACTGGGATCAACCCATCAGACCTTCTTTGGTGCCATTCAGTCCTGCCTGGCCATGAGGAGCTCTGCTGCAGGAGGGGTTCAAGGTCTTGCCCTTTCCCTGGGAAAGTCTTTGGAAACAGCTCGTGGAACCTGATGATTTTAAAGAACAGCTTTTAAGAATTAGTGAGGAAATGAATAGATGTACCTCAAAATCAGCAAGCCATGTGCTGCTGTCCCCAGACTGGCACCATATGAGCTGAAGAAGTGCTGTGTGACCCTGGTGTGGCTTGATCTAGGTCCCAGGTCCACAAAAGCTGGTGAGCTGAGCCAGGTGGAGGTAAAAACCAGGCATTGCTGTTCCAGCTGAGACTGCTGCAGAGTTGGCCTGGATCAACTGAGTGAGACAGCCCTGGACTTTGAGAAGTACAAGAAGAGAGAATGGGGAATACATGAGACACAGTGATCTGCAAAACCTTAAAGATGGAAAAAACCCCAAACCTTTCTTTCTTCCCAAAGGAGCTTAATGTATGTGTTGTGTAGAGTGCTGACTGGGGGAGGCTGAAAGTGTTCCCTTGTGCACAGAAGTTAACACTCATGCAAGTTTTGTGCAGTCCTTAAAGCTAAAATCTTGCCAGAACAAAGTTTCTGTATTGCATCATCATGTGCATGAATGGGTATCTCTACAGAAATACAGTCTTTGATATATTATTAGATTATATTTGATGTATATATATATATTGCTTTGAGCAATATATATTTTGATGGGAGCATTATTATGTACAATGTTAGCTGATACAGAAAACAGAGCAGGTGCCTGTAAAGTTAAGTCCTGATAGGTGGTTTTCTCATAGAGGAATTGCACATTCAAGAGCACACTTACATTCATTGGTACAGCAGTTTCACCCACCAGAGCTGCTTGGTGTTTGAAGTTTATATAAGCTGAGAGAATGCCTAGATGGATGTCCTGAAATCTTCTCTGTGGCCCTTCATGTTAGTAAACTGTAGGGTTAATGAAAAGCATGTAATTGCCAGTTTGTGATACACTTGGAAGTTTTGAAACAGAACTGAAAGGTCATTGAAATAATAGCATACCAAAACAATGCTTAATGTTTGTTTTTATTATGGGCTGCCTTTTCAGAATCACAAATTGCCATTGTGGTTAGCAGTGCTGTGCAGCATAAAGCTGTAACTGCATTGATCCATCATGCCAGTGGTGCCACCACTAACTGAGGAAACCCCTGAACTGGTGCTGGAGGTAAAGCCCTTCCAGGGAAGGGTCACCCAGTGTCTCACTGCTCTGCTTCCATCAGGAATTTAACCCAGCCCTGGTTGCACATGGGTGCTCCTGGGTCCCGCTTCCTGCCAGCACAGCAGGAGGGGAGAAGCTTCCTCCTTTGGCCAGGTCACCTTCCTGAGCCAGCTCACTGTCACAGGCACACCCTGATGTGTCATGGGGAGAGGGTGGGATGGCTTCTTTGAGTGACAGTGTGAATTTACAGTGTTAATTTACAGTACAGAGCAGTTACAGTTCACTTCTCTGTCAGTTTAATGTTTTTCATAAGCATCCAGTTTTGGCTGCTGTTTCCTGGAAAGTGCTGTGCTGGATGGGTCTTGCTGACCTGGGAAAGATCTCATTGTTATAATGGGTCTATAAAAATTGCTGCCATTTCTAGGATCTGTCCAGACTGTACATAAACCATTCAGATAATGTGGCTGCTGTGTTAGTGGTGGGAACCACGTTGTCTTGCTAGTGGCATCTAACTTCTGTACTAGGTCTTTCTTCTGGTTTTCTTGTCAAGAAAATAACTTTCTTTTCACCATCTGGTTGGTTTGAAATGGTTTATTGCAATCCCAGTGAATTGCAATAAACATACATTTGCACTCCTTAAGCAAGGTGATGTCTTAGGAGTGTGAATTTGACTTGTGAGCTGAAAGCCCCCCTGGTTTGGGATCTGCTCCCCCTCCCCAGCTTCTCTGAGGGTTCCAGCTGTAGTGAGCAGGTGACTGGTGTTGCCTCAGCCAGTGCAAGGCTGAAACTCAGCTTACAGTCCCTCCAGGCATTGCCTCTTCCAGGCATTAAAAATCTCTGTAATAATTTTTTTTTTTTTTGCAGAGCTTGTTTAGCAAAGTCTATAAAGAACTGGACTTGCAGAACTGAGATTTAATCCTGTGCTTCTGCTGAAGTGATCCATGCCTTTGAGTCTGAGATCTGTGGAATTAAAAAAATTGGGAGGTTTAAAACTTTGTACTTAAATGCTGTTCTTTCCTCACTGTTGCCCCATCTCTGGGCAGTCAGCAACTGTCTGGAACTTTGGCTTGTCCTGCAGTACCTGCTGCCATTGCTGCAGTGGATACTTATGCACTGAACTGCTGTCTTTTCAGTGCACAGAGCAGCTCACCTGATGATGCACTCCCAACAAATGTGTCTTCCTACCTACACTGCTGATTTGGAAAGGAGGAGTGTATTGAGTAGACAAAGCTTGAAAATTAATCTGCTCAGGAACTTATATTACAGGTATCAGAGATGTCCATATACTCATGCTTTGGACAAAGCTGCTATTTTGCAAAGAAAGATGGGACTAAAATACAGTTTGGACTCAATTATTATGTCCTTTTTCCTGCTGAAGTCAGCTTTGGACTGTGGAGCATGAGTGGAGTCCTGGGTCTGGGCTCCAGAAAGCTCTGTGCTTCCTGGCCAGCCAAGCAGCCAGCAGGGAGCAGATGGGTGAGAAACCAAGTGCATGCATTTTTTTTCCACTTGAATTTGTTCATCCCTCTCTTCAAACATAAGTCCATTGTGTGTCAGCCTCTAATGGGCTTTGTAGAAGGTGGTTTATGTTTTCAGCATCTGCTAATTGACCTGGCTAGTTCTCATCCAGCATGGCAGAGAGAGTGGGCAGGACTTGTATAAAGTAGAGATGGATGGGCCAGATTTTCTGGTACTTTCAGGACAGGTAGGTGCTCACTCCCTGCATACAGGGGAAGAGAGGCCTGATGGTGATTGCTTCTCGATTGGAGGACAAAAAAATTAAGTTGAATTAGGTATTTTGAAAAAGAGGGTTTTTAAGCTTGCTTAGCTACATCTGGGCAAGTGAGCTGGAATTTGATTTTTGTTCTTTTAAAGGTATTTAGGCAGCTAATGGACTTCAAGAAGCTGGCCTCTGAAATGGGTCTTACATAATGCAATGGGAATCCTTGGCTGACTCCCAGCCAGTCAGGTCTGTGGAAGCCCACAGACCAATGTACAGAAGTGGTACCTGCTGTGGTTTGAAGAAGCAGCAGTGTGCCTGAAAGTCAGCAGTGCAGCTCCAGCTCTTTAAGGCAAGGTTGGCTCTGCACTCAGGCTTCACACCAGATCTGCAGGAGGCTGGCTTATTTTCTCCCAAGTATGTCACGAGCACTCCTGTCCCTGTGTCCCTGCTTGGAGCAGACAAAAAGGAATCAACCTCAGCTGGAGGAGGTGGGTGTGTTCTGTGAGTTGCTCCCTGCCTCCGTGCTGTATTGGCATCTGTAGCTCTATTTTTAGCACTCCTTTCCCTGGAGTGACTACCCCACTTGGGTGTTGGATGTACCATGGCCTGGTCCCAAATTGAAAATGTCTCTTTCTGAATGGAACGGTGTGTACTTCCCTGGTGTAGCTCGTGCTCCTTTTCCCTCGTGGTCTCTGTCAGCAGACACTTGTGCTTAGATTTACTGCACAGAATTCCTTTGCAGGTCAAGTAATTTTTAATCTGTGTTTTTTCCCCTTGGTACACTGGCAGACTGTGGGCCCAGCTCTGCCTCATGCCCAGGGAATTTCAGTAGGAGCTGTGTCTGCCTGCAGGCTGAAACCTGCATCACATCTGGGCAGCTGCAGAGGATGCAGAAAAGGTTCCAGAAACTGTGCTAAGCATGAGCATTTAGACAGCAGATCATAAATGTGAAAAAGCATAATGCTGTTCCTTCACAGAAGTTAAACTTGGGCCTTTTTGGGAAAAACTAAACCAAAACCAACTTCCCCCCATCCCCTTCCTTGTGCATGGGATCCAGTTGAAAACAGACTCCTCTTGTCCTAAAGAACTGTGCATTCCACAAGAATGGCAAGATAGTCCTTCTACCCACCCTTCCCTGGGTTTGGAAGGAGAGAGTTGTTTTGGGACTTTGATAGAGTGTTGTCTTTTGAGATGGAAATATGTATTCTGAGCTATGTACACATCCTTCTAGGTCAGAGCAGAGTGACAGGACTTGTCAAAGGATGTCAATTGGCTAATATTATTGTTTAATGGTAGTTTATGTTGCACAAGCCTTTTTCTACACAAATTAGTGTGACTAATTTAGTAGCGCGTGGAGATTGGCACAGGCAGCACAGCAGAGGTGTGGGCTTGGATGTATGTACATGAGGTCATGTTGCAATCTGACTTGAAAAACTAATAACTCTGGTTGCAGGCTACATGCCCTACATGAAGAAAGCCTTTATTCGGTTCTACCTTATTGCAACAAAGCAGATTTGTGTAACAGTCAAAGACTACATCTGAAGGTGGTAAAACGCCTGTAAAAGGCTGGAGTAGTGGTGGTGAGTCCTCTCCTCCCAGCTGCCTCCCTGGGATTGATGCCTAACAGATTTATCTGCTTTTCTTTCCTTGATGGTTCAATTTGGGTAACTAAATGAAGATACAAGGTGCTAAATAAGGGGCCTGCCTGGCATGTAATTGCTGCCAGGACTCAGCAGCTCCTATTGAAGTTAGGAATACCATCAGTGTTTGCAAATACCAGCTGCACAGACACTCTGTGTCTTACATAGCACATTAGCTGGTATTTACAAAACATAAAGGTAGCAAACCCTGTAATTCCCCAAGAAAGCTGACTTAATCCCGATTGGTAAGTGCTGTTGTGTTGACTGCTGCAGTGAACAACATGGGTGGAGCAAATAATTTCTGCTAGGGAAATTTGGGAGCTTGTTGTGTATGTTTGCTAGAAGCAGTTATTGGGTGTAGGTGCTAAGAGGTGTTTTAAATAGACTGTTGGGTGTCTTGGTTCCCACTGCCTGACTTTACATACTCACATGGCAAGTGAGTCCAAACTTCTGGCGCTTCCTTCCATTGCCATGTAACCTCAGGACACTGCACTTAAGAAATCTGAGCTGAGTTTTGCAGGGAAAAAAGAAGGAGGGACGGGGGGCACAGTTTTGAAAGATGTTCCGTACCTTATCATCCCCAGGTAGATCATTTTCAGATTCTGCTCAACTGCACCTTATCTGGCTCAGACACAACTAGTTTTGTACTGCAGTGGAAAGGGAAGTAGGTGGGAAATTAAATTATAAACAAGGCACTACTGGTGGTATGGCAAGTTATATCTGAACTTGGAGGCTGGACTGTCAGATATCTGCAAGTCTCCACTGTCCCTTGATGCCAGATTTTTTCTTTTTTTGTTTTTTGGGCAGAGGGGGTGGCAGCAGAAATAGGTGTTATTCAGCTTTTAATTCACCTGAAAGTAAAAGTACCCATTGCAGCCTTGGAAGTGACCATCTTTAATTACAGTCAGTGCATTTAATCCTGCCCCTAAATTTGTTTATACATACACCTCACTGTCTTCCATTCACCTCTAATTACAAGGTTTAAATGAGGGAGTTGGAGACATACAGCAAGACATTTGGGGACATGTATTCTTAATTACTTCAGTGTGATTTCTTTTCTTCTCTTCCTTTGTTGTTCTCACTTGGGGTCTGAACCAGCCTTCAGCTGGCTGGAACAGGCACCCTGCTGTTGTCCCAGGGCACCTCAGCTGTCTCACTGGAACACACCTCAAGTATCTGCACTTGTTGGTAAAAGCAACACCCACCACTTCCTTCCCCAATAAAGTCAATTCATTTGTGCATGCTCAAGCTGCCATCATTAGCTGCTCCCTCTAAGATGGCTACGAGGCTTTGGTAGGTGCATGTGCAGAGGAAGTAATAGCAGAAGCAAAAATGAAAGTAACACATAACACTAAATATCTCTTTCTGATAGTTTCCTGATCAGAGCTTAAAACTTCCTACCACTGTGAAGGAGCAAGTAATTGTTTAGGTGCTGAAGTGGAGACAGAGTTGCCTTAACTCTGATGGGTTTTAAAATTGCTGTCTTTCTTCCAATGCCTTGTGCACTGGGAGCGTGGAGTCCCTACAGCATTTGTCAGGCTGCTTAAACTGAATACTTGGTATTTGGATATCAAGGTACAATAGACAATAAAGCCTCAGTCACAGGTATCAGGTATTGCAAATATTAATGCTTCACACTCATTTAAGTTGATGCAGGAAAAGGCTGCTTAATCCTGGCTGTCTGCTATCCCTAGGCCTTGTGCTCAGTGTGTGACAGCAATGCATGTTTTTAATTTAGCTAAAATAATTCAACTTGACTTGTCTCTCCTTTAATTTGGCATCACACGGTGGTATTAAAAAAAAATAAATCTTGAACACATTTCTCCCCTCATTTGACATATGTACAAAATAACTAGGTCTATAGGGAGGTTTAAAATTAGGCAGAAAAAGCTCACTAGGCCCAGTAGTGTGCTCTCTTGGCTTAGTGCTGTGCTGCAGCTCAACTTCTCTAGGCTTATTTAAGCATTGTAGTCTCCCCCACACTTTTTTTTAAGATCCTTCCTGTTGGCAGCTGTCCTGAGACACGATGTTCTTGCTTAGCATTTTGATGTGGGGAAACAGTCTGATAATTAAAGCCGGTTTCAAGCCATGAGCTGATTTGTAAGCAGTGACTTGCTCTGGGGTGTCAGTCGATAAACGTGTAGCTCATGTGCACAGAGCTGAGCTGCACCTTGCTCCTGAAGCCCCACGTGAGAGGCACATGGAGTTCCCAGGAGCCACTTCTGGGGGAGACAGACTGCATCCTCTCCAGCCACCTGGTGGTGGATGGTTAATTTGTGAGAAATTATCACTATCATCCTGTTCCCCTCTGTGTGTAAACCCAGTGCAAACCTGTTGTTGTTACACAGCTTTTCCTTGTTTAGATGAATGTCATTTTCTTTAACCCACTCTGCAGTCCTTGACAAACTCCTTACAAGAGTACTGTGACAGGTGGTGAAAGCCAACACACCTGCAGGTCTGCAGACTCACACCATGGCTTTGGATGTGCTGCGCAAATTTGCTTTGTGGTGCTCCACTGCCAGCAAAAGCCAAAGTTTTACTGCTGCACATCTTAACCCACTGCTGGTTCCATGGGCAGTGTGTGAGTCCGTGTGAGCCTCCATGTCACATCAAGTGGGAATTACAACTGCTTGATCCTGTAATGGCATGATCTTGTGGCAGCACTTTCCTTATCTAATTGGGTCTGACACTATTCTGAAGTAGCAGACAAACTTGAGTCTCCCTGCAGTGTAATCTAAGAAACTTGAGTGCCAGTAAGACAGATGGGTTTGAGAGGTCTAATTTAGGAGGACTACTAAATTGCAGTGTGCACATTTTAATGTGCAAAACAAATGGGTGGCTGGCTGAACAAAGTATTAAATAAGTTTATTAAAAGCATGGCTGACTAGATTTTTTGACTCTGTTTTCAGTATGTACAATGGTATTTCCATCATTCATGTATTTCTCTACCAGGCACTGGATTAGGTAGGTACTGTGTGATGCTGAGCTCGTGGTACCAGGTGACACCTCCCTCACTATTGCTTAAAAGTGTTAGAGAGGTAAATGCTAAAGACAATCAGTAGATAACAGGGCTAAAAATAGAAGACACCTGAAAAAGAAGTTCCTTTTCTGTAGCTCTAAGAATTGCTCCTATTTGTCTGACATTGACTTTGAAGGTTTAAAATACAGAAAACTGTTCTTTATAGATGAGCACAACCTGAAGGCTGAAATGCTAAAATATAGGTTGGAATCTCCTTTTTTTCCCCTTTTTGCAGAAGAAAAGAAGTCCATACAAGGGCAAAAACATACTGCAATGAGTTTCAGCTGTTTGCATAATGTTTGATTTCTGTTGCCTCAGGTTCTTGCAAGGTCAGAGATTTATTGCCTATGGTCAAAGGATGTAGAATCTCATACATGTAAATTTATGATGGATACCATCCAGGAAAGACAAATGATATCCAGCTGCCATTACTTTTGCTTGTGATGCTTTTGAGAATCCCTGTATAGCTTGTAAATTCCTGTTGACATTTCCCATGAAGTACATCTCAGATTTCTGGGTGTTGCTGTTAGTTATTGCCGAGATCCAAGAACAATGAAGGGCTTTTAAACCTTTCATGGCTGCTCTTCAAATAAGAGCAGCTTAAGACAGTGGGATGGCTGAAGCTGTGAGGAAAAGCCTGCCTGCAGGGAGGAGTCTAGAAAAAACCAAGGAGAGGAGATGAGAGTGGTCAGATGATGGTCCCGCAGCTCTTAGTGCCGCAGAGGCTCAGGCTCTGGTTCCCCAGTGGGTCAGACAGGTACCAGTCAGAGCTGCTGGTGCTCCCTCTGCCCTGGAGTCCTTGCTGAGGTGGCCCTGCCTTGCCAAGTGCTGCTCTGAGCCCCTCCTGCGCCGCTCTGTGGGGACGTGGGCGCGCGTGCCCCGTCGTGTGACACGGCTCTGTCACACCTCGCGCACTCCTGACAGCTCATGCTCACTTTGCAGGCAGCAGAGCTCCAGTGGGAGAAGGCTGGGCAGCAGTACAGCACAGGCACTGTGCCACAGGGCTTTTGTTTCTTCTGGTGGCCCAAGTCAGGTGTGACTCTGGGGTGCTCATCAGTCTGTGTGCTGCTGCTGCTGGTGGGTTCCTGAAGGGACAGCACTGGGCAGTCTGGAGGCACCAGCTGCTGAGGCTCTGCTCAGGGCTCTGGTGCTGCTGTTGTCCACATTGCTTTGCAGGGTCATTCCAGCCCGAAGCAAGCCTTGGAAGCTGCTGTCGTAGCTGATGTCCCCAGCTTATAGCAGCACATGGGTAACCACAGCTCACCTTCTGGTGGGAACCAGAGCATAAAGTGCATCAAAGTCTCCTTGTGGAAATTTGGAGAGATGAGGAGATGTTGATGTAGCCCCATGCTTGTAACTTAGGACAGGCAACTGTCACTGCATTCAGCAAGGAGCTACTGAGGGATGGGTAATGGTGGGAGAGAAAAAGGAGGTGACATGGGCAGCAAAGTCTGCCAGGTAATTCCCTCTTTTAGGAGTCAGCAGGTTCCCTCTCACAGACCAGCTACTACCTGTTCCCAGTTTGCATCCCAGCTGGCTTTCTGTGCACTGCTGCCAAGAGGCTTAACTGGCCAAAAATGCATGCATTTGTGGCACTGCAGATGCTTCCATTAACTAATGTGTACTGAAAGATGCAGGAGTAAGTTCTGGTTCCATGTATGTGTTCTAAAACAAGTGGCATCTTTTGGAAGGTGAAAAAGTAAAGGTCAAGTGGAGCCTGGACTCAGCTAGTGGGCTGAAGTGGCACTAAGGGAAAGTAAATAAAATGCACTGTAACTGCTGGAGTGTGCATTTAGATATAGTGTAAAAGAACCAAAATATTTTTCAGAGTGATAAAATGTGCAAAACATGGAAATCACAGGCTGTGTTAACAGGCAGAACAGGTTTTCTTCTATTGCCTTAGCATTAGGAACTGACATTGCTGAGCAGTATTCGTGTGAAAACTTGCAGGTAAGTCCAGAGCAGCACTGACTCTCTGAAAGCTTGTGATGGTAAGGGGCACTTGCAGCAGTTGTTATCCCATGTTTGGACACTTCCAAGGTGGCTGCTTTCAATTCAACAGAGCAGATGCACACAAGTATTCAGCATGCTGGAAATGCATATTGAGGGTGAAACTCCCAGTTAATACCACAGTAAATAAAGAGGGTGGTTGCAGGGCTGTTGCATTTAATTCACTAACAATCACTGCAATTAGGCACTTGCTGCTCTTTCTCCCTTTCAGTTTCCATGTGGACTTTACTGCTGAATTTAGTTGCAGAGGCCCTATGAGGTGTTAGACACAGACTGAAAATGCCATGGATGAATCTCCACCAGTGGGCAAACTTCAGCACCTGTTTTTACCATGAAAAAGACCCTCAGCTTCCTGGTGTTTGGTTTATCTTTCCTTGGATAATAAAAAGCCAAGAGGTTTGCTGTAAGAGCAAGACTGCATTTTCTGGGTTTGACTCCAAGGCACTCAGCTGTGAGCAAGCTTTTCACACATCTTGGAGCAATCTGCACACTGGGTGCCTTGCTATGGTACAGTGCTTTAATACTAAGAGGTTTTCTTTCCTTTTCACTAAAGCATATTTGTTGTGTAGTCAAAATAGATTGTGCAGCTCGAGTGTGAGTTAGAGCATCCTGTAGAAAAATAGAAGTATTTGAGGTATCCTTTGAAGAGGAGAAAGTATTAAAAGTGTTTCTGAGTGAAATAAATCTGAAAGAAACAGGATTTTTTATTGCAGTGGAGGGTCGGGTCATTGTCTTCCATTATGTTTAATATTTTGCTGGAGATATGCTAAATACTGTCTGAATCATTAATAAATAGGTTTCTTTAGAACCATTTATCTGATTGAATTTCTGTGATTTCGTAAGCTGGAAGCTTATAAATAATCTCTTTAAATGCCTTTGTAAACAAATGTGTTTTAATTAGTACAGTCATCTTTGGTAGGTTACAAAAAGTCTTGTAGAGATGTAAATATGTAATTCCTGACACTTTAATAAAAGTGTTAGCTTAAAGAGGAGCAAGGCAAGTCTGCTTGAGTACCAGCTTCTAGTAAGCAGAGTTGGGTATATAATTACATGATTACCAACATTGCATATGTGGCCATGATATCCAGGACTACACAAAATAATATGAATATATTAAATTTTCATTAAAACAATTTGCAGCAAAATTCTGTTACCACTTTAGGGTGTGACTGTGCACAGAATAAAAAGAGCTGCAGCCCTTCAAAGATGTTGCCTTGTTGTGTCAAGCTCCAGTAAGAAGGGATTGAAGCTGGTATCAGGAGGCAGGCAGAGTTTCTCACCCTCGTTTTACCTTGGTGGCAGGTGAGCCCTGAAGTCACACTGGGGAAGTTTTTACTGCAACATTTCTGCATTTTTAAAAAACTTTGAAATAATGGTGTTTATGAGTAATGATGCTGTCAGTGTTCATCCTGACCCAGTGCATGTCACAAAGTATCCTGAGCTTCTCTTTGCTGATTCTGTCTAAAACTCGAGTGTTCCCTGTACGCAGGTATTTGCATTTCATAAATAAATCTGTGAAGAGTCTTCCTGTAAAAACACGACTGTCTTACAATTGCAGTTAGCTCACTTCTGTATTTTATGCTGAATTTCATGTGTCGCAGGGAGATAAAATCACCTTGCTTTAAGGAGGGAGCACAACCGTTAGTTCACTGCTGGAGTCTGTGACCCAGAGTTGTGGTCTTGGGCCAGACTGTTCTGGTTCATAGTGTGTCTGGATAACATTTGACTCCAGAAGTGAATTTTTGGTGCAGAGATTCTTCTCTGACGTTACCCTATGCACATTATTAAGCCAGATTACACAGTCCTTATGCAACAATGAAAAATTAGTAACTGCTCTATATTTAAACCTTTGTGTATTAACTTCATTGCACAGGATAGGTTTGAATGTGGAAAAAGAAGTGAAACATTAGAGAAAGAATCTGAAATGCTTAGGTAACTCTGTCCAGTTTGTAATAATGTATCTTCTAGTTTAATTTCAAATATCTTTCCATTCTTTGAAGTGGAGGTTTAGTTTTGTTATGTTTGTACTGAATTTGTCTTGTGATAGGGTCTAATGCTGTCTGATTTTTGGACCAAAATGATTACTGTACAGAAGTGACACATTTTTAATTTTTATATCTATTTCAAATCTATTGGTTATTCTCACTGGTGTGGCTTGTATGAGTTTGATCTATAGTGTCCTTTTATTTTCAGAAGAGCACCAAACAAATATATCCAGCAGTTGATTCGAGGGTATGCCAACTTCCTGTATAGAGAGCTGGTTTATTGGAGTAAATTGGAACATCTGAAACACAGACACAGGTTCAGTCACACAAGTGTTTTTAGCACTGAGGTGCCCTACAGGAAGCACAGTTAGGGCCTGCTTGTGAGGCCAGCATTGTTTCATGCCTGCTTCAGTGGTGCACTGTGGTGTGTGAGAGGTACGATGGGCTGTGCATGTGGAAGCAGCATCGTGTATAACCCTGCCAACTGCTGCAGCCAGCATGAAGGGAAAATCAGGGCATGCAGCGTGGGAATACAGACATTTAGTGGCTTTTTGGCCATTTCCTAACCTTCCAGATCCTTCCTCCATCAGCTGGAGATGCTGTGTATCTAAGATGCCAGTATGGCCAGGACAGGTCTTTTGCCAGACTGGGCAATCTGCTAGGAGCAGGTGTGGAGCAGACAGAACTGTTCTGGGATTCCCACAGGATGACAGACTGCTGATAGAGTTGCTCCTTCCTTTCCACAGCCAGCTGTGGGTGAGCAGAGAATGGGTACATGTGAGAGTCATTCTTGTGCCCCGCGGGGGCAGTGGAGTGAGACCTGGAGGATGTGCAAGGTGAACACTTGTCATCAATTTGACTTCTCTGGAGTGAGCTTTATGCTCTTGCTCACAATTGTTCAGAAATAGATGAGCATGGCCCTTCTGACACTTTCAGCAAGTGACCTCTGGCAGTCAGGAACACGATGCCAGCAGTGGGAACTGTTTATCTTTGGATGCAGCTTCCAGGAAATGCCCACCCTGTGCTACCTACCATGAGCACGTGGAGGGCTGTTGGAAGTTTGTGTGCAGGGAGTGCCCAGCTGGGGTGGCAGGATGGACAGGCACACATTTCACAGGAACTCAGTAATGTCACCCTGCATCATGAGTGTCTGTGGCCATTTAATGTCACCAGGGCCTGGCTGAGGCATGCCATGGCAAGGACTGAGCAGCTCCTTTGGGATATGCACCTTGCCTTTGCAGCTGGCTTTGTGCAGCTCAGTGGCCTCTAAATAAAGCCTGTAGATTTATACTTGAATGGTTTAGGAAACACACCTTTGCTGCTGTCAGAAAACTGTGCAACTGCTGCTTGAGCAGCTCTCTGCTGTCTGGCTGGCTGCAGGCCATTTCTCTCTGCTGTGCTGGACCTGACAAAGCCCTGGAGAGCCCCTGTGGAAAGGCTGCAGTGGATCAGGCCACTCCACAAACCTACCAGCAGTCTGCCAACCAGAGTGGCACAAGTTTAAGCCACACAGCTGGGCATGTGTTGCTGGTACATGAATGGGAACAATCTTGTGAGTCAAATGCTAAGGGGTTAGCAAACCCAAGGCAATCTTGGGTTTACATGTTCATGGACATGGATGTGTGTCTGTGAATGTTTATGGCTCTGTCTGGGTAAATCTTTAAGAACCTCCAAGGATTGCCTTTCTGGGCAACCTATTCTGGTTGCTCACCACTGTCCCAATAAAAAATTTGTTTCCCAATGTCCACCCTGAACCTCTGAATCCACTGCCATTGCCTTTGGTTGTATTATTTAGCCCTACAGAGAAGTATTTTGTTCCCATTGCAACCGCCTGTCAAGTAGTTGTAGGAATTTCTTGGAGTTGTTGCAGTTTCCTTGGAATGAAGATTATCCAGGGTGAACAATGGACTTTCTTGTTTCTTTATTTTTTTTCTGCATCTTAGTATTCCATTTCTTGGTGTGCTGCTTGGATTTCCCTCTGGGATTTCGTATATGCAGCAAAGCTTATTGGCTATTATTTAATAGACTCATTTAACACAATTATGAAATTGATTAGGGTCAAAGATCTTAATATACCTTTGTATGGCAACCCTTTCTTTGAGAAGTGATGAACCTGCCTTTTCACAGCCAAACACTTGAGCAAACTGGAGTGTCCAAGGACTAGAGTCAGTGAGTGGTCTTCCTGTGATGGTCTTCTGGTGGATGTCCTTGTTCTATAGGAAAAGCATTAATATCACCTTTTTGCTGCTTTTCCCTCCATGCTGTGGGCTCCAGGGTTCATTGTGCCATGGGCTCTGGAAGCCCTGCCTCTACTGCCCATCATGGCTTACGTGGATTCAAAACCAGTTTAAGGCAGTTCCTGCTGGTAGCCTTTGGGTCAGATGGCAGCAGGTGGCTTTGTCCTCTGTGTGAATGTGAGGAACCACCAGACAGCTGCTAGACATGGCCCCTGCCCTGGAATGCTGACCAGCCTGGGCTTATCAAGCATTAGAAAGCTGTAAAGCAGACTGAGAGGACCCTGCTGTGAACCTGCTTAGGGAGAAACACTGGGGTCTTGAACATCTGAAAGCCCTTTATCATCTGGCACAAAGGACAGGGTGATAAATCAGACACCCATGCACCTCTCCATATGTGGGGCTGCACCCAAAACAGAGAGCTGCAGGCTTGATTTGGATTTTGGGTGGCATTTTTTAGATCCCTGCCTTCCCAGATGAAATCAGTATCAGTGATGAGGGGGATATTTCTGTGCATCCCCCTGAGATGAGGAAATTGCCCTTTTCTGTCAGCTCTGGTGTCCAGGCCTGATACCACACTGGGGTTGGAAGCTGGAGCAGAGCATAATTAGCCAACTTCAACCATGTTTCATGCACAGAGACTGTTACCCTGTTGCTCTGACAGGCTGCTTTTTTTTTTCCCCTTTTTGTTATTTTTTTAGGTGGAATTTAAGGCGTGAGCTGCAAAACACAAAGCAGCTCTGGCTGTGATTACCTCTGTGAGTGCCTTTCCCTCCTCCTGTGGTCACAGGCAGCCGAGGAAAAGCAAAAGCTGTCAGGTCCCTGCAGAAAAAGAGAGAAATTAGTGCTGGCAGAGTCTGTACAAGACAACTTATCTGCTGTGAAGTTTGAGTCCCTTGTTCCTGCTGGTGTGATCTGTTAACGTAACATGCCTGAAATGTTTTCTTACATTCTTACAGTTTTTTCTAAGACATGCAAGATGAAAAATGTGGGGATATTTACTCCAGTACTAGAGGAGTTGTGGTGGGCTGGTCTTCTTTTTGTGCATTCACAATCTATGATATTGATTATAATATACAAATTAGTCACATAAATATGTCTGCATTTATGTAAAGATCTATGTAAAGCTTATGCTTTAAAATCTGTAATGGATTCATAGGTGTTGAGTAATTAGATGAAACAAAAACTCCTTTTAAGAAAAAAAAAAAAAGTGAAGTTAGAGGAGGTCTTTCAGCAAGTTTATTACATTTACTGCTGAGGTGTTGAGTAATTAGATGAAACAAAAACTCCTTTTAAGAAAAAAAAAAGTGAAGTTAGAGGAGGTTTTTCAGCAAGTTTATTACATTTACTGCTATCAATATCAGCTGGTAGTACTGAAAAAGCCTTAAAGCAGTTTTGTTCATATTCAGCCCTTTTAATTCTTCTCACTGGTCACTTGAAAATACTCTTCTTAGATGCAGTCCCATGTTCTTTATGGCACTTCTGTAAAGTCCTGCCCTACTGGGCTGGCAGGTAACATAAAAGAGTTTGTGCTTTAAAAAGGCACACAGCCATGCCCCTGATATTTCTGTGAACTCCCCAGTTGATGGCAAGGAAGTGCACTAAAGCCTTGCTTTCTTCTCCCTGTGGTAAGCAGACTTTCCTTAAATAGCAAGAGGTGGATAAGTTTAGTATGTAGTCTGGTTTCATTAGTGTTTTCCAGAATTAATACTAAATAAATCTCAATCAACAGTTCTGTATATTCCTTATCAGACTTCTAATGGCTCCAAGTATATTGCTCATTGCATTTCTAGGTGTTTACCTCTCTATTTACTGTTTAATACCATCTTTCTCCTCTCCCTTCCTATATGCTCCTTCATCTTCACTCCCCACTTTCTTGTCATCAGTCCAAGTACAGTTGCATCCAGGTTGGGCTGAGTGAAACAGACTCATGTAGGTATGTTAGAGGCCGTCTAGAAAACAAGAAGATTATTTGAATTTAGTCCCTGACACAAGGTTTTGTATTTAAAATGCAACTCCCCCAGGTAGTTGTTAGAGATTGCAGATGCAGAAATAAAAATTTGCTTTGTTAAGATTTTCTGTATAAATATCAGTAGTCCCTAATTTGGGTATTTCACTATTTTAAAGATTAATATCCCAGTTTAAGGTAGCAGCCTGGTGATCTGACTGGGCTATTTTTGTGAATACTTTGGTCAGCTTTGTTGGTACTGTTTAAATAAAAGCATTTAGATGCTTAAGTTTAGAACCTTGTACTTAAAATCAAACCCCAGACCTAAACAAGAAGTCTGTCATCAATCACATTTTTTACCAAAAATCCTTTTTCCCTAAGTGTCTTGAAGAAAAAAATTAAAAGTTTATGGAAATGCTTTGTGGTTTCTTAGCTAGTACACTGCTGATTTATAGGCAGACAGAACTAAATGTGTGAGTATGTAGTCATTACTGTTCTGTATTAGTTCTGTTTTGCTTTGGGTTTTTTCACCATTAATTCTCAGGTTGTTTCCACATTGCACTAGTCATTCCAATTACAAATGCTTAATTTGTCATTTGGTGCATATTAAAGCCTGCTGAAGAGTGTTTGTGCCCCAGAGTGTTTGTCCATTTCACACACTGATGCAGGACTGTGGTTCTGAGCTCATTGTTCAAAAGAAAGTTCCTTCTTGACCAGAAGTGTTGAGTTCCCTGCAGTGTTTGTTTCCTTCATGCAGCATCGAGCAAATTTGAAAAAGATGATTATTCACCTCACACTTGGGATCTGCTTCAGTTCCTCTCATGGCTGTGAGGGCAGTGTCAGCTCCAGGTCATGGCTTTGCTCAGCCTGTCACAGGCTGGCAGAAAGGAGGATAGCAGTTACTCATGGAAGCACTTCCACATCCATTTCTCATTGCAGAACCGTGTGGATTCCTCTTCAAGGGCTGTGAATTAAAACCAGGAGAGATTTTCTTCAGGATGTAACTGCAGAAACACACTCCCATGCAGTTCTTTGGTTGGCCACTGCCTTGTTTTGGATAGGTCAAGCAACTCTTTCATGGACTGTTGTATTGCCAGCTGCTTTCTAGTTGGAAAACATTTGCAGAAATAGTTCTTTCTTCCTCATCGTTTTACTGATAGATATGGCAGTAGTACAGGAGAGGTTGTTGAAAGCAGCAATAGTGATACTTGCAAAGGAATAACAGAGAAAGCAGGAGCCTGTTGTTGAGGAATATGGCTGGAAATGTTTCTTCTTGTGTTTATAATAAACACAGTGCAGTGTGAGGAAGAATGTCTCCTTCTGGGAGGACTGTGGGTCAGTAGAAGGGAGGAGAAGGGCATCAGGACCTCCCTGTGGAGGAAACCATGGCTGGAAACAGCTCTGAGCTGTGAAGAGCTGCCTGGATGCCCTTGGCTTGCATAGCTGGAGTGTCTCCTATTGCAGCAGGCAGGGATAGGAATGGGGAGAGGGGGATCAGGGTCTGCAGCTCTGTCTGTGCCTGCAGAAATCACTGCTTTGGAGCAAAATCCCAGGTTTTTGGCCTTACCCTGCCACAGGTTGAGTGTGCAGCCTTGCCTGGATGTCTCAGATGTCTGAGCATACTCCCTTTTGGCTAAGATGGGACTGAGCAGGCTGAGCAAACTGCTCTGACATACAGGTATGAGCCTCCTGTCTGCGTGTGCCAAGCAGCGGTACTGCATTTCAAGTGACCTTTCGGTCTGAAACTTTGCCAAAGGGAGGGGAAAGGAAGCCACGGTTGACTCGAGTTCTGCACAGAGATCCTGCAAACAGATGGTGTTTGCATATAGGAGATTCTGTTCGGGTGCAACTCCACTACAACTCTTGGTTTTTAATGATTGCAGGCGGGCTAAACTCCGGCTATATTTGGAACAGCTAAAACAGCTTGTGCCTCTCGGGCCGGACAGCACCAGACACACCACTCTAAGTCTGTTGAAAAGAGCTAAGATGCATATCAAGGTAAAAACACTCATCCATGTTTTTATTTCTTTCAAGGGAGAATCTTCCAGAATGTGTATCCATAGAGAGAAAACAAATTTTCGCACAAAATCCATATCCATATGTCCAGTCTTCTGGATTTGTTGGCCTTTATTACTTGCAGGGATTTCAGTCACAGTGTCAAAGTTTAGTGTTTTGCAGTTTAGCATCTCAGATATATAAAACAGTGGTTTTGTGATTTCTTAGTTGCTAACTAGTGTATTTAATGATTTACGCTATAATTTTAAAAATCTGTAAAAGCTGTTCTTTGATTAATATATTTCTTTTTAAGAAACTAGCAAAGTAGCATTGTACTGCATTTGCTAAAATGTAAGAAGCCAGATCCATTAATGATGAAAAAAAGGAATAAAAAATATCATATCAGCCTTACCCCATCAACATTTTGTTGACCAGGTTTTCGTTTAAATGAAACAAAAAATTAATTTCAATCTCCTGTTAGTTGCTGCTCCCCTTGTTACAAGTTTAAAATGAAAAACAGCCTTAAATCTTACCTATGATCCAGCAGCAGTGCAGGTTCTACATTTGCACAGGTAATTCAAAGGAAATTATTCCTCAGGCCTTCTCTCTCCAAAGACACCTTCACTCCCATTTTCACTGTCATTGTTTTCAGGGAACAGGGTTATATGCAGAAATAAGACAAAGAGGTATTCAAATGTAGAAGTTAAAGAACAGGTTTCTGCTGCTGTGTCCAGGACTGTAATTACTCATCTGGCATTTTTTCAGTGTTACAGAGAAACAGGTCAAGAAAAGTGTCAGGCAAAATTGAACACTGCCAGTAATCTTGGAATATTTTGGAGAACATCCTGCTGATGCACAGCTTTAAGATTCACTGCTGTTACAGAAGTGGGTGTAATTCATATGAAAAAATAAAGATTAATTTAAGCAAAACCATTCTTATTAACAAGTTTACAGAGCTACTTTTTCAGCACTTCTAAGCACATTTACTCCAGCTGGGCAACCCCTGTTTTTACCATTGGAGATTTTGGCCTCTTGTTTATAATTCAGGCTAACATGCATGAAAGGCACTGCATGTGGTTTTTGTCTTGGGCTGCCCCCCTATGATGGGCTTATGCATACAAATTGAAAAAGTGTTTTTACAAGTGGCGAGTGTGAGAGATTAGCCCTGTAGTTACCATTTCAGCTGCTGATAAAAAAAGCTGGGAACAGATTCTTTCCAAATCTGCCTTGCACAGCACCAAGTACTCATCTTCTGAAAACCGAAGTTTAACTTTCTTTTTAAGATTTTAACTGAACCTGCCCAAACTGGGTTAGCATTTAATTGCTGCCCTTTGCCAGGTCAGCTCCCTCCCCTGCCCTGCCAGAGCTTGCCCGTGCCTGGCTGGCATTTGGAACACAACCATTAGTTCTCAACTTTTCACACACACACACACCCCCCCCCCCCCCCCCCCCCCCCATATATTGAGATCTGCTCTGAAAGACTGGATGGTTTTGAGTCTCCTGGATATGAATCACTGAGTTCTTTCCTAAAATAGTTGTTAGAGTTCGGGATTGCAGCCAGGAAAATACAGGAAAAGGAAGTCTGATCAATTGGGCACATTTGGTTTGTTGTGTACATGGATGTACCAGCCCCTTTTCCTATTCTAACATTGTGTATCCACCTATGATGATTATCTGCAGAGTGTATTGCCTGGGAGGGGGCTTAAAATGTGGCGGAAGAAGGTGGATTTCATTGAGTCAGGAAACTGCCCCATTCAGGGGTGTCAATTATTTTTTCAAACACTTTTATTTCAGGCTTGCATGGGAACAGCAAGATCTCTGAAAGGTTTTTGCTTATTTTGCTGTGCACTGTCCCAGCCTGCTCTCCTCAGAAAACCAAGCCTAGGTTCATTCAGACAGCAGGGAGGAGACTTCAGCAGCTGCATTCACTCCCTGCACATCTCCTAAATCTCAGTGATCATGTAAACACAGCTCACAGAGAAATCTGCTCACTCTTACGAGTGCTTTTACTGCTACAACCTGTAATTTACTGCATCAGATAGATAATTTTTTATAATAAAAGGTGTTTAGATTTGTGTATCCTTCATGCTTTTAATCCCATCATACTCTTACAAATTTTTCCCTAACTATGCAGTCAGTTTTTTTAAATGGCTAGCAGTGATTTGGAGAAGGGCTCAGTTCAAATACAAAAAGGCACTTTATTCCTGTTACTGTATTTGGACCAACAGTGCAGCACATTTCACTGGGTGTGAAGCATTCTTTTTATTTGCAAAATTAATACCTGCTTTTATTCTGTCAGAGGGGAGATTTTAGGTAGATAGGTGAAGGATCCTTTCACAGGCTCTTTGCTGAGAAATTCTGAATTAATACCATTGACTTTGTAGATGATATCACAGAATTATTATACTTGCTCTGGAGAAGTACAAGGAAAAAAAAGAGAATAAAGAGGGTTGTTAGTAAATTGCTCCTTCTATATATAATTAATGCTGCTTATTGTTAATGAAGCTTTTTAAATGCTAAAATTTTCCATGGCCTGCAGTAGGAGGGATAACATTCAGAGGCTGATGATGGTTCCTTTATGGTGATAGGTGAAGTAAGAGGCTCATGTAAAGATGCATTATGTTCTCACTGAAACCTGAGCTGTGCTCGAGTTACCAAAGATGATGCTGGTTTCGCCTGAGAAAATGATTTAAATATTCTCCACAACCAAGGCAACAATAATTTGTTCTTAGCCAATGAACGTCTGCTAGTGGCAAGAGAGTCTCAGAGGGTTTTTTTAAATTATAATTTTTTTTCCCCTGTAACCATATATCTTACATTGAAACAAATTCAACCTGCTAAAATTGTACTGACCTCTACAGAATGCTAACTAAAAAAATTGAAATTTTAAATTTAATTTGAACTTTATATTAATTAATTAAAATTCTTAAATTGCTTTCAAATTGCTGTTTACAACAAAACCTTAAGTTACTTATGCTTTATGGGTACAAACTGTCAGCTGACCGTGTTTCTCTCCCTTTAAGAAATTGGAAGAACAGGACCGAAAAGCTCTAAATATTAAAGAACAATTACAGCGGGAGCACCGCTACCTCAAGCGCAGATTGGAGCAGCTATCCGTGCAGGGCATGGAGAGAATCCGCACTGACAGCATGGGATCAACAATATCCACTGACTCTGAACAAGGTAACCGAGCCACAGGGGAGTGGGGAAACCAGGAAATGCCATTTGGAACTGAAACCAAGCTTTCAACAAAACCCAGACAAAATTATAACATAATGCCATTTGAATATTAAAAAAATAAGGCATCTTTTTCACATTCTTTGAAAAATGTTTTTTTTTTCCTAATCAGTTTTGAAGCTGTTAATATTATGTGTGGTTTTAAAGCTGTTTATCCTGCATTTGTTTTTGCCAGTTTTTTTAACAATTACCATTTGATGTTTTGAATTTTTAGTTAAATTATTGGTAAGGCTGGCATAACGTTTTCTCATGGAAAAGCAAATCTTATTTGGCTTAATTCATTTGCATGAGTAAATTATTTCCACATTATTTATTGTGAAATTTTAAAACATTTTCTGTGCAACGATCACCAAGGGTTCTCTGCATTTGGTTCTCATTTAAGACAGCTTGTCAAGCTGGCTGTTGCCATTTCTTATTTTCCCATTTGGAGGATTTTCTGGGCAGAACAGTCGGGGCCCTGGGGGGTTGAGTGGTCGGTCTTGGGGCACTTACCTGGGGACAGGTGGTCCCACCATGGGCAGCCAACACCTGCATGGTTGGAATTGCCATGGACAGTGCTGCAGTACAACAACCTCTGAGGGGCAGCTTGTTTCTAAATCAGTGTCTCTGGGCAGGTTGGAGCAGTTCTGAGAAAGCATTTGTTATTATTGTCATGCAGTATATTTATGTGGCTGAGGAACGAAGGGATTTTAATTCTCAGGTGGACAAGACAATCCTTTCCTCAGGAATTACTGTGCCAGTTCTTATTTTTTTTTAATTATTGCAACTGAAGTGTGACACTGGCCCAGTTGCTAGAACTTTCTGAAAATGTGCCTTTTGTGTTTTCTTTAGAAGTAGACATTGAAGGAATGGAGTTTACTCCAGGTGAAATGGACAGTGTTGGAAGTGCCAGTGATGCTGAAGACCACTACAGTTTGCAGAGCGGTTCCAGTGACGGAGGGTACACACATTCCCGCAGACTGAATGCCAGGCTCTCATAGTGCCTGAGCGACCCGCTCGACTCAGGACCATCTGACTGAAGCACTTATATATGAATATTCCAGAGGTGTCAACTGCCACTCTTCCGGGAAACCCCAGCCACAATGCTCTGACATGGAGGTTTCTTACCCACGGTTCCCTGCACTCTAACCACAATATTAGATATTGTAAATCATGGGTTTGCTGCAGAGAACTGTGGTTAGGTACAGTTGTGACTTAAAGCTAGCTTGATGTAGCCATCCTGCAAATTAAAGGAAATAAATTATGTCGTTCCATTCAAGAAGTATTAAATTCAAACTGTTGGAAGCATGGTGTAAGGGAGTTTGACAGTTTATTTTGATTTTGCAGAAACCATTTTCAAACATGGAAGAATAAATGAAATCTACAATGTGTTAGTGATTCAGAGATACAAAAACCTAAAACTACTTTTTGTGGTATTTTTTCCTGAAAAAAACCCCAAACCCAAAACATTTTGAATGCTGTATAGTGGGCTCCATAGAGTAAATTCTTTCAGCAGTTGTTTTTTGGGTGAAGCAGGCAGATAAATCTTCAAATCTCAAATGGTCTTTAGAAAAGGTCATATTTACAAGTCACTACTGTACTTCAAAATGGGGGAAAAGCCAGCTCTAATAATGACTTCATGTGGGATGATTTCAACTTTCTTTTGCTTTTTGTATTCAATATCCAACCAGCAGCAAATCATTCTATCCATGTTAACGGGAGCAGTAGAAAGCATCATGGCAGTTTTAACCTGTTACCGTGGAATGGATGACATTTGAAGCATTTCAGTGGTTTTATGGGTTGTTGTTTCCATTTCTTTCTCTGAAGAATACAGAACTCAAGTGATCCAGTTTGTGATAGTTAATCTTTCCTTGCAAGGAAATGAAATCTCTGTTTGCTTGTATTTTTTTTTCTTCTCTTCTATTTACACATGTCAATACATTTTTATGGAAGGCATGGCTTAAAATTACAGTATTCAGCTAGAAGATAATTAATTTTTTTTCTTTTGCACACTATAATTGCATTTTCTATTCTTAAAAAAGTGCAAAAAAATTAAAATGTATGCTGTAAAACAGCAAAGTTTATTTAGTACTCATCAAGCTGTTCAGAACATATTTACCCAAATTGTAGCAATACTATGAAGATGTATTTTAATACAACTTCTGCTTAGTGAAGTCATTAGAGCTTGGCTTGCCGGGTAAGAAAAAAATGGACCAGTCTTTGCATTATCTGTTTAAAGAAGGTCTTTTAAAAAAATAAAAAAAGAAGAAAAAAAAAGAAAAAAAATTGAAAAAAAAAAAAAGAAAAAAGCTATAAACACTTTTAGGGAAGTGATTTTAGCAAGTGTAGTCTATATTTCCTGTAAGAGATTTTGTATTATATTTTCCTAAATGTTCTCATTTACTTGTATAAGGAGGGGAATGGTACAGACCCAGACCAGAGTCTCAGGGACTCTTCACCTTTGTCATATTGTGCCTTGGTGACCATTTATGTATGCCTCTCCTTCTCATTGTTTAAAGGACAACTAAGCTTTGTTTCAAGACCCTCTGTTCAAATGGTCAGTTGTCCACCTTCTTACGGATGAAGCAGAGAGGTGTATTTATATCTTCACCCTCTCACAACTGATTCAGTGTGGCTTTAAGTAAAATCATGAAATTAGGTTTCGGTGCGAGGGTTAATTGTCTTTGTATGAGCCCTCCCTTGGATTCTTCAGCACCCAAATCTATTTTTTGTTAGCTTATAAAGTCAGGGTCTCTGTGAGACCAGCGCTCAGTGGCTTGGGAAACACAAATGTACTGTGTAAGGCTATGGGATGTCCAAGTGTGGTGCCATTTTTAGCATTCAGATACAAGACCTCATGACAGACTGACCATAATGATCAAAAGCAAAGGTTCAGTTGTTCTTTCAACATCTGACATACGTGTCCTCCCTTTGGCTCTTACAACACGGAGTAGAAATATGAATACATTTTGTGGCAGCTTACAGATCCTTGTTTGCACTCTCGCTTACTGCTTGGAACTTGCCAACAAGGAAACGTATACATTTAATTTACATAACCTAATGGATGGCCACCCCTACTTTGGCTCTGGGGAGGGGCCTAAGGTTATCAACTCTGGCAGCTGAATAAGAAAACAATTAACCTTTTCTGTGATGCAGGTTTTGGTATTACATTCTGTACACCTTGCATATTACTAAAATCCTCATTGTTGGGGAAAGCACACAGCAATATACTCATTGTGTGTAGCTGACAAGCAGCAGAAATTACTAGCTCCTTTGGTGCATATGTAACTAATTTCCAAATCATGGAAAAAAAAATAAGAGTTTACTTTAACACACGACTGTTAACAGGAAAAAAAAACAAAAAAAAGAGGCTAGTATATTGTTGCTGTTCATTTATTATATAATGAACACATTCATGGATTGTAAAGTGTTTCCTTTCATGACAAGCAGCTCTTGCACAGAACCTCCTAATGAAAAGAGATTTGAAACTTACAGAAGGAAAAACAAGACTTTAAATTGAACATTATTGTACCTTAGGTCAACCTGAAATTTTCCTTTTAAAGATGAATGTGCTAACTTAATGAGTTCTTCCACGCTGGGTATCCATGGCTTTGTAGATCTTATATTTTCAATAAAAATTACTCGAATAATCTTGAGTGGAAATAAAAAGGGTTTATTTGTTTTTACTTTTTCAGTTGTTACAGCTGGGAGCTATTAACGCTGGTAAAGGAAAATGACACCATACTGCCTGTGTCATTCTCCCTGGAGCACAGCCCAATTTAAGGTGGAATTTTCAGGCACAGCCCCTGGACAGCAGCAGCCCCGTTAGAGGCGATGGCACAGCAGTTCCTAGGGTCAGGTTTGGGTGCTGGCCTGTCCCCCAGCAGAGCTGCAGTCACTGGGGACAGTCAGGGCTCTGATGTTCTTTCAGGTTCTGCTGCTGAGCAGCCAGCGCAGCACTGCCTGTGGCCACAGCATCTTGGGATGCAAACAGTGTTATTTTTATTCTTTTTTCTCACCTGGACACTTGTGTGTGTGCACGAGTGTACCTGTGCCCACATGGGACTGCAAAAAGCAAACTGTTTGCTGCAAGATTAAATCCTGCCACCACCTTGGCAGCTCTGCCGTGTTGTGACCACACTTCAAGCAGGCGAGGAGGTGCTGCTGCTCAGTTCATCCATTTCCTCTGCAGTTAGCACACTGCAAAAGCAGTAGGGACAAGATTACAGGGCTGCTAGGTCTTTTTCTCTGTGGAAGGGGCTCTGGAGAGATGAAGTCATCGCAGAGTTCTTTTTCTGGAGACGCAGAGGTTTGGCCTGTTTCCTGGGGGAGAAGAAAGGAAGGGCTTTCCCTTGCAGCACGCAGGTGTCGGAGGATGCACGCCTCTGCATTGCTCCTGGATTGGTGCTTCCTCCAGCTCCTGCCTGCACTCTGGCATCACCAGAGGGAGGCACAAAAAAACCCAAAAAACCCAGCCTAAAATTGTTTCTTCTTTCTGCGTGTTCTCCGCTGCAATTCAGAGGATGAATCCTTCGCATCCTTCCTCTCTCTGCCCAGCTTGTGCCCTGCCAGGCCCATTGCAGCTGATTTATTTATCTGCTGCAAAGAGCAGGTTTGGCAGTAGAAGCTCTGCAACACGTTATTAACCAGAGACTGGATCCTGTATTGTCTTCTGCTAAGAACAAACTTGGTTCAGAGTGAGTTTTAGCAGGTTAAAACAGAAATAAAAAAGCCTCCCAGAAATCCATGAGAAGGACAGTTTTCCATGTGCTGTTTATAGATGAGTTTCAATCCTAATTTATTAGTATAAGATTTAGAGTTGAAAAAAACAACGTAAAATATAACACATCTAACTTGATCTAATTTACAGACTTCAGTGGTGTTATATTTTTGACATGGATGAGTATGGGTTCAACTATACCACGTGCTTATAGAAGTAGAAAAATAGTTACCTGTTGATCTACAAATAAGTTACAGTGACAAATACCAGTGTTCTGAGCATCTGACTACACTTTGCATGACCCATTTCAGTGGGTGAATTTAAAATGCCAAAAGAGGTGAACGGGGCAACAGAAAGAGGTGAAGTCACAAGTGTGGGCTCTGCCTGCAAACCTGCTCTGGGTGGGTACTTCTGCTTTTCCTGGAGGTACTTAGAGCAGTCTCTCCTCCTGGACAAGTGATTATTTCACCATTTTGCTAACTTTTTGGCAGACTGGTAATTAGTGGTGAAATTTTTCATCCTTGCAGATCAGCCATGTGGAAAGAAACACATTTTTGAAAAGAACCACATCATCACAGCTCTTAATTAAGTAAGATTAATTTTATATATTTAATTTTATGATGCTGCTGATACAGGAATGTCTTCAAATTACTCTTTCATAAATCTGTTAAATTTGTTTTTAAATGGTAGAGGGCATCGGTTGTGTGTGGTATGAGCCAGTAACAGTGCTGATATTTAATCCATTAACTTACACTTTCTAAAATTGATGGAAGAATAATTGAGACCCTTTAGGAACCTGTTAAGGAAGAGTTGTACTCCCTACAAATACTAATGGGGCAAACACATCAGAAATTAATTTTGCCAGCAATGAAATGAGCCAATTTGCTTAAGTGACTGTCTAAATGCACTGTTGTTAATTGGTAGCTGTAAAGAAAACATCCAGGTGTGTTCCGTAGCTACCCAGAATTCAAATGCAGGGGGTATATGAAACAGAAAAGACCATTTGGTCACCTTGGCTGTTCTCTCTGCTTGAAGTATTGTAAATAAGCCCAGGAAAGGATTCCTGGGGAGCATGGCCAGCCAGAGGCTTGCCTCTTGGCAAAGCAGAGTGAAGGTGCCAAGTTCAGAATTCCTTTCTTTCATTTTGCACGAGAGGCATAAACTGTGGTTACACAGGATTTGTGGCATTGGAAGGGTCTGTGCAGGATGGGTGTTTCAGATGAAATTTTGGTGCAGGTGAAGCACTGACTGAGAGCCTTCTGCTGCTTACTGGTAAAATTGTTACCTAAAGGTGTTAGTGAGTGGGTTCTGTGCCAGAGCCTCTGGGTCCCAGAGCCAAAGGAATGGTTCATAGTCTGTGAGATGCATTTTACTGTATTATACAGATCCATTTGTACACACGTACATGGCGCTTGCTACGTTCTGTAGCATTGTGTTGTATCATTATCTCGTCATAATATAAATACAAATTTTTATACCTTTTTGTTGTGTTACTCAGGTTTTTCTTAAACTTTCATCGCTTGTTTTTTGTGCATAGTGTTTCTTCTCTTCACAGTTCTTTACATATTGCAAATCTTTACATGTCAGCTTATTTCATGTCAGCTATTTCATAAGGACCTCACTGTGTTTTAGCAATTCAAATTAATAGCATGGTATGAAGGTTGGGGTGCTGCTTAGAGTTCTTTTACACACACTGGCCCATTGAAACCCCAACAGTCATTAATCTTATTTGTCTCTAACCATGGGTGCTGTATAAATTTCCACTATTACATTTCTGAAGACAAACTAACCTGTTTGCAAAGTGCAAATTGAAATGCATTAGTGTCTGTTCTAAGTAATTATACTTGAAATAATTTCAGCTCAGTACAAGACAGGGAAAAAAAAGCATTAAAAGACAGCCTACAAGTTCTGCATGTTTATTTTGTCAAATATGAAAGTCACATCACAAGTGATGTGCAGCCAGACAAAAACAATCATTTTAGCTGATGAGAGATGAGAGGAAGGAGGGAGCTTAAATCCTTCTGTAAATTACATTGTTTTCTCTCAGCTGCAGTGTGTGACATCCCCTAGTTTGTGTTTCAGTTTGTCATGCATGTTGGTTCTAAATACAGTGGTACCTTAAAAACACAGAAATAGTAGTTTCACATTGAAATCATGACCAGTAGCTAGTTGACACATTCATATTTTACTTGAATAAGCTGAACTGCTGTATCAGTAAGATATTCAGGTGCATAGCATAGTAAACTAATTTTTCTATCACAGTTTTCCTTGAAATTAACTTTATCACAAAATAAACATAAAATACAATATAGCACTTAATCACTTTTTAAAATTAATCTCCAACAGAAAAAAAAAATAACTATAATAAGATTTTAGCAGTGCTGTACTTCATGACAGCACCAGTTTTCTCAGCACAAGAATTGCACTGGGTAAAAAAATTGTTATAGATGTGGTAGCACCATTTTTGTAAATCCTGTACAGTTTATGATCTGTACAGCTCTGTTTATGACATTTGTCATATCATACCATTTGTTTAAAAGAAAAATAAATTTCCTCATTTTGCTAATGATGGATGTTTCAAATTCAATACTAAACATCCAGAAGCCTGCCTTGCCTATCAGGATGAAAATTGGGGTTTTCAATCAAAACAGGGTCAGGAGAGCAAATGAACAATTTTCTAGGAAAAAGAACATATCCCTTTGTGCATTATATGTTTAAAGACATTAGGAGTAGCCCGAATGTGTAGGAGCTTCTTGTATATTTACAGTACTGAATCCAACAAAGCTGAAGGAAACTAATCACTCTGACCTGCTTTTCTGGGAATACAAGGTCTCAGAATGAAATCTACCATTCCTCTGGAGAGAAGATCCATGCACTTGGCAAAGAAAGCAAGCTTGTGCCAAATTCTTGTCTTCTGACTTTGTTATAATAAAAGTTCACATGGCACTTTAAAAGTTGTGCTTAATCCAGAATACAATTTTGCTTAAAGCAATTAATTACATTTTAGGACAGGGTGTTTCCAAAGAATAATTGTTGTTCCAACAATCTGCAGCAGGGACCTTTGCAATCCTGCTGCTGAGAGCAGATGTGCAGCATGATTCAAAAGCAAAAAGCTGTACAGTTACAGTTCACCAGCTAAAAGCCTATTTCCTTGCCTCCTCTGCGCTGATTTTTTTTTCCCCCAAAACCAAACCATAACCTAAACAAAACCCTAAAGCAATAACAAGCAAAGGGCGTAGAGTTTTTCATCTGACAGATGTATCCCAGTGGGAGGATTCAGAGGGGGCAGCTGCAGTGCCTGTGTGGTGGCACTGCACTCCCTGGCTGTTTGTCACAGCCTCAGACAACAGCTAACCCAGAGCTCCTCTCTGAGGTGTCAGCCACAATGATGTCATATTTTGCAGTGGAACAAACAGAACACGGTATGGATGGAATACTGCAGAGCTTGCAGACATCCTTCCAGAAATGTTTATGCTTTAATCTGCTGGAATTCACCATAAAATGGCTTGTAAAGGCAATATGCTATCTAAGCAGCCTCTCCAGTTCTAGGAAACAGATGCAAAACAACTGCTCCTAGAATGGAAAAAAAGGGTAAGGTAAGCCTTAATTATGTTTTGACTGAACACAACCAAAAAAAAAAAAATGAATCAGAGGAAAACAATCTTGACCCAAAAGGAGCTGCAAAAGCAAATGCTGAAGCACATGGGTCTGAGGTTGGGTGGGGAAAGGGGCTGTTAGAAATTTTGATGATATGTTTGTAGAAGGCTGTTGTTTAATCTCTGCCCTAAGAGCTGATCAATGGTCTAACAGATGAAAATTTGTTTCTCTTCAGAGGCTTGTTCTTTGAAAATGAAAATTTTAAGTTCACAGTGTTCTGACCTAAAATATTTCAATTCTAGCCTGAATTCCTGTGCCAGCGGGGATTATGAGATCATGCTGTCTGTCAACTCCTCTTTCATCCATCTGTTCCTCTCCTCCTTTTCTTGATAACTTCTGAACTTTCTGGCTAATTTTCACCAAATTTGACAAAGCAGAGATAGAATGGAGCCTGCAATTAATAATTCATGATGAAAACTTCCACAGAAATTCCATGTCTGGGTAGAATAAAAATAAATTATTTCCTGCACTGAACATGGCCAAATTGAGTTCTTCCCAGTTTTCAAGAGGTGGCCACTGGCCAGCACGGACGTAGCTCCAAACCTGCTACAGAAAGAGGTGAACAGATGGGACATGGGCTTTGGGAAAGGCCACAAAGGAGCTGGGACATCATAGCTCTGTGAGTCTGGAAAGAGGGAGAGGAAGCAGTCACACAGGGAACTGAAGGCACGAGTCACAGCAACCCAGGCAGACAATTTGATAGACAAAAGACAGGCAAACTTTTATCAGATGTATTTGTGGACTTCATTGCCAGAGCTGCCTTTGGACAGCAGAATTTTAGGAATTTTTCTAGGTGTTTAAAATTTGCTTTTATGCAGGCATTTTTTTACATGGGTTACACAGATATTTATTTAAAAAAAACCCCAAACCACAACACTGTGAAGCACAAGTCTGCACAATACCGCTGTAGGAGAAGTTCATTTTGGTGCAAGTAACTGAACTGAAACAGCAGGGCATTATGAAATAAGCTGGTGAATGCTTTTGTTCCTTCCTTGTTGGACAGACACAATGCACTCTATCTGCAAGATGATTTGAAAACTTCAGCCAGCCCAAATTGCAGCTGCAGATCAGACTGTAATCTGATGGGGAGGAATTCAACACTTCAGTTCTTTTTGCCCATGAGAACTCACTGCCAGGTCAGGGTTTAGCCTAAAAATGTCTTGCACAGGCCACATTACACCAGAAACCAATATTCTGCACTTTGCAAGTGATACAGGTGCTGATTTTGATTAAAAAAAAAGCCTAATGTGAGCTTGCCTTAGCTGTGCTAAGGTGCAAGGTTGCTCATTTCCCTGTGTTGGTTCACTTCAACAATTGCATTAAGTGAGATTAGAGAAGCTGCACATTTAGGACAAGTAGTGGGAGGGCTCAACCACCCACATACGGACTGGGTCAGTGCTTCATCAGGGTGAAATGTAGAGATAACATTTCTGGATACAATAAATTATTTATTTTTAGAATAACTGGCCCTGTGAACCACAACAAAAAGAAATACCATTCTGAATTTAGTCTTCAGCAGAGCAGAGGATCTAATTCAAGATCCTCTATTAGTGGGTGAGCTGCTCAATAGTAGCAACCACAGTATAATTAAACTTAACACTAAGATGAATGCAAGACAAATAAAGCAAACAGATACTCAATTTTAAGAAAATGACTTATGCAAAAATGGGGGAAAATGCCAAAAAAAACCCCTAAATGAGCAGTTCCAAACCAAGAAGCCTGCAAACATCCATAAGGCTTAAAAATACAGTTCTAGAAGCCAAGGTAAAATGTCTAACATAAACAGAAAAACATGGCATAAACCTCCCCCCACCTTGTATGACTCACTGGGAAATTTAAGGAGGCTATTGCAAGGCACATGGGGAAGCCCAGGAAAATGTGGCATGCGAAATGTAAGGAGGAAGTGGAGATGGCTAAACTCGAGGAGTGGCTGATAAAGGATGCTCAGAGTGTCAGTGCCAAGTTTGCAAGGTGCTCGTTTGAGAACCAGCCTTTGCAATGCAGAGGTGCCGCAGTCTGTGGCGAGAGCTTTCTGGTACCTTCAGGGGCAGCAGCAAGAAAACAGGGAGCATTTTAAGGGAAGGCACTGGAAATGAGGATTCCATGGGAAACCTTGGCACACCCATGTCCTGAGGGCTCTGTGCAGCCTGGTCTCTGCACCCTGAGCAAGGCACAGCGATGCTGTGAAAGGCTCAGAGGAAGATGTTGGGAGCAATGAGGGAATGGAGCACTGGAACAATGCACGGAATGGAGCACTGGCTCTACAGAGGCCAAATTTTGGGACTCCAAAATTCTCCAAACTGGAGAGGACAAAGCTGAAGGAAAATGCTCTGGGGGGTTTGTAAATTGCCATGAATACCACGGGTAAGGTACATGCAGAGGTGGCAGTGACCAAATCCTGGAACGCTAGTACCAGGAATCATTTGAGGGGTTTTAGAGAGAACTACAAAACAATTAGGAAAGTGACTTTTCAAGCAGCACTTAATAAACTTCTGGGATGTTGCCTTGTGAAGTTATGTGTCAGCATGCTCAAAAAGGCACCAAGCAGATCCAGGGCCATAAAGCCCATGAATTACCGAAAGGACTAAGCGGGGTGAAAACCAGCGACACTGGGCACGGACGGTGAAGTGCCCGCCGCCAGCCATGTCTGGGCTTCAAGGAAGCTGAAGGGCACAGCGGTCAAAGCTGGACGGCATCAATTGCGCTCAGGTCTGCCCCATCCTCCCCTTCTGGTGTGCGGGGCACAGGAAAGGGCGAGCAGTCAGCGGGGAGCTGAAGGGACAGAGCGGAGCGGGGCTGAGGGACCGGACCAAGCGATCCCGCCCGGCCGGGAGCCCTGAGGGGAAGGGCGGCCCGGCCGCGGGAGCCCCGCCCACGTGACGTCACCGGCCGCGCGCGAGGCGGACCGCTGCGCGCGTGCGCGGGAGGCCCCCGAGGGCGGAGCGGGCGCGCGCGCAAGCGCGGTGGGGGGAGCGGGGCGGGAAAGGCGCGCGCGCGGCGGGCGGTTCGAGCTGCGCGCGCTCCCCTCAGCCCTCCCCGAGCCTTCCCGCTCCTTCCCCTCAGCCCTCCCTGGGGCTCCCTTCAGCCTTCCCGCCGTTTCCCGCCTCGCTCCCCTCCCCTCGAGCCGCCGCTGCGGCGGAGCAGAGCTCTGGGGTGAGTATGGGGCGGTGCTGCGGGCTCGGGGCTCGCTCCCGGCGGGACGGGATCAGCCACCGCGGCCCCGCTCCCCTCAGACCTCTCGTCCCGGCCGGGGTCCCTCTGTGGCTGGCGGCCGCGGCTGCCCCAGGGCGGGACGTGGCCCCTGAGGGTCCCGCTTGCGCGGCGGGGCCGGGCATGGCGGGGGCTCCCTCAGGGCTCCAGAGCTGTTCTTGGTGGTGTTTGATGGCAGTGGCAGTGCCGTGGTGGCCCGGCGTGTGTACATACACAGGGCTGTGTATGGGCCCATTATATCAGCAAGGTTCGAAGAGACCTTTAGAGAGCATCCAGTCCAGCCCTGCTGCAGGGTCACATGGAGCAGGGTACCCGGGAATGCGTCCACGTTGTTTTGGAAGGTCTCCAGAGATGGAGATTTCACGACTTCGCCGGGCAGCATGTTCCAGTGCCCTGCCACCCTCAACGTAAAGGTGGAACTCATGTTAAAGTCAAACTTCTTGTGTTCTACTTTATGGCCATTACTCCTTGTCAGTGGGAACCACTGAAAAGAGTGTGGCCCCATCCTCTTGGCGCTTATATTTATGTATTTTGAGGACAGCCCTTTTAAGCACGGAGGGCAGAGGAAGCTCGGAGCGGTGACACGAAGCTCGTGCAATATTCTGTGTCACCTGCAGTCTCTGAGCTAAGTCAGGACACACGGGGAGCTTTAGGGAAATGGCTTTACTTGGTTCAGTGCTCCAGGCAGGCAGAGTGGGGCTCTCAGGCGAAATGTATGTTTTCGAAACAAAATATTAAGTAATATTAAACAAAAAAAAAAAGTCCCTTAGTGTTACCAGAGTATTGCAGACAAGGCTTCCTGACTGTTGATAACTTATCCTATATCCTTTGCTGTCTGTTACGCACACTTCAGGATCCCAAGGCTGCTAGGAAACAGAAAAGCAGCAAACTCCATTTTCATGTAAGTTGTGACCGTTTTCACAAGAGTATTTTTACACTGCTTTTAATTTTAATTTTTTATAATTGATCAAAAATCTGCAGTTTTATGCTGAGGTATTTATATGTTAAAGTATTTCTCGTTCCATTTTCAGAGGAAACTTTAAAACAAAAGTTTAGAAGACAAGATTCTGCTTGCTGTTGAGGTAAAAAAACCCTTATGGCCAAGATCTTGAAATGCAGTGTAACATCACTGTAGTTTTGTTTTTAGAACAAACTGAAAACCCTGATCATTTTGGAAGATTTAAAATAATTGTGGGTGGTTTTTTAATGAATATGCAGAAAATCATGTAAATAAAATTACTTTTGCAGGCCAATGAATTGCACAATATTAACACCTGTTGCTTTTAAATTAATGGTACTATCCTGTTTCCATAATAAGTTTATATGACTTAAGGAAAAACATAGGTGCTTACAATGATCTGGGACGTAATTGATACAAAAATATGTCCTGATTTGATCAACAAAATATACTGAGATATCTGAAATTGGTTTCAAGTCTTTGAATAGCCACATTAATCCATAACAGGGTTTTGGTTGTTTTTGTTTTGTGATCTGACACTTCCTTTTTCCTGCACAGACTCTTTTTATTAAAATACTGGATATTAATTTTTAAATGGCCAAAAAATTAAAGCTGGAATAATACCCCAGACTTTTTCATGTGTTTGGATCTTTTCTGCTTACAAATATATTTTCATCATGAGCTATGGAAAGGATTTTGTGGAAACTCTTAAAAGAATTGGATATCCAGAGGCTGATGAGCTTAATGGAGAAGATTTTGACTGGATGTTTGAGTCTTCAGCAGACAAATCATTTTTGGAGTGGTTTTGTGGAAACATAAATGGGCAGTGCATGGTATCTGAAGAAGAACTGCAAGATTTTGATAATCTTCCCCACCGTGGTAAGGCTGTTTTGGAAGGAAATGCACTGGATGAAGTCCTTAAAACCTTGGAGCCTGTGGCTTCAACAAACAGCAGCCAAGAGGAGGACAGGGAAGAAGTGAAGAAATTAGAGGATGAACTTCAAACTCTTCAGAACTTCAAAAACCTTCAAATTCATCGGCATAACAAACTTCAGCTCTTGGTGACTACAAACAGCCACTTGTTACAGGCATTCCAAAGCAGAGAGGAAGAAGCACGGAAGGATTGGAAAGAAGGACTGGAAGTGTTTACTGCAGCAAATAATAAGCTTGACAATGAACTGCAGTCTCTTATAGCTGCAGTGAAGGAATTTGCCTCTTTTTTCACTGATTCAGATTCAGAACAAGGGTCAGATGCACATTCATTGTTTTTTTCCCGAATTCCTTTGGACAGATATTTGTCTGTGGAAGAACACAACACTGCAGCACTTACATCACACTTAAAAAAGCTTTTGTATGAAGGTATTTCTAAATGTGCTGAAAATTCACATGAAGGCAGCTTTCAGCTTGAAGATTTAATCAAGCAAGTCCCTTTTGATGAGGCTAAGGAAGTCTGTGAAGAGAAGCAAGAGATAGCCAGGCTGCAGGCAGCGTACATTTGTGGTCAGAACCAGCTAATTCAGCTGCAGGCTGAAGAGGAGGGCATAAATTCAGCTATCAAGTGTGCAGAGAGCCTGCTGCAGGCCTTGGACAAGGTAAGGTAAAAGGGTGATGCAAGGTACTGGAGTTTTAGACAGACAAGTTCCACAGGATCTAGTGAAAGGAATTGCTGAGTTACTGTTATTTCAGTCGTTTTTATGTAGTGGAGTTTCACTTTTATGAAGTTTTAGTCTTGCTTGCAAAACTGCTCTTGTGAAATATTTTCAGTTTCCACAGTTAGAAGTTCTTCAGTATGGTAGAGTACCTTTAATTCTACTTTCCAGCATTACTGCCTTTAAAATCTTAGATTTTATAGTACCTTTCTAGTTCAGTTTAACTTTGAATTTTCAAATTAGAACTGGCTCTTTGTACAGTAAACGGAATCTTAGCTTTGGTTGCAATTCTGTGGTATCAGAGAGCCAATATGATAAATGTTTATATTGCATAGCATAAGCTTAAAAAGTTTTAGTTCACTCACTCTGGCAAGTCAAGTATTTGTACCAAATAAATGAATCTGGTGGTTGAAGCCCCAGAAGTCTTTCAACAAGTGAGTGTCAGGTAGATGTGGTTAGTGGAATTTGTGAAGGAATCATGATGAAAGGAAAGGTATTTGCTTATGCCAGACGTGGAATAACTTGAGGCATCATGTCAGTCTGTATGTTTTCATTTATGGATGACTAGTATATAGGACTTGATTGATTAGGGTAATTTGAAAAAGATTGATTCTGCCAGCAGTGTTGATATCTGACTAAACACAAAAAATTATGTTTTCTTGTGAGATTTCAGTTAGGCATGCTTGAAATTGGTGCTAGGTAAGATGCAGCTCTTTTATTTTTAACCCAATAAACTGTTTTGTGACCCTGTGATACAAATAAATTACCTTTTACTGGAATGTATTTATTATCTACTTTTCACCTGTATTTGCATTAATTTGTAAAATTCTGTAAAACTACTTGCGGAGTTTTCATTTAATTTTGTAGCTAAATGTAACATAAATACATGAATCTTATATGAACTGAAGAAATGTTTGGGATGTGGCTTGGCAGGAACTATGAAAAAATTCACAAATATTTTGTTTTATGCAGGGTATTGGACAACAGGAAAACATTGATGCTCAAATATCTAGTTTAAGTGCTGAAATTTCAGCAATTAAACAAGACATAGCTCAGATAAATAATGAAGAGCTGCTTCCCCTTCTTAAGAAGAAAGCACAACTTCTGACTGCACCAGTGGTGAAAGAATACTTAGGTCACCAAATTGCTCGGCAGCACTGGTATGCTGCAATTCAAGATAAAATAGGCAGGCATTTGATAAGACAGAAAACATCATTTGAATTTATTCAGCTGGGCTGTGAAATGGAGATGAAGAAACACCAGGAGTTCGGCTGCCAGCTTGAGAATTTGGTGGAGTCTCTGAAACAAAGCACTGATGAGCTGCAGCAGAGACTACAGGTGATGGCTGAACAAACTGAGCAGGCAAAGCCAAGGAGCACTATTGGTCCAGAGGATGGTTTAGCTTGCAGGTAAGTATTGTAGTCACTCTTGGACTTTCTTTGAAGTAATACTGGGGAGATGAAGGCTCAGGCAAGGTAAGCCTTGCCTGCTGCCAAGTTCTTACTTACTTGCTGTAGTTAATTAGAATTTTGAATTTTCAAGAGCTGAAGCTTTCAGGATGTGAAACTTGTTTCTTCCGTGTCCTTTGAAATTCTTTTCAGGTTTGCCTGAGGAAAAACTGTTCAATTATCAATCTTTTTAATATTGCTGAAGCATTCCTAATTAATATCCATAACCTGAAGAATATTTAAACCCAAGCCTGTCTTATCTAGCACCTCCTGATACTCTAGAGGTATAGATGTTGGCAGCAGCGATTTCCCAGGCTGTGTGCACGGCCTCAGCTGAGCCCCCAAAACCCCCCGTGTGGTGGGAGAGAGGAATGACTCCTTCGGACTCTGTCATGGGTTCAGCTCATTTTTACTGCTTGATTTGCCGTCTGGTTTGAGTGTCCTGGCACCCATGTAGGAGGCTGGTTTTTCACCATCGAAATAATTAGGTCTCCTTAAAGTTCAGGTGATACAGTTAAGGATGTGTGCTGTGCTGCTCTTCAAAACTCAACCTTCTGATGAGATAAATTGTATAATTATAGGTGTGTTACTGTCAGACTTTTCCTGCTTCTTTAGAATGGTGCTTTAAATGAGTTTGATTTTTTAATAATTGGTAAGTGATAGCTGAGTATGGTTAGGCACGGTGAATAACTGGAAGAATTAGGAAGCATTAATTTTACTCCTATTGTGTGTTTGTATCAGCTTGTCACATTTTTGTTCAGGTTTATTATAAAGTCTCCAAATCACTGAATGTTTCTGGCTACTTTTTTTTTTTTAGGCAATTTGAAAGAATTAAAACCTTGTAGGGTTTGTAAACAGAAGACACTTGAAAGGCATTCAGTTACTTCTGAAATATAGCTCCTTCTCCTAATAAAGCCAGTCTGATTTTTTATTAGGGATCAGCTCCTGGAGATTTTGTTATGCAGAGGAGGTAGAACACTTGGACTATGTAACCTTGTCTGTATCTTACTGGGCCATTCCTGATGCAGTGTAAGGGCACAGTTTGCTGTAGTGTGTATTGCTGTCTTTTGCATGACTTGGAACTAATTGGAGAATTTCTTAGTGGTCTCTTCGTAGAGAGATAGAAAACAGGAAATACTTGAGTAAGCTTGAAAATGTTACAAAGATTGTTCTTATTTCTCATTGGCTGTTGAAGTCTGCTTTCATTCAGCACTAAAAAATCCATCTGTATCTTACTGGGCCATTCCTGATGCAGTGTAAGGGCACAGTTTGCTGTAGTGTGTATTGCTGTCTTTTGCATGACTTGGAACTAATTGGAGAATTTCTTAGTGGTCTCTTCGTAGAGAGATAGAAAACAGGAAATACTTGAGTAAGCTTGAAAATGTTACAAAGATTGTTCTTATTTCTCATTGGCTGTTGAAGTCTGCTTTCATTCAGCACTTTTAAAAAATCCATTTTATTTTGCAGCTCTTGAAGTGTCAGGGAATAGTTGGCAAAAGCACACTGTCAACTTCTATTTGCATTCATTGTGTACTTACTGTTACTTTAATATTTCATTGCTGCTAATTTGATATTGAAATATTTTGGATTCCTATTAACCACTACTGTATATAGATGGAATCCTGAAATCAGTGGGACATATAGCAGTGTTGTAAAAGTGCCCTCAGCAGAACTTACCTTACTCATCCTCTGACTTCTCAACACAGACATGTTCTCTTAACTAATGATGATAGAGTGCTTAGGAAAGTTAAAACATCTGTGTGTCTAACTTTGCTTGTCACAGGCTGTATCAGCTCCTGGAAGGAGGAAGTAAAAAACAACAATTGTTTAAAACATACAAAAACCTGGAGCAGATGGCTCAGAAGTTGAAGCAGGACTGTGCTGCAGTGGAAGATCAGCTGGCAGCATCTGCCCAGGAGCAGTCTCTCCTGGTGTCCAGGCTGGAAGGGGATGTGGACGCCCTTCGTGCTGCTCTCTATTGTGGAACAAATCGGATCCAGCTCCGCAGTCCAGTGAGCCCTTCATGATTTTTTTTCAAATTCCTGCATTGTGTGCCATGTTCTTTTACTGATAAAAGTATAGTGTGAAGGCTCTAGACATGCAAACCGTCCCCACTAATTAGCAACAAATTTATTAACGTGATGATGACGGATGCTGAACATTTACATTGTTCTTGGCTAATGCTGGATTTTGTAAATGTTGGCAGCTGATAATTTTTTTGGTTTTGAGCAAACTTGAATTTAACTGAATTTCTTTCAAAGGCATGTGCAGTCCTGTATTCCTGTAAGCTTGTGGTGTGGGAGATCCTTTGTCTGGGTAGGGTGTCACTGGAAAACTCATTTAAGTTGCTCTTCTTTAAATATGGGCTTTCTCCCCTGTTACCTCTAAGACCCCAGTAGTACAGTTTGGCCCCTTAAAAGCCTGGCCATGGGTGGATCATTTGTACAAAATAAAAATACCAGAATTTTGAAGGACAGTTGTAGTAGGACAATCCTGCTACATAGCTCTCAGGTATTTCTTTTAAATGGGAACAGGGTTTGTTAAATGCATCTTGTTATGGTTTTTAAATCATTGTAGATACCTCAAAAATGCATCAAGGGAAATTTTGTGTTACGTAATACTTCCTTGGTTAATTACATAAAAATATATTTAACATTCATCTGTCAGATGAATTTACAGCATATAGAACAGTTTTTAAAAATGAGACTGTAATTGGAACAGTAGGTATTTAGGGATTGCATTTTTTAAATCAAGTACCTTCCTATTGATTTAAGTTACTTCTTAAAATATGACATCTTTTCTACTGCTACTGTTTCTCAAGAAAAGTAATTCCTTTAATAAGGGAATAATGTGCAAGTAAATGATTAGTCTGCTTATACTGAACTATCACAAGAATGCCAGCTGGGAAAACTGTAGCTGGTATTTAATTATTTAATTGTAAAATTGACTTGGCTTTTTGTTGTGCTTTTTTTCTGCTTGTTTGTTCCCTTTTAAGGTTTGACTAGCAATGAAGACTTGTAATTGATGGAATATGTAATTCATTCATATCTCTAGGTCAGGTTCAGATTCTTATGGTCTTAACTCATCTGGTCAATGAGTATATGAAATTACATTGGCATAATACAGGATGAGTTCTGTTACATGGAGCTCAAAAATTACATACATTGAATGGAATCCCTTATTGTCTTTGTTTGGTTTTTTGTGATTACTTTTTGATTACAAACAAATGGCTTCCCAAAGCAAAAAACCTTTCATATTTCTAGTTCAGCTAATATATTAACAATAGAAAAATAATAATTTTTTGTCTTTTATTTTTTGTTAGGAACTTACTGAGCAGTTTCACCAACTGGAAGTGGATTTAGGTGTACTAAATAATCTCCTTAAGGATCTGGTTGCTGATCTGAAGTCGAAGAGAAGCTTTTTAGAGTCCAATAGGCTGCTTCAGATGGAAAGACAATTGTATGTGTATTTTTTCAAAGATGAAGAGCAGTTGAAAGAGATGGTGGAGAAGCTTGAACAGCAGTCTCAGGCTAAAGCCAGTGGTCTGGAAGACAAGAATTGCACAACCAGTGGAGTTCTTAATGTCTAAACAGCAATGCACTCTTAAGAAAATGTTAATGTAAACTGTCTATGAGTTTATGGAGTAATAAGCATTAGCTTGTCAAGGCTGACACTTAGCTGTCACTGCAGTGAATCTTATCTGCCACTGTTACCAGCTGAGATTGTGTGCTGCTTTATGGCTTCTTCTGCCTGCTGAATTCAATCTCAGTTTTGTCAGAACTCTTGGATATGAAGTAATTGTTGGTTATTTGAGAGATGATGTTCAGGCTGCTCTTCTGCTGGCCCGTGTGTTCATTGCTGCTGCACACAGCATGGCTTCAATAGGAACGTGTCACACCCTTCAGTTAAGTCTTTTTGCATGCTAAGAACTTTTTGAACTGCAAAATAAATGTGGAGAAGGTATTCCAGATTTTGGAACAAGGATGTAATGTACTCATAGTGAAGAGGAGAGATCTCAAAGGCAGCAGATACTCCATGATTGTTTCCCTTAAAGTTCTTCCAAGAAGACTTGATTTTGTTAGAAATGTGTTGGAATATGTACCAGAATCTGTTTTAACTACCAAGACCATCTGTTTTAAGACCATTCCTCTATCTCTTAATTTAACTTAGGGCCTATCTTCTCCACTGAAACCAGTCTATACTTATTGTGGCTTGTCAATGAACAAGAATTTTAAATATCTTTTGTACTTCTGAATTTTCCTTATAATTTGTAATGATAGGCATTTCAATTCAGAGTGCTGATGCTTTCATACTTGTGCTTTCATGTGCATTGTTAGCCCATTTATCAAATTTTTATATAGCTTCCTAATACACCAATGGAACCAAATGGGCTTTTATAGTATGATAACTTCCAGTCTTTTCTATTTTGATGGAATCAGCTGTGCTTGCTTTCAAGCACTGTACATATTGATGAAGGTTAGTATATTCTTTTAAATTCAGTAACAGTAGTCTTAAAACTATTTTGATGGCACACTTTTAACTTCTATGTGATTTTTTTAACTTATTTCAAAATGTGTAATTTTTTTTTTAGCATACTGGTTGGGTGTCTTTATGTCTGGATTTCATGCTGCTTAACTCTGTATTTTGTGTATCTTATTAAATACCAAACTCTTATCAATCCAGTTCAGTGTGGTTAATATTTGTGGCGAATCTGTTCTTTTTTCCAGGCCTGTTCTCAGGCACGGTGTCTTCTTTGTATTTAGTCTGATGGGTTCTCATTTTGATCTGCCCCTGGGGCTGTGGCTGCTGCTTCCCAGCCTGAGAAGTCAGGGAGCACTTTTTTACCCTGAGTAGGAAAGAAGTGTTGCGCTTAGGCATAGAAGTTAGGAGTTGAGTGCAGGGAAGGATTGTGCTTCTGACTCCTGGAATGTCAGGGAAAAGAAAGCCATTCCACCTCTCACCCTTTCCTTCACATGCTTGCTAATTGGAACTAGATGGATATAGCCAGTGCTAATGCAGAGTGATGGGTGTTCCTCTGAATTAGATGCAAATATTTGCACTTTTAGGTATTAAAAGTTGCAATGTACCTGTGGTCTTGAGCCAAGAAAAATATTTCTGTGTAGGCAGAGGAACTTTTTTTTTTGCTGATGGTTAAATTTGACAGTCTGCTCATGCACTGGATCTGGTGGGAGATGACCAGAGTAACAGCACTCCAGCTACCCACTTGTATGGGAATAATTGAGCCAACAGCAGGTTTTGGTAGAGTGATTGGTTTGCACAGCTTGGATCCTTGAAGTATTTTTTAAAATGTTGGATATTTCTCTCGTGTTTGTGTCAAGTTTTACATGTTCTGGTCTAACTGTTAAACAACAACAAGTTATCAGTGTGGACCCTGTTCCTTGTGATTCTCCAGAGTGTGTGATACCTAGGGATTCTCCCAAGCATTTTGTAGGTATTACAGAAGATGGACAGGTCAGCTGGAAAACCAGCTCCTTTTCAGAGAAAGAACATTTACAACAACAGTAGCTGGGGTCAAAGCTTGTAGAGTCTATAAATATTGCTGCCCAGTTTCTTAAATTGACAAGCTATAGTAGCTATTTTAAAGTTACCAATATATAGCTATATATATTTGATATATATTTAATATATATTTGAATGCATCAATTATACAAAATTTAAGAAAGTAGAGGTCTTTTATGATAATTATTTTCTGAAACAGCATCTAACTAATGGCTGTATATTGTGATAGTATTGCTTGTTTCTTTAATCCTGTGTTGCCTTAATTTTGGCAATTACTTGAAAGTTTATTATGTCTTCCCTGATAAAATCCAAGCACTAGTAACAGTAACTGTATGTACATGTTAGATGCAGACTAGTTTAAAGATGCTGGGAGGGGGAAAATAATCTGAGCCATACATACTTCTTGTTTTATTTGTCAAATTTTGTTTTCTTTTAGTACAAGTTATCTGCACTTAGGACTGCTGGTTTTTTAATTGGTGTATTAAAACTCTATTTCAAAGAAGTTTGTTTTTATAAATTATTACATCTTTATTTCCAATACAGTACTGATAGGCATGTCTGGGAGCAAATGTAATTTTCCATTGAGAATGAATGGCTAAACACGTTCACTATATGTTGTCTTTAATTTCAACAGCATATAAGTGAGGATTACTCATGGCCCTGATTAATTCATAATTTGTGTTCTGTGTTTAGGTTTAACCTTAGAAATGGAGTGGTACATAGGAAGAGAGATTTCTAAAGTGCCTTTATCTAATATTGCTCAGAGGATTATGACAGCTTTGCAGTCTATTCCTGTAGAAGCTCAGACTAACAGAGAAAATAACCAGAGTGAGTAAAACGTAGCCTGTTTGTGTTTTTCTCTTGAAAAATTGAAACACAATATCAAACTTCTAGTCTCTGTTTTTAAGTAGAGGAAAAAGAAAAGGTGAGACTTCAGGTTTCCAGGTTTAGAAAAGGAATTAAACTGTTACTGTGACATTTACTGGGACTTTTCCAATTCAATAATGTTATGTGAGTGCAAGGAATGGTACCAACAATTTAATTTTTTCTCTTTCTGTTCCTGCTGTGTGATACAGAATTATATGGGAATTTCAAACTGTTCCTTAAGTACTACAGTGTTGTAAATTAGATGCATACATTAACTTGACTCTGGATCAGATATTTAAAGATCACTGGAGGTACTAGCAACTTAACAGGAAACCTGTGAGCTCTCCAGACTCATGTCTGTTCTTAAAACACATACTCATTAGCAGTGTGCTCCTTGTGAAATTCTAGGAGGAAGAGTGAACAGAAGTCCCAGTGAAAGACCAAATTAGGTGATCTTACAAGTGCCTCAGCAGATCTAGAACATTGTGGACACTGGGGAGGTGCAGGTTTTATTCTCAGTTCTGTGCAAGTCACAGTCAGTCAAACTGTGGCTCTGGAAAGAAGGAGGAAGTTAAGAGTTTTGCTTAATTTCAGTTGTCTGTTTTCTCCTGAAAACTAGATGCTGGAATATTATCTGATCAATGGGTTTTAAATCTAACATTTATTCCTGTGTACAGCGTGGTTTTTGCAGCCACTGTTGTATATTAATAATGGTTCAGGCTCCTCTTTCAGTAGAGTATTCAGTAGGATCAGTGGAGCCTGGTGGTGTAGCAGTGACAAAGGTTCATCTGTATCAGTATCACTGTGTAAATCAGTGATACACGTTTAAAGAAATGTGGGATGAGTTAATTTTAAAATGTTACATTGTATATGGTACATCTGGGACCAAAACCCAGATGATTTTAAAGAGAATTCTGTTTCTTTTTAGCCTCACTTTGATATTTTACTTCTCTTGCTACTTTGTCATTGCCTGTACATATATATACACATATAGCTTTAGTGTGTGAAAAGAAGGAGAACTTTACCTCTCTTAAAAAACCAAAACCAACTGCAAACCTCTGATGTTAGTTGGTCTGTTTCAGACTGCATTGAACTGTATTTTATAGATAGATTTTTAAATTTTTAATTCTACTTAATGGAAAAATGTTTTGTCTTTAGAAGGTAAATATTGGGCTCAAATAGAACAAATATCTGCAGTGTTGACCTAGTTGGTGAAATTCTGTGGTTATCCTGGCAGTGGAGCTCCAATCTTTCCATCAAGTCTTGAGGAGCTGGAAGGCAGGGATGGGTTTCTGCTGCCATCTGGTGATACTTTGTCATAATTCAGAAACTGGAAGTTTCAGATCTCTTCAATTCCTGTCATACTGATTGTTGTGTGCTGGAGGAGAGAATAATTCTCATCACCTTCTCTTGGGATTGGATTTGTCAAGGAAAAGTGTCCAGCTGTAAAACAATTAAAACCACTGAATGTAAACTCAGATACTCTCATTATTAATTTATTTTCTCATTGTTGCAGAAAGTGTTGAGAAAACAAAGTAAAATGTTTAACACTACAAACTGGCTGTTCTAACGGCTTAGGTTAGAAGTTTGAGCTGGATCAGTGTCTGATTCTACACTTAGACCAGCATGCATAAATAAGCTTATCTTATGTAGACAAAGGTCTTGATTTGCCCAGACAAGTGTTTTTAAGAGCAGTTCTAGTAAATTGAAATAGGTTACCTTATGCTTTGTTTGATGTTGGTCAACACCATTATTGTTTCAGAAAGTATCTTGCTGCTGGTAATGCAAATTCATAGCTGACAGCAGCAGTTTAGTGTTGTACTCAGTGTGGGGGGAGAAAACACAGACTCTGCCTGTGAGGTGCCTTTTGGCTGGGCAATAAGGTAATTGAGACATAAAGGAATCCTAATTGCAAGCTCTGGAGAGACCTGCACTTGAGGGGAGTTCTCTTTTTCCCTGTTCCTCTTTGCCCACTGAGATAATTACTGCTAACCTGTTACCCCTGGCTCCTTCATTCCAGCCTTCACTTGCTTCTCTTCTTCTTGGGACTTGTGGATAGTGTTAAGACAGAAAAGAAACGTGTCCTGATGGTTTCACTTGCCATGGTGTGAATCTGAGGTGAATTTGCAAAGCCTCTTGGAGCTGCAGCATCTGTGCTTTCAGAGCCTGGGCTAAAGGTCTCTGCAGTTCAGTGGGGGCCCAGCTGTGCTGTGCTCTGTCAGACCCAGCACTGGTGGCTGGGCTGCTTCTCGTGGGACTGTCACCTTATCTTCCTGTCAGTTTGTCAGGTCTGAAATCTCCTTGGTCTCTCTTACCTGGTTCTTACCTGCCTATTCTGTTGCAAGATGAACAATATAAAAAAATTATCCCCTGCAGGTGAAACACGGTCATGCTAAACTCAAATACAAATAATGCTTTATAGAACAAAGGTTTTATGGAATAGTGCTGCCAAATTCCAAGAAAACAGTTAAGCTCTGTAAAGTTTCTAGAGTTTGTATTTTTCTTTTTTTTTTCCTTCATGCTCATACCCCCAGCTTTACTATGAACAAAATGAGTTGTGTTTCCTTGAAAGAGGGAAATTGACATAATTAGAGAATTATAGTAATGCTTCCTCTGAATACCATGGAAAAGGTTTTTCTGCTTTGTAGTGAATTTTAGGTAGTTTTTTTCTTAGTGGTGACAGAACAGTCTTTTGCACATGCATATTTTGGAACCTGCAGGGCCCTTTTAAGCATGAATACTAACTTGGTACTAACTTGATAAATGGTTTTCAAGGGAAATTTTTTTACAATTCTTTCAGGTTTGGTAAAAGTCTCAGTGATATAACCCTGTATGAAACCTAAGTTTTATGGGCTGCTTGCAGATTAATTTGTATTGTAAATTGTTTATTCTTTTTTAAAGGTACAGAGAAGACAAAGGAAAATAAACTACATGATAAGGATGCACATCTGAGAAATGAAAAGGCAAGCATTTTGTAAGATTGAAAACCACTAAAAGCAGTCTTTTTGTAGCAGGTTTGAAGTTACAGATTGGTTCTTTCATGGCAAGCTTTATCATGATACATTTTATGCAGGTAACTTCCTCTGCCTTATTTTACACTTGGCCTATATTTACTTGTAAGAGCTGGGCCCAACTTCAGTTCCCTTTCTAGGAAGTTGATCTTCTATGACAGATTGATCAGAAATGAGGTTGCCACCATCAGTCACCAGAGTTTAGAAGTGTTCTCAGGCTCCTGTTACTGAACAATCATAAAGTGAACTGATTTGTATGAAAAATTACTTTGTACTAGGGAGCCTAATTTTGAGTTTAATAATTTCTCTGAATTTGGTGTGGTGTGCATGTGAGTGAGAGCCAGTGCAAGGGTGGGAACAGGTAATTGTGGCAGCCCCAGCTCAGGCTTTGCTTGTAAAATCCATTGAGTTGATTGGTGAGTTGCAGATGCTGCAACTAATCCCAGCTGTAAATTTCACAGCCTTCCTTACTCTGACTCTGGTGCATGTTGCACCCTTCAATTCCATTCAGGTTGCTCAGGATGCAGAGAACTGATGCCTTGTGTGGCATGAGAGAGTTCCCTACAAATTACCCTGGCTCACAGGCACTCATGTAGCTGTGGGTGCACATGGATAGGAGTGGAACCCCTTTTTGTAGTCATGACACTCTAATTTTGACTCACTGCATCTAATGAGATCTTCCTACATTGACATAAATTCTGAAATTACATCCTGGGAGTCATTTTTTCTACTTGCAGCCATGTCATTATTTCTAATAGAAGGTCAGTTCTTCACGGAAGCTGCTGTTTCTCTCTGTGGTTAATTGTAATTCCAGCTGTATTATTCTGATTTAATAATTAAATTCCTTTGTTCGTATTTTTTGAACCTTTAAAGGTTCAAAAGAATTGCTTATTCCTGGTTCTATAATTACTCGAGTGTACTAATTTAAATTCTGCTGTGTTAAATGATAAAACTATTTGCATTTTGTCTGGAGAATGCACTTGAGTGAATTAGTTGTCTTTCTATGGCTCTTAAACATTTGGCCCTTCTGTGTTAGGATTTTTCCCCTTCTGGTAACTTTATAGTGCTCACCTTTGATTAGCATTGCAAAAGCCCAATTCATTTGTCTTCATGTAGAACAGCCACTATTCATTTTGGTAGTAGCAGAAGCTGAATTAGCTTCCTTTGCCTGTTTACTTAGAACCTTGTAATTGTGCTTTTGTGTAGAGTTGATCCTGTGAAGTATGATCTAAAACTGTTTCAAGCCTTTTTCATCACTTGACTCTATAGTTCTAAAGTTTGGGAATATGGGAAGTGGTTTGAGGAATATTGTAAAACCATAAAAAAGCCCCAAACTTACTGGCTTTGTCATTGTGGTTTGCTCAGTCAATACACATGGGATGGAGGTGGACAGTAGCCTTTGATCAGTGAAAAATGTCATCCTGGGGACTGGAGGGGGCCCTGCAGGACCTGGTGGTTCTGTTGAAGGGAGGAGGTCTCAGTTTTTGCAGTGGTAATGACAGCAGATGATCTGAATGAGACTGGGCTAGAAGAGACCAAAATACAGTAATTGTGAGAGACTTCAGCCACTTTCCAGTGGAGTTGATGAATATTAAGCTTATGCATGATGCTCCAACTGAAAATTAGGACACAGCTGCTTTGTGGAACAGTTAGAGAACTCATGAGAAAAATTTTTTGATTCTGTGTGAGATCAGGTCCAAAGTCTTCCCTGCTGACAGGTGCTCTTACAGAGACTATAATCTTTTGGAAGCATTGAAAAATAGGTAAGACAGTAATGCTTAATTTTCAAAAAGAAAACTATATAAAATTTAAGAAGCTTTTAAAAGAAGTTATATGGAATTGCTCTCCAAACCCAGAAAATTTGTAGGTAGTATAGGGATTTATTCAAAGCAGAATATTGATGATTTGAAATGAATACTAAATTGTGTCTGGGAAAAGTAGTATGGCTAAGAGACAATACAAAGCAGACTACTAAAAAATTTCATCATGCAAAAATGTGAACTTAGCAGAATTTGTATTATTCTATACTTACCTCATTTGACTAAGTTAAATGAACTATACAATGGTGTAGTTTAAAATAACTTTGAGGGAAAGCTTGTAATGCATCACTAATAGATATTTGTTTCAAATGCCTCAGGAGCAGAAAGCTTGCCAGCTTCTCTAAGGCCTAATGGTGACTGAGGCACAAAAAGTATTGAGGGAAGATGCAAATCTGTCTATCTGTAAATAGTTAAACACACATTTACCTTGGGGAATCTTGGAAGGGTCACTGGTTGCTTATAGTCATTGTTCATGAAATCAAGGCAGAGAATCTATTTCAGCTGAGCAGTTTGTAGAAGAAACTAGTAAAATAAATAGTAATAAAGCACTAGGGCCAGTAGCATAGCAAGGAAATCTCTGAAGAACGTGAGGGTGGAGGAATTCAAGCACTCCGATGCAGCATCTTGCTTAATGCTGTTCAGTAGCATGCTGCTGTAGAGGGACCCAGGGACTGTCTGGAGTAGGAAAAACTGTTCTGGGTGTAGTGGATTAAACAGAATAGAATGTAACATTTATTCATACAGCTCATAATACTTCAATGCAACTTTTTAATATATTTTTTATGTCTTGCAATCCTGTAAGTTGCTTGAAGGGATCCAGTTGATTCACATACTCGAGATTCCAAAGCAGTCATTAAAGTCTCTTGCCAAAAGTCTATAACAAATGAAGCTGTCATGAAAAGAGCTCTGAATGTTGAAGCTAAAGATGAAGGGTCTCTTCCCTCAGACAATATTATTCAGACAATAACACCCTTGTCACTGTGGAAGAGAGGTTACTGGACTAGATGCCTCTTACAGTTGTTAATTTGCCATTTTGGACTAATATTAAGTTAAAAAAGAAGTGGTTGTGGATGCAAATGCTATATGTCAACAAAATCTCTACTGATACATATTTGAATTTTGGTTTATGTAATGTGGTTTCCCTAAACTGGCTCTGTTTTGTTAATATCAACAGTTTTTAATAGAATTTTGCTTTCTTGAAAGCTTATCTAAACTAACTTAGTGGAATTTTTAGTTTCTCCTTATAAGTCAAATAGTTGGTTTGCTAAAAATTTCTGATTTTCTCAGGAGGATTGTGATTTCAGAATTGCCACATTAAAAACAACTGTCAGCCCTGAAAAAAAAACTGCTGGTCAGATAGTCAGGACAGTGCATATGGATAAAATACTTGGCTGTCAAGATACCAAAATACTGAGCTGTTACCAGGATTCAGGCTTCCCAGAATGGCAATATCAAGAAAGGAGTCTTTCAGTAGAAGAAAAAGCCCTGAAGGATGGGGAAAACAAAATAGTTATTCCTCTTAAAAGAAGGCAAAATGTGTCTACATCTTGTTCAGAGAAAACAAGAAGATTGCATTTAAATACCTGCATGTTCCTACCTGAAGGAAGACACAGCTGTACTCCTGGACAAATAAAGTCTTCTGGAAAGTTTCCTTGTGATATCAGCAGTTTAGGATGTGAAGAAAAAAGGAAACTCCTTGCAACTATAGAACAGGCAGCAGCTTTTATCACTACTATGATATTTCAAGATGGTTCTTCACAGCTCAACTCGGAGCAGGTTAGTGAAGGATGGGTTTTGTTTAGAGTTACTTCTGTAGAGTCATTTGAATGTGAATGTGACTGATAATCACAAACCTATGTTCATTGGCAACACTTTTGTGTATGACATACCAAAATGTACAGTTAGATTATATTTCATTTTCAACAACCAAGTAAAACTTAGAGAAAATGAAACCACTAGGATTTTTGTTTCAAGGCTGAAACACTTGCTCCTTTACTGTGTCAATGCAGTAACTGTAGTGTGCATAACAGGTTTCATATTGTAAAATACTTGGGAATTTTTCTTTATAGGATTGCAAAAAATCTGTCAGAGGAAACATTATTGTAATTATGCTTAACAGGACTCTACCTCCTCAGTAAAAGGAGTTGTTGTGCTGGTGAAGAATCAGACTGATCAGCCTTGTCCTCCAGGTCACACTTCAACTGGCTATACTTGGAATGCTGCAAATGAAAATGATAAATTAATTTATTTAAAAACTGAACAGTCATCTCTCTGGGATCAGGAACAAGAACAAGCTCGCAAGAAATTTTCTTGGTGAGAGCATGTAGGAAAAAACACTCTTTTGCTTTACATATGCTTTCAGCAATAATGATGTTGGTTACTTAGCACTAATCTCCTTACATGTCAGGCTTGTTGAAAATCATTTTGGCTGTGTTAGTTCTGTATCAAGTCTGGGCTAATAAAAACCAAATAAGAACAGACTTTTCCTTTGGGCTCAGCATATCACTGGCTGCAGCCCTTTCAGAATTAGGTTGGGATTCTGGTAGGAGCTGTTTAATTCACCTGCAAATCCTTTATGAGCTGTTAAAGCTGGACAGAACCAAAGAATATGTTTTGTCCAGGTTTATCTTTCTTGTATTTATCTTCCATTTCCTGAACTGCATTTCTTAACGAGTACATTTTGGATGGACCTTACTGCATGGGCATTGCTATATGGACATTATTATAAACACCCTTTCTGAGCTTTGTTAATACTTTAAATCTTTTTAGCACAGGTTTCTTTAAATGGCTTTTAACATTCCAGATGAAGTTTTACTAATATTCAGTAATGATACAATATAATTTTGGAAGTAAAGGCTTTATGTATCTGCTTAATACTTAGTCCAATTTTTATTAAAATTTAGTATATGTTTTAAACTTCCAGTTATTATAACCAAAGTCCATTTTTATTCCTATTAACTTGAAAACCATATCCCAAAAAGGGAGAAATGAGAACTGAATCTGATCCCTAGATGTAATATTATAGCATGTTAAAACTCCATCAGAATATTTTATGACTTTCAGTAATTGCTGTCTTATTGTAAACTACTGAATTTGGATTATTAAATTACAAAACATTAATTTCAAGATGTGGGACTTGGTTCTTAGTTGCATCTCTTCCACTGTTTGAAATTGTGGCTTGAAACAAGTCATTGCTTGTCCAGCTGTAATATTGGGGTTACATGACAAGTACTTTAATAACATGTTGTTAGCTTGAATGTAGGTTGTTGTGAACTGAGAATAACATATCAGTAAAGCATATACATATGAACAGTAAAAATTTGGTAAGTTGATTAAGAGTATTAGCATTGAGATGAAACATATGGGTAATTACTTAATGTAAGAATAGTGCAATTGTTTAAGAATGGATCTATAATGCATACAGCAATACCTTGTGACCTATGTGATTTCTAATGTGTCCAAATCCTTGGAGTTGTGGTCTCATACCATTAAAAATGCTTTTTAAAAACTATTACTTTTCTATATTGCCCAAAATATAACTTACTAAAAAAATGATACATGTAGTTGGTAAATCTATATACTAATATATATGTAGTTGTTTCAATACCTTGTGACCTATGTGATTTCTAATGTGTCCAAATCCTTGGAGTTGTGGTCTCATACCATTAAAAATGCTTTTTAAAAACTATTACTTTTCTATATTGCCCAAAATATAACTTACTAAAAAAAATGACACATAGTTGGTAAATCTATATACTAATCTGTATGTTATTGTTCATATCTATTTAAAATATCCTGAATGAGGGAATTATAGACATTTTCAAGAGGTGTGGAAATACATGACAAATATGAAGCATTTTGGATTTAAACAGCATAGGGCAGTTATGGCAATTTAGATTGTCTAGTGACTTTAAAATCAGTGTTTTATACTGCTACATCAGTTTAGCCTCTATGATCTTATTTGGGTATATTGGAGTATTACAGGGGTACCAGTTACTGTTTTGGATTAAGGTTGCATTTCAGGAGTTAAACAAGAATTTGTTTTCTTTATGTATATGTGATAAACCATATCTGCCAGGATGTTTTAATTTCTTCTAGAACATAGCTTTGAGGATTACTGAATTGAGAATTTAATATTCAAATGCAGTATTCTGTTCTTATAGGAATAAGGAAATGTCTTGGGTTAACTGTTTAGTATTAGGTGCTAATTAAAAGAACAAAGTAAATAGATTGACTAAATCTCAGAGCAGTATATGTGTGTTAATGAGCTGCTTCTGTGCAGGCAAGTGTTGTTTCAAATGCTGCAGTGCAAAGTTCCAATAATTTGCTTCAATGCAAAAGATTTCCTGAGGACTCTACTTCAAATTTATGGTAATGAAATCAGCTGGAAACAAGGCAAGTATTGAACCTATGATCTCATCCTGTAATCTCTGTGCTGTTGGTGTTTCTGTTCAAATCACTGAGTGTAGAAATAACTAAAGTAGTGGCTAAGTAATATAGTGAAAAACAGAGTTTAGTATCATACAAAAGAACATCTTTCTTGGAGGAGGTTGTGACCAGAGTCTTGGCATGTCAAGATAATGTATTCTTCTCAGAGTAGGAATTAAATCATTGACTTAAGGATAGCTTCCAGTGGAAACAAAAGCTCTCAACACAATCCTGACTGTAGCTGAAAAGGTCAAACTATTTCATGTTTCACATTTCCTATGAAAAAAATTCCTCTGCTAAAAGGAAGGGCTAAAATAAATCCCAGAGATGCTCATAGTTGTCAGAATTAGGAATCACTTGAATGGGCCCATGTTGTTTTGATAGAAACAAGTAAGATTCTTCTCTCTGGATTTAAAAGCAATTGCTAGCAACAAGCATAAGATGTAAATATAATGTCTTTTTTGTTTTGGGTTTTTTGGGTTTTTGGTTTGTTTTTTTTTTTTATTTCGTTCCATATATCAAATTGTTGAGGTGTTAGGGCATGGGTTGGACTAGATGATCTTTAAGGTCTCTTCCAACCTAGTCATTCTGTGAAATGGCTGCTGAGTGAGTTACAAAAGTACACGTGACCTTTCAGGAAGGGCTGTCTCTATGGAGAATCATCAGCTTGTGTTCAGCATCTGAAAAGTTTCAGTAAATCACAGTGAGGATCTGTACAAACACCAGCACTGGGAATGGGAAAAGTGGGAAAAGAAATGCCATAATGGGACTGGCAATAGTGACAGTTTAGAACTTGTACACACAGGAAGTACTTGATAGTACCTGATCCATGGGATTTGAATCTGAAGCTTCTAGTAACCAAAACATTTCTTGTTTACGCTTTTAAACTTGGAAATGTGATGCTTCCTCACACATTATTTCTGCTAGGAAAAAAAACAAACAAACAAAGCTCCAACAGAGCAAACAAAATCTCTAAAATTCTCTTTAGAGTAGTCCTGTAGCTGTAGCTTGCATTATGGACATTAAAATTTGCTTCCAGGTAACTGAGTCTACAAGGTTGTGTAGCAGGGAGTTCTCTATAAATGTAGGTCATGGTTTGAATTTACTTAGGGGTTACTGAAGAGGATACTTAGGTTTATCTTTGAATATATCACAAAGCAGTCTAGTTATTAGTTCCTCCTGTTCTTTGTAGAACTGCAGGACACAGGTTGAGATTTTAGTTCAAAGGAAAGTGAAACAGCACTGGGCTTGGCCCATCCTATCCATCTATGTAACATGAGGCTGCAGTGTAAGCACATATGATGCTAAAGGACATAAGGTTCTGAGTTTTGGCAACAATACATTGTGCACCCATATGTGAATTCATATATACATTCACAATCTTGGTCTGATTGCCAGGAAGTAAATCTCTCCCTGGTCCCCAATAGCAATATTGTGGATATCAGTCAAATGAACAACAACAATAAGAAAGCTGTACCAGAAGGAGTCTCTCATAAAAAATACTTGAAGTTTTTCAGTTCTAAGAAAGGAAGGTTTTTGCAATAAATCTAAGGAGCCAAAAGTTTACCTATATTTGGAAACTTGAAAAAATTCCACCCCAACCTCACAAAACAACACTCTTCAAAAATGTGCAATACTACACTTCCTCCTGTGTAGTCATGGTACTGACCATGTGTTACAGCTGTGACTTCAATGTTTAATATTTTTGTAAAGTAAATACTTGCCCTTTTATGATGTCCATGTGCAGGAAAGATGGGCAAAACTTTAGAGCTGTTTTTCAGTATAGGAGGTAATTTAAGTATTTTGAATAACTTGTTTTTGTAGTTGCCAATAGTGTCGTGCTAGATCCAAGGATTGCAGCATGGCTGATAAACCCCAGTGACACAGTTCCTTCCTTTGAGTGTTTAATACAGAAGTATTTTGAAAAGCCTTTTTCAAAGGGAGCAGAAAATACAGATACAGGCACTTTGAGAAACATATCTGTAAGTAGTTTGTTTTCAATTGTTTGGGTTAAAAAGGGAAGGAAATGATAATAGAATTGCTTGCGCTTAGAAAATATTGCAAAAGAAGATAGTGGATAGATTTTATGATGGAAAAAATTATTCTCTTAATGTGACATGTTGGAAATGGAAAGCAAGGGGAGAAGGGGAGGTTTTACTGCATCTACCAGGATGAGAGCTCATTCTCGAGGAACAGCTGTAAAATTTTCCTTTAAAACTGTAAAGTTCAGTAACAACAGGAATTAATATAGAGTCTTATATTTTTTCTCTTCACCTTCCTGAAAAATTATTTCCAACTCTCCCTTCCAAAATATCTAATGCTGTGTTTGTTCTCCAGTTCCTGTGCACTTGTAGCCTGTATTTAGTTGATTGTTATTAACAATTTTGCTAAATTTCACAGCTGGTACACACCACATCATAGGCTGAGAAACAGTAGGAATCAAATGTGAACCTCAAACATTTGTATGAAAAACCTGTGAATTTTAATTCTCAGTGTGAGAGAATGCATGATGAACGTTTTTTCCCTGTGCTATGGAAAGTTCTTCCTGTATTGTGTCAAATGCCCTCTGTATTTCTATTGAAATGTATTTCCTGACTGTTATAAAATATTTGCATCTGTTTTGGGCTGTGGGGATCTACTGTGGACACATTAGCTTTCAGAGATTTTTTGAAGGATAAGATGATGTAGAACAACCTAAATAATGTGTTTTTTTCTGCCATTCACTTTTCAGAGGCCTTGCTCATTCAGACCAAATATTGTACCATGATTGTAGGACTTGTAGGATCCAAATCCACAGATGTCAAGTGGGCTTGGAGCATAGACAGGGGTTGGTTGTACTGGCACTTACCCATCAATGTAGACATTTCTGGCCAAACCAGAAGCAGTTTACTTGAAAGCATTGGCTGTAAACTGCAGTTGTTCAGAAGCTACTTCATTAATTATTAGTGTAGCAATAGACAAGCAAACAGACAGAAGTTAAGTATGGTTCTTTTATGTGTGATGGCCTTGCTGTGAGTCAGCATCCTTAATCTTGTCTCTTCCCTTAGCCTGACTCAGTCTTTTGTTCCTCAGATATCACATCTGTTGTTAGTTATTTTTCAATTTTGTTATCCTGATTCCCAGCTCTGAGTTAAATATTGACATTTTATTTCCTTCCTGTCCTGCTTCAGGTCTAGTTTGTTTCCTTACCACAGCCATCTCCAGTATCTTTATGCCTAATTGAGTGACTTGTTCACTCAATTCCTGGTTAATGTCTCCTTCTAACATCCTGTGACTATTCTCCCCCATTCCTTATTCCTGAATTTGTCACCTGCCCTCTCACACTTCCTTTTTGGCTTTTCTCTTTGCTTAGTGAGTCCCAGTTCTTCCTGTGTCTCCTGGTTCTTTGCCAGCTTTATCTCTTCAATCTTCTTGCTGTTTTTACTGGTAGATTCCTAACAGTTGTCTATACTGCCAGAGGGATCTGTGGTAAGTGATAAATCATCTTGTGCCTCACTACTTCGGTGAAGCTCCCTGTCTTGTGCTAGTCTTGTCCACCCACCACAGTACTTGGAATGACTGCTGGTTTATTCTGTAGCCCACAGCTCACCCACACACCTCTAGCACAAGGATGTGCTGCTTGTCTGTATGTTTGGTGCTGTGCCAGAGTGGTCATGGTCCACACTCCCTGGAACATTTGCTGGAACAGGTGCTGAACATTATGCTGGTCTTGTCATCACTGCATTTACTGATGAGGCATTTTGGTGTCAGTTGAAGCCTGTCACTGGGCTCTCTCCCACCTCCAGGAAGGGATCAAGCAAGCTGTCTGTATTTCACAGACAGCTCGTTTGTTCCAGAACAAGCTGGTATGGACAAGGTTTCTTGGAGACAGGTTGGTGACTTTTCATTGCAGTATGGACTAGACTGTTTTAGAACAAGGATCATCACCAGTGGATCTGCATATTTCAGCTTTGAAGAGAGCCCTCTGCATCTTACCTTCCAGGCCTGCTGTTTCTCAGACTTCATTAAGTTTATTTTTAATGGTCATGTTAGTGGAGCTAACAGTCTTTCTCACTATTTGCATACATTTCAAATGGTATTCCAGCCAATTGAAGGAGGTGACCTGGTGTTGTGTGGAACACCTCAGGAACAGAAGGGAAAGAAATGAACAGTTCTGTCACAAAAGTGGCAGTACTTATATGAGAAAAAGAATGCAAGGAATTTTTCCTCATTTTACAAGTAGTAAGGGAACTCTGACTTCAGTGTCAAAGGCAGTCTATTGATACTATATTTCTCTGTACTTGATACAAAATGTAAATACAGGAACAGGCAAAATCTGGAATGTTCTTAATTAGTGCAATGTTCATGGTCTAGTGCTACGATTGTGGTTTGACAGAGATCTAACAGTGTTTCTAAAATGTTAACAGAAGGTATACAGAAAAGCACATTTTTACACTTTATACCTTTTAAAAAGATTTATTGCTAAAAAGATTTAGAGTATTGTTAGCAATAAAGTTATTGATTTATTTTTGATTTATTTTTATCAGTATCAAAACTTAGGTGTGAACTTGGAGAAGCTTTATAACGTAATGATGGACCTTGCTAATGGCTTAAAGGTAAGACAAAAAGAATTTGCTCAGGAATAACTATGTAAGTATTGAATTAAAGAGAGTTAATGATGTATTTCTCATTCAAATTAGAATAATAGAATGCTTCAGTCCTCAGTGGTTTACATTGGCAGTCAACATTTAAAATGAATTGCCCATCAAATTTGCCATTTTTTCTATAAGGAGATGGTGTCAAGGTTAATCTTTAGGAGAAACTTTTCCTCTGCTACATTTAACTAAATGAAGATTCTGAGAGCAGGAAAAGTTCAGAATATTGACTTTTCTTTTAGTATTTTAAATCTATATATTACTGTTTAAAAAGTGTTAAAATAGGTAGAACATGTAGCTATTTTTTCTAGGTATTCCTTGCTTATGAAAACTCTCAGCATATCTTTTGTTCTAGGTTGTGTTAACCAAGCACTGGCCACATGCTGGGACAGGCAGCCCAGAGAGGTGGTGGCTGGCCCAGGCTTGTCAGTGTTTGACACAATTGGACTGTGCCCTTATCATATACTTTAAATTTTAGTCAGCCCTGAATTGACCAGGCAATGTGACTAGACAGTCATTGCAGGTCCCTTCCAAGTGAACTATTTTATTATATTTTACCCCTCATTGCAGTTCAGAATGCATCTCAACAAATCTGTTGGGGTGTTTGTGTTTTCTGCCTGTGGTCATATACCTGGGAAAGGGCCAGAATTTAGGGATACACCCAGGTTCTGGTAGAGGTTTCCCAGGGAATATCTTTGAAGTTGCTGGTAGCAGGTTAGGGCTTAGACCATGAGGTGATGGAGCCGTGCTAATGTGGATATCAGCAGTGTGGTGAACAATCTGTGAAGGGAGGAAGCAGGGAAACACCAAAATCACAGAAATACTGAGATTGAACCCACAGGAATTTTTACATAAGTCAGGTTGCTTCAGTGGTTAGAAAAACACAAGACTTTCTGTTCTCTATAAGTAATTTGGGGACATGACCCTTTCAATTCTTATTTTCTCCCTAATGAAAAAAAGTTATGAATTATGAATGGTTGCTTAATTGTTCAAGTGAACAAAGGTAAAAGGATAACTGTGTCCTATTATAATGAAGCTTGCTTTAAAAACAAACTGTTTAGAAAAAAGATGTATGTATATTTCTCTATTAGCATTCTTGTACAAAATAGTTACTATTGCAAAATTCCTATTCCCCACAAAGAGAAGTGACAGCATTTAGAAACTATAATTTACACTAAGTAGTATTTCATGCCACAAACACGTGTTGTCTTGTAAAAAGGGAATATAAAGAAAGTGAAATACTGCTCACTAGGAAATACTGAAGAATGTATTTATAACTTACTTTACAGGCTCAAGGTTTGTGGAACTTATTTTGCACATTAGAGCTTCCACTTATCAAAATTCTGGCAGGTATGAAAAGTTCAGTTCAAAATATGAATCGTCACTATTTTCACACAGCTGCTGACTGTGCTCGAGTGGAATGTAGTTCCTCTGAATGTGAAATGCTATCTTAGCCTCATAACAGCTGTGTGAGTTTGAGTTTCCATTTTACACTCTAAGAAAAATGTAAGATTGAAATAGTGAATTATAAATGTTCTTAACCTAAAATTGTATTTACAGTGATGGAAACACACAAAATATATGTGAACAAACAAGAACTGAAAAAAACATCAGAGATTCTAGGGGTAAATTTTGTATATTTTTCCTTAAAAATTATATAGCATAATCTTTGCTTTTACTGAGGATAACTGATTAAAAAGAGAAGGAACTTTTGTCACATTTTATGTAATAGTGTGGTGGTTTTAGTATATTGTTATAAATAATTATATTTACATTTTAGGATACTTCCCTATTAATTTACACAAGTAAAAGACACATTTGAGTCATCAGCCTTGCCCCAGAACTGAAATTGCATTGCAAAAGGCACAAGTCCTTTTGGGTGATGTGTTGTAGAGTAAAAATGGTAATGACTCTTTCTGAACCTTCAGTTTTCAGTACCCATCTTCCTGAGGAGTGACAGACTTCTCACCCTCTGTTAACAATACACTCTTTAAATGAGTGTTCTTTGATAAAAATAGCTACAAGAGAATCCCATTTTGTAACAAAATTTGACTAGATAATCATACTGGTCTGACAGATTACTAATTTATCAGAATAATTTGCATAGCTGTGTTTCTCGCAGATCTCTATAGGCTTCAGTAACCTGAATTCTTTAACCACAAATGTTGGTACCTCTTCCTACAATAAATCCCCTTCCCAGCTCATAAAGCAATATAAATTAAGGAGTATATAAGCAATCTACTCAACCAAATGTTGATAGCTAGAAATGATTACACAATATCAAGTACTCCATTTTAAATAAAGGTCCAATATTCTCATTAACCTTGGAAGCAGCAGATATTGAAGAAAATAATAGTGCAAGCAGGATAATTTTGATGTTCTAATTTATAGCTGCGGCTCAAAGAGCTTGAACAGGAGGCTCATGAGGCTGCTGGAGAACGATTCCTTTTGACCAGCAGTTGTCAGCTCCGAGAGGTATCACTTGTTCTACTATTTCTGCTCAGGGTGTATGTTCTATAGATTTATGGATACAGGAGAACTGTAAAGCACACATATCCTTATCACTTCTCACTTATTCTTTATTAATTATTTTCTGGTTTTAATGAAGGACATCTCAATTTTTAAAAAATATGATGTTGAATAATCTGTATTTATGTGTATGTACATAAATTATGCTCTTTTTTTAGTAATTATGTCACTGCTTCAATAGCTCAAAAATAAAGATTTTCTTTGTTAGTTCTCTTTGCTACAGCATGCTCTATTTACCTTGTAACCTGTTTTCTGTTTAAGTTTAAGCACCCAATAATGTTCCTTTCTATTTCAACACTTGAAACACTGAAATATTTATTGTATTTATATAAAATTGTATTTTTCTTGCTTTAGGTACTATTTGATAAGTTAAAGCTCCATACGCTGTGTGAGAAACTTCACAGGACTGAAATACAACAGCTCGTATCCACCTCAGAAGTTGTGGTGAGACAGGGAAAAGTTTTAAAAATAGCTGCATGATTTAGCAAAACTTCTAAGTTATATTCCAGTAAATCATGATTTTTCTAGATTTTTTTCTAATGTTCATGCTTTGTTTTTGTATTGTACTATTTGTGCTACAGGTACTTGTGCCAGAAAAGAAACTTGCACTCCATGGTGGGGAAAAACAAACCAGCTACTTTGGGGAAGGTAGGAAGGTAATATTTATTTCTTAAGAAGGAAATTCCACTTTTCAGTTGAGTTTGAACTACCAAATATGATCTCCAGTAACCTCAACAGTATAACCATAAAACCCACTCGGTACTCAGGGAGAAGGAGGTTTTATAGATCAGACATGTAACCTTGGAGAGTGACAGAGAGCCTTGGGAAATGGGAGGCATCAGTGAAATAGAATTCATGTCACCTTTTTGTAGGAACATAGGATTTGTAGCTATAATCAAAGCAATGCTTTTATATAGTCCAGTATTCTCTTTCCAACAACTGCTGAGACTGGGTTATTTGGAGAAAAGGAGGATGAAACCTTCCAGGAGATAAATAAACAATTAATCTGAAGATGTTAGTTTCTCCGTGGTAGCAAGAAAAACCCTTGTATTTTAAATACAAATTTTAGCACAGTTGCATCTGTTTTTCATCCTGGACTATTGTAGTTTCAGGTATTTTTTGTTGTACTTTTAAATATCCAATCTCTATTTTAATAATTTAATTCTTTTTCTCAACAAAAGTTTTGGCAGCTTCTAATCAAAGTAATCAGAAATATGCTTTATTTTATTGACTTAATTTGACAATCTGAATTTCTCTTGAAGTGTTCCTGGAACTTTTATTAAGGCATGAACAGGAGACATTCTCCTCTTGGATTGTGTGTATATAAATATGTATATGTACATATATGTATTATTTTATCTACTTCATCATGTTCTCTCTTGCATTGATGCTGTATAACACAAAAAGCAAACAAAGGGCCACAAATAACACACAGACATCATACCCCAGTGTTTTCAAAGCTGATGTGGAAAAGTTCTTATCCCTGTCAAAAAAAGACAAAAACTCTTTTTGTCCCTGTCTGGGACAGGGATGAAATGGGAAGGAGCAATCTCCAGCATTCCTAATGAAAGCTTCCTTGGGCCTGGGCTGGGATCACTTGAAGGACATCATCCTTCACCCAGTATTTTGTCCATTCAGCTTGTCAAGAAAATTTCTTCCTCCAAAATGTATTCTGTTAAAGTGTGTTTAATAGTAAAACTTCAAGAAAAGTATGTCAGTAACTCACATTCTTGATTTTCCAGCTAAATAAATTGCAAGACCTTCATCCTTTGCCTAAGATAATTTTAGAGTACCGCCAGGTGAGCTGGTATTTTTTCATGGAATCTAGTTGCATTGAAGCAAAATTTAGCAAGATAGAAAAATATTTATAGTTAAATAAATTACATTGCTCTAGTGAAAGTTCATTCAAATACCAATTTGAAGTCAGTATTCTTAAGACATTTTAAATGTTAATGCTTCTAGTTGTTTTGCTCTATGTTAGATTTTAGCTAACAAGCAACTTGTGCAAGGTCGCAAAGACAACTGGAAAACTTCACTGTTAAATGTGTGTAGTGCTATAAAGCATACCTAGGGCAAAATGTCTATTTTTGAGTTCTGAAAAAATGCTTTGCATAAAGTGAAGGAGATAATTGTTTATGGGCAGTTTTGGGATGACAAGCCTCCTGAAAATCCTAAATGATCTAGTTAGTCTGCTCCCACGTTTAATCATTAGGTTTTCAGTGAATGAGCTTCCAAGAATTTTAGAAAATAAAAAAAAAGTTTAAAAGTGTGGGTTTATGTTTGGTTTTGATGTTGTTGTTGTTTTGGTTTTTTTTTTAATTTGTTTGTGGGTTTTTTGTGTATGTGTGTGATTTTTTTTTTTTTTTTTTTTTAATTTGTTTGTGGCTTTTTTGTGTATGTGTGTGATTTTCATGTGATTTATTGACCTGGGGACATAAGATGTAAAATAATAAATTCCAATAATTCATGTAATAGTATCTGCAAAGCTCTGTCTTTAGGTTATAACCAAGCACTTACTTAACTTACAGGAGTGGGTTAAGCTGTCAGTGAGTATAAATCCATTATTTACTTGGATAAAACTGTCTTTAAAAAAGAAAAGTCTACAAAGATGGTCCATTTGGAAATTAGCATCTTTAATTTGAAAATCCCTTATTTTTATAAGTAAACATTTATCTTAAATTTTATGTGTTTTAGGTTCATAAGATGAAATCAACTTATGTGGATGGACTACGAACGTGCATGAAAAAGGTACAAATATATAAAGTCGCTTGTAAAATCCTAAAAAGATGTGAAATGATTGCAATGTTTACAGTTTAAAAACTTTTATACATGGAAAATTAAAAGTGTTTCTTTTATATTTTCTTGTATTTATTGCAGTGAATTTTTATTACTGATACTTATATTAAATAAAACATAGCTGTGCGTCTTCATTCTTTTTTTTTTGTTTTTTACTTTACTTGATTACAGGGATTCATTTCCTCCACTTGGAATCAGACAGGAACTGTGACTGGCAGACTTTCAGCCAAACATCCTGTAAGTGAGCTTATTGGAAGATTTGCATTTTAATTGAAATGAAAAATGAATATTAGTTGTACAAAATACGTAATATTTTTAAGACAGGAAATGTTTGTTTTCATGCAAGTCTAGCAGTTGCTGTATAGTATCTAAATGGTGGACAGAAAAAGCTTATTAAATGAGTATTTTACTGTAGGACATCTGTTCTTAGACATATTTTGTGTTATCTGTGATCAGAATTAACGTAGTTACCCGAAGTAGAGGAGTAGAAGTGTGAGCTATGCATGTACCTTGGATACTTGCTTGTTATGAATTCTGGTGATCATGAAGCAGTCCTTGTAAAGCATCAGGAAAGTGGGTATTACAGAAAAAAAAAGAAGCACTCTTCTTCTGGAATTTAGCTTCAGGCCTCATGGCAGTAAAGGGCTCAGCTGGCAGTGCTGGTGCTATGGAAGTATTGCTTATATGGCTGTGACACTTGGGCTCTTTGTGCTTCCTCTCTTGTCTATAATGGTCACCATGTACATGTCTGAAATGTGTTTTATTTGACTTTCTGGACTGCTACAGGTTTGGGTTAGCTTCTTTTTTTCCTTTCCACAAAGTGGCCTTTCAAGGGCTTGCTTGAATATATTCTATGATCCCATTTCCCTTGGTGCTTATGACACCCACAAACCTTTGGCTGTAGGTCAAAGGCCTTTGTGTTCCCCTCTTGTCCCAGCCCATGGCTCCATGAATGAGATTTGGTGTGGGACAAGATGGGGCTGCAGAGCTCCAGGGGCTCGAGGCATAGGTGAGAGAACAGCAGAAGAAAAGTGATGACTGTCTGTCTGGGGAAAGTTTCTGTTTGGTTGAACCATGGCCTTTTCTACCAAAGACCTGGCCTCTGGCCCTGTGGGTAACTGGGGACAGATGCAGAGCTGGGACTTGTCTCATAAAGGCTAGAGGAAATCTGTGAGGCTGTTGTCCTTTGTTCTGTGCCCCAAAGTGTTGTCAGTTCCTATCCATGCAGATTTGGGTACTGCCTATTTCTGTGCAGGACCCAACCTTAACCTTCACGAGCACAAATGGCATTAGGAGCTTTCTGCAGTCTTGGAGAAAGGCCATGGTCTTCCACAGCTCTTTGTGGGAGCAGAGATTTACCCTTAACAGTTGTGAGCACTTTGCATGGATGGGCTCATGTGGTTCCTGACAAATCCTGCCTGGAATGGTGACTTTAGAGTTCTGACAGAAACCTGTCCTGGGGGGTTCTCACCCTCACCACACTTGGTTACTTCCTTAGCTTTTCTTTCACCTGTCTTCACAGTTCATGTTTTATTTGCATCTTTCTACCCTCATGGTACATATTTCCATACAATTTGTCATCAAACAATTTATAGGAAGTGCTTATACTTTTTGCTGAGTAAAAATCAGTGTTTAGGATTCTGAATTAACAACAGAATGGGGAAGTGTTACTGCTGCTCTCATTTCTCATGCACCCAGATGGGAAAAAGTGAGAGGAAAAGATGATCATGAAGGTCACAGTTTGCTGAATTCTCTGATGGGAGAAACAGGCATTTCCAAGTCAGAGCTGAACAGACAGCTGTCTTGAAAAAATCACATAAAACACAGAGTGACATTTGGCCCATCATAGTAAAAAGGACATGAAATCTATTTTTCTTAAAAGTTGTTTTTCTTCAAAATAATGCTGCTAAAGTAAGCATCCAGGGTTGCCTAAGGCTGGCTTCTCCTTCTAAGGAAAAACATTGGCATGGCTTTTTTCTTGTTTTAAATGTTTATAGAACTTATACCATCTGTTCCCGAATCATTTATTGATATAGAAAATATACTGCAGTGCCCAGTCACGTTGCTAAGTGTTAAAGGATTGGGAAGATTCTTGCTAGAAATCATAAATATTGGAGATATTTCTGTGGTTACTATGATATTATGTCAAATTTTAGCTGAATTTTTTGCTGAGGCAGTTTATTTTTAACTGTTTTAAAATGCTTTAGCAAGTCATTAAAGCAAAAGATAAGTGTGAATCAGATTCTGTGAGAATTCAAATGGAAAAACATCCCATATTCTGCAGTGCTTCTGAGACATGGGATTCCAAAGAAAGATTTCTTTGTGTTTTGTTTTGTAAAGGTAATGGATCTATCTGTCCTCTTTCCTTTAAGGCATTTAATGGAGTCCAGCAGGGATTTACTTCTAGGTTTGAGGGGAAATGACTAGACATTGGATACAGAGCAGAATTTCTTTTTCAGATAAACTCTGTCATTTTCTTTCAGACAGTTCCACATTTGATATATGGATGATGTATATTTTTGGCTTTATGTGGGTTTTTGTCAATAGATAAGTTTATTCACATGAGTTTTTATGACTTTTGTGTTGTAACAACTTAGAGGGGGTTTCTTAGCAGCACTTTACTTCAGTGCCTCTCCATGTGTTCATCTATTTTAGTTTAACTGTACACTTCATTTCTTCTCATTTGGTTTCTTCCTCTACAAAATGTGTGCTGTATAAGTAATGTGTTTTTCACAAATAACTGTTAATGTATTACTGCTAAACAGGGACACATTTGATCTTGCAGTCTCCTGTTATTGCATCATAGATGTCTATTTGCTACTTTTGGAAAACTTGGGTATCTGAAACCTAAGAGTAAATGTAAACCCTACAAATTATTTGATAATGTATCCATGTGCTAGCTTGTTTTTTTATTCCTCTATGATGGATTGCTTGTGACTATTAGGGGAATTTAATTAGGTTTATTATTTGAATGTGTTATTTTCAAATAGTTTTTGTATAAATGTATTAGTCTTGTCTACATTAGGATGCTTTTTGATTATATTACTCATAGATAACTTTTATCTTATATATATTTATAATGTTCATAAAAGCTTGTTTATGTTCTCCAAACCCACCTGGAAATATCTCTTTTCAGTCTCTCATGTTTTAAAGCAGAAATAAGTCAGGACAAAAGTGGAACAGCATAAACCCAATTAAGATTAAACCCCTTTCCGAATGAAAAGAGAGAAATCCTAACTTGAGCTATAAAGATTGCATAAAATTAGATGTTATAATTTGGTTTAAGATGTAAATTTCAGTGCTAGAATCAGATATTCTGTATTAAGGTTTCTTTCCTCCAGGCTTCTGCAGCAGAGAGAACTGAAATGCTGCTAATGAGTTTATGCTTCTCTACTTCAGAAGATGTTTTTATCATTAAATTGAAAAGCATAAAATGGTGGGCTTCAGGGAGCATTTCCTTCCTTTTAGTAACAAAAAGTTATGCTGAAGATAAATAAAAAAAATTCACCTTCTTGGAGCAAGTGGAAAAAACAAGCATTCCTGTTTCTCCTCAGGAAAAATGCTTTGACGGCTTGTCCAGAAAGGCAAAGAAATAAAATAATATAACCTATCAGTCAAAGAAACATGTTAGCCTATAATTTGGAAATCAGGAATGTAATTTGAAAGAGAAACTAATTAGGACATATGAATGTTAACCTGCTTAAGGAAGGATCATAAATAACCTGAAATATTGCATGTATCTCAATCTCTTCAACAGATATAAGATTTTCTGGTGATGAATGCACAATAGAGAATTGCATGCTTGTTTATTAGAAAATGAGTGTTGCAAGTAGTGTTTGGAATATGAATAATGAATTTACCCATCTGGTTTTCATTCTAAGAGGAGAGACAATCCCTTGAAGTAGAGGCCCCTCTGAGCAATTGCCATCCGAAATTAGTCTGTTCTCTCAATTAACTTAGCAAACCAATATTTCTGATTAGCCATAATGTATCCATGTTATTTCCCCTCTGGGCTGGTTTTTTAGAGTGAAAGATTTTCTAATTTTCTCTGAGATAAAATGGAAATGTCGTTTTGGTGTGGTTTTGGGATTCTGAACAGTATGGATGGGATGCTGCTTGTTTGTCTCCCTTTTGTAGCAGAATCCCAATAGGTTTTCCATTTTGGCATCCCCACATGTGCACTCCTAGCAGGGTGGTCTGACAGAATCGTGCTACCAAAGCTGTTGTGACAGCTCCAGGTTTCAGGCATTTTGTCCAAGGCCTTATTAAAGCTGCAGGCTGATGTGTGCTACTATAAATATTCTTTCTGGAAGTTTGATGTCTGTGGTCACAATTGGATTCTAGCAGAAACAGGGTGTTCTGCAAGGTGTTCCAATAGGGATGAGATTCTGCACTGTCTTGTTTTATCCCTGCCCCTTTCTTTCACAGCTTTTAGAAGGTTTGGCAAAGGCTGGTGCAATGTGAGGAATCAGACGCCAAGTCTGGGAGCAGAGATATGCTTGCATTTTGATTTTTTTTTTAACCCCCTCCCCAGAAATGAGCCAAGGCCTTGGCTGCTTTTGAAACTGCACTGCTAGGAACAAGATTTTTGTGAACTTGTTTTCATACACTGTCCAACGGAGAAGATTATTCACTTAAAATGAACAAATAGTAGGGCCTTGCCTTTTCATTAATCTTGGAGTGTGTTTTCTCTTTTTTTTTTTGAAGTATGTTTATTGGAAAGCACTGGGGACAGAGACATGTCAGACACATTACAGGTTCATATAAAACATCTTGTCTAAAGCTTCTATAATGTCATCTAGGCTAACAAAATCAGTTTTTGGTAAGTATTCCCTAATGTGCGTTTTGCTTGTAACAAGGGTGGGTTGTCTTAACAGATATGAGAATGTGTCTGTGCTTTCTTGGGCCTTTGAATTAAAGCAATTTAAAGTTGTGTTTTCTAGTCAGTACAAACTCCTGTCACTCAGATGAGCTGATATGCTGTTAGAGAAAGCCAGAGTGTGCCTGCTGATTGTTGTGGTTGATTGGTGTTCTCTGAGCATCTTTTGCATTCAGAACATATTTTCGTGCCATATTTCTTTTCAGTATGTTTATTCCAATACTCTTGAGTCATATGGTGGTTATTACTGCACTAATAGCACTAAAATAGTATCTCGTTTTGTGAGTAGAGTTATGATGTTTCTATAGTGTCTTTATAGTGTCTTATTGCTTAGGTTTGTTTTTTTAAAATAGATCTTAATGAAGGCTTCAAGAAACTATATTTACAGTATTGGAAACAGAAATTCTCTATTTCCTCTTACTCATCACAGCTGAAGTTCTATGACATGAAAATTGTACTTAAAAATGAGTGAATGGGCATGTTGACTTTGGTCCAATTACATTTTCAGGATGAAATTTTACACTACCTTAACATTGCAGTAGAAAGTTCTTAGGTATTTGTGTGACAAGTGTGGGTCACGTTGTAACACTCATAGCTGATGCTCCAGAGCATCATCAGGTTGGTTTATTACCCAAATGCAGAAACAAGGTTTGTTGTTTACTCTCTCAGCATCTGCACTACAGTGTCCTTTTCTATGATATATGCACATCTTTGGCATTCTCTGTTGTAATGCTCCTGATTTGTATAGATTCATTTATCTCATGGTGAGTGGGTGTATCCAACACATGGACAACATTTTATAGCGTAATTTGGCTCAGTAAAGCTTGTAGCATCATCTGGGCTGTAATTCTTTAAAACAAGCACTTCAGTCCTGTCCTCATCTCTTCTGTTTGGGATTATCTTTGCATGTATAATTGTTCTGTGTGTTATTTAAAGAAAGGTAATGTGCAACTGGTATAAATCTGCTTCTTTGCAGTAACAGCATAAAAGATACTTGCATTTTGTTTATGCAGGATAAGGTAGTCTGTCATTATTTCTTCTACAAGCTAAACATGAGCACAGAAATAAGCAGAGCAATTAAAACTGGCTGCTCAAAAAGGAAAGATTCTATACAACTTGGGAAAATAGCAGCCAGAGTATTTTTAGCACATTATGAAATATTGACTATGGAGGCTGAAATTTCCTTCACTGTCTTTTAGTTTCTGGCAAAAGAAATTCTCAGAGAAGCTTAGATTTGTAGAAATGGGGAAAAGAATGTTCCTCTAAAATCTTCCTGTGCTTGAGAGTTGACAGTACTGCATCCTTCCACTTGTTTCTTTAAAATCAGAAGATAATATATTTCAATCCAGTATGTATGAATTAAATTGTCAGCACTTGAGCATTTACTGCTTTTGAGTGGCATTGTTAAGGTTGTTGATTATATGCTGATTCATTTTATCCTTTAAATGGCCTTTGCCAGTGATCTTTTGGGAATGCTCCAGGTAAAAGCCAAAGCTATGATCATATTTTAGAAATTCATCTTGGAATACATCTACTGCTACTGCCAGATTATTTTTTCTCTATAATATGATTGCAGCACAGAGCTAACAAGAATCAAAATTAGAATCATCCTTTCTAAAAACCATGTTTTGATTAATGTAGCTTTCCCTAGCTTACAAATTCAAAGGTGTTTTAATGTAAAGTAATTATAGTAATGTCTATTACTGGAAGTATTCTGTTACATGAGTTAATCTACGCGCTTTGGGGTGTTTCTTGGAATCTTATTAAGTCTGATTCCATGTAATCTGAGAATAGTTAAGAGCAATATTAGCATGGAATTTAGCTTGTAAGAAACAATTAGTGTCATTCACTGATAGTCTGTCATAGTCATTGTTCTGCTGCTATTTATCTGTTCACATTTCAGCTCCTGTCTGGGCACTTCTCTTATGCCTGAGGTTGGCATGTGCAGCATCCCTTGATGTCCCCACTGGTCACAGTCACTGGACCTCTGTAAGCTCTCAAGAGTTTCATGGAGCCCATGTCCTGCTGGGGCAATTTTTACTGTCCTCATCCATAAGACATAAGGCTGGTGAATCTTGAGCGATGTGCACAAATACATATGTGATCCTTATATTAAATACCTCTGTGTCTATTTGTTTTTAAGTATTCTGTTAGAACCTCTTGTCAATTGATTAAGATTTTAGAAATTCTGCCTGATGTTTTTTGTTTTGTTTTGTTTTCATATGAAGCATTCCATTAGAGGGAGTTGTAGATATACACTTTAGGAACTACTCAGATCTTGGAGACTTATGTTCTGACAGGACATTTAAAATAAAAATCTCAGACACACATATTATGTCTTGTCTTACAAGCTCTCAAAAGGGGGAAGTGTTACTATATTTCTCTGATGGCTGAATTCCCATTTGCAAGGACGAAATACAGTCTTAACTCAATCTCAGCACTCATTATGTTTTAACATAGCAAAAGTATTCAAATAGTTTATTTTGCTATGTACTCTTCTTATACTGTACAATTGTCTTCCAGTTTTTATCTAAGAAAAAATTAAAATATCTGAGAGGGCTGACAAGAACAGAAATGAAGAATGATAAAAATGGTTTATAGGAAAAGATCAAAAATGAAGTAGATTGAAAGAGACTTGTCCTGGGTTGGACCAGTTTTCACACAGTAGTGACTTCCCAAAGCTTTGTCACTGACATTCCAAGGAAATTCAGGAAAATTATCTCAATAGCTCTACATTCCTATTATATTCATCTTTCTCTGCAGACAATTATTTTTATTTCTGTGTCAAAAAGAGGAAAATTTGCCAATTCTTTATTTCCTCAGCAACCTTTCATAAAGCCTCGGGAAACTTTGTGCAGAGTTTGGATATGGATGTGCTCTCCCAGGTTGGGAACAACAATGGGAAAAAACCAGTGGTTTGTATAAGGGTTGCTGAAGAGGGACAGAATAGGACAGGGTCACCTTGCTGTCACCCCCGTGGCCTTGCTGTCCATAGTTCTCCTGTCCCAGCATGATCATCCACTGGCTCTGGCTCCTGGGAACTTACAGTTAAGGACCACTTCTGCAAAGTCAGGAACAGTCCTTTCCTTGTTGGCAGCAAAGAGACATTACTTAGGTTTTCTTTAACTCCTTCAACCAGCCTCCTGTTCACAGCCTTTTGAGAGGAATTCCCTGCTAACATATGCTCAGTAACTTCCTCAGTATGTGGAACAATCTTGTTTGAGATGCTAAATTTTATCCTTTTCATAAAACAACTGTTACATCTTTTCTTTGAACAGTAAATTCTCCAGCCTGGAAATCTTGTAAATTTTTGTGCAGTTAAGGCCTGGTATTTGTACCTTTGGACAATATTCCCTTGACACTGTTTCCTTTAAAGCTATAGTATGCAGCTAATCTAAAACTGTACAATATTTACTATCTCCAGCTGCCACTCAAGGAGTTATCTCTATGCCTTAGCATTGGTTTTTTTCACTAAAACCAAGTTGTATCCCCTTGGGGTTCATTCCAGAGTTTGAGCTTTCCATATTAATGAATATTAGTGTAATAGAGCTGGTATTCTGTGTATAATTTTCTTTCAGGAAAATGAAATTAAATGAGTAATAAAATGCAGTCAGTTTGTATATGGGAAACAAGAGCAGTCTTTTTCTCTTGAAAGATACAAAGAGCTGTGTATATACAAACTTCCTTACTTGCTGTGCAAAGGTGAAAATTTTTTACAGAAAACAGATTTTAATCAAATCAGTGAGTGAATTTTTTTTCATTTTAAAAATAACTCATCAAAACCTATTTCATGTGCTGCTAAATCTTTATTTCCTGAGATCATTGCCAGGTCTAAATTTCAAGGAATATGGCAAAAAGATAATTAGTTGTAGGAAATCAAACACACTGTTCTTAGAGCCTACTCCCTGAAGTAAGAAGTCATGAATTTTGGTTGCCCATTTTTCCTTCCTCGTGTTCATCTTTCAAAGCTTGTGGGAATTGAATGAATAACTTCTACGTTTCCCACTTATCTGATGTCTAAAAAACCTTGATAATTCTTTGCTGCTGGTAAGGCAAGAGGGGAGTGCTTTACCTTGGATTGATTGTTCTCTGCTGAAAAGTGCAAACTAGTACCAAAAATTAAGGAATCCTTTTCCAGAAGTCTGTATGGTTCCGTGGCTTTTGACAAGGAAAATAGATGTCCTTAATTTTCCACAAGCCACTAGATGGCGATTGCAGACAAGTCAGGATTTGCTAAGGAATGCATGTGTCCATCCATACCAGGCTGGCATTGCTATGGTGACTTTGTTAATTTTCCTGTTTTCTGTGTTTATTGAGATGCATGCCATATTTTACAATTAGATCTTCAGACTGTCTTGAAATTGTGTTTCATACAGAAGTCACAGAAAATAGCTGTTTATTCCTTTAGAGCTATAAATAAATGCTGCTGTGGGCAATAATTAAAAGTGGCGATTTTCCAAAAGTTTTTTTCAAATTACTTTTGCTGTGTATTTTTCAAATTACTAATGCTGTGTAATGAGTGAGTTGCCTGCAATTTTGGAGGTGCCAGATAAATTGAGTGAGTTTGATGTGAGTGGCCTCAGGACTCAACATTTTCATTCTGTATTGCAAAGATGCTCTTCTAGGAAGGATGCAGTTTTCCTTGCTAGTTCTCCAGTAGCTTTGGCCTTTAACAACAGAGCAAGTGAAGTATTGATGGTTAAGGAAGCAGTTCACTGAACCTGTGTTTAAATTTCTTCTCAAACTGATTAAATGAGATGTGAGAGCACCATTTATAACCAGCTGTAGTCCCATGTAGAACAACAAAAGACAAAGAAGAAAAAGGAGTGAGAAAATTTTCAAGAAGCAAATAAAGTGGAGGGAACAGTAAAGAATAAAATTTTTTTTTTTTTAAATAGCAATTAGAAATTATAAAAAGAAAGCAGTTAGTAATTTGGAGTGTAAAGCTCAAAGGAGTTGTTATCCACCTATCTATTAGCATTGTAAAGAAGTCTGGTCTTACACACCAAAGTCTTACTTCTGCTTTAAAAGTATTCCAGTGCTAGTCATCAAACAGATGCTGTGGATTTAAAAGCTTACTTTGTGTTTCATTGTGTAGAGCTGAGTTGGTGTTCAAAGAGAATAGTTGTGGCCTAATTATTCTAATAAACTTTCTGGAGAAGAAGTTGCTAAGAGAAACCGCAGGAACTTTTGACTTGTAATGCTTCAGTTTTAGCTGGAGTGCTATATTTCATGACAGAAACTAGAATTTTGCTGCTCTGAACTTTTTTTCAAATGGAAAAGAAAATCTGTGTATTTCTCAAGTATGAGGAAATAATTGGTTTCCTGCAGCAACATCTATTAGAGCTGTTAAATCTTACAAGATCACAGTCCCAGTAAATTTTATTGTTTACAAGAAACACAATTGGCTTTTGCTATTTGTTGGCACTGGTAGCCACTGTAAAACAATAATTAATTCCTTTATTTTGCTCTGGTGTTTGGCACTGTGCCTCACTAACAGCAGGTGGATTGGTGACCACATCGAAGGATATGTTCCTGATAACTTTACCTGGTCCAACTCCTTCCTTCTAGCTGTTTGGTCTAACTCCTTGGCTATTTTTTAACTTCCCTTGTGACACATCCATCCTGTATACATTTATGAATGGATATTCTTATCTTAGCAGTAAGTTTTGTCTCTGTTCTTATTTTTAAGTAAGGTCTTAGAACAGTGAGGGAATTAGTCAGAATCAAATGCCCACAGAATAGTCAGCAGCCACCTCTGTGCATTTGCATTTGTTTCAGTAACTACCTGTTACATTTCTTTGTTCCCCTCCCTGCAGTTTGTAGGGCTTCAGAATGACATATTCCATAAAGCTTTAGAAATGCAGATCTGGGTAATTTTAGAATAATAAGCCATTTTCCAGTTTAAAAAAATAACTCTATCTTACAACTATTGAAGCCTTTGTGTACAGACATGGATGTGTATTCTGAGAGTCACTGGGGTTGACTGAGGTTACATGTTCAAAATAACAATTTATGCCAGTAATCATGTAAATGGGGAGGAAGAGAGATGTAGGGGTTAGCTGAATCCATGTAAAAAACTGAAAGGGGAATCAGAATATAGGAAATAGGAACAACAACCCTACTTGATGTAGAGTAAGAGATAATTAAAATGCACCACCAGCCTCTGTGATTATCCAATATATGTCTGTATACTGTAGTCCTTGGAAAGAACTGAAATAGTATGCTGGTTTTAATCTAGGAAGGAATGAAAAGATCAGCAGCAAATGAAGATGTAGAATTTTGGATACAAAAAATAGAAAGCTCAGCGGAGTTTAACTGACTGAGAAGAACTCATAGAGCTGAGAAACTGTTTGTTTGATTTTGATTAGGTATTGTTTCATTGATAATTCTACTCTCCTTACATATAGTGATTTTCCTTATAGATTAGATCATCATTTTTTGAGGCTTGAAGCTGTGTTTCTGAGGCTTTAAGAGAGACACCCAAAATCCATCAGTTCTGAGCCTCCTTGCCAAGACTGCTGGAGATTGTCTATTGAGGATTTGAGTATCCCCAAGGGTAGTGCTTTCAGAACTTCTCTGGGCAGCCTGTTCCAGTGTTTGACCACTGACACAGCAGAAAAGTTCTTCTCCATTCAAGTGGAATTTTCTGTAGTGGTTTCAGACTGTCACCTCTTGTCCTGTCATTGGACATCACTGAGAAGAACCTGGCTTCATCTTTACATGCTCCCATCAGGCATCCTGAGTAGAGGACAAGGATCAGTCTCCTGGCCTGCTGGTGATGCTCTTCCTGATGCAGCCCAGGATGCTGTTGGCCTTCCTGAGCACAAGGGCTCATTGCTGGCTCATGTTTAGCTTGTTCTTCACCATGACCCACAGGTCATGTTCTGCAGAGCAGCTTTTCAGACTGTGAACCCTATGGGACCCTCACTGCCCATTTCTCCACGTGCCTGAGGTCGCTCTGAATCACTTATCTGCCATGTCAAGCACTGCTCAGGGTTTTGGATTGCCTGTCAAGCACTGCTCAGGGTTTTGGATCACCTGCCATCTTGCTGAGGTTGCATCAGTCCTGTTATCCAGGTCATAGATGGGGGTTTTGGGCCTTATCTGCTCCAGCAGTGACTGACCATGAGCTGGTCTTTGTGCCACTCACCAAAGCCCTTTGGACCTGCAGTTCAGCTGGGTTTCAGTCCACCTCACTGTCCACTTATCTACCTTGTACTTCAGCAGCTTCTCTGAGGCTTTTATGAGTGAGTGTTTTGAAAGCCTTGCTGGAGTCAAGGTAAACAACATCTGCTGCTCTCCCTGCATCCACAGAGCTGGTTACTGCATTGCACAAGGCTGCCCTTGGTTAAACATGATTTCCCCATTCTAAATCCATGGTGACTACCCCACATCATCTACTTGACTTTAATATGTTTGCAGATGTTTTCTAGGTTTATTTGTGCCATCATCTTCCTGGGAACTGAGGAGAAGCTCATTGGCCTGTAGTTTTCTGCATGTTTCTTCTTGTCCTTGTGGAAGATAAGAGTGACAGCTGCTTTCTTCAGAAAGCTCCCCTGATCATCACAGCCTTTCAGACATACTGAATCTGGGATTTTGGCTTCATCTATCCTTCTATCAGCTGGAAGATAATTTTGGTTTACAGTGTTGTTTTTATATGTTTTTAATTTTTTTAAAAAATAATGCTAGAATTTTTGTGTTAAATATCTACTGGAATAGCTTAATCTTTTTTTTTTTACCCTCACTCAGAAACAGTGAAGTATTATAATAGTTAACTTCCACACCAGCTTTTCCACCACACCTTTTCAAGCATTCCTTCTTGTCTGTTGGAACATGATTTTTCAGAGAGGGCAATTTTGTTTTTCCGTAACTTCTAACAAGATGTGGATACCCTTTTCTAACAATAAGGGTAACATTCACATCTCAGATTGGATCTCTGAAGGTGTTTTCAGAAAGACTTGAAATGCACACCTAAGAGCAAAACTACAGGCTGTATTATGTAGTAGTCCAAAGTTGTGGCGATCATGTGCCTGAGCCACATTAATTTTCCACTTTTGAGACAGTAAAACAGTCACCTGACTCAAGCAGAGAAAAACTTGATATTTGGAAGACTGTTGATGAGATTGTGTCCTTATTTCTCTATTCCTTTAAATATTTGGAGCAAATTAATCTCATAAAATTTGATCTAAATCTCAGGATACATCACTGGATAATCCACTGTAGATTCCTGTTTTTACTGGCTGTAGAGATTCTATACAGCTTGTTTAAACCAGCAAGTTGCCTAAAATTAATTAATCTAAAATTAGATGAGAGGGATGTGCTAAACTATTTCAATACCTTAAAGATGAACATTAAAACTCTCATGTTTCTTGAGTTACCTCTTTTCTGAAGATCTAGTCAAATGATGAGGTGTTAACTGATTTACAAGTGAAAAGACATTTTGCACTTGCAATTACTTACTGGTGCTTTCCAGAATTATTAATAACACTTTTAAAATTGAGTTGAAAGTAGACTTTGTTCATATGCTCTCAATGTAAACAAGATAGCAACGTACTGATTGATATTTACATTGTTGATAGATTTTAAAATACTTTTTAAAATTCACTTTGTTCAGTATTTTGAAGTTAATGAAACAAGGAAAAATGTCAGTGAGAGTAACTATAAACAATTTTAACCTGTGCTGGAAATTACCTGACTCAGTGCATGCCACAATACCAGTGTAGAGCCAAATGAAAAGCCCCTCTCCATCCTTTGTTAGAATGTTTCTATAAGTCAGAATTAAAATGTATTTTTAATGTTTAAAATTAAGTTCCCGCGTTCATTCATGTCCAGGTACATAATAAAGGAGTAAATGTTCTGAATTTCTGAGCATCTACTAGATTCCATGGCCACTTGGACTGCATATTATCCATATGAATGAGCACTAGTTCTCCCCAGCTTGTTGTTAGTGGAAATCAGTAGTTGCTAACGGGAGTGCTAGTTTTGTGTACAGATTAAACAACCACTTGCTTCAAAAAATCATTTTAAAATATGCATTACCATCAGCATTGCCACAACTGTGGTTTTAACTGTTTCAAAAGCTAAAGAATAAGATACTGCAGTTGGCAAGTGTTTCTTCTGGGTATTGATGGACCAAGAGCAGTGTTGCTAGTTTTTACCCATTCTGTGAAAATATTCTGTATTTTGTGTGGTAGTTTCCTATCTCTCTCTGTAGGGTGCTGGGGCAGGTGTTCAACTTGAAGACATTTAATTGTAGATCTTTAAGGGTGGTACTAATACTAGGAATGGTACTGTTGTGGTTTGGAGGTTTTGTTTTTTTGCTTCTGCTTTAGATTTCAATAGCTTTTGCTGTCTGATTACATCCCTCTTAAGTTTAAAATAACAATTTTGAGTTGAAAATTGCATAGAACGTGATCATTCTGATTTGGAAATTATATAGCACTATTCCCACTCTCTGAACTTTCAGTATTGCATAATATTAGTATGTTCATCTAATTCCTGATCCACTTGCAAATTAAATACATGGAATGACAAAATCAGAGCTTGATACATATTCTCTTGTTATATGTTGCTTTTCTAGACAAAGAGGCATAATGACTCAAAATAACAGGAAGGAGTTCTCGTGTGTATCTTTGATGCTTTACTGGAGGTGTATGAACCCAGATCTTGAAAAAAAAAAAAAGATCTGCTGCTGATCCTAGACCTGTGTGTTGGTTAATAAAATTATCTCTAGTTTTTAATCTGGACTGATGTGCTGTAGACAGTTAATGGTTCCTTATTTATTTTATCATGCATTTCAAAAAAGTGGGAATAGATACTAGAAAAAAATCCAAGAGGCTGAAGAACATTCAGTTCCTTTAGCCTGCAGGCAAGATTCACATGTGTTCTTTTCTCAGGCAATATAACTAAAAGATACAGGTTAAAGCAAGAAGAAAATTATTTTTTATTGGATTACTAATTACCTTCTATGGTGCATCCAGAGATTAGGCTTTAAAATGGCCACAAGTGAGTAATTGTTCTTAGAATCTTCCAATTTTCATGGAAGAGTAAATATTCAAAAGTGTATACAGATGCAGAGTGTGAAGCTTCCTTTGGAAGGCAAAGTGATTAATCTCTCTTATTATATGGGAAAAACTTGTTGGCACTAGTATCACTAATGCTGGTAATAAACTGTTCCTGAACATATTTTCATAAATTTGCACTTACTAAGCATTTTTATTCTTCCTGTTTGTAGAACATTCAAGGTATCTCTAAACATCCAGTTACAATTACAAAGAAACAGTACATAAAAGGTAAACTGTGTTTTTATTAAGATGAAAAGGCAGTTTTATCTAATTATTTTACTGTGTGGTATTATATCTTGAAGCAAGCTGATAGGTCCAGCTTTAAATATCAGATGATCAATGCTTTGTTATACATAGCATTTAAACCAATTACTTTTTCTGGTTGTTCCTGAAAAAAATATTTGGTGTTTCAGCACTGATTTAAATAGTTATAAGCTTTTAGATTTTTTTGTTTCCCTCACTTTTTCCAAATGAAATTATGCATCTTAAATACCTTAAATATCCTAGGGATGATTTTGTGTGTGTTCAGCTCATAAGGCTTTGCCTGAGTCAATGTTTAAGCTGGGCCATTTTAATCATACTCACAACTAAACACCAATAGTTAGAAGTGTTGTTTTTCATAACAGATGTGTTAAGGCAGATGATTTAAGGCAGATAATTCAGAGAGAATCAAAGTGAAGTCTAGAAAAGCATGAACCAAAGCTGGGCAGTGCTGCTCAATGTTTCTCTGCTAAGGGCAAGCTTTGCCTTTTCACAGCTTTTCACTCCCTGTGTTGGAAATAATACAGGTCATTAAGCAGGAGGTTAGGGAAGATAATGTAAAATTTTGACAGCAGTTTTATTTTATCTACATGAGTCATTTTTATAAGTATTTTTCAAAAGTTGTTATTAAGAACTGTGTCAGCAGGGGCAGCATAAACCTGAGGTGCTGGGCATAACTGTAGCACATGAAACTTTCTGGAGATTTTGTTAATCATCTTATATGCTTCTCAAAAATGTATTTCTTAATTTTTTCCCATATCAAGAAACATTTTTTTCCTATTTTCTTCACTTTTATGCTGACCAGATTCTGTTGCATTTCAAACCACCATCCCTCCCTACACTATGTCAAGTGATATTCCCTGGATGCATTCAGTTTCCAGTACCTTGTGTTAGTGTTTCATCATATTATTGGGGATTTCTGTCATTACAATTTGGATGCCTGTGACTGCTGTATATTTTCAATATTATATTCCTCTACCATCTGTAACTCAGAATTTGGTTATTAACACATTGCTGCAGCATGTTCAAAGATACAAAAATACACATTTTTACTTTGTAGACTAGATATTTCGTTATGAATGTATCCTTTATTAAGTGAGCTGTGACTAATGTTAGTTATTATATATATTTGGTAGCTTGTGTTTAGGAAAGGGTTTGGATTTGAGAAAGGAAGTGAGCAGTACTGCAAGGATGGTGGAGATAAAGTCATACATGGCTGATATAGTGAAATAATTGTGATGCTGGCAGTTGGTGCTCTGCTAGTTTGCTTACACTGCCATTTCTGTGGTGTTAGCTGTGTATTTGGTATAAAACCTTCTATGGTTTGCAGCACAGTATTTTTGAACTGGTGTTTGGGATTAAAATGTATATCTCCTCTCTAGGAAAAGAAGAGGACATAATAACTATTTCCCCAAGAACACTGTTTGTTTCAAAAAAAGGATGTACATTTTTAGCAGCAGGTAAGAGAGAGTGAATTACTATTCTCATACATATTAATATTCACAGTTTTGTCATGTCTTTTTCCCCTCTCCTCTGGATGACATATTTTACAAGGCTGTCAAATCCCTTAGTAACAATTAATATTGTTATATGATGTGTGTTCCTTATTATGCTTTGGAAGTGGATGATGTTTTAGCCTTGTGAGTAGAAACAGTTAATAAGATTCATTGACACACGAAGATAATGAGGGATTGAGACACTTTGTGATCCATAGCTAGAATATAGCATCATCAGGATGAGTTTCTTATAGGCATCTGCCTTTTTTGAGAATGAAGAAATGATTGAATACTCCAGGCTTACATTTTAATTTGTGATAGTCTGGTTAAAATGCAGGTATGCCTTTATTTTAGAGCAATAGATGCATTTTAACACTGTTTTCTAGACTTTTCTCATATTGAGTTAAGGATCCTTGCTGACTTATCATCTGAGCCAGAACTTCTGAAACTGTTCCAAGAACCTGAAATCACTGATATCTTTTCTACACTGGCTTCTCAGTGGTAAGATTAAATGTTGAATATTTCAATAGTAATTAGACAAAATAGTAAGAATAACCTAAGCTATTGTATTACTGCATAATGATAACAAAAGACAGTATTTTGTTACAATATCTATTGTTCATGCTATTTTAACACTCTGAATTCCCTTCTGTCTTTCTGAGCCTTCTCTTCTCCACATATCAAAATGCTGCAATCCAACTGGCCAGTAAAAGCCTTGTGGCTAAAGCTGATGCAATGATATGTTGTGAACAGTGGCTGCTAATCATGTCCTCTTTCTATTATTTTTACCAATTCTTTTAAAAAATCCAGAGCAGCACTTAGAGAGGTTGTCCATCTGAAAAAACAGAACAGCTTTTCTCAGTAAAAGTAAAAGCATTTTTGAAATTTACTTAGATGTCCAATAGAAGTATTGGAATCAAATTACATCTATTTAAGAAACAGAGACAAGAGCTTATGGGATTTCTTTTCAACTAATAGGGTTTAGTGCTTCCATATTCTGGAATAATTTGGAAAAATTGCTACCCCAATAATTTTTTTAAAAGCAAATTTAAAAATCTCCATATCTATATAATTATTTACTGATCTCTTCAGTATGCCAATTAAAATATGAACTATCAAAAAAAGAATATTAGTAATTTAGCTGTTGAAGGTATTTTATATTGTTGTTTATAGCATGGTGATGCCTAAAAACCTCATTAGAGACTGGGACTCTGTTGTACTCAAAAGTGCATGAGCATTCAATAAGTGCCAGGATAGATGTCAAGAAACCTGTTTCAACAGATAGGTCGGAAAAACATTGAATAAAATGCTGTGGCATAAATCTGTTTGAATAGACTGAAATTCATGTAAATATTATGTAATTTGCTTATTTTCTTTTTCTCCCCCTCTCTTTTATCTTTTCATCTCCATTTTAGTTGGAATATTGTTAGCTGAAAATGACAGCAAAAATACCTATGATTGATTGAGCTCAATTCTCATCCTACAGTTTCTAAATTTTTGCAGGCATAGTCTTCCAAACATGGTATTTCCTACACACTTCCGTAGTTCACAGAGTCTTAGAATCCTGGAATGGTTTGGGTTGGAAGGGACCTTAAAGATCATCAGGTTCCAGTTCCCCTTCCATGGGCAGGGACACCTTCCTGTATCCCAGGTTCATCCAAGCCTCATCCAGCGTGGCCTTGAACACATCCAGGGTTGGGATATATTTGTTAATATGCTCTGAATTTGTACAAAGAAACAAAATGGAACTCACATTATATTTATTCTGCTACCAACAACTGAATCAGTGCTTGAGACATGTGCATTCTGGGAGAACAAAACTCCAGACCACAAACATTCCACTGAATATATCTATGGAAAGATCACCATTCTTTTAGAGTTTCTTAGAAGCTTCTCTTGATACTGTAATCAATTCTTAGCTCTAACACGATATCGCTGGAACCTCATGATGGAGTTAAATCCTTATTTTAGTTTGATGATTTATTGGAAATGTATGCATGAAGATGAGTCAAATTTTGTCTCAGCTCTGGGCACTGCTCCAGAAATACCATTCTATTCAGCAATCTCATGGCTCTTGGCAGCCGTCAAGCTCTTGCAGTTGCTTCACGGTAACTTTAAATTTAATGAAATATTACAGGCAAATATTTTTATCAGACAGAATTGTCATGGTGTGTCTACAAAATCATTACATAATGATTCTGCTGACTCTACTCTCAAGCTTCAGTAAAGCTAATGCTTGGAAGAAACTTTCTATTGAATCTATTAGATGACTTATGAATCACAGAAACACAAAGGGCGTGTTTAATCTCATCTAACCTTGGACATCTGTCACATACTTGGAGAGATTCATTTGGCTGACTGCTGATATGCCCTGTGTAATAAGATCAGTTGCACAATAAAAGTGTTGAGTTCTCACCATTGAGAACAAAGTATGTCTGGGGTGGCCAGCTTAAATGTAGACATCTGTATTTGTTCTGACAAATTGAATTCCTCCTGTTGGGTCAGTTCCTACTGAACTCATCTTGGATTTTTGAATGCTGTCCTTTATTTCTTTGGCACTAAAGAGAAGATATAAAATTATAGGCTTCACAAATGCTTTCTCATTCTGGATATTTATTCATCTTTCATAGTCTGCTATTGATAAATAAAATCTTTAGAGCCAAAAATTAGTCAATTGTCTTTATTGTAGTTGATTCTACTCACATTAGAATCAATTATGAGAAGAGCAAAATAAACAACAAATATTTTATCTCTTCTTGGTCGTCTGGTTTTCTCTGAGTCTTAATCCTTTAAAATCTGTGCAACTGATACACCAATGGGCATAGCAAATGTTTTGTTCTGTTTGAAGGAATTGTATGTTGTTACTATTTGTAAATCTTTCCTTACGTATTTTGTACAATTGGAAGAACCTTTACAAAAAAAAAGTTTTTTCTCTAGAAGACCTATAAAGAATGGATTAGTTTCTGAAGCTCCCTCTCCAAGGACAAAAAATTAGGTGAGTGTTAGTATCTAGTAACATATCAGCTTCTGAATGCATGTCAGGTGGTATCTTTTAGCAGGTTTTCTGTATCTAAAAATCCTTAGACTGATAAATATTAAATCATAAATAGAGAAGAATACATTACTGGATAGAAATCTGAGCCACACTCCAGAGTCCAGCCAACTTTTGTATCAGTTTATTCACTTATTTTTTCTAAACTTCATGACTTCTTCACTGAAACATAACTCCATTCCTTAGCTGCCCTTCAGACTAAAGCCTTCAATCTGAAATCCAACCTTTTTTAAAACTTTCACAGGCTTTTTATAGCATTTGGCAGGAAATACACATGGGTGGGCAGTTTCTGCAAAGCGGTGAACTCTCTGAGTTCCTGATTAAATTAAGATCTCTCATGTATAAAAGCTTTCCTTTCATGATTTGGTTAGGTATTCTGTGCTGTGACTCAGCCTATCTCTGGTGCCTTAGAGATGCATCTCTCTTGGAACCCTGTTGGATCCATGTTTCTGCTAAACATCATTCATATGGAATCTTTACCCTGGTCAGCAGAGCAGGTAGAGGTGTGTAAGTGTGTGTCAGCCCACACTGTGTCTGTGCATGGCAGTAAAGGGCTGAGTGGAGATATTAACTTCCAAGCTAAAATTCAGTCATGTGTAACACACTACCCAAACCACCAACCCCAGTGAGAGGCAAGGCTCCTGCCAGGCTGGGCTGGGGTCTTGTGCTGCTCTGGTGAGCTTGCAGAGACAGCTCCTTTCAGGAGTAACTCAGCTCCAGCACTCTGTGCTTCCCTGCTCTGTGCTCAGCTGTTTGCTGGAGACACTGCTTGCTGTAGAGTGTTTTTGGAGTATTGTGTATTCCTTTTGGCAGAACTGTCTTGAACTGGCTATTCACCTAAAACTATCAGAAGCTGCAGTTAACTTCCACAGAACCACAGAATGGTTTGTGTTGGATGAGGCCTTTAAAGATTATCTAGTCCATCCCCTTGCTATGGGCAGGGACATCTTCCACTAGACCAGCTTGCTCATGTCTGCCTTGCACAGCCAATATATTTTGGTCATCTAACATAGTTACCCCAGCTAAAACTATGATAGAGATTTTGATGCTCACTTGTGTATGCTTAGTGCTCTTCCTCTTGTGCTGTGGTCATAGGGTATTATCAAAATTATCTTACAGGGAGTCCTCTGTTATGTCCTACAAAGAAAAAGCCTTAAAGGCAGGTCAACACCTGCTATTACAACACCAAGAGTGCATTAGTGACGCACTGAACACATGGCAAAGTTTCAAGGCTTGCCTAAACTTTTAAAAATTCATGATATAATGGATTCTAGCTACCTGCAAGTTCACCTTGTGTTATGTTGCCTTGATGGCCTGTGACAGTCATAATCCTTTTATATCCAAATCATCATCCCAGTGCTGAAGGTGACGAGAGCTGTCCTGGCAGCTGTCTGACCAGCCAAGAGACCCAACTGCTGTTAGGCATCCCAATGACAACAGACCTCAGTGTGAACTTTCTCTCACTGCTTTGACTTTTACAAAATAAATGAAAAATTAGTAATTGTGTTTAAAATGCCGTTGATGTGGTATCTTAAAATCACTTTCAAAAATAGATGCTGAAAAATGAGTTTAGTCTTTTAGGTAGTCTGCACTTTGCAAAATTAAGTGATTCGGGGTGTAATGATTACCTGTCTCTTTCAAACTGTTCTATTTTACCCTTCTCAGGAGGGTTGTTCTTCCATCATAGTATATACTCATATTGACAACATTGAGTCAAAAACCAGAAAAAGTATCATGATTTAGCTAAGCATTTAAACACATCATAGGATAATGAGTTTCATATATGGGTTTCATCATGTCTGACTTCTGCCCACTTTCCTGCCTGAGTGCTTTTTTGAATTGGTATAGCACTGCTTCAGAGTATCTATGATTGGAGCATTCATCCATACTTAAAATATTTGGGTTAGTCCTTTCCTTTGTTTCTTTAGAATCTGTCTCAGACAACTGGAGATCCCCAGTAGTGATGAGGTTCCAGTAGAGCACCCTCTATTAAGGGTCCTGAGAGCAGCCTGGCCATACAAATGCAGCTCTGTTATTTATGGCTCTGAACAAGCTTAGTCAATTTAAGCTTGAAGATGTTGTCACAGTGATCAACTATTGCTACAGATATTCCTAATAGCTGCAAAGTATATTTATGTTCCATGTTTTATGTTCTCAAGCCTGAAATAGAACACTGATGTGTCTGTCATAATTGGCCTAGCAGATTTATGAGAATATTGTGCCCTTTCTAAATTATAACTTTGGACTAAGATGGTGAAACATGTAGACTATATCCTCACAAACCAAGAGACTCAGAGGAAAAGACCCTGTAAATAGATTTGTTACAAATGGATTTAAGTGAAAGTACAATACTCCTATATCCAGAAATTTAGGAAAGGGAATACCCAGGTGATTTATAGTCTCTAGGGATAATACTAACATATGAAATAAAGAACATTCTCTTGACCACATTATTTCTCTGAGATTTAATAATATTTCTAGATTGTTTGTATTGATTTACTGTTATCTTCTGATGGTAAATATACCTTTTCTTTAGATTATATTTGCTATTTGGGAAGGGGAGAAATTAACAAAGATATTTAGTAAGTTGTTACAGTATGATCTATTTGCAAGCATGAATTTATTACTGCTATAAACAGTGAATTTTTAATTGTGTGAGAGCAGAAAGATAATTATCCCTGTGCACAAATTTTCCCATGCAGTGATAAATTACCTGGGTATTTTCTGTCATATATTCTGTGCTATAGATTGTCTGTAGATCCAGTGTAATGATACCCAAGTTGCTCTATGCCTCAGAAAAATGCCTTTTATAGATAACATGGTTAAACAGCTGTACTCTAATTCTTTTTCAGTACAGAAATCAGAGAACACACGAGTTTGCCTGTATGTAGTGAGTTTTCCTTAAATTCTAAAAACTAAAAGAATAGGAGAGTAGAGAAATTTAAATAATCTCTATTGAAAATACTTATGTATAGTAGAGAAATAGCTCTGATACTGTTCAGTATACAGATTTGCTATAATAATCTGATAACTGCTGCCATTCCAGTATGAAAATGGGTATCCTCTTTTAAGTATCAATTTCTTGCTCTGAACTGTAATTTAACCTGTACATATAAGTCCTGATGGTGAATTGAAGTAACAAGGTAGGTAGTGCATACTCTTTAAGGGTGATATTTGCTGTGATTATACCAATGAAAGGATGATTTGTGGCAGTTCTGTGCAATGCTTACACTCATGGCAGTGTTTGAAAGAAGGCTGGAGAATTTGATAGTGGTCTAGTTGCTCCTGTTTCACACTGAGATCTGAGTTTTGTAAGATCCAAACCACAAAATACTCCCTTCTCTCTCATCTGTCATCTGTTCCCTCATATTCATGCTATTAGTGCTTTCTTTTGTGTGGAGATGGAGAGCAGCATGAATACCTGTGCTCCTTCCAGGTATTGAATTTACCTTCTCGTAAGTACTGGACATAATAATTGTTCACCTGACTCTGTGGCTTTCAGAGAGTTTAAAAAAATGGCTCCAGAGAAGAGGACATATCTCATTATGTCTTTGTAGCCATGGCAGTTTATATCTAAAATAAAGAAGTGTGTAATTATCCTGGAATTCCAAGGGATTTATAAATTCTTTACCACCAATCATTTTGAAAAACATTTCTTTCCATTTTTATAGCATAGGCTTGGTTGGTTGATGCTTTTAAGACATGGAAGGATCTTTAGCTTATACTATCCATGCCACAATCAAAGAACCTGAACACTTAATTTCAAATAACCTTGGGAACTGCAGACTTTATAAAATGTTCTGAACATGAAAGTCCATCTCTCCTCAGCTGAAATTTCTGTGGTATCATGGTGATATCTGTTCTGAACTATTTTGTTAGAGACTGACATGCTGGTTTTGGAAATTACTGAAGAAAAAGCCTAGAGAGAAGCAAAGCACAGAATTACTTGAAATTAGCATGTTGAAAGGAGAAAAGGCTTTTTGGTATGTTATTGGTCTGTCTTTTTTTTTTTTTTTTACTAAGTTCAACCATCCTTGAATAAAAAGACGACAGTGCAGGAAGGTTTGGTTTGTTCTTTGCAGAATGTCTTCCTGCAGGAAGACATTTTTATTTCTTTACCACCTGCAAAGCAGGGGGCTCACAGAGCTGATTATATCCAATGATGGCCAGGTGAACCAAATTGTTGCATACTGGCAGTTGCTTTTTTTTTTTTTTAATAAGTTCAACCATCCTTGAATAAAAAGATGACAGTGCAGGAAGGTTTGGTTTGTTCTTTGCAGAATGTCTTCCTGCAGGAAGTGTGGAACTGTATTTCTTTACCACCTGCAAAGCAGGGGGCTCACAGAGCTGATTATATCCAATGATGGCCAGGTGAACCAAATTGTTGCATACTGGCAGTTGGTCTGGTAGGAACTGTGACAAAATAGGGACTCTTGTTTTTCCAGCCTCTTGGCAATTCAGGATACTTCCTGACAATAGCTCTATCTGCTGATGCCCAGCTGAGTTCTGAAGAACACAGGAAATAAGCAGGGATATTTTGGATATTCCTGAAATTAATCAAAATAAGTTCTCATGGGCTGAATCATACAAAAAGGTAACTGGGTCTGTTTGAAAAAGATAAGGTCAAGTATGCACAAATGCTTGGTGGTAGGCTGACTAAATATATATACACCTGCCCATATCCATTTCATATGACTTTGTCTCAAATACATTCTTTGTATTAAATAGATTAAAGATTAATCCTCCACAAAATAGTATTTTTTCAGGTTAATTCATATAACTGTGTGGTATAGCAGATATGGAATTCAGTTAGGCTGCCTACTCAAATAGTAAGAGGAAAGGCCAGTTAATCAGGGATAAGTTAAATAGATTTCTGGGAAGTGAGCACCACATCTGCAGATGAATGGTTTTTAAACAGATATGAATATTTGTCCTTCTATATTAATTTTATGAAAATATTATCAACAAGCTTGAACAGAGTCATTATTAATCAAGAGACGTCACCTGTGTGTTTGTTAGGTGATTAAGGAATAATTAAATAATCATGCTTATCCAGGTGGATTTTTACTAAGGAAATGGGAGGAGCTTTAGCTCTCCTGTCCCTATTAGCAGACATAGAGTTACAAGAGGCAGCCACAGGGTTATACAGCTCCCTTCACCCCAAGCAGAGCTCTTTTAGTTTTTTCTTTGCCTAAATAGTGAGCTATTTAAGGTTTAAGGTTCTTAGAGCCCCATATTTGTCTCAAGATTTTTTAGATAATCCAGGCTATTTCATACACTTTCAATCTTCTAGGACGTGGGGTTTCTTGGGTTCATTTGTTTCTCCACTTTTTATGAACTTAATGTCAAGTCTGAAATGGATTCGCTTTAATTCATTTCACTTCATCCATTGTAAAATGGCAAAATCTTTGGTTTTGGAGTTGAAATAAAGAGACATTCCATGCCACTGAGCACATATAAAATTTTGCAGCATTAAGACAAGTTACAGTCATGTCTGCTCTTTACTGGGAGTATTTAGGGTTACTTCTAGAAACCTTTGAAGACAGTGGAGAAAAGTTTCCTGTGTGTGCATGGCAGCCCCCTTAAATAAATCAGTAAGTGTAACTGAGCATCTCTGCTGAAGTCTCTCTTGAGAAGTGTGTGGCTGTTGTGATCCTTCAGCTCTGAAGTCTGCTTCTGTAACTCAGCCTCTATTGATTCACTGTAAATCAGGAGCTCCTAAACTCAGTGCTGCCTGCTAGGACACTCACCAAGGTTTAATATAACATTTCTTTTATTATCATTTACGTGGCTGGTTTTATAATCCTGTTACAATTTTTAGTTAGTTTTAAGGCTTCTACTTACTTTCCTTTGGTGAAACAGATTCTGAAGAAGCATTTTTTGCAGTATATGTATAATGCCTATTCTGATCAATAGCTAAAATATCTTATCTTGTACCTTTATTTAGACTGATACTGGTAAAAAATGTGGAATCAGTAATTTGTTTCTTATATGCTTTTAAGAGAGACACAATTTCAGTTTGAAAATCAAGTCACATATTCCAGATTCATAAAGAGAAGTACCTGTACATAGAACACAGGTTCTATGTACAGGTACTTCTCGTTATGTATCTGGTATTTAATAACTTGTTTGGTAAAAAAGTTGTGAGTGAGGCTGTACCACCTGCAGCTCCTGCAGCTGCTGTATGTGTTAAAAGGGGAAGATGTTCAGTTTGCCTTCTCAGTATCAGAATTTTGAAATATTTTAAGCTCCAAGTTCAACACTTCATGGGTGTTGGTGTGGAATATTTTAACAGTGTTGCTTTTGCAGCAAACAGATTTCTACGTGTTTTGAAAGCTCCTTTGCAATAGTTGATATTAATGAAATGTAACACTTGTCTTGCTTTGCACTCTGACAGTCTATATGACAACCTGTGGAAATTTCACCTTGTACTTTACACTGCCTTGTAGAAGTGCAGCTGTGGCTTTAGTTTAGACTGGCAGATAAAGCAGAGGGAATAAAGTCTTCAGAAAGCATAATGGATTTTGGTTTTAGAAGCTTTAAATAAAACAGGCAGCTAACTAGAAGTTTAAGCAGACAGCTTAATTTTAGGTCACATTGGGAGCTTATTGTTATTGCACATTAAATGCTTTCTTAACCTTCTAGAGTAAATGAAAAATAAAGTTTTACAATTGCCACCACCACAACTAACACAGAAAGTAGAGAGAAAGCAAGCTCTAAGGAGGCTGGATAGTCCTCAGTTGTTTTGTGGTGTCTGATAACTTTGGCTTTGCTAATTTCATAGAAAGGTTTTGTTCTGTATGAAACTCTTATCTCCAAACAGTCATGTCCTTCTAGAGTGACTTTGATAAAATGCTGTTTTATGAGCACACTCCAGAGCTCAGTAAAATATTTCCATTTATTTCATTTAACTCAACTTCAACTCTAGTGTCAAGCTAAATTTTGATGAAATCAGGAATGTCACGGCAATTCATTCTTCACTTTTAGTTTTGCCTTTAGTTCAGTGTTGACCCAAGGCATAGTAGAAATTTAAGCTGAAAGAGGTGTTTATAGAGAAGATTGAAAAAGATGGGATAGGAAGTTTCTTGTCCCTCTCTGCAGAATTTGTTCAAGACCCTTACATATAGCATGACTGATTTCTTCCTATTTTGATTGCCCGGCCAAGATATTTCAAAGTCTGTCTCTTTTTTTTTTTTCTGTACTGTGTGGATGCAATTTGATGTAATGTGACATCTCCTCTCTTCCTCTGACTATATTTCTTGAGCAAATTATACGTTGTTGGAACAATATGATAGCTCTAAGTTTTGTTCTGTGTAATATCTGAGATGGCATTATATCATTTTTTGATTATATGTTAAGAGCTCTGTTCTTTCACTATTCTGGTATTTATCTAAAGGCTGTTCTGAAGGTCCCTCTGTTTCTTTATGGGACTTTTAACAGGTCCAAGGTGTGTAATTATTTGGTGCTCTGCTGCAGCTGCCTGTGGCATCTCCCAGAATGGCTGCTGTTCTCTGTTAGCTATTTGAAGCTGCTTGAAGAAAAGCTTGAAAAGTGATTTGTGATAAATAACGAACTCCAGGGGCATGAATATGCATTTGTTCCCTGTTGTTTTATACAAATGGCCTCTGAGAAATTTTATGCCATCCCAGTTTGCATAGACCTCTTAACCCGTTAACATTTATTTGTTCTTTCAATGATGGTGCCCATCACTGTTGATGCTCACACCGGCACCTGAGGTGGGGAGTTAGTTACCCTGACTTCCTTCTCTACTGTACTCAGAGACCTAGAGACCCTAAAACAAGACTGCCCTTGTGCTCAGAAATAAAAAAAGGACTATGGATATGTGAGGTGAAAGCCCTTTTTCATTTTTTCCTATAGGAGTGAAGGAGAGGAAAGGTGAAGGTTGCAGGGTACCTATGTCAGTGTCGGGGACATTCTGCTCCAGCTGACATGTGTCCAGAATTGTGCATTTTTACAGAAAAACTGTCTAAGTAGCCTTTTTCTAATGAAGAGCACTGAAAATAAGTGCTATCTAATTTATCTCTTCAGTATCTGATACCTGAAACAGCAACATGCCAGTAAATATCTTAATAAAGATAATGGATCACTTCAGTCCCAAATTAATCTCTCAGCAAGTTGTTACTGATGGTAGCTATAATTTATGACATAACCTTGTTGCAATTGCTTTATCTGGTTCCCTGCTACTCTAAAATATAACAACAGAATACTTCTGACCCTCATAGCAAACTGCAAAGTCATGTCTTTATCTTCTTTAAAATACATGAAAGTTGAATACCATGCTCTTTAAAAGGAGGTTGAGGACTAATGAAATAAATCTTCATGCACTGGATTATAGAGGCTGCTGAGACAAAATAAATTATTTTATGATTAGCTATTGGAAGAAGTTTTAAAATATGAAAGTGCTTCTGGATTCTTACAAAAGTGTTTTATAGGGGTTATAAAGATTTTCCTGGTGCTAAATACATATAAAATAAATTAAATCATGGTTTGGTAGGGTGGCATACCCAAAGGGAAAAGAGACAAAATGACAAAAATGTTTTAGAGTTGGATGACATCAAGCTGACAGCTGTAGTCTTTAATTCAAAGAACCTGAACACATATAAAAACTTTAAAAAAACTTCTTAATGAAATGAAACACAATGTTAAACTCCTGAAATGTGTGTTGTGACTCTCTCCCCTCTGACCCATGACTATCTGACCCCTATATTTATGTGGAAGACCCATGCCAGAGGTCCTCCAGCATGTGCAGTGACTACTGCAAGACAGCTCTGCCTCTCCTGATGTCAGGATGGGGTTAAATATACATGTATATAAATGTAATATCATGTATTGCCCTTCAGGTAAGGAGGAAGAGATGTCAGGGACCTGGTGTCCTGTGCTGTGAGGAGTTTCTTGGTGTTATTCTGTGAGCTTTTATCTCACTTACGCAAACCAGGTAGTGATAAAATTGCAAATACAGGCATTTGACATAACCCTTGAATCAGACATGAGAAGTGTTTAGAAGTGACACAGATAAAAAAATACAACAAAAAGCTAGTATATACTTAGGTTACATCAGAAATGTTTGTCTTTCTGTCACTCTTGGCCTGCTGTTTCACTTCTGACAAGATGTTAGTCTGCATTTTCGTTGTTGTAGATGCTTTTTTTCATAGAATCCTAGAATCCTACAATGGTCTGTTTTGGGAGGGACCTTGAAGACAACATAGTTCCACTCCCCTACCATGGACAGGGGACACCTTCACTAGGCCAGGATACTCAGAGCCCATCCAGCCTAGCTCTGAACACCTGCAGAAATAGGGAGTCCACAGCTTCTCTGTGGAGAGGTTTCTTTCCTATTTTTAGAAAAGTATCTTAACTGTATTTCCACTCTTCTGGGCAGTCTAGAAAAATTTAATTTTTCATCCTGCTGTCTCCATGCTCTTATGTGAAAGATAATCTCATTACTTTTTGTTTTGAACATAGTTGTGTAAATGCCCTATAGTTATGGAAAGCATAGAAACCATAAATTTTATATTTCTGTATGAAAGAAGATGGGCTAATTTTACATATCTTATGTCTAGCTCTTGATTGATACAACACAAAAGTAGTGATATATTTTGATATGACAATGTCTTCAGGGAAACTGTTTCCCAACCTCTTCCTTTTCTGTATTTTGCAGCAGAGATTAGCCAGGCAAAAGTAATTCCAAGTTTGCTTCTGCATATTACCTTACAAATGTCTGAGACAAAGTATGCCTCAGCCTTGTCAGCATTTTCCATGACTCATGGAATAGCAGCTTTCAAAAAAATTGTTTATTCTTGCTCATTGCATTAGTGGTGGGTGAACTGGGTTACAGGTAACCAGTTTTTTTCTGTATGTCTTCAATACTCACATACATTGTTATATATATTCTGATTGGGTCAGATATAAGGTCTGCTAAATTGAAAAAAAATGAACTTTCAGAATTTACATGATCTACCCAGTGGTGATGCTGCTGTAAAACTGGGCTTTTCTAATTTTACTGATTACATAAATTGTCTGTACCTGTTTCATATCCCAACACAAAGTTCCAGGAGCAAACTTAGAGAATATAAAACTCTCATCTGCTCTTAAACAGCAACAGGTGATGGAAAATGAGATTTCTATAGTTCACCGATGAAAATATAAAAAACTGTAAGAGCCATCAGATGAACAAATGTACTCACTCATACATTGACTCATTTATTGGACATTAATGACCGCATATAAAATGAATTTAATGCCACTCCATCTCATTTCCCACATCAACAATTCACAGCTTGGGCTTGGATTAATTGGCAGATGCAAGAGAGCAGCCAAGGGTTTGTGGCTATTATGAGTGAGCATAGCTTGGCTGCAGTGTAATGCAGATCAAGGCAACACATGCCTGCCAGATATTGTGTTTGGGGAGTTTGTTCTGCCTTTTCCTGTGCAAAAACAGTTGGCTTCCGTCGCCACACAGTGTTTCCCAGAAATTCTGGAATGTCTTATCGCATTCTTTTAAGACTGATTTCCTCCCATTTCTACCTGTTCTCAAGGTTTTATTTTGCCACTGCTCATACATTATGCCCTGTGGCCTCTTTAATCTTAATGGTTTTTTTATGTGTTTATGTTGTGTGAGCTCATTTCTGTATACTAAAAGTCATGTTAGTTTTTTTTAGTATTCTGTACAGGTAAAAATCAATCTATTGAGATGTCTACTCTGTATTAAATGTGTTATTCCAGTTTACAGTTAAACTTTGTTAAAATTACAGAAATGATTGCTGTATTTTTTGGGGGGGGGGAGGGTGTAAAGAAAAGTGGTGTTCATATGTATTAAAGACTTAAGACTTAATTTAGTACAAAGTCTTTGAGAAGTCCATTAACAAATGAAAATATATAGTGAATTTTGGAGAAATTACAATAATATTCAAAGTATTTTCTTTGAAAAAGAAATTATATATTCCTCCTTTTGTTTCATATCTTCACTGTATTTCATAATTGTAAATTCGTGTTAACCTTCTTCACTGTTTGCTAGAAATTTTTTTCTCCATGTTTTTTACTCTTAGAATTAGGCAGCTATTCCCTTTTAGAGACACAGCCCAGTTCTTACTAGAGCTACCTTTTTAAAGACTTCGTGTATGTTTGTTAAATATTCTACAGTTTTTGGCTGCAAGTTGTTGCTGCCCTCAAGACCTTCCCAGGTTGTTTAGCTCTGCTAACTCCTTCCCAGGATACTGAGATTTGCCAACCTGAACATGTCTTCCAGCACTGAGAGCTGTTCTTTATTCTGCCTAAGAGATGTCTATCAAATAAAGCACTATAAGGCAAAGTACTTGCGAATCAGTGCTAAAAAAAGTAAAGGACAAACAAATCAGAGATGTGGAAATAGCCTGAGACAAGTATGCAGGCAAGGACAGGAACGTGGAAGATGAAATACTGCACATCTGGAGATTTGAAGATGGTGAAAATACTGATTATGAACTTGAACTGTTCCCAAAATATTTGAGAGAGAGTAATGAGAAGGATGCAATAAAATAGAAAATACATGTTTCATGCTAGAACTAGTAACTGCATATTCATTTCCTGCAGGCCTTCAGGAATTTTTCTGTTTCTACAACAAAATCACAACAAATTATTTTCCCTCCTAAGCTTTTTTCTGTATCAATTTCTATAACATTGCATTAACAGTCTTCTTCTTAGTCCAGCTATACAGAGTGCTGGGTGAGCTGGAGTCACAGCCTCAGTGTCACTGCCCAGCAGCTAAGACTACTTTATAACCATTCACCTTCCTTTTTCAGACTCAAATCTATTTTAAAAAAACTGCATTTCCACTAAAGATCTATCTTACATATATCACACTTCAGCACTGAGTATGGCCCTGGATGGCTTACTAAAAACTTCTTATGCAAGTAAGCAGCTCACAATGTCTTTTTATCAATATCATGGCTGTTCCATGATGTGTCCAAAGGCAAAATAAAGGTTTTATCATGAAATAGGTTCTCACAGTACCCATTAAAACAAATCAATTATCACAAACCTAAATTAGTTTGTAAAGGAAACAGGATAAAGCAGAAAGCCCACTGGGGATTTCTAACATGGCTGCTGCAGTTCTGAGAAACTGCACACCTCCCCTTTAATTTTATTGTTCAAAGGAATAAACAGCCTTTGCCTCAAACTGCAGGAATGCCTCTCTGAATTACAGAAGGAATCAAACACTCTAGTAGAAGCCAATAATTGTCAATACAAACAGAACAAAAGCATTTATTAGGAAAAAAAATAATAGTTATGATTAATGACTTCTGTTTGCTCAAGCAGTTTTGATTTATATGGCAATTTCATACCTTATAATTATGTATTCTTTTATGTGGTACATAAATTTGCAAATACTCTTGAGTGGTAGATGTAATGCCTCTCTGTCCAGTGCTCACATTTCTCACTGGCATGCTTGGAGGTGTTGAGTGACCAGTTTGGTGGTAACATTATATTGAAGGAAATATTTGAGATAAAGCCCTGAATTTTTTAATTTTTTCCATGTGTTTCATGACTAACCAGATCAGGAAATGCTAAGTGACTGTTGGATTGCCATGATTACATGATGCATGTACATCTGCACCAATAACTGTGTTAGGCAAGGTTTTATTGTGAATGCTGACACTGCCAGTCATCATTACAGCAATGAGACTATTTCTGTTTTTTCCAGTCAGTCCTTCAAGCTGAAGTTTGGATAATGCAAAATCATAATCAAAGTTCTAGAAGCAGTTTTAATTGTGTACACAATCCAGTTCTGGTGACTTCTTTCACTGCTAAAACTTGTCTAGAACCACCAGTCCCTCCCAGCTAGTCTCACCTTGTGTCTCCCTCAGTACCATGGTCTGGTGAATATCTATGTTCCCCTACAGGTCTCCACAATTCTTACCCACTGTGTCCTTTCTGTTGTAGTCCTTCTTTTCCAGAGAACTGAGCAGCTGATGTACCCACTGCCCCTCAGTTGTCTCCAGTCTCTGACTTCAGTAGATCTGCAAGTAAATTCTGCTGCTGTTCTCCCATTTCTTGCCTTGTCCAACCCTCTAGTTCAAATTATACAGTATTAGGAAAACAGTGTTACATTTTCTAGGGTTTCTCCAGTTTCAGCATTCCCCAGTCTTAGTGTTGTGTGTCAGAAAGGTCCTCAGGTGATATTTGCTCTTTCCAGATTCTATTTTCTCTTGGGATCTACGCTTTCTCAAGTGTCTGTGTAGTTCTCTGCCAGGTTCTTCAGGAAATTCCTGCAGTCTTTCTACTGGAGATTGTTTCAGGAAATCCTTAATGATGTCTAGTTTCCTAATTCTGCACTTATTAGCTCCTATTGCCACTTTGTCCTTGTATTCAGGTACAACTGGGAATCTCAACCTATTGTATTCAAAAGATTCATGAACTTTTGACCTGCCACAGCTAAGAAAGTAAATTGTAAGAGTCTCAAACTAGCAGAATGATTAAGTGGGAACAGTCTTCATTACAGGTGGAAACTTTATTAAATTACTCTTGTTTCTCAACTAAACTGAGCAGTGAAAAGTTTTGTTTCATCTTTGAGCAGCTAGTAGCATTCAAAGGAACAATGTCACCTTCTGCAAGACCAAAGACTTTTTGTCCAATGAAGGCTGGAAATTATATTCAGTTTTATTTTTCCTCTTCAAAAGTCTATAGTGCTGTAGACTTGCTTAAATCTGATTTCATCCACTGTCTGCCTGTTTGTCATTCGGAATGCCTAATTATACCAGCACTGAGCATAGGCTTGGCTAAAATCAGTGTATGAGGTATGCAAGCAAAATCTGTGGCTCTGCTGATTTTCTAGAAGTTTCTATCTTAATAGTGGTGAAAGACTTTACTTGAAGAAGATTCAGAGAAATAGACCATTTTCTAAAAGTTCCTCAGCTGAAACTTTCACAACAAATCATCTTTCATGACAAAAAAATTTTTTTGTAGCAAACCGTAGAAAACTTTGGTTTTAAAAATGCAACCAGACTCATGAAAAAAATTGACAGTCTCATGGGGAGACTTTTTCCCAAATGATACAGATATCATCAAGTATCTCTGATAGCAATTAATCTCCGTGTTTCAAATACAATTTTTGTAGGTACTTGTTTTCAGAGAGTGAGTGTATGATTTTCCCGAACACCCTTCCATTTTAACCAAATTATCAATATTCTTCAGTGCTTTCAGTTGTTAATAATTTCAGTATTCTTTCTGGAGCTGCATTTTGATAAGGAAAACTATAGGTGGCACATACTTGATGATTGCAGAGTCATAGCTTTTCATTTTTCACATTGCTAAATCCATTAGAACATTTGTAGGACTGTCTTATGTCAGTTGTGAGAGAATGGGAACTGGGAAGGAGGACACTTGTCTGGGAATAATCTGGATACACTCTTGAGTTCAGAATCAGCCACTGCTGCTGTTTTATGGAACCTTGCTATTGTGGAGCTCTGTATGGAGCAAGCAGTGCCTGCTTCTATCAGTCATTTCTTCAAAAAAGGTTGGATATTTCTGTTAGTAAAGCCCTGATAATAGTTTTATTTAAACAAGCTTTAGGTCAGACTTCTGCTTTGAGTCTCTAGACCCTCACATCTTAAAGAAATGCTGCTGCTGGAAATAATTCATTTTTCTAATGAGCCACTATTAAATCCTCCTCAATCTGAAAAACTAGTAATATAGTAGTAGAATTTTTCCTAACCAAGAATTTAATTGAAAAGGAAAGGGGAAGATTAAAATTAAAATAAATAATTTAATTTACTATGGACTATCAGTATGAAGATTTGTAAATACATTGTGCATTACTGGCTGACAACAAAGCCCTTAAGTACATCTATTCATATCTTACAATTTAATGTTATTAAATTATTATTGACTTTAAATAAGTTTTCTGTGGGGATAACAGCTTAGTTTAACTGAAAATGTGTGATTTTTGTTTGTTTGTTTAGGAAAGGGATTCCAATTGAGCAAGTGAAACATGCTGATAGAGAGCAAGCAAAGCGTATTGTTTACTCTGTGGTTTATGGAGCAGGTAGGCCTTTTTGGAAAAAACCCAGCCACTGTAAGTTTATACTTTATTTATAATTTATATAAGTAGACTGAATTTCTAAAGGTGAGTAAAAGCTTGTTAGAGTATTTTTATCCAGTATTATTAAATTAATTATCTACTCAGTATAAAAATTATGAAATTAATGTAATTTCATTGCCATATACAAAGATTGTCTGATTTTGTATTTATTTACTGCTGATATAACTGAACCATATATCTAATTTTGAGTGGACTTTGTATTCTTTCAGTATATAGACAGAGATGAGAATAACTGCAATGAAATTTTAAAAACTCCAATATTGTTTTAAATCACATTTATAAAATCAGAGAATGGCAGAGATTGGAAGGGACTTCCGGAGGTCATCAGATCCAGCCTTCTGTTCAAGCAGGGCTGTTTGTCCAGGCCTGTGTCCAGATTTTCAGTGTTTTCAGGGCAGGAGAAGGGGCTCTTCAAGGCTCCACAGCCTCCCTGGGCAACCTGTGCCAGTGCTCGCACACCCTCACAGCATAAAAGTGTTCCATTTCTTTGAATCTTAATGTTTGCTGCCATTTCTTCACAACTGCTGAAAATTTGCAAAAATCCACTGTTACCGTTCTGCCTAAGTCCTGACCAGGTCCTTGATAAGTCAAGATGTTCTTCATCCTTTCCAAAACTGCCTGCTATTTCTAAATGATGCCCCACACTCCTTAAGCTTCATACATGCCTAGAGTTACCTTTCTAGGGAGATAGATGCATGTATATCATCAGCTTAGAAGCTCTTGTGAATTGGTTTCAGTGAGCAGCTGACTAACTTTCCCTACAGAGGATGAGTTCTTGAAAAAGCCATTTAGAAAATGAGAGCCCTGGGCTGCAAGTTTTATGTAACTTGGAAACACTTAAAGCTACATCTTGTGTTTCTGGTTGTGAATGTGAAGTCATCTTTTGCACTAAGTCCTTGAACCAAAGGCAGAATCAGCCAGGGTATCCCATTTATCATTTATGGTATTCAGTTGGGAAGAAATGCATCAAATTTAGTTCTCCTGAATATCTATTTTATGTTTAGGGATGTGTGTGTGTGTGTGTGTATGCATGCATATGTGTGTGCATATATATATATATACACACCCCTAAACATAAATGCATTTTTACATTAAGCTGTATTGCAATTTAAACCTCTGTGTTTAAAATTGATATTAAAAAAGCCCAGCACTAGTACCCTACACTGTGAATTTAGACCTGTCTGTGCTGTGACTGGAATCAAATCTTCCATTTCCCACCTGAATGGTTTCATCACTGGGTTATTTTACAGAATGCCAGCATTATGACCCCTGCCCCTTGGTCCATGCAAATGGACACGTTTCCTATCTCTTCCCTTTGCTGTGGGTGGAACAGGCAGATATCAGATGTAGTCAGAAGAATCACCACCAGCTTAATGCCCTGTAGTTCTGTATAGAGACAGAAATGCCTCAGTTCCTGGGGCTCAGTGGAGCCTGTGTCTGTCTAAAATCTATGGAGAACTTTAATGTTTACATTTAAGCACAGTATTGGCACTCCCTCACTTGCTCTGAACCAGGCATTAAAGATTTCAGTGCAGCAGTGCTTGCTGTAAATGTCTCCACTTACTTGTTTGCTTTGTGTCCCTCTCTCAAACAAGGGCAGTTGAAGCACCTCAAAGATAATAGAAGTTTCCAGTTCATTAGAAGTGTGATCAGATCCTAATTAAGACATGAAATGATATCATTAAACCACTTAGATGGAAACTGGGTTGACAAAAAGTAATTGTTAGATACCTGAAATTGATGGACTGAATTCCACCCACAGTTTGTCTCCCTTCAAAAGACAGCTCGCTTTTCATAAATGAGACATTTTTATACAACTGAAGAGTGTGAATAATACCTCTTTTGCAGTATTGATTTGGATTGAAAACTACAAAAACACTCCCTGGGGAGCTTGCCTGTATTATGCTTACAGGAGCTAATAAAAACCTTTCATGTAGTAAATAGTAATCTTTTTATTTTCTTTTTCTTTTGTAGTTTGTATGTTCTGTTTTCTTAGGTTACACTTGGTTCATGCTTTCAAGGTCTTTCTTTAATTCTGAAGGATAAGAGAGGAAAAAGAAGATTGGTTATTAGGAAAAAGTTTCCACCCAGAGGGGTGGTTGGGCCCTGGAACAGGCTCTCCAGGGCAGTGGTCACAGCCCTAAGCATGAGTTCAAGAAGCAGTTGGACAACACTCTCAGGTGCATGGTGTGACTTTTGGGGTGTCCTGTGCAGGGCCAGGAATTGATCCTTGTGGGTCCCTTCCAGCTCAGGACATTCTGTAATGTCCTATCATTTTTGGTTGTTTGGAACAATTCAATTCACCTGCTTCTCCCTTATTAATCTTGTAGATCTAAAACACAGGCAACTTAAACATCTGTAAAATAAGGAATTCCTTCTATTCAATGACAGTATGTCCAAGCCCTGCACTGACACAGAGGGCTATCAGTGTTTGTTAATGTTACTTTCATTTTTGAAAGATGATAGTGAAGAATGGAGAACACTGAAACTCATAGGCTGCTGCTGATAATTACCCTGGCACACAACAATTAAGAGTGCTCAGAGAAGGTTTAGTCCACTCCTGGGCTTTGCCTGGCATGGCCTGTGCTCCTGCACTGTGGAGCATAATCTGACACAATTACATGGCTGTTCATTCCCCTCTTTTTGATTCCAGGGAGCTGCATTTCCCTGGGAACTTTCAGACGTCCTTGCTAATATTGTGCTTTAATTTTCCTAGTATTTTATGCAATTGTTCTGTATATTAATAGTTCTTTAAATGGATGACATGGACAAACTTAGATGTTACATTTCTCTAAGGAAGCTGCAGTAGTCTCCTAGCTGTTAGCAACGTGTGCTTTATCAAATAGATTTGTCATTTGCTGACCCAGGAAGAAAACCCAAATTAATTAGATGTCAAAAAAAAAAGAGTACAGATCTATAATAGCTCAGCAAATGTCATCCTGGATGTCTGTGTGAATTTCTCCCTCTAGCACCTTGTCCAGACTGGTGTTCTTGCAGCTCAGTGCAGATCCTGGCGTGACTGAGAACAAAATGCTACAAGAATTGTTCTGAAGTGCACATCAGCCTGACAGTGATGGCATTTAGATGGCTGAAATCCTCTCTCTTTTTAAAGTGCTAGACAATTTCTCTTGACAATCTTACTGTGACAGTGACTATTCTGTGCCTTTGGTGCCTTGAGATGTCTCCTCTCAGCTTATGTTCTTTGCAGACAGTGCTGGTTCTGTGTTGCTGTGCAGCTGACATAAATATATCTGTCTTTCAAACTTCATATGACTACTGTTGATGTACGTTTTATTTTTATTGGAACTGTTTGATTTATAAGTGGGTTTAAACTGTAGCTCTTAGTTTATATTTGAACACTCTAGAATATCCTCAAGTTTTTTTAGACGTTTTCTTATAAATGCTCTTAGATCCAGCATAACTGATATTGTGCACCTATATCCTGTCCAAAAGCTATTATTCCTTTTTCCCTCTATTGGAACGCTTTTTCTGTTTTTTCTTTTTCCTTTTTTTTTTCTTTTTCCAACCTTTTTATCTTAAAACATGGACCCCAATTTCTACTGACATTGAGGAGCCTAAAACTGTCTGAAATATGTGAGACCCAGACTCCAAACATCCTTTCTAAATTCAGGCTGAACTCTAAAGCTTCTAGCTAAACTCAAACACCTTCATTCTTTTTTTAGATCTTCCTTATATTTGTGTTTGTTAAAAGTTAATTTTAAATCTTTATCTGCTCTTCAAAGTTTGGAGATTGCAACACTGAACTGGTAAAATGATACTTAAAGCAACAGCATTTTTCTGTGAACAAAAGAGATTTCAACCATATTATAGGTATAAATTATAACTAGGAGTTTCTTAATTGCATACTTCTTATATACTTCTTACTAATTATATACTTAATCCAGTAACTTCAGTAAAACCTTCAAGCTCAGGGTTAAACATTTATTTTGCTGCAGTATGATTTTAGTGTATCAGATCCATCCTCTTTCATAGAGGTAAGTAAAGTAACTAATTCCACTAATTGTGCATGAAAACAGTGCTATTGTATGCAGTGGTTTTCTGTTCTGCTTTATTGCATAATAGAGATAATTTCTGTACCACCAGGTAAAGAACGTCTCGCTGACTGCTTGGGAATTACTCCTGTTCAAGCCAGTCAATTTATAGAGAGTTTTATGCAAAAATACAAGAAAGTACATGAATTTACAAAGAAAACCATTGAGCAGTGCAGGTATAAAGGTAATCCAAATCTGTGACCATATTTTGTTTACTGATCTGCACTGTGTGACAGTGGTGAAGACAAAGATTTGATACCCAAATTCAGATAGTTACAGAACAACAAAAAAAAGAAAGGAATATCCTTTCTTGGTGAATCAGGTTTGGGGTTTTTTTTCTTTTTTAGCCCTAAAAGGAGCTGGTTAAGTCTGCCTTTTCTCAGAAAGATACTAACAGAATAAGACATCTGTTCTCAGAATGAACCCCACTTAATGTCAAGTTACACTGCATCATTTTGACATATAATGTACTCCAACAGAAAAAAAAGCCCAAGGAATTTTCTCCCTAATAAATTGGGTACATGGCTGCTGGACCGTGGAAGTTCAGTCAATTTACACAGCCAGTTTTTTTTTAAACTTATTTTTTCTTTGCATCAATCAGAATTTATGTTCTTGAAGTTCAGGTGGTAGCTGTAGTGACAGATGTGTGCAGAGTGCTTCTGGAGCCAGCAGCTGCAAACTCTTCTTGCACCAAATTTGTTTTTAGTCTACATATTCATTTATATTTAGTGAATCCTAGGAGTGCAGTAATTTGAGAAGAGAAAACATAGCTGCTTGAAATATTGTCTTTTAAAAGCTAATTAGCAGAACTGTCAAAATTGAGTTCCTTTGTTTCTTAATAGGGCATGCAGTACTAAGACATTTTTTAGAAATAAATAGTAAATTTGCAATATAATATTACCCATCACTGTATGGGTGAGTGTCATGACAGAAACATGTAATTCACTTCTAGTCATGAAAATTGGTAGTATTCATTTTTTGTAGTTTATAGCTCTAAAAATCTACTGGAAGTATGAGCTGTCATTGTGTCATACATTTGCATTCCTTTGTTTATTTATATTGCTCAAGAAAAGTGAAGCTACTAAACATCCATTTTTAGCTGCAATTAAGCCAAACATACCTAGTAAAATATTTTGCATTTATTATATATTAATTATATATTTTAAATAACTCAGCATTCTTTTCTTTGAAGTGAATGAATTTCAATGGACAGACTTCTGTGCAAGAGAATCTGCTTTATGGGTTCACTAGACAGGAATGTGATGACAAATGCTCTAAAGTCATCAAAGCACCCTTGTCTAATTACTTCTTACTCCTTCTTACACTTCTGCCTATCAACCATTTTTAACCATTAGTGGTAGAAGAGCAATCTGATCAGGTTGTACAAGCTTTAGAAATCTGCAGCAGATCAATATTATTTAATATTTTTCTTGTTAATCCACCTTGGATTCTAACTTTTCAACAAATACATTCCAACCTATTGAGCTCCTTAGAAGGTAATTTTTTTTAACTTATCTGAAGTTCAAAGGTGAGCAGCACCCCCCTGAAAAATATTTTTTAAGTGTTATGAATGTCTGATACTCCATGTGGATATGAAAAGCATATAAATAATTATATTATGAGGAAGATATTTGTTAGTGTATATATCACTATACTGCTGTTGTTTTTATGAAATTATTGACACATTGAAAAGACCACATTAAGGCCTCATTCAGGCATGCATTTGCAGGTTAATCATTGACACCAGGCACCTTCTCTGCCACTGTTACACAAAGGATGGTGTTCCTTTGGGGATGCCGCTCAGTTATGAGGAGTCACACCTCACAGCAATCAGGATATTGCAGAAACTCTGATTTTAGCTAAGGATAGAATGTTACAAGAATTCCATCTTTAAATGCTGTTCATCATGGAAAATGTTAGTTAAACTGGGGAGACTGATTTGCCAGAGAATACCCTAACTTCCAGATAGTTCAGTTTCTTGTTTCAAAATGGGTCCTTTTGGTATCAGTGCTCCTGGAAATGCACTACTTCACAGAAAACTGAATTAGTTAATCCTTTGCACACAAGCTTGGGTATGTGTTGTCCATAATAAGGTGATAACTTTTTGTTTCAAGAGGTCTCCTCACCACTTGTGCTTGCACAGCAGAGGAGATGAAACTATGTCAGTCTGAATTTCCATGGTATCTAATGACAACTCCCGGGTAGCCAAGGTGATCAGAAATATAAAGAAAAATTTTTTCATGATGTATTTTTAACATGGATGATTTTTCTTTTTTCTTAAAATAAGAATAGAAGTTTATTTTTGAAGATAAGCTAGGTTTTGTGTGCGTTATTTTGACAAGAGGAACCTCACATTTCTTTTCCTATCTCAACTCCTCTCACTTGCCCTCCAAATAGGGTTTTTTTAGGAAAACACGTCATTGGGCCTAACATAAAGCTTTAGCAGTGTTTTTATGTTTCTTTTAAACTAAAAATTCCCACCACACTAGAGTTAAGGCAGTTTGGCTGTGAAGGGAACACAGAAACACTACATAAAGAAAATGGGAAAAAAAAACCAAACTTTTTTTTTTCCCAAAAAACCTTATTTTATATTTTTGGGAAATATTCATTACTGATTTAATTACTCTACAAATTGATTTTTCTTTACTATTCCCAATAAACTATTAATTGTGTGCAAAGCTCTAATTATGGTTGCTAATAGATAGCTAATTCTGCTAGGTATTTATAGTTTCATCTCCCACAGAGAGAGTTTGCCAGGTTTATCAGTAGACATGCCTAATAAAAATTTAACAGCCTTAAAGAACTAAAGTTTTCCTTGTATAACATGTACTAATTCTCTGAATTAAATAATACTTAAACCAAAAATACAATAAATGTTGAAGTTTTAAATAAGCCCTGACTATATTCAGTGAACAAAATATTAAATTGACCTAGGCAGCACATAATTACAAATATCTGTATTGTCCTCAAAAAGAATTTTTGAAATTTAATTTTAATGACTCTGTATCACATAACAGAAATTTTTGTTTAAATCCTGCAAGGTTACGTGGTTTCCATCATGGGACGCAAAAGGCCACTGGCCAATATCAACGCACAGGATTACAAGCTGCGCACTCAAGCAGAGAGGCAGGCTGTAAATTTTGTTGTTCAAGGTAAAGATCTGGCTCCCTACCTTCCTGTCCACCCACCTGTCTCTATCCCTGCTTGGCTTTAGTGGGCAACAACTGATAATCTCAGATGAATGAATATTACAGTAGTGTACTAGAGTAGGGATGAGTTTTCCTTTGAAAAAGAAGTTAAAATTATATATTCCATCTACCTTGAAATTGCTAGTAAACAGAATAATATAATAATAATAATGATTATATTAATAATAGCAACAGTATAAATGTTCTAATACTCTACAGTGCTCTGTGATAGTTAAATGTAGGTATTGATGCAAACTGTGTATAGAGAGAATATTTAGAATGCTGTTCTTCAGATGCATTGAACACTTTCCTTTCTGGCTCTTATAATCTTTTACTCCAGAAGGGTTTTTGTGATTCTGTCTTTGATTTCTTACAGATTCCAGCTTTTATTTTGCCAGGTAGCTTTAGTTTCAGAAATACAGAATGTTACAATAATTGAGCATTGTTATTATTTGTTTTGAAATCCATCTCATTCTTTGCAGAAACTTCAAACTTAATTCTGTGGAGGGTATGAAAAATGGTGGTTTTTTTCCATAGAAAAAATATTTAACATATAGATTTGAAATATAAAAGTCAGCATTTCTGTGCTCATGTGTTAGTTAATCTGATGCCATAACATGTTCTGTTTAATCATTTGGGGCTCAGGTGTGTACAGAATTTAGCTACCCAAAGGAAAAAAAAAAATCCAAACCTGAGCTGTCAGCCCAAGACTGAGATCCCTCCTACCTTGATGTCCCTTAGAAAAACTATTTGTTAAATTGGATGATGCTGACAGGGTTTTATTTAAGTTACCCTGGAAGTGTACAATTTACAGGCAAGGAAAAGTGCTTTCTAGACATGGTGATGGCATGCTCCTTCTAAAGTTATTTGAATTTTCCTTTTGAAAGTATCACTTTCCTCTCCAAACATTATTCATTTTAATGTTTCATTTTTAAAATGACTTAAGTATTTATGTAATGTTTGACAGTCTTTAAATACTGTCTCTGCAAAGATACCTACAGGCCTAGAATTCTAATTTTAATTCTCACTCTGTGAGTCCTGCAGAGCACACAGTGTAGCACTGATAAAGGGACACAGCCCTCTGAGCAGCATTTGCTGTGTCCGTCTGTCCCAAGAGCTGGAGCAGGGCTGTCACAGGACTGTCTATGGAACACTCACTTCTCTGTACCTACAATAAGATTGTCAGATTGCACTGTCAGTTCAAGTGATACTGGAGGACAAATCTGATGAAAAATAATGTAATTGTTACTCAAAATGTAATATTAGGAGGTGTGGTGAAGCAAGAATTAAAAACTAGAGTATTCACTATTCCCAAATTTTATTTAAAAAATTCATTCTAGACTACCATAATGTTTAATTTTAAGATTTCAGTTATAAGATAATATTTGAAGTCTATAAAAACTTTCAAAATGAAAAACTTTTTATCACATTTAGGATACCAAACTGCATTTAATATGTGTTTTATAGTTATGCCTAATAGTCTAATTAATTTAAGTAATTTGCATTTTGATTATGGTAGCAGCAACTGATAGCAGAACGTTTCAGATGCATGACATTATTGAGAGGAATGTAGAATTGCAGCTTTGAATTATTACAGTTGGGTTTCTCACACTTCTTTCATAGTGGTTTTTTTCTTTCTTTAATGTTTCCCAGTGCACTAGTTTTCACCAATGTACAGCATATTATTCTTCAGTTATTTTTCAGTTGTACCTATTACCATAGAGCAAACAGTGTGTTTTATCTTTATTTATTTATAATTATTTTCTTTTTTTAAAGGAAAATTATATTCTTTTATAAATAGGATACCTCTAAAAACCATATTTCAATAAAAATATTTTGAGAAGCCTTTCAAATTTTATTCCTCTACAATGTTTCATAAATAATGTATCTAGAACATATCTTTTGTGATGGCCTAAATGCTCAATATAGTTTTATTCTCACAATCACTAAGAAGATACTTACCTTACCTTTGCTGCAGCAGCCTTTCTTACTTTTTATATCAGTTGTCCCTTTTTGTAATGTGTTGAGTAATTTGCCACATCATTTGAAGAGGAAAACAAGACAGGTGTTGGAAGCTAAAGCCACAGTCAGACATCGGCATCTTGGTCATCAGCTGAGGGTCTGCACTGGGTACAGTTAATGAGCAAAGCAGAGTCCCTGCAGGGGATCCAGAGGGGCAGTTTGTCACAGATGACTGTGGAGAAAGAAGAGACGTTAAGCCTTTGTCCTTGTTCTCTTAGATATTCTTCCTTAGCCAAAAGGCCCACTGTATCCTGGGGGACATCAGGCACAGCCTCGCTGGGCTGTCACTGTCCCACTCTGCTCTGCCCTGGTGTGGCTCCACCTCACATCCTGTGTGCAGTTTGGGGTGCCTCAACAGAGGAAGGACATCAAACTGTCAGAGTGTGTCCAGAGGAGAGTCACCAAGGGAGTGAAAGGTGTTGAGGACAAGACTGACAAGGAGCAGCTGAGATCCCTTCTGTTGTTCAGCCTGGAGAAGAGGAGGCTGTGGGGTGATCTCATCACGATCTGCAGGTTCCTCAAGGGAGGCAGTGGAGGGGAAGGTGCTGAGCTCCTTTCTCCAGTGACAGCTGTAGGGCCTGTCACTACAGGGAATGGCATGAAGCTGTGTCTGGGAGGTTTAGGTTGGATATTGAGAAAAGGCTCTTCACCCAGAGGGTGGCTGGGCACTGGAACAGGCTCTCCAGGGCAGTGGTCACAGCCCCAGGCCTGGCAGAGTTCAAGGAGTGTTTGGACAATGCTCTCAGTCATATGGTTCAGATTTAGAGTCCTGAAGGGAGCAGGGAGTTGGGGGGTTGAACTTGGTGATCTCTATGGGTTTCTTCAAATTGGAGATTTCTGCAATTCTCTGATTACCTCTCTGCAGAGTACCCTTGTCACTTGGCTGTTCTCTGCCCCTATTCTGAAAGTTGAATCATTTGGAAGAAAAAATGCAGAATTCATTGAGTTAAAGGGTTGTAAAAATGACCATGATCTGGGACATTTAGGATGTTTAATGGGACAAGGACAATTATGGCTTCCACTCTTTACTCAAAGAATTGTTTCTATATTTTATCAGATAAATCTTTTGTGTAAAATGTTTGGATCAGAACAAAGCCCTTCACCAAACTGCAGGCCTGGAGAATTATTCTGCCTCTTGATGACCAGAAATGTGTCATTTATTCTGTGCCATGACACTGTTTTATGCACCACTGCTCTTAACACTGTAATGTAATGAATATGCTTTACATATACATGGAAATATGAAAAAGTGTAAAATTAAGGCTTCAAATTGAAATGCAGCACTGAAACAATGTTCTGACCTTTTGTGACATTAAACTTTAATTGATTAATAGATAAATTTTAATTAAAGCTTAGAGATAGATAATTTCATACCATTTTATAGAAAGCAAATTTTCAACATATAATAACAATCGTGAATGACAAATTCACCTTTAATTAACACATGATTTCATATTGTTATTTTCTAGTTTTAATTAACATGTAATTACTTCCTCTGTTGTTTATTAATCTTATAATGATTCACATATTACATTCATTGGATCTGCTAGTTTTAAAAATTCTTATAATTCAGAATCTTCTGATATTTTTTGTCCCTATGCCATAGTTCCAAGAAGAACATTTTCTTTTTGCTTTAAATTAAAACCAGATCACTTTCTTTCATAGGCTCTGCAGCTGATCTTTGTAAAATGGCTATGGTGAAGATTTTTGCCTCTGTTGTCATTTCTCCAACTTTAACAGCCAGGTTAGTAATGAATGACTGCAAAACTGCTTGGTTTCAAAACAAAATTAGTTGAAATTAATGTGTTTCTGTAATTTTAAGCAGCTCTAGAACTACCATGTGTACCTCTGAGTCTATTAACAAGCAAGGGCATGTGGAATGGTTTCATACATTTAAAGTTATATCTTTGTGCTTAAATGGTTGGATCTGTAAATGCATCCCAAGGTGTTGAAGTGCCCCAGGGTCATTTCAGCTCAGTCAGATCTAATTCAGTGGTAGTTCTGCACCTTTGAAATCAAGCCCACTGATCATATCCTTCCTGTATTTGAGTGTATTGTACAGTGGGAATTGAACATTCAATGGCCTGGGAAAAAAAACAGGAATCAGGAAACCAGTGCTCAAGCAAAATAAATGAACATTTTTTCATTCTTGTATAGATGGCTTTTCTTTAAAGAAAAGCTTGGTCATCATGATTCTCTTCTGTTGTGACTGCTCAGAGTTGGGTGGGAGATCACAGAATGTCCTCAAAGAATTTTATGCCAGTAGCAGAAATAATGAAGTGTACTTTTCCTGTGGAGAAGCTGGTCCATACAGCCACTGAACATTATTATTTGCTGCAATAGAAAGAGACTTTGAAGTCAAACATGTAGAAAAAAACCCGAAAATAAGTGGTTTCTCATCTTTGGTAATGCAAAGATTGTCTAGCAAACAATCCAGTAGAGCATGAATTGGTGCAGTAGAAGTTCAGACAAAAGCAGAGTGGTGCAAGTAGGACAGAACATCAGTGTTTTTGTTGTCATCTAGAAAGGATGATAACAATTTAGCTGTAGCAATCATGCATTGAGGACTTCTGTGGGTGTATAGCTCAGTACAAAAATATAGGGTTTGTCCTTCTGAATGTACTTGGCAATTATGGGCATTATCTAATCCTACAAGTAATGTGTTAGTGTGTGTATCATTTACACACAGCAGTGTTGTCTTATCTGATCAAGGTTTGAAAATACAATTTCTAATTACAAATAAAAGTTCAATTTGTTGAATTCAAAGTAGTCGGACTCATTCCTATACTAAAAATAAAACAACTTCTGAGTGGCTCTTAAATGTTCTTGCAACTTTTAAAGCAAAATACCATTGAACTATTAAAAAAAATAAAGTGACCCACTAGTACAAATCTGAAAAGGGAAATTGTTCTTTGGTGGAGATCCTGCCTGCACTCAGGCAATGATACATTTATGTATTAAATGTTGGATGATGCACTATCACATACTGCATTGTACACTTTCAGGCAGATTGTCTGCACTGATTATAATTCATTTTGCTACCTGAGTTGAATGAAGAGCCCAGAATCTGTCAGCTGTGGCATAGATGAAAATTTCTGTAGCAGTAGCAGGCATAATTGAGTTAGATGAGTGATAGAGCAGCAGCCAACAGCTTTTAGTGGAGGAGGCAAGTGGAGGTGGTGCAAGGGCAAAGAACATACTACAATTCTGTAGTTCCTGCCTGGCACATGGATCTTTAGGTTCAGCAACTGCCTGTGTGTTGTAATTCTGAGAAAGCCAAAGTTTTTTGCTACTAATGTCATGTCTGATTAAGCTTGTGAACGTTTTTTGATCTCAACAGAAAATTTTATTTGGGTTTTTCTTTCTTAAAATTATTTATTTTAAAGAAGTAACGTCACCAAATGGCTAAGGAGGAAACAGACATGGGGGAGTATTGCAGCTGTACATGTTGAAATTCCTGGTGTTGTGAAAGCATAGGGGAATGGCTACACCAGATAACAGAAAAATATCACTGCCTATCCTGCTTGTTCCTATCATAAATGTCACAACTGGGAAAGACCAACACTGCCGGGGCATTTAAAAAGGATAGACTGTATTAAACAGGGGTTTTGAACTTCTGCCAGCCATTAACAACTGGATGGCTTTGCTAGAGGAAAGTGTTTTAGTAGTCAATAATGGCTCCTTGCTGTAATATTTAGTAGGTACTTACAGACCAGGCTTGTCAGCAAAGCACAATCAATGCCTTTGTAAATTCTGTGAACACTTCCCTGCTTGGACAGTGGCATTTGAAAACATGGGAAGGATCTTGCCAAAAGAATATTGGACTGAAACTTGAAATATTGTGTTTCTCCTTGTCTGCCAGGTGACATTCAGTTAGTTATTTTTTCAGTGGTCTGTTTCTTGATTTTCTTATCAGTCAGGTCAGGATCTAACATTCTTTATAAATCCATTTGAAAAATATTGTTGAAAGGAAGTGTGGACATAATTGGTGCTGTTGTAACAGTGGGAATGTACAGTAGCTCTTCCAAAATGAGAAATATAATCAATCTCCTATTATCACTCCATCAGACCATATTCATTCCAAAGATAGCACACTACTATCTTTTCTTCTATCTTCATACCCCTGTAAGTATCTTTATTTCCCTTTTAGAATTTCTAATTTTGGAAACAGGGTTTTCACTTTGAACAGCATATCAAAGAGAAATATCATTTTTACATGCTTTAGAAGTGATTATGAACATTTACCCTGAGAGACAGTATCCTCTTAAGCACAGCTAAGTTTTGGCTAACGCTCAATATTTTGTCTGCTTTACCTTAGAAATAAGGAAAAAAAAATTCTAAATAAGGTCTTACAGTTTTTAGTGTTAGTTTGCAGGTATGTTTGTAGTCTTCACTCTCAACACTGCATTCATTGTTCCTTTGTGGAGGCTCTTCAGCAGTGAGCAAGCTCTGACCCAATAGTGTGAAGCTTCATTTTTGTGTGACTAGCAGTCAGTAGATGTTTTGTTCTTGTTTGCACATATGATGCTGTATTTGGAAGTCAGGAAAAGGTGATCAAGTTACATTTTCATGATGCTTCATCAGAGAGGTGTTCTTGATGAAACAGTATATTCCACTGTGACTGATCAATTCTGTCAACTAACAATCTCATTTTTCGCTTTATGTTTCTTTATCTTCTAATTCAAATACTAGCCTAGCAGCTTATGCAGTTGACAATACAAGTCAATCAATTACCTGGAAGCAATTTTACAGAAATCAGGAGAAATAGTATTATATGTAATATATATGATACAGATCTAATATTAGTATGGGTTGACTACTGGCATCAGTGTTAATATCTCTGCATTTTGTGTGGTGCTGACAAATAATCAACATTTTTCAGACTTCTCCTATATTACCTAGATCTTTCTTAAGATGTTCTGCTGCTCCTGGCCAAGTTGCTCACTGAAAATGTGCTGCTAGCATAAATTATTGAAGTCCCAGCTTTTACCCATCTGATGCAATCCACAGAACCTCCTCATGATATTTCCTGCAGGCAGATGATAGCAGGAAAACTTTTGAAATGAGATCAAGGCATAGAGTAGCAGCTGAAAGAAAGATTTATGGAACTGATGAGAGTGCAAAGGTGAACTTGGTGAACTCAGATGGACAGTTGTAGTTCTTTTCTGTGTTTGAAACATCACTGCAGTGAGAGTCACATGGAAACTTGGTGAGAAAGAAGGGTGCTGGCAAATTGTGGGTGGATTGCTGCCTATAGCATTGCTTGTACATATTATCATTTTGTAAGCTGAAGAAGCACTGATGTTGCCCAAAGTCTACCTGGTATTACATGGACTTCTCAGTAGCTCAACAATATGCACATGAATTTTAACAATTCTACAGAAATACTGAGTGAATTGGTGTGACTCCACCAATTCTGCTTTTGCACAAAATTATTGTTCCTTCAGCACTGGACCTGTGCCACAAACACAGCTTTACTTCTCAGCATGTCTGGAGCCCAGTTAAAGAGACAGGTTCAACCGCAGGCCAAATATAAATGAGTAATCTGAAAAGGAGAAACGACCAGCAAATAAAAGCAAAGGGTTTATTTTCTTGGTTGGTCCCAGCTGCTTTTCAATAGCAGTGGATGTTGGAATTCTGTATGTCTTCCTCAAGGAACACCTTAATCAAGCTAATGATTTTCTGTGCTGGTGAGCTGTACATACAACTCACTTCTACAGATATCTAAATTAGTTAGAAACAGCTCTTATTGTCCCAGTAACAAGTATTGTTTTATGTGACCTGGATTTTTTTCAGATACGAGTCATGGTAAATCACAAATTATTCCTTTCTTGAAAGTGGCTTTTAGTTTTAGTACAACACAAGAATCTAGCAGCATTTTATAAGGTGTGTAGGGATTCAATAATTATTACTTTATAAACTGCTTATAATTTTTCAGATTCATACAAAAGGGCATATTAATAAACTCAACTTCCTGATTGCATCATAGTTTCAAACAAATAAATTAAGTAAAATTCTTAGTGTTGCTGCTGTGTGAGTTGATCTTCTTTAATTCTGGACATAAATCTTACATCCATTTATCTGTTTCTTCAGGAGTTAAAGAACTGTTTTCACTCATGTTTCTTCTCTAGCAGCTAACCAGGATTTTCAAATAAATGCTTTTTGCTCTGGTATTCTGCCCACAATTCCCACTCAGTATGTACCCAAACTTCCTTAATGTATTAATTCTAGCAAGATGATTAACTTTTAACCTTAGCCTAATACTGGAGAAATTGAACCACAAGGAAAAGATAAGTTTTGAATTCTGCTTGAGAGGAGAATAAGATTTTTTGTTTCACAGACAAATGCTTTTGTTTCTGTAGCAGAAGGAAACTTCTGAGGTCACATTGCACTCTCCATAGCTGTTGTCTATATGTAGCTCTTTGCCTCCCAAAGCAGCCAAATAACATTAAATTTCTATGCAAGCTGTAACTTAGAAAAATCATCACTTTCCTCAAGCAACCAAAGCAGTATTTTGCATGTATCCACAAGATGGTGAGCTGTTACCTGAACACTTCATGCTCAGTGAGCCAGAGCAAATCAGACTAATTTATTCTTTATAGAAAGAGCCAAGTACATTTAAAATGCTGAAATATCACAGCCAAAAGGGACATGCATGATTTAGCAGGTTTTTCACTATTTCTTTATGTAAGACATTCAACACAAATAAATATATTTAATTTATAAACCCTTTTGTAGGTCACCTTTTAGATTTGTATGTTTCCAAATATTTTGGATACATGCAAAAATTCTATTATCTTTAATTAGCCATCTGTTCAGTTTCCCACTCTTCATGATGTAGCTGCTGAGAAAACCCATTTCACAGGCTGGCTGAATTTTTATGGTTAAAATGTTAAAATAATTTGGTCTTTATCATGAAAACACTGAAAGAGATAGCTTAAAGTTAATGCAAGTAACATCCATTCAGACATGATGTATCCTAAGCTATAACTTTAATATTACAACATTAGGAATCCACATAAGTGCAGCCTCAAAAAATTTTTTAAAAAGGGAAAATTCTACAAAATATTACAATATGCTAATAATCTTCTTCATTACTTACATGACAACAGGCATTCTGTGCCTTGCAATCTGTGGGCTTCTGTGGGGAAACTGTGGCACAACTGCACAGCAGGTAGTGTTAGCAGTATCAGAAAATAAATAAATAGTGTTTCAGTAGAGGGAACATGGATATTTCTAAGAGGAATTGGATCCAGCTTCCATCTGGTCCATCATCACTGAGTGTGGCCAGTAGCAGATGCTCCAGGAGGGAAGTGTAAGATTTGTAGAGAGTAGTCTGTCTGTCTGCAGATTTTCATCTTCCTCTACTTGTGGGGATGAGTTTAAGTTCTGAAACGTAAGATTTAAGTCTTCCCACAAAATCATTGTATGTCATCATTTCTAAATGTTCTTGAAATCCATGTGTTTGTTACATGAGCAGCCATTCTAGCTTTTTCTAGCAAAGTATTTCATTGTGCGCCTTTTAAGTAATAAAATAATTTTTATTTTATTAAATATTATTTTATTATTTTATTAATATTTCTTTTATTATTTTCATGCAAATGAATTAAATATTATTTTATTAAGTGTCAATTTTTCAAGTGATTAAATTCTTTTCATTTAAAAAACATGAAACATATTTCCATTTGTTATTTGGTTTTGATGGATCGGGTTTTGTCTTTTTTCCATATTCCCCCATTTGTCTGATTTAAAAATACCTTACTGTTTTTATCTTTTTTTTTTTTTCCTAAACACTTAACAGTTTTTATGCTTTTTGGGTTTATTTTTAAACTTTTTACACATAGCTTTTAACTGTGTACTCCCATATCTGCCATTTTGAAGTCTCCCATTAGGCATTTATAGGTTTCAAATTCAAAACAAAAAATGTGGTGTTACTAGTTGGATTATTATTTTATTGATTGATTTGCTTATATCAAAAAAGGGGAAGAACATAGGATGAGAGACAAGGATATTAATATTTAGGATATAAAATCTGATACTTTGTATGACCTTCATTTCACTGGTCAGAAACGTAGTGCTTTTTTAAATAAGATGAAAACCTTGTGAGAATAGCAAATGAGAAATATTTAAAAATATTTTAGAAAGTATTTTAGAGAATATTTTAAACAAGTATTTTAAAGTTTTTATGCTACTAAGTGATCATTAATGCCCTATTTAAAGTGGTGTACTTTTAGTAACTCTTCAATGTTTATATTTTTATTGTTCTTATATAAATCCTTAACTACTAACATTGTTTTAAATTCTCAAGATGTATTATAGGTTTTTCTTCACTAGAATTTTTTACTCCAACCATTAAGTTATGATGAATATCGAATAATTAATCTTCTTCTCTCCTTCTCCAAAGACAATCTTTTTGTTTTAGGAAATCACTTGTTCAAATGTGATTTAATTTTCAGAATATCTTCAAGTTAGAAATAAAATATGTCATTTCTTGTGGAAATTTTACACTGGAGTGCTCTAGTTCAGAATCAGACCTGTGACCTTGTCTTGCACCACTTTTTTTCTGAAGATGTAGGAGTGTCCAGCAGGAGCCATCTTAAACTTTAGTCCAGGCTCTCAGCTTGGCTCTTGGTCAGAATGAGGTGCCCTCGATTCCTTACAGAATTATAACCTCTGTTTTGTTGGAAAAGACCTTTAAGATCATTGAGTCCTGCTATGTTATGCATGATGATCAAACCCTCTTTTTTAAAGCTTTTCCTGTTGTCCAGTTTTGAACCTTATTTTAATTTATTTTCTGTTCAAATTCGTAAATCGGACAGCTCAATGTAATAGAAAATCACCGAATCAGTTAGGCTGGAAAACACCTCTAAGGTCATTGAGTCCAGCTGTTAACCTGGCACTGCCAAGTCCACCACTAAAGTGTTGGTGGTTTATATTTTATGTTATCTTTCTACGGACCAATCTGGAAAAAAAGCTAAACCATGTTATGCTTTGGATGTGTTGTTAACAGCAGCAATAATTTCCCTGGTGATGCAAAAAATACATCACAAAAATGTACAGAGGGTTAATCTGTGTCTAACTTCAGATAGCTGTTTTGGGAGGTGGCACTGCCACAAAGCCACCACACAGGGCTGGGGTTTGCCAAGTGTGAGTTCAGAACATCTAGGTCAGAACCAGCCTCAGTCCCTTGTCTGTAGAAGAAGCATGAATTTAATTAGTTTGAGCATCTCTTGGCACATTAACAAGAGATTAACATCCGGAAGCTCTGCATGTCACTGTTAAAAACCTCCTTCTGATGAAGACTGCTATGACAATCTTGTCTTTCTTTTTTCCCCTCTCCTACCCTGGAGCCTGAAGCATGTCATGCCACAGTGCTCTTCTTTTGAGTTTAGACAGAAAGCTGTTTCCTTTAATGATAAAGAAAAATACAATTGCTCACTAATAAGCTGTTTTGTTGAGGTCACTTCAATAGTGTAATTATTTCTAGGTGTTTGAAGTAGTCATGGGAAACCTTGCAATTCTGTACTTTAGAACAGAGGAGTCCAGACCTGGAATATATTGATTTCCATCAACAAACAAAATCCTCATTAGTTCTTTTATTAGACAACTGGCCTGGTACTATGGAATGATATACTCTAACAATATGACTTCATAAATAGAATATTATGAAAAGATCTATTGAGAACAGTTTAATTAGTTTTGGCATATGTAACTCATTAATATGATTATGATACAGTAGTAATAGCTGGGTGGATCCATTGGAGGCCTGAGAATTTAGTCTCTGTGTTGCTTTATAGGAAACTGGAGGAATGATCAATGTAATGTTAAGAAAATTAAAAATACTTTATTTTTAAAATTCTATAGTGCAGCATAATAGTTTAAGATGTCTGGGCATACAAAAGTGGTGTCAAAAGCCATGTTCAGACTGGCAGTCACAGAAATATTTCTGCATTTGAAGGGTCAGGCTGTAGCACTATTTCTAGTTCCACACCATTGGCATGCTCAGATGCAAGTCATGTTTCTCAGTAAAGGAAATCATATGTGCACTCATCAAAAGTGATGCCTAATTTCTAGTCAGGCAAGAACATAGTTAATAAAATACTAGTTTCTAAATCAAAGGCATTCTTAACATCTGTAGAAATAAAAATATACTAGTGTCTGCCTGGTTTGCACTTTCTGATCCAGTTGCCCATACCTTTTAGCACAGGATAATGAGAGGAGCTTGCTATTGCAATATTCCTTCAAAGTGAAGAGGATTCAATTAAGCTATTAAGCAAAGGTAGAGGGGCTTTTTCAAACTTCTTTCACTCAGGCTATGTAATGACTAGGTGGGTGCATGCAGGGGAATGGTGAAAACTGTAAATTTTGAATGTACAAATTGCTTTGATTTTCTTTTCTTTCATCTTTATTGATGTCAAATTGAATCCTTCCTTCTGTGGAACAGCACATTGCATGCAAGTGTTATTACTTAAGCAAGCTTGAAAAAATGCAGGTGGCCTTGTACTGTAAGACCAGAACTCATTATTTTCTGTGAAACATGTAAGAAAAAGAGATAAAACATCATCAAAAAATATCTGTCTTGTTTGATGAAGATTAAGGAGGAAATAGGGTATACTGTTTCATTATTGGCATCAGTCTAGGAAATCACATTTAGTGTTAATTAAATTTTCTGTAATATCTTTCATTTGCAAATAGAAGTGTATTAGAAATACTCATTTCTGAGATCTCAGAAATATTATTCCCATTTTCTAATTGAAGGCATTGGTTAGGAGAGCAGCAGAGCTAGACAGAGAGCCAGCAATGCCAACTTTTAGTTCTGTATTTGGCAAACAGAACATGGTCCTGAACTTCAAATTAATCACTAGATGTGTGAGATGGGGCAGATGCAACTCTGCAGCTCCGTGCAGCTCCTGAGTTCACTGGCAGTGCAGCTGGGCTGATGGGCTGTGGTGTTCAGGATGATGTGGATGAGAAACAGAAATGTCCTTTAGCCATAATGGAGAGCCAAAGGAGCTGGGCTGCACTCAGTGGGTGAACTGGAGCATCTAGAGTTGTATCAAATCCATTTTGCTGTCCAGCAAGAAAATTTCAGTTAATTTACATTGCTTCCACAGGTTTTTGGACATACATCAGGTAGAACTTAATTCTAGTCCAAACCTGCTCCTCCTGTTTTATTTCAGCATAGAGGTGAGGTGATCAGTTGTTACAATGCTGAGAGGTTTTGAAAATCCTATTCTTTCATTCCTAAATCCTGATAAATTTAGGATGAAGTTTTTATATATATTGCAAGTTCTTCTAAGAAAGGACTTTTCCTTACCAAATATTCAGAATATATGGTGCTTTAATCCTGACTGAAGGCATGAGACACTATTCTGAAACAAGCAATAATCTATTGTGTTTTTATTGCACTGGTTTAATAAATGCAATTATTTTCACTTATTCCATTGATTGACTGTTTATTCATCTTTAATATTCACTGTTCTGATTTGTACCTTTTGCCTGTCATTTCAATGGTTATCAGGATACTCTTGCTTTAATTAATTTACTTGAATTAGAAATTACAACTTTTCATGTAACTGTGTTCTCTTGCTATAGATGATCCTGATCTTTTCATCTATTTTTTCTTTGTGTCCTGTGTCCTAATTTCCTGTTAAAAATATGTTAATCTGTTTCATTCTGCTTCTGACTGTGTTGTAAGTGACTAATAATTTAAGATCTATTATTAGAGCTCACCACACTGTTAGTCAATGTCACACTGTAATTTAAGGCAGTGTGAAACTATCTTAAGAAGCTGTGAAAAGTTATAAGTCATAACCATATTGATGTTTCAGCCATTTGTAAAGAATTATTTACTTGAATAACTGCTATTATTAAGAAAAGGTATTAAGAAAAGTCTACAAGTGACATTTAATTTAAATAATGGAATCACAGCATGGTTTGGATTGGAAGGGACCATAAAGACCACCTTGTTCAACCCCCTGCCATGGGCAGGGACACCTTCCCCAGGCCAGGCTGCTCCAAGCCCCATCCAGCCTGGCCTTGAGCACTGCCAGGGACGGGGCAGCCACAACTTCTCTGAGCAAGCAACTCTAGAGCCTCACCACTGTCATGAGGAAGAACTTCTTCTTTATATCCAATTCAAAAAAAGAAGCTGTATTAACAAAACATAGTCTGTCTCCATAATTTCTTGCATTTTTCTGCAAATTATGTTGCTTTTAAGTAATATCTTGTCGTGGCATCAAATCCCTGAATGACATTTTTAAGCTGGCAAGCACAATTTGGGTTTACAACCATGGCCTTCATGTTTCCAGAATATAGGGAGAGGCAGTTCTTAAGTCCATTAATGATTTTTAAATTTTCTTTGGATGTTTATTTTCACTTTAACTTATCCATGAATGGAAAGCACTGTTAAAGTATTTTTACATATATTATCTATGTCTCTGAAATTTTTCAGGTTAATTGCCCAGATCCATGATGAATTGTTGTTCGAAGTAGAAGATTCTCAAATCCAGGAATTCTCAGGTAAATACAATCTCTCTTGCTCTTTTCCTCCCACCCGTTTTTACTCTCTATATCCTGTGATTTCTCAGAGAATAAAGAACTAAAGTAGTGAGAAGAAGCACATTGATTCTCACAATTAAGAAAATGTGTACTAAGCAGATTTTTCTGAATGTTTTCCACCACTGGCTCTTATGTAGATAAAATGTTATATGCTCATTTGGAATTCATTAGCATGGTTATTTGTATTTAGTTTTCTAATCAATATTTCATCATCCAGTGTGTGAATCCTATAAAAGTAAATAATATTTCCTCCAAGATTTTAGAAGGAAATAAACCACTTTGAAGTACTTTAGATTAAGGGCTGTTACATAAAGTATTCCATTCTTCATGTAAGATTATACCATTTCTAAGTAATTTCTAAGTTAGTTTACTGCTTTTTTATATTAAGAAACCTTTATGATGGCACTAAAGATTAAGGTTAGTAAAAGTTCATGCCTATGTTTCTATCCTCTCATCTGGCTTACTTCCAGACATTATTCCCTAAGCCAGAGCTTGTCTCAGCATCTGGTACAAATTTAGCAAGCAAGCAAGGGCACATAGCAGACTGTTGGGTCTCTAAATTGTAAATTTATTAGTAAATTGTGGATTTATTCCTGTATGAACCAAGTGTTTATTCACAAACGTTGGTCTAGTTTGAAGCTCAACAATATGTTTGGCTAAACCCATTAGCAAAATGTCACAAATGTTTTAAATGAACCAATACAAGAAATAGAACAAGCATTTAATAAAAAATTAATTTTACCTTCTCATGCTGCATTCATTTGAACGATGCAATTTGCTATATTAGTCTCATTTCATCACTGATCCCTCTTGTGAATATTAGTTCAAAATGAGAGCATTAAAACTCTATCTAATCTAAACAAAGTACCTGGGAAATACTTCAGCTCAGTATATTCAGGGCATTGTAATATATTAGCATTTCACCTCTAAATACAGGAGTTAAAATCTAATTTAAAGTTAAAAAAACCATTAGACAATTTATAGAAGATTGCAATATCTGTTCAGAAAAGGTAATGTCTAAAAGTGACATAATCAGAGTTTCAGAGTTAGGAAGTATAGTGTATTGAAAGACATCTGTAGGACAGCATAGTAGGATTTTTATTATCTTATTTTGCATCAATTTCCATAAAGTATAGAGCTAATATTATACCCAAAAGATAAAAATGATTCATGGTTGATTATACATATAGAAAATCTTAGATTCTGCCCCCACTGGGTCAAATTTAGATCTCCATTACCAGTCTGAATTTGTAACAAATTCAGAAAAATCAATACTTTTCGAGTATAACAGAAAAAACCTCTAGCTATCATATGAATAATAGTAATACATTATCCCACTATGGAAACATGATGACTGGAGGCTTTTTTCTGAAAATGCAAAAAGAGTGCAGTTGAAATACTCAAGTTTAGAGTGTGCACTGTGCAGTAATTAGTTTGCTGATCTCCAGGTCTAGCTGCAGGGTGCAGAACAAACATACCTGTAAATTCCTTCTTGTGCCTCAAAATTATAATCCTATAATTGAAGTTGCTAAGATGACCTTTAGAAAATGGACCTGGGTATTCTAGAGGTGTGAGATACCTTGGAAATTGTCATTGCACTTAGCATAGGCTGCCAAACTTGAGTGTTCAAGATGGAAGTTTTGAAGATGGAGTTTTCAATTTGTTTCTACTTTGCCCTAAGAGTCAAAGAAAAAAAGAAAATTCTGCATTACAGCTGAAGCAAGTGCAACAAAGGGTGACAAAGGTGATGAAGGGACTGTAGCATCTGTTCTATGAAGGCAGGCTGAGAGACCTGGGACTGTTCAGCCTGGAGAAGAGAAGGCTCAGGGAATCCTACTAAACTATATTCTAAGGGAGTGGGCACAGAGCAAGTGCTGGTGCTCAGTGACAGGACCAGAAAACTGAAACACAAATGGTTCCCTCTGAAGATCAGGGAACACTGTTTACTCTCAGGCACAAGTTGCCCTGAAAGGTTGTGGAGTCTCCATCCTTGGAGATGTAAAAAATCCGTCTGCACAAGGTCCTGAGCAACCAGCTCGAGGTGGCCCCTCTGAGCAGCAGGGCTGGACCAGGTAACCTCCAAAGCTTCCTTTCAACCTCCCTGACTGTGTTCTGCAAGTAGTTCTGCTCCTGGTAGAAGAACTAATCCAAGGTGTCTTAAAAGGCTCCAAAGTTGGCGATGCTTCAGTCATTAATGAGGATTTTGTTTGATCTGAATAGGCAGAGAAAGTGTGTATCAGCACAGGCATCTCACTTCAGTCAGCAGGAGTGCTGAAGCACATCTCCCCATTGTCCCTGTCCATGGTGTGAATGGTTTCAGTTCACATCACACAGCAGCCTGAGAACAGTTGACCTAGATTCCTTTCAGATGAACCTAAATAGGAACACTCTTTTCTCCTAATATTTTCCAATTATTTCAGGAGCTGCTAAGTAAGGTAACATTAGATATCTGAGCGTTAAACCAAAGAGGAGTCAGTAGGATGTGTGCTCCTAATTCACTTAAGGACTTTGAAGGTCCAAATACAGTTTTCATCTCTTTACCTAAAGTTCTCTCACCCTTTTTTAAAATCCTTACTCTTTTTGCTCTTATTTGCCAATATTCTTTAGCTGTCAGCTTTGCCTTTACATATCTAATGAGCTTTTGTCCATTCAGAAACTTTAAATTACAGAATCTGCTGACTTGCAGTTTCCAGCCTGCAGTTTAATGATCCAGAGAGATATCTCAGTTGTACAGTCACAAAGCTCAGTAAAGGGAAAGACGTGGACTTGAAGCTAAAGAGCAGTGTTTGAGGGTTTTAATGGATTACACTTCAGTGCCGTGTTATTCTCCTGCATTTAATGTGATCCAAGAAGTACTGGCCTACTATTCAGCATGTTTGCATTCTGATTCCAGTCATGCTTCTGATCTACTTTTTCAGGAAAGCAACAACAAATATATGTCCCCTTTTTCTTGTTTGTAGAATGAACATTAATTTAAAAAGATTTTTAAGATTTATAAATTAAGAACATAAAGATAAATAGTAGTATTTCATTAGATCATAATGCAGAATATAATTCTTCTCAGCAGCATTTCCCTGATGGAAGAGTCTCTTTTGAATTGCTTCACAATATTAAAATGTCCTTTTGCTTCTTAGACTCTCTTGAATGGCAGCTGAAAATTGCCACAAGGAATTGTAGTATTGGCACTTTCTTTAGTCTTGTGTAGGACTTCATATGCTCCACTAAGAATTTTAAGGACTTTACAATATACAGAAATACCATTTATAATGCATCTAATAGTGCATAGATGATTTGGAACCTTTTGAATCTGATAAACAAGAGGACAAGCAAACAAGCAAAGAAGTGTTCTTTTTTTTCTGATCTCCTTCTGCACAAAGTATTGCCTGAGGTGGGTCATCTCAAGGTCTCATCTGTATTTTGGAAGAATATCTTCTTCAAAAAGAATCCATTGCCCACAGTTTTATAGTACACATATGGCTCCCTCTGAATGGACAAGGCAGAATATAATTTATTTATAATAAGGTTTTGAGTGCCCATGCTTTGACATACTTTGAAATACAATGAAGCACATACTGCTCTGAATGGTACAATTTTCATCAAAGATATGGCATATCAATTCCTTCAATTCTCTGTTTAGGGCAAAAACATGACAGCAAAAGAGCTTTTTAAAATCCTAATTTCCTATTAGAGGGTGCTTGGGAAGTTCAAACCAAAACATTTGGCAGGAATTCGTTTTGCTTGGGCAGAAGTCTCTCAGCTTTACCATCAATAATCTGCCTGGTTTCTGGCCAGCTTGCCTGTCTGGCTTCCTCACATCTTGAGCTCTCCAGCAGCCCAGGAAGCAGAGAGGCAGATGATGATATTATGGGAATGCCAAAAACTGGGTTCTTGGATCTGAGAAGGCTCAGTGCCTCTGAGTCCTGAAATCTGTGTAATCAGGTAGGCAGCCTGTCCCCAGATCAGACTGTGAGTCTGTGTAGAGACTCTGGAAGAGTATTTAGGAATGGCAGAACTCCATTTTTCATTTTGTGGGGGCTGTTTGTGACACTGTGCTCTATACTGTGTTTGAACTGCCCCTTTGGCCTTGGACTATGCTGAATGCATTACAGCTAAAAGGGGGAACACACTCTGTGGGGAAGAAAAACAAATTTTTTTTATTTTTTTTTTTTACTGTACGGGGATACCTGTAGTTACAACTGTAGAATCTGGCTTCTAATGTGTGTTCCATAAATAGCTGGTGAGTTTGAAAGGTGAACTTTGCCAGTGGCAATTACTGTGGCTTCTCCTATGCCTTTCTCTCTGCTTGATTGCATCCATTAGTGATAATTAAATGAAAGATACTTGGTACTTGAAATAACATCTTTTTGTAGAAATAGATGTATTCCAGTGCTTTGTGTTCAATATCACAGTGCATTAGAGTAATTTTTAAAGGTGCTTTTTTTAAGAATTCATTTATAATTATACACTATTGATAGAATTAAAGAATTTCTGCATCTGTTTGTATTTTTGATACATGTACAATGTAGAGTTTGAAACAATTTTTTCTAATACTTTACCAGGTATAAAATAGTTCAGCTGAAGTACTTACCTTAAATTTAAGAACACTGAAATGACCAGTTAAAACAAACAAACCCCAAAAACCAAAACCAAATAACAAAAACACAACCAAAAAAAACCCCCAAAACAACAAACAATATAAATTAAACCTATTTATGTTGGTATTAAGATCACTTACCCAAAGAATAGTATCTTAGATTTTGTTTTAACATCTGCCAGTATGCATTTTTGGCTCACACACAGATTACATGAAATTTCATTTTATTCTGCTACAATTTTATGCTTGTTACTGAGGTAGCTGCATTAAAATATGCACATGTTCAAAAGGGGACTGCAGTGACAGAAGAACAAAAGAATAAACTGGTCATCACAAGTTAGTGACATTTTCTGTCCTCTGAGCTGCCTTTTTCTAACTTGAAAAACACTGGTGCGTAAACTAAAGGTGCCTCTAGATAGCTTTCAATTTGCAAAAATCCCTGTTCCATAGATCATATGTCTGGCCAGCTTTGACATGTTTCTGGAGTCATAATTTCATAGGTGAGTGCACTTGAAAAATGTCTTCAGTTTGATAGGGACAAATAAGCTTTTGTTCCACAGCAGGCATGCGTGTCTTATCTTTGTTCCTATTCACAGCACTTTCAAGAAGCATATTTATTCTGGTCAGTATCAAGAAAATCTAATATATGTTTAAACATATGTTAAAATTTCAGTTCCTCTATAATCTTTTAACTTTGCTGTCACCATTTTTTTTATACATAGTATTTTAGCATGCATACTTAGCACTTGCAAAGCATTTCAAGATGAGCATAATCAACAGTTCTCCTAATTGCTGACTATGGGTTTTGAGAGATAACTTGCAAAGATGGGGAGAACAGCATTTTACAGATGCCATTGCAGTACATGGCTGGCTGTAAAGGAACATTTTAAAATTAATAATTTATATGCCCCAGATATACTAGATTCTTGACAGAACAGAAATAATCATTATCCCCAAAGTCTCTAGTCTAAATCTTAGAAAAGAAGCAAAAAATTAAGAGTGGTAGAGACAGATTTATTTAGACACTGTGATTCTGTTTTTAAGTGACTACATTCTAAACTGTACAGGAGATAATGAAGATATAGTTGTGTATGTCTGATTATTTATTGTGAGCCTTGAGAAAGAGGGAAATTTTCAAGGAGATTTGATAAAATAGTGGGAGAATCAGATATTATGTACACGGGACTAAAGGGAACTTCTCCTGTGATTACATACCCCCATGCCATATGGTCTCTTTTATAAATTATCATCTTCATATGAAAAATTACTCCCACTAAGGACTATTCCAGAATTCTGTCTCTCCAAAATCTGGAACTTTAAATTTCCAGCCTAAATGTATTCAGCCACTATACCTATTTATTTTTGTGCAAAGACTGTAATGTATTTAAATTTGTCCTTCACTGTTTACAGTCTTAGCAGACCACTGAACAGGAATGGCAATCCAGCTGCTTTTTCCTGATATTTGCAAAGGAGTGGTTTCAAAAGGCTGAAATGCAGGCACAACAACTTCAGATTGCTTGAAATGAATGGCTTTACTAAACTCTGGGTAGAGAAAAGTCAGTGTGACATGAGAAAGAGAACAGGGAGCTGAACTGACAGAAAAAAAGGAAGGAAGAAAATGAAGCAATACCATGGAGAGGTTTTTAATGGTTGTCAAAGTGAATGAGGAACCATTGGGTTTGTTCACTGATGTGGCCACTTTAATCTGTGCATTTTAAAATTAAGAGTATTTAAGAATGCAGCAGAATTCTGATTGTGCCAGATGCCTTAGAGCGAAAATGTGTGAACCAACAGAGAAAGCTGCTGCAGTCATTGCTGCCATCGTGAATCCCCTTTTGGGGATAACAGCTAAATGGGACAGAACTAGTCAATTCAGAGGTCTAGAGAACTTGGGGAAAACAGGTCTAACTCAGTGCACAGGCAGGAAGCAGCCTTTGTCATATCACTCACTTATTTCAGCCCAGGAAGGGATGCTGCTGACTCATGCTCCATCATTTACTGTCTGTTGGAACTCATTTTGTCAAGAAGACCTATTCCTCTCCTTGCCCAAATGCTCTACTGCTGTTTATTTATCTAACAACACAAGAAATGTTAAGCTGAACAGAGTTGAGTGTGCCCTTCATAAGTGTCTGGTGGGACACACAGGGCTGAGTGATTCTGCATAAAAGTGCAGAATTCAGGTGTTATCCTCTCAAAAGTTTTGTGTAGTCATAACTTGGAAAAAATGTTTACCCAGGACTGACTGGTAACACACTGAGCCTTCTGAAGGCATCCCACCTGGCTGGGGTGCCCCAGCATCTGCTGCATTGCTGACCTCCTGGAGCTGACAGCTTGTTGAAATTCAGAGTGGGCTTCTCAAGACAGAGGCAGTCCAACACTCCTCTATTAATAGCCATGTTGACTTGGACAGAATTACAAATGAGTAATTATTTAGGCCAGCACTTCTCCTTTCACAATCTGTGGATTGCAATGTTTCTTTCTGCGCTCAAAAAATGTTGCTCTGTCCCAAGGTGGACCATGAACTACCTCAAATCTAACATGAAGAAAGTTTGCAGGTGTAGCTGTACAGAGATGTGTCAAATGTCTTGGTTTCCTCAGCTCTGGCACTTGATCTGCTGATACTTTGAGTTACTGCATAGTTTGGACTTCATGGAAAAGCATATGACAGCTCATTAGCACACAAATTGAGTGAGGCAGCACGGTCTGAGCACTGCTCAGGCAGAGGCTGGTTATCCTCATCATTATTATCAATCCAGCCTCGGTGTCAGTGACACGACATGAAACATTACAGACTCTTCTTCATTGCTGGCATCATTAGAAAAGGTTTTGGCAGCAGCCAGAGCAACAACATCCACAGCTTCTTAGAGTTCCTGTCACTCCCTTGCCTCCAACCTCAGCTGCCAAAGAGCTGTGATGTGCAGCGAGGGGTGACTTCAAAGGAAGCTGCTCAGGAATCCTGTGGGTTTGCTGTGGCATTTCCAGCTCGTATCACAGACCCTGCTCCTTCTCAGGCCTGTGAGGCACATGGCCACATCCACTAGTTAGTCACCCATCCTGTCAGAGCAGTGCAGGTTCTGGGGCCACCTGGTACTCCTGCTTCACTTCCACTAGCCAAAAATATCTTCCATTTAAAAAGATGTTGATCCTCTCCTTGATTTTTATTGAACAGTATGTGTTGAAGCAGCAATCCTTGTCAAGCAAAACACTAATTAGCAAGACCAGTGATGGCAAGTCTGATCCCAGATAATTGTTTTGGAATAATTATAGATGCATTTGCACAGTAATAGTGAGCGTAGTGTTATGGCATGATGAGTTGTTAAGTTACATGAATTATACTGAAGTTTAATTGTTTCAAGTCCTGATAGCTCTACTATGCCACAGGGATGATTTAAAAAAAAAAAAAAAATTGGTTCTGATCTTTTTACTTTGAAGAGTAAAATATTTTTTAAAATACAGATTCTTGTGGGCTTTTTTTCTAGCTTCTTTTTTAAAGTGAGTTTTATAGTTGCACAAGAAAATTAAAATATATAAAATGTCATCAAACAGGCAGTTATGAGTAGTGAAGTTGAAAACTGAGAACTCACACATGCTCTAACATACCTTTATATGAAATGTAGTGGTGCTATACTTCTTTATATATGGGATATATAAATTAAATAATTCTCTAAATTTTATCCTGAAATTCAATAAAAAAAGAAATTAAACTGTTCACAAGATATAAAATATAACTTTAAAATAATCGGAAAAAGTTGTAAGTGGTAATTTTATACAGAAGTTCAGATATGATGTAACACAATATTATATATATATATTAAAAAAAATTCTAACGTGGAAAATAAAGCTGTAGGTTTTCAAATTTACCTTATAGCACTGGTAAAAAGAATAATGGAGTCCCTGCAGCAAACCACAGCCTTGGAAGTGCCACTGAAGGTAGGGACAATTTTGAATTTCCATTTCTTTCTCAGGCATGCTTAGCTTTGTACGTCATCATCATTATTATATTAAGACTCTAGAAACAACTATTTTGCTTTTTACTTCAATCATTTCATTTTCGTATTTGCAGTAATTGCTTTTTCAAATTACTATAAAAGTTCCAAAGGAAAATAACTGAAAGTATACTCCCTTTTGGAAAGTGAGATTGTTGTAGCAATGCATGTGGTAATTTAAAAATCTATTTTGTTCTTTGCCATGAAACTTCTGTTAGGTGTGGTAGAGTGAGAAATATGTCCCTTTAATATGTGCCTGGCTTTCTACATGTGCCAGGCATTTGTTACTGCAGAAAAAAATATTGCAAAAGATCTTTCTTCAGTAATTTTCACTTAGAAAATGGGTCTATTTAACATTTTTGTGGGGATGCCTAACACACAAAGCAAACAAAATCACTGGTCATTGCTAAAGATAGAGAACATCATCTACCACAGCAACATCTGTACAAAGTGAGGAGGTAACTACACAGATATCTATGTGTTGGACCTAATTGTAATTACATTAGAAAATAATTATGTTTTTCTCTCTTCAAAACTGGTACCTGTCACTGTAGCCTACTGCTCAGCTTTTGTTGCCTGGTAAAAGACTGAAGCTCCTGGGAATCCCTAAACTTCAGTGAGCAACAGCCCAAGGGTTTCCAGTGTCCTGACAAATGGAGTACTTGGTGCTGCCAGGTCACTCACTCAGCAGCAATACTCATCAAGATTCAGGGACAGAAACAGCTTTATTCTAATTAGTTCAGAAATGGTTGCAACATACAGACTTGCACTAATGGAAACAGTTGAAAAAGAAAACTACTTGATAATTTGTCTTGTATTTCTTCCTGCAGATCTTCTGTATCTATTGCAGAATTCCAGCCACTTTGTGAGACTTTCTTTGGAGGTCTTACAGTTATAAAACCCTTTATGTGTCCTTAGGGAACCCATCCTTACCACAAAAATTGAGAAAGGATAATGAAGGGTATCCAAGATCTAAATTACTCTTACTGATTTCCCCCCTCACTGTTCACTTAACCTTTGTAAGATTTTACATTCCTGTTTGCTAAATATGGTCCAGTGAGACTTTTTGGCCACACTGGGATGATAAATCTCTTGCACTGATACTCCCAATCTTTGCAAACTGCATTTCTGTAGGTTGCTTACATTGTACACCTGTGTTTGCCTTTCTTCTTTTGTTACAAACTCCTTGGGGGCAAAAAAAAAAAAGAAGCCAGAGTGTTTTCCAAGGTATATTACATTTAAATATTTTTAATTACTGTATTACTTGCCTGGCATTCATGCTCCTATAAGGTTCTTAAAAATAATCAAATATGGTATTATTGGTGGCATATAAAGTGAATAGCAACACTAGAGTCCTTTCTGCATAGGAGAAGTTTAAGGAGACTTTTTGGTGTTTTTTCATAGGTAACAGCATTCATACTTTCTCTGAGGAAGTCATGGTCATGAAATAAATATAAGCACTGTAACAGGTTTCTAAGAAAGACAAATGTTGACATGGTTACTGAGGGTGTTCCTAGTTGCAGGGGTAGAATATCATTTTAGTGTTACATTTTTCAGACTAACCATTAAGTGGCAGAAGGTTTCAATGTCCTGTGAACAAATGGGACATCCCTTGTTATTCACCTCTGTCTGAGGTGTTTTACTGTCACACACTGACAAATCCTTCTCAATGCATTAAGCAGGTGGCTTCAAGGTGTCATTCCCATGAGAACAGTAATTTTCCTTTAAACACCAGCTCTGCCTTAGTAGGTGAAAAGAAACACATTCTTAGACTACTTATCTGGGGCTTTCAAAGATTAGGATTTTTTAGTAGGCAGTAGAAGTATTTGGAGATACATATTTCATTACCTTTGTTTGGTCTCCTTTTCCTAAGCAAATGACTGTGGCAGTCCTGACATACTTCTGCTCGTGCAGCACGTTAGGCTGCATCCATCATGGAGATACTTCACCTTCCTCTGAAGCCTCAAAAAGAGATCAATGACAGAGGCCAGATAGAAAACATAAAGTTTGATCTCAGAGAAGAAATTGAGAGTGATCTTTAAAAAAAAAGGCTGGTTTTTTTGTTCATGTTGTTTACCTTTCTATACGGTAGAAAAATGTCTTTTAGGATTAGAGATGTTGAAGATGAAAAGATTTTTGTGAAATGCTCCTGCTCTCCTTCAGCAGACTTCAACTAAATATGTATTATGTGCTCCCTTAATATAAATATTATTTCTTAATATGGAGACAAAATGTCACTAAAGTAGAGCACACGTATAGTCTTAATGGGGAGAGATCTCTTTTTCTTCTTTGAGGTGAAGGATGCTTTATCTTTGAAGTAGCTTTTTTTTCCCAAAATATAGTCCATGCTAATGAGGCAGCCTTCATGTCAACAAATCTACTGTGTACAAGAGCACCAGGAACTGCAAAACAAACTGAAATTAAACCAAAGCAACAATAAAAATACCCCAGCACTTGAAAAGTGGCGGGGGGGGGGGAAAAAAGAAAGAGGGGGGGGGGGGGGGGGGTAAAAAACCCTCATGTCTTTATGCATTGCTGACGGAGTTGCTGATGATAAACATCAAAACCATCATTTGTAGCTCTTTTAAAAGCATGAGATGAATTTTGCTTTAGTGTATTCATTGCAATTCAGTAACATGTATTTGTAATTTGAAAACTAAATGTTAGTTTAAATTGTTAAGGTATTTTTATCAGAATTGTAGCAATAATTGAGTATTAATACAAATGAAGAACATTCCACACTAGATAGGCATGTAATCTGGAGCTGTATCACATCCAAAGGGAAAAGCAAAAAATAGTAATCTTGCTGTATGTGATGTGTTTATTTGTTTAAATTTTTATTTTTTTTCCCTGACAGGTTCCCTTGAAAGTGATTCTCACCACTGGGAAATCATGGGGGTGTATGACAGAATTGCAGGAGATGTAAAGCAGTCATTGGGGATGTTATTCAGTACCCAAACACCTCATTGGCCTGTGCTGATTCCTCACTGAATCACTAGGCAACAGCGCTGCTGGATCTTTCATAAGCACCTAATACTCTGCATGTGAATTTTTTTACTTCATTTTGTCTGTAGCCCTAGGCAACAGCAGTGAGATAAAACTGGTTTTTACCAGTTCATTGTGTTTCCTTTAGCCAAGGTATCCAGCAGGGAGCTGCTTTTGTTCACAGCTAAATTACTACATGTAAGAAATGAAACAAGACACTATTAACCCTTTGGGAGCATCACAAATATATTTGAGTTACACAGATGTTTAGACTTTAATGTTAAATATTTTCTGAAGTGTAGAAATACTTATAAGCTGACAGTATTTGAACTGTGTCAGATGCTTAACTGTTGTGTTCAGCTTATTTTGTATTTTATGAGTAGAATGTACTGCTTGGTGTTCATCACATATTAACTGTCCCGTTCCTCAGACTTAGAAAAGGAGTTAATGAAATTAACTTTTGTCTAGAATTTTGGAGCAAAACAGGTAAACAAAACTAGAAGCTTAAGTGTATTAAAAATAAGGAGATTGTTGTCCATCCAATTAATTTCAAACTGAGTTTGCACCATAGCCTTAGCATACTTTAGACAAAGTATTACAGTTTTGCCTAATTTTTAATTTTTATTACTGATACAATGATAAATATTGTTTAGATAAATTTTAAGATTCAGCCTGATCCTTTTTAGGATTCAGGCTTTTACTTCAATGTTTGGATTTTTTAGTAATAATTTGTTTTTCTGTAGAGTTTATTCTTCAAATGAGATTTGTTTCATAACATTACTGTTTTACAAATTCTGTCTCTGTGCTTGTGGAATATGAAATTGTCCTTGAAGTCTACTAATTATTCAGAAGTAAAAGTCAAGCACAAAACTTTTAAGAGTTGTTCAGTATGTTTCAGCATTAGACATCAAATTATCACAGTAATACAATTTAAATTCTAGAACTGTATGATTGTAAAGACTTTGCAGCATTTTTAATTTGCATAATTAATTAATTTTACTTTGCACTTAAAGCCATTAAACTATTAAACATTGTTTTCTTATGTTGCTTATTAATCATACATAACCTGTCAGCTGACGTGAGTCAGTAGTTTCTAAAAATTGATTCTTACCAAACTGGCATTGATCATGTAAGCAAAGTCAGAGCCTGCTGCACATTAACTGGGGTCAGCTTTTTGGCAGGGGGATCCAGCCTGCATGGCTGTGACACCGTGCCAGGTGCTGTGAGCAGGGTCCTGATCCCACCTCTCCAGCAGAGAGCAGCTTGCACAGCTTTCCTTCTGGTTTTTGCTATTTTCAAGCCCTCTGTGTTTGCAGTGGCATTGAATAAGTGTGAAATGTTCTGTCTCATCTCTTTCACTCCTCTTGAAGATCTACTGGTTTTGGGAGGCCTCTACTAACTAAGCCCTGTTTCTGTAACACTTCATTGCTAACCTTCCTACCATATGGAGGAAATAATAATTTTTGGTACATTCCCAGCGGATTTTCACCTTGTGCATTTTTCTTAGGATGCATACATTACAATTAGATGGATGGTGTATTTTTTCAAGCCCCTTCAGCCTGACAACACCCAAAAACATGCTTAAGAACAAAAAGAACCTCAATCCACTTGTGTGAATTGACATCTGTTCAAATCTGAAGCTCCAGACCTGCAGAGGTCACCGTACAAATTTTCAAACACAGCCCTTCACAAATGACTGTCAGTCACAGTTCCCCAGACACATGCACTTTGTGTAGGTTGTCATGCAAGAGGCAAAGTTAATATTTTATTCTCCTTGTGTCACAGTTTCTTCAGGGTTTTAAATTCCCAAAGAATCAGCTAACAGAAGTAAAAAGGCCAAGCAATAAAGCACCACTTTATCACACATGTCCAAGGGCTCATTCTGTGTGCACTGCTGGGAGGGCAAAAGGCAAGCTGGCAAAATTTTGGAGGATTGTTGCTGACCAAGTCTTGGTGAAGTTTGTGTCCTCCCAACTTGCAGGATACATACCAAGAACTTGGGATATCAGTGCTCCAAATTCTCAAAGTAAAGAAACTGAGAAACTTTCTCCACTTGAGAAAGAGTGGTGTTTGCAATTCATTTCCCAGCGAGGTCCTCTGGACAAGGCATCAGTTTTAGCTCACTTGTGTGCTGATCTATGTATAATTACAAAATCTGTGCAGTACAGTTTTTCCAAACCTTAGCTGAGGTCTGAATCTAAAGAGCCATTATAGGAAGCAAGGCCAGTCCTGACCACAGATTTCCTCCCAAATAAATATAGGTGAAAATATTCAGTATTTGATGACTGCCTTGAATTCCTTTGGGTGGCACAATAATTTCACACCACAGAACTCAAGACCCTTATTATAATAAATAACCACCTTGTCAGGTTATTTTGGTTCTGTATGAAAGGGACTTTAAAACATGGTTAGGCTTGAGCAAGAACAATCATAAGAGCACTTTTACATCCTTGAAGGTCTCAATTTGGTCTCTAAAATGATTCTGTTTTCCTCCCAGCCTGCAAGGAGGGACTGAGAGAGAAAGAAAGAAAAACTTCTATTTGAATTGCAGAACCCTACAAAAGTACTGATCAATAAGCATGGGAAATCACAAAATAAATGGGCAGGGGGAAATAGCTGGTTGTACTTCGTTCCAGATATCCTTTGTGAGAGGGAATTTTATGAATTGATTCTCTGAACACAGTAATAATATCCTTTTGAACTGATTTGTGTCTGGTTTAATTTCAGTCTTTGATGGCCTGAATCTTCCTTTAGTTTATCTGTAAATCTCTTTGTTTGCCATGTAAAGTAGTGAGGAAAGAGCACTATTGGAAATACTTTAGCTCAGTGTCTGTGGGAAATGGAACAGCTCAGCTCTTTGCTGGTGTTTGCATGGGATGGCATGACCAGTAGTGCCCTGCTTGCAATCTTGTCATGTCCACATACAACTGTGGGACAGCAGGACTCTGATCTCCAGTGCTGGTCCAACTTGATAATGACCATAGCTCAAACACTGACCTCAGATTTTATGTGAGCAAAACGTCTTAAACGTGGGGAGGGAAAAAAATTGTGAGTTTTTGAAAAGTAAGAGTAGATTAAGGGATTGAATCTACTAGATCACCCAGGACATAGCTTTGTTCATGTTAATGATTAAGAAAAAACCCTTACAAATAAACTAATTTCACTTTTTGAGAGTCAACAAAACCTATTCCTCTCATTTCTTGTTTAATCTGATTTGAAAAGGAGGCCAAAGAACAGGTTCAAGGTTGCATTATAGTTTATTGATATATTTCCTCAGTGGCCTGAAACATCTTTTCTTGCTTCACCATTAGAAGACCAGACTGGACAAATCCCTGAGTAACCTCTTTTTGACCTCATAGCTCACCCTGCTTTGAGCAGGAGGTTGGACTGGAGACCTCCTGAGGTCCCATCCAACCTGAGTTTTGGTCCTGTGTCATTCCTCAGTTAGACAACAGCAATCACCTGGCTGGAAGACAAGCCAGAAAATCCCTTTAAACATTCTGCTGCACCACATTAAGGATATAGTGCCGTTCCAGAAGAAGCCCCAGAAGTGTTTTGGGATTTGCCTTCCCACCTGTGTTGCCTCATTCTGTGCCAGCATTTACTATATTCCCTGGCTCAGAGGCTCACTTTTGGCTGGCATGCTTCCTTTTGGTATTAGCACATTGTCAGAAACATTCAGGGAGTGGAATGGAATAGTTTTTTCTGCCATTCTGCAATGGTTTTAGTAGAGAGTGGGTCTCTGGGTTTAAAATAAGTTTCAATTGTGCCCTGTCTTTGCCTTGCTGGGAACCACCCCCAGCCTAATAATCAGCTCATCCCTTCTGGAGACAGCAGCCAGACTGCTGCCACTGGTCAGCTGGTTCTCTTGAGACATATTTGAAGTGCACTTCTTCCACCTGTTCCTGGAAGTCCCTTTTTTGTTATCAAGCATGTTGTTATTATCTGCTCTAAGTCCAGGCAATTTTTTATGCTGTCTTTTTATGTTTTGAATTGTGGTGGTCCGGCTTCCAGCCAATGTTTGCTCATTTTTTGTGCACTTTTCCATGTCACCTTCTCCATTCAAGGTTAATTAGTTGGGCAATATTTAGCTCCTTTCTTCCTCAACTTTTGCTTCTTACACTGACAATTTTCCACCCCTAACCTTTCCTCCCACTCCTCATAGATACTATTTCTAGTAAAAATCTCACTATCAGTTGTCCACACGTTTAAAAAAAAATAGCTTATAGTTTTACCTCTAATCTTTGTGCTCTCAGTTCATTCCTCTTCAATTTGGCAAGACATTTATGCATTTATGGCATATTGGAGACTGTTCTCTGGCTAACTATATTTTTACTGTAGTGGTTAATTTCATGATCAATTTTTCCAGGCTATCAGAATTTGACTGTAGAAATCCTCTCTGGTTCTCCCATTCCCTACATTTTTGGCAGCTTCATCTGCTGTGCACACTGAATTTCTCACATCTAATTATTCCAAAGTGCCATGCATCAGATTACAATCCCATTTTCCAATTTGTGTGTTAAACAGAGTACTGTAGTTACAGGCTCCTGAGAATCAACCTCCATCCTCTCCACGAGTGGCTGCTGCCTGCTACACTGCCTTTCTCTACAGAATTGGCTGAGACAAAATTAAATATCTCCCTGGGTTACTTGGCCTCTTTGCACTGATCCATTAGTCCACATCCAGCTGAGTCCAGAAATTAGTTAATTGCTGATTTATCCTGAATGTTTTATTGGTGTCTGGTTAGGTGAAGAAGACAAGTGTCCTCAGGACTTCTGCCAGATATTTTTTTCCCTCTCTTTTTAACTCTAAGCTATGCCCCAGAGCCTGTTCAGGCTGATGATTGACTCCAAACTGCATGTGAAAGACACCTATAAGAACTCCATTTCTTCACAATGAATAAATTCTGTAGCAGTTTGAAAGCTGAGCCACCCTACTTGCCTGCCAGCAATCCCCATCTCTGTTTATCTTCCCATTCATTCACTTGAACCATGATGTTAAATTAAATAAGCTTCCCAGGGAGGTTTTCCTTTAAATATAATGAGCTTTTGTAACATATGAGCTGGGAGAAGTCAACATCTTCCCTTGGGGCCTCTGTGGGTCTCAGATGAGGTTAAAAAAGTGTTGTAAATGTTGGGCTGTAGTCAAACTCTCTGGCTGCCTCTGATGCTATGGCTTGTGATATATTTGATTTTTCTTCTGGAGCTGATTTGTTTTTAGTCCTTTCACTTCTTCTCATACTTGACCTAAAATTTAACCTTCTCCTGGCATTATCCATATCCTTTAACACCTTCCATTCCCTGGAAACCAGGTTAATAAAAACCTCTTTAATTCATCCTACACCTCCAGTCTGGGTAGACATTTACTATTGCACAACAAACCAAATATTTTTCTGCAAAGAATCGTATATTTCTTTGGGAACCTCTTGAATCCTGTTTATATTGCTTTTGTACAATTGAAATCTTGTTTTAAATCCTTCTGACCAACAGGGATTCTGGATTTTATAATTCAAAAGGATTTTAACACAATGGAATAGTAGTATAAGATGAATATAAAGGAGGGAGGATAAATGCAAAGCTTCACACAAAAGAAAAACCAGTTAGCTACTCAAATGTAGGCAACATATTTCCTAAAGTGTAGGGAACAGCAGTTAGGTATCAATTTCAGGAGAGGACCTGGGGATGTGAAGGTGTTTGTAGAATGATCAGGAGTGGTATAAGCAATCCCTCCACTCACTTCAGCCCCAGCAAGGTCTCACTTGAATGCCCTGCCCAGTTTTCAGAAGGGTGTTTCAGAAAATAGATGGAACAACAGGAATCCATAGGAGACCAACAGGAGTGATCAGAGCTATAGACAATATCACCTGTGAGGAAAGGCTGCAAGAATTTAAGCCAATTAACCTTGAGAAGACTGAGGAGAAATCTAAAAGGATTCATTCAGTAAGAGATGGGCTGACATAAAGGTGGCAGTGAACTGCTCCATAGGTCCCCTGGAGATTGAGAAGAGGGGCTTAAATTTCAGCAAGGTATAACAAGGGAAGATGTTAAGAAACTTTAAAAAGAATGCTAGCTATAATTGAACATTGAATAGAGCTTTCAGGAATTTATTACCATGCATTTCTAGAGCAGGATTGACAAATACACATCACAATATACTTATGCTTCTTTGATCCTTCTTCAGTCCAGGGCAGAGGCTGAGCAGCACACTGGGATCCTTTCCAACCCTCCAACCTTCAGAGAATGCACATACAGAACAGAAAGGTGCCACTGGCTCTGCAATGACACCAGCAAATCAGACCCTGAGTTTGCATCCCAATGCAAAATGAGGGGGCTTCCAGTGCAATGTGTGTTATTGGTTCTGGGCAGTCTCTGTACTGTGCAAGAGAAAACAAAGCTCCCTGCCATTCCTCTCTGTGAAGCTGGCCCTTGGGGACAGGAGTAGAGGGAACCAGCACAGATCCTGACCAGCCTGTTATTCAGTGAGTGTATTCCAACAGCAGAGGTGAAGCACTTTGCTTTTCTGCTGGTCATTCCCAACCAGAATCCCACCTGGGCCAGCTCTGCAGTCTGCCTGGATGGCAGTGCCAGGTTCTTACTTGCCTCAGAGAAAGAGTCCATAATGGTGTTTTTTAATCACTGGAGTTTTACTGGTGTGGAGAAAACTGGGATTTTCTGATGTAGTCTCTCTCAACTAGTGCACATGGATTTTTCTTCATACTGAAACAAAATAGTTAAATTCTGACCTGCCCTGGGTCTTTAAAGGATCTTGATCTTTTGATCAAGCAAAAAATAGTAGTGTTCAAACTTTCCAGACTTTGTTGTTTTGCTATTTCCCCACACATCTTCCTACTTGCCAGTGTTCACACCAATTCCTTATGGATAACATGTTACAGGAGTGACTGCATCAACGTTGCTGAGGAAGCTTTACTGGACCTGGCTCAGGACTGGAGACAGGACTCTCTCCATCGTTCTTAAGGAGGCACCTTCAGCTGTGTGAATTGAAACTTGATACAGCTTTTATCTGTATCTTTGTAGGGCACTTGCTGCTCAGCTGGTTGAGGTTTTGATACATTTCCTTTACCCAGGGTCATGCCTTTTATATGTGACATGTATATAACATTTACATAACTGTATGGTTGTTAAACACAGCAATTAGGGTACAAATTAGGGTCTTTTCTCTGAAACAATATAAAAGATCAGTAAGTCATAAGACAGAAAACACTGTTCCCAAGTTGATTTGCAGACAGCTCCTTAAGACTGACCAAAGTTTGTATTCATCAGTCTTCCATGAGAAATTACTGGATTTTTTCAATGTTGGGCAACACCTGAATTTTTTAAAATATTATTTCCATGTATCCTCATATGTTTAAGGTACACAGTTCTGACTTCAGAGGTGATTTTCCTTCTGCTTCAATTTTGAGGAAGACATGCCTCTGCAAGCTCAAATCACAAAGTGGGCATGAAGGTTCATAGTCCCAAATGCTCCTTCTGATGCTTTTAGTGCAGCTCATCACTGTGAGGCATCTACAGGTTGATTTTCTCTGACTGAACACTCTCTTCAGAACTATTGCTGTCCGTTCATTTGGGAGCTTGGAAATAGCAAAACCACACATCTGTGACTTACTCAAAGATAAGCATGAGCATGTATCCTTTGAGAGCCTCAGCACTAGACAGACATGATCAGGAATGTGTTGGCTTTTGTGTAGTAAGTGTGTAATAACCTTACCCTCGAGGTTGGCCAAAAGTGTGTTTGTCTATCCCAGCCCACCCCAGCACCACCCTCCATTTCCTGCTCACGTTCTTGGTGTGTCCATCCTTGCCATGCAGGGAGGTGACCTGCTGAGCTGGGCACTTCATCTTTGCTTATCTGCAAGTCCAGCTTGGGTCAAATGAACTTCTGACCCTTCTTTTCATCAGCTGCTAGCGTGAGGATTACTCAGCCTGACAGGAGTAGCAGGAGCTGGCAGACTGTTGGTGTCACGCAGCATTTTTAGCACCAGGTATACACTCAGCACTCCACAAAATGCCTGAGAGCTGTCCCTTGTTTGCCAGTCCTCTGAATAACCAAGTAGCCCAGAAGTGATTGATTCTGCCCCTCTGGATTTTAAGTTCCACCTTCTGGGGTCCACTTCCTCGTGGCTGATATCCATGGCTTTTCATTCTAGCACTGAGGAGGCTGTTCCTTCCTTCAAAAGGCAGCCAGAGCAATGCCTGGCTGAGTCTGCTGCTCCTGTCCTTTTATCTACAAAGTGTAGGAAACCTTTCTCCCTGAAAGGCTTTCAACATCCACCACCCACAGGAATGCACAAATCACTAGATTACAGGATGTTCTGCCGAGGAGCTTTCTGTGCTCCCTCTTGGGGCTGGTCACTGCATTTGAACTCGTCAATATTTGCCAAAAAAAAAAAAAAAAAAAAAAAAGAAAAAAGAAAAAAAGGCATGACTGCCCAGCCTCCAAGGTACTGCATCCCCCAGAAAAGCCTGACCTCTGTCTCCAGTCTTCAATCCAGGTAATGCTTTCTGTTTCTAAATATGGCTTTGCCCATAGGTACATCCCAGTGAAATCCCTTCCTTTTGCCCTTGGGCTGGAAGGCTTTCCACATTTTTCATCACTCCTGCATTATGGATCCTCCAAGTCCTTCTTCGTGCTCCACACTGGTGGTACAGAGCCAGGAATGTGCTTCCTTGTCCCTGCTTCCCCTCCATCATCTTCTGACTTGAGAGTGGGCATTTCAGCTATTTTTATGTGATGTCTTAGCCTTAAAACTCATTTCTAGATTCCTCATATTTCAGTTATTTCAATAGATTATCTTAGCAGCAGGTGTTATTCACTCCCCATCCCACTCTGCCTCCTGCTTTTTTTTGCTCATTGATACTTCTGTACCTAACAGTTGCCAATAACTTTTTTTTTTTTTTTTTTTTTTTACTCCTTACTCCAAGGACATTCATTCTCAGCAACAGCAAAGTCTCTTTTTTTCACTTGTGGGTTTGGTTTTTTTTTTATTTCCAAATCTGCCAGCTTAAAACATTGTCCTGTTTGTAGTTCATTTAAACACATTAGTCATAGGGAGGAAACTGTGGAACTGAAATTCTTTTACTGCCTACATGAACCTCACATTGTAGGCTAAGTGTTTAATCTTCAGATACTTCCTTTTCCTGACTTGGAGAAATGGGGAAGTAAGGCATCAAATTGCTTGGTTCATAAAACCATTGGACTAACAGTCAATTTTGAAAAAAACTTCTTGATATGCAGTTGAAAAAATGTAGGTTCTATTCCCCAAAAAACTAGTGAAATGACAGAATTTAGCAGATAAAACTGAGCCTAAAGGAAACCTGCATGGAAAAGCCTCAATTCAGAAAGTATGGAGATGCTCTGAAGAAGCCTCTGTCTTTCTGCTTCCCACAATTAAGGATCAGGAAAGTTTTGAACCTTTTGGTACTGATAACTGAACTTGGACACCACTGCAGGGATCCAAGATCTCAAGCCTGCTTTGTAATTTTAGCATCTGTGAGAGGTTTAGAGAAGGACCACAACTTGGAGCAGCCCTCCCAGTGTGCATCTTTAAATGCATCATGATTTCTTGCCTCAGGTTCTTTGAAATTTCATCTGAGCCATCTGTCCACCATCTTCCAGACAACTTAGTGCTTACAGGCCAAGGCATTCCTCCTCACAGTGTGTGCTGGGATAGATCTCAAATTTTCCTCACAGAGAAATAAGGTTTTTAGATTAGTTCCTTTTGGAATGGTCAGTGGTGCTCTTATTCCCTCAGGCTGTGGCACAGGGCTGTGAAAACAGCCTCTGGCAGTGCTACCAGCCAGGACACAAGCATGGAACCATTACCAAGGCAGGCTGTATCAAACATTCTATGGGAAGTGTTTTATATGTCTATTTATTTCTGTTTTCCTTAGACTGACATGCTTTGTCTGTAAAGACTGATCTTGAGTCACCTCACAGAACGTGGCCTTTGACAACCCCCCACAAAAGACTCCAGTGCCAGAGCCACACAGATTTTTCATCTCTTTGTAAACTAAATCAAACCAGCCCCTTTGAAGACCTGGCATTGTAATAATTGGGATGGTTTGTATGTAGAAGTCATAAATAGGTTTTATTAGGTTGAGCAGGATAGACAAAATGCTTGGCCTTTACAATTTAAATGTCTAACTTTGGTAGCACTCCCAGAAACAATAATTAAGCAGGAACTAAATGGCTTTCTTTAATTAAAACATTTTGCCAGGAAAATAACACTGCTAGGTACCTCACTTCCAAGAACTTTATGTCCCAATAAACTGACCAAGGGTTACTATATTGAATTTCTCCATACACCCATGGCAGGAACTCTCTGTCAGTGCAGTTTGGGAGGCTCAGTGGTGCTGGAACAGCAGAGAGCACAGCGTGGGCTGCAGGAGCCCCTGGGGAAGGTGAGTGCTGTAGGGAAGGACCTGTGGGAAGCTCTGCTCCAACATGTCCCACAGAGTTACAGGGCCAGAGGAATTCCTTTGAAGTCCCACTCTGTGGGTATTCCTGAAGTCAAGAGGTGAAGAGGGGCAAAGGTACTGTGGCCATCTCTTAAAATGCTGCAATGGGCAGAGGTGACCCCACCAGAAGTTGGGTGCTGCCTGCTGAGGATGCTCTGCACTGCAGCCACGCTGGTTCAGAGCATCTTGCTCAGAACAAGAGCCACCAGTGAAAGTGGCTGGGACTTGTCAGCTCTGCAGCACAAAATCACACAGCCTTTATCACACTCATTAGCTATAGAATGGTCACCATGATATTTTTATAAAAAATCTTTTCAATAGGATTTTCTCCTGAGAAGCTGAGAAGCCCCAGAAAATAAATGCAAACAGTAACTGCATGATTGCCTTGGAATATGGTTTGGAGATGGTTTGCCAACAGGTACATCTTTGATTGGTCTCACGTGGATTGTTTTTACTTGAGGAAATCACAGCCAGCTGTGTCAGACTCTCTGTCACAAGTTTTTATTATTCATTCCTTTCCTAACCTTCTGGGGAAATCCTTTCTTCTATTATTTTTAGTATAGCTTTAGTATAGCATTTTTAATATAATATCACAATATAATAGATCAGCCTTCTAAGAAATATGAAGTCAGATTCATCTCTTCCCTCGTCCTGGGTGCCACGAACACAACGACAATAGAATGAATGTAAAGATATTTGTGTGACACTCTTTAATTTAGTGGACAGGGAACAAAGAAACAAGCTTAAACATTGCTGCTTACCTCGATCTGGTGTTTCAGCTAGCACAGATTTTCCACAACCCCAGACATGACAGCAGGCAAAGCTCCCTGGGCTCACCTGAGTGCTTGGGGAATGAGCTCTGCAGCCTCCAGTTCGTTCACATCCAGGGAATAGGAGGCTCTTGCACACCCATGGTAAAATAATTCTTCACTTTAAACACAAAACTCTTAAAAATGTTTTTCTGAGAGTGAGTTTTTGAGTACAGGACAAACTTAGATAAATCATTCTATACCTGCATGCTCGCAGTGTATTAAGTTCACAGCTCTTACCCATCTGACACAGCCTTTTGTAGGGCCTGAGCTTCTGTGCTGTTTTCCCTTAAGACTTCTTTACATATGCAAAAAATACTGAAAATCTGTGTGGAAGCTCTGGTGACAAATCCTTTGAGACTCTGACATGACGAAGGAACAAGCCATCTCAATGAATAATTTTGCAGTTTATTAGCATAGTGAAGTGTTTTGATTACTTTTGCTTAAGTGAATGACAAAGGAACCCTTTTATCACATACCCTGCTCATTTCACTATTATTTATCCTATTGAAAGCTATCTTTTTTTTTTTTTTTCAATTAGGCACAGGCATAGCAAATTCTTAGGACCAGAGGTGTTATGACACTGATATTAATTAAAAGGATACTATAGAAATAATAGATAATCATGTGATTGAGCTGTGTGTTTCAGATGTTCTTAATCTAGGAAAACAAACAATCCCAGAGGGAGAAAGAATATTTATGTTTTAGCCTTTATAACTTGCAAGTTTTGAAGGTATCTGTGTGACTTGTTCACGTTTGCCATGCAAGCAGAGCATACAATAAATCTTAATGACTCAGCATGAGAGTAAGGGAGAAAACAACAATATTTCTTACCTCTCCAGCTGGGTAACTCTCCCAGAGCACTGCTCACGGCCTGGCTGGGCTCACCTCAAACCATCTAAACACAGCCTGTCTCAAATGATAGCAGATCCTCATGTTTAGCCAGCTGAATCATGTCCTTTGTGTTTCTAGAGGGCATTGCTGTCCATATCAAAATCTATTGTGTTTCTGTTAGAAGGAGTGTGAAAAAAGCCCAGCATCTGCCTTCACTAAATGCACAATTTCTGCAAGTCACAGGGAGGGAATCTTGCCAGGCTGCCCAAAATCTCAAATACAGGTTTTAAACACTGCAACAGAGCTGAAGCATGAAGGGGAATTGCAGTTGTCCTCACCATGGCCACACTGAAGGAGATGGTGTGTGATAATCCCAGCTGCATTAATTGACATTTAGGAGACTAATACTGCAATGATAAAAAGTTCAGATCTAGCATCAGTGAAAAACACCTCAGCCTTGTGAAAATTTAATAAGCTTTCATGGATATTTTCTGCAGTTTAGTGTACCCAAGTGCCAGCCATACAAGTTTTTCCTGTCTGGGAACCAAACTGAAAAGTTTTCACACTATTGTATTTGTAGAAACTGGCTACCAGGTTGATTTTTTTTCTAATTTCCATTCTTTTTTCCTTTTTTTTTTAATTTGCCCACCCTTTTTTCAGCTTCCTACTTTTCCCCAGACACTGCTGTCCCATGTAACATTATCTGAAACCCAATCTGATGAGCAGAGCCACCTTTTTTCTTCTGTGCATTAACCCCTAAAAACTGAATGGGAATGAAGAGAGGGACAGGTCAGCATAATTTTCCCTGTCATTTCATTAATTCCATTCACCACATTTAGCAATGCAAAAGGAGGATCTCCAGTTGGGTTCTTTCTTACAGTGGACTCAGTGGGAGAGCTGGGTCTATAATATTCATTCTTAAGGGGAAAAAAGGTATCTTCATTATAGAAGTATATATATATATATATATATATATATATATATATATAAGTATATATATATATATTTGAGTTTCTAATGATAATGATGTTTTAGACACCATTCTTGCATTAGAGAGCATTTTGAACAGAATGCCAATCTCTGCAATGTGAGGCAGAATCACAGTGTGTTTTTGCCCCTGTGGTCAACCCTGAAGTTATTTTAGGTGGTGTTTTTCTGGGTTTTCTGCCCTGAAATGGAAGGAATGACTGTTCCTCTGCCATGCCCTTGTGTCTGTGTATATCCACGAGGGGATGTGCCCACAGTGGCAGCTGCAGAGAGCCCTGCTGCCCCTGCACACCCGTGAAGGCTCCTGGGTTTGGAGCCTCTCACCCACCTGCTGGGCTGGAGGAAAAATTCAGCTCTTTGTGCAGGTTTGACATTCAGTGTGAGGTCATTATTCAAGGTATGGTGTGGTTGTCAGAGAAAAGCAATGCAAACCCTGCAAACACCTCCTGGATTGCTCAGCTCCTCTATCCATGGGGGGAGGAAAAAAAAAAAGGTAAATCAGTATGTGAAGAGAGCATCCAATCCTAAATTCACTTCCTGGGGTGATCTTTTTGGGTTTCAAGGCTGGACCTCCCCCTTGTAATGACTCTCTAGCAGGTTTGAGACTCCTCGTGCTTTAAGAGCAGGAGAAGTTTGTCACTGTGGGACTGGAGGGTTCTCCACCTTCCATGCTTGGCAAAGGCCAAGAACAGCCTTTGTAACCATCTAGCCATCCCTCCCTCAAACACTCTTTGATGTTTTCACAACTCCCAGGGCGGGGAAAGATCCATCCTTCCCACTTGGTGGGTCCTGCTCCAGTACTGAATCCTCTTTCCCTGGATGCTTTGCCCAAATATCTTCCTAGTGCACATTACTTGGAGGTATTTTTAGTGATCCACTGACATCTAGCATTTCTTTCTCTTCCTTAATATGCTCCTAAAGAAGTCACAACCTGTAAGACATAAGCATTTACTGTTTTGTCTTTTTTTTCTTTACATTTCCACAAAGGAAAAAGCACAAAAAAATTAATCTTGGAAACCAATCTCGTCATACAGATCAGTCTTTCTTTTTTTCTTTACATTTCCACAAAGGAAAAAGCACAAAAAATTAGTCTTGGAAACCAATCTTGTCGTACAGATCAGTCTTTGCTGTTGAGAAACAAGGTCTCTTCAGCTGAGAAGGATGTAGGAGCTTCTGTTCTTACAAGTAAGTCCAGCAGCTCTAAACCAAAATGGCCTCTAAACAACAGAATTGAAAAACTGATGTTGATTTTTAATGGCTATTGTTCAGGGTTGCTGCAAGGTAAAATATGAGCCACAACATAAAACAAATAAAGAGGAGTGAAAGGTAATTCAGTTTGCTGTAGTGTTCCTTTCTTCCATTGCACTTCTCTCTCTGCAGAGAAACACAAAGCAGCCCTTTATTCTTTTCCTATTCCATCAGTTTTTTCCTGTATAGGTTAAAAAAATGAAGTAATTAGACTATAATATAAATACTGGTGGTGAGCAATTGATTTTCCCACTTCTGTCTGGTAGATGGAACCACAGTGCAGATAACCAGTGCAGCTGGACCACACTAATGACCACCTGAGTTTTTACAAGTAATTTGTCTTTACCACAGCATCAAACCTTTAAATTTTTAACAACCAGGAATATATTTCCCTGTTAAGTCTTTAGTCTTTGGTTGCTGGATGCAACCATTTACATTTAAAGCCCCAATGAATATCTGTTGAAAAATGATAATTTGTCCTTCAGCTTCCCTGAGTTCTCAGGTGCAATTAAGCTTCTCTACAGAGGCATCATGTTAGGATTTATCTCACCTTAGGTGTTTCTGGGATAGACATTTACTGCTGGGTAGTCTAGACATGTCTTGGACTGGTTATTAACAGAGAGAAATGAGTGCTTTTTGGAGCATGATTCACCTGACCCTGCCTTTGATGTCCAGATGAGAAGATTCGTCTTTCTACAATGCTCATTCCTCTTCTGTTGTAACAGATATCAGGTGCTGAATTTACTTTATTGACTTTGCAAATGCAATCAAGCACAGAAAATAATGAAAACCTACCATGGAGAAATTAATAGGCTGATTTCCTGACAAATTTGGCCAGTAGTGTTGTAAATAATTGCAATAAAAATAATCTTTGTGACAGGACACCCTCACCTTCACCCCCCTGAGGATTTCCTATCTATTAAAATGGAAGAGGGGGTAACTGTGGTACTTAATTTGTGTAACAGAGGCTGGTGGGGTGCTGTGAACCAGGGAGATGCTTGAGGGAGCCACGAGAGAAATGTCACAGAAAGCTCCGTGAAAGGCTTGGGAGATGAAGGAAACTTCAATCTGACTCCAGCACACCCTCAGGAGCAATCCCAGCAGGCTCGGGCAACAGCTGAGCAGAGGGGTCACCTGGAAAAAGGTGGGGATGGATGGATGGATGGATGGATGGATGGATTCATGGATGGATTCATGGATGGAGGGAGAGATGTAGATAGCTGGATAGGTAAGTAGACAGATGGAATATTTTGCAGCTGTTTGGCCAAGATAAAAACAATTTTGTGGGCTGGATGTTCTCAGCTGGTAGACCTGGGGTCCTCCTTGCTGGATTCCAGCCTCAGCCTTCTTCCTTTCCTTGGGAGAATGCCAAACCCTTGCTGGGAGGCCATGCTTATGGCAGAGGGGACAGCCTGGAGTGGGCCTGTGCTGCTGCTTTGCTTTGGCTTTTTAGGAGGCATCAAGGTGTACATAGATGGTGGCTGTGCTGGAGCAACAGGAAAAGGGATCATGAGGTCCTGTCTCCTCCAGAGCGTGAGATTTGTGCCTGGAAACACAGGGCACGGAGGCAAAGTCCTTGTCTCCATGAATTCTAATTTTTTAATCGGAAGAAATTCACCACGAAGGATGAAAGAGGACAGGACAGGGACATGTGGCCATGTGTGGAGAGTTTGAACCCAATTAGCAGTTAATTGAGGTGCTTTAAGGCACACAGCACACCCACACTGCAGCAGCTCCTAAAACCAACTCAGCTCTTGTTGCCACTTCTCTGTTATTTCACTAAAGCAGTTTTAAGGGTGGGTTTTTTGTTAGCTCTGATATAAAATAAAGCTTGTGCACATGCATGATTTTACAGCTGTTCTGCCCCCAGGCCGAATCCCTGGGGATCAGAACACATTGCTATCAGTCCCAGGAGGTGTTTTGTGTTCACCTCCTCTGAGTGAGATATTGCTATCAGGGTCTGCACCTCTGGATGGGGCAGGGAAGTGACAGGGGCCAGAGGCACAGGGCAAAGGCATTAACTTTGTGCTCTCCCATCGCTGCCTGGCTGCTCAGCTAGATAACCCTCACATCCCAAAGCCCAGCTGTGCTGCTGGAGGGGTGATGGCCCTGGGGGTGCTGCTGCAGGATCCAGGGCCAGGCTGCCAGGGCTGTGTTTCTGGGTAGGTGTCCCTCAGCTGCTGGCTGCCAGGGCACCCCTGCAGCATTCATAACTGCCAGCAAAAACGGGTTTTCAGGAACAGACATCTCCAGAGGCTGTTTCAGCAGCGATCAGTTTATTTCAAGTGCCTCTCATTGTGCCTGGAGGCTGGAGCCCTGTTTGCCCCCCAAACGGGAGGTCAGTGATTCTTGGCCTCACAGAGGTGCTCCAGAGATGGTCAGAAATAGCCTTGTGCAGGTTTCACAGGCAAACAGTGAGGAACAGCCCTCTGATGCTGGTTTTGCCTAAGGTAATGCACTGGTGTAGGGAAGAAAAAGGGACCTGTGTGGCTTGGGGATGCACCCCCACCATGAAAGTATCCTCCTCAATAATGCTCACCCCATCACCTTATGGCCTTGGTGGCAGAGAGTAGACACTGACTGTGTGGTTTTGTTGTGCCCTCTGCTCCAGTGGCACATTCCTCAGGGCCACCTCTGATCTCAGGGGGGATTTGGGGTGAGTGCTCAGCCAGGCAGGGGGCTGGCAGCAGTCCTAGGCCTGGTGGCCAGGGCCAGGCAGGTCCCATGGCAGGGCTGATCCACAGTTACTGTGTGCAGCTTCTGGACATGGCAGAATGAGCTGGAACTGCATGGAAATACAATCTAAGGACAAACATGAGGCTCCAAAAGATATCCCTGTTATCAACGGAAGCAGCAATGAGTGGTGCCTGCCCATCTGGAGCTGGGGAGCTGGAAAAGATGCAGGCACCATCTGCACATCAGTAACTTGACAGCAATACAGTTTAGGAAAAAACTGACATAAGTTTTAGATTTTATTCATTCGTACATTATTTACAGCAGTTGCTTTCATATTACAATTCTCTTTCATCTTTTCAGTTTTCACTTATAAAAAATTAACCAAATAAACCTTATATAACCAAATTTATCACAGCAGGTCTGGTTAATTTTCACAGTTACAGCGGCCATCAGGAACAGAACTTAAGTACCTACAAGTCGTTTGTCCAGAGCACCTGGCCTGCCCCTGCCTGAGGACACCCTGCTGTCCCTGCAGAGCTGGCTGGCTCCCGGGGCTGCGGAGGCTGCGGCTCAGGAGCCTCAAGCACACCAAGGGATGACTGGTACCCATCCTGGCACCTGCCACGCCTGGGGAACGGTTTGTGCTGCTGCCTCCATGGTCTGCAAGCAGCTTTCCAACAGAGCTGACTCCTGCTTCCCTCCACAGAAAATGGGAGCAATCGATTCTGCTTTCTGCCATTGCTGAGCCCCAGAAGTGCAGTAGCAGCGTGCTGGGGTACAAAACTGTGGCAATAAGTGTTTACCTTCCTCTGTGTGGCTCTGACAGCTCTTCCTTATGTCTGTCTCTCCCACCAGGAATGGTATTTGCAATAACTCGCCCTTAACTGTGGTGAAAAGCCTGCACTGCATAAGGGCTCACAAAGACTCAGCTCTAGGACCCCACACGGGCAGGTTCTCTGCCAAGGTGACACCCAGTTCCAGAGACTGATGGCCTTCCCTAGCACTTCATCCTGCTCCCCAGGTGCAACAGCACCCCTCAGGAACACGCTGCTGCCAGCGTGCTCCTAACAGCATCACCTTCATTAACCACCTCCCTGGGCTCTCCCCCACGTGCTCTTTTGCTTTACAGTGGTAATTATTGCTGTTTTAGAATGTGTTCGTTTTTCTTTGAGGACTTGTAGCCACTTCCCGTTACAGAGTACAGTACATACTATGCTGAACATAGAAAACACAAGACTCATTTCACACTGGTCTTGTACAACGGTGAGGAGATGCAGAGTAAGAGGCTGTTTGGGGGAATCCAAGTTTCTTATTTAGGTGTGAGTGAGTAAGCCACTGCCTTAAACACGAGCAGTTCTGGGAAGCAATTTAGCCTGTTTGTTGGTTTGGTTTTTTTTAACTGACATTGGACATTTTCCAAATGCATACCACATCTGCTTAACACTACCAAAAATATTTTTTTTTCCTTTACTGTATTTGTCTCAAGAAGACTTTTGCTTTAATAAAATAACACAAGCACACAAACTGCTTAAAGCTAACTGCCCAGCACAATCATAAGTACAACTCACAAAGCAACTGATGCTTTGTTAAACCTAATTACATTTAAAAAAAAATCAAATATACATATTACAAGGCAAAAGGATTAAGCTTTGGAGGAAAAGAAATTGAAAACAATATTAGCTGTAAGTTCATTACACTTACATAGGAGTAGCTGCTTCTGCATTCAAATGTGTTACTTGTAAATAAATTTACAGTTGCATTATATCTTTGTTATGCTCTTGGTCTTGCTAGGTCTGTCTTCTAATATTTAGATGTTAAAAGCATGTTCTCTCCCACAGGTGATCATTGTGCAATACACAGATAGCACTGAACAGTGATTTTAACTGTGATCAAACTATTTTGAGGGAGAAAAAAAAGAAAATTTTCCTTTTGCATTTTAAAGCTTATTTAACACTTAGCATTACTTAATTTTCTTTATGTGGTACAGTATATTCCACTGCAAGACTCCAGTTAGTGTCCAATTAAAATGCCTTTATTAAGCTTTAAGTAGAGTGCATACCAAGAGCATCACACCAGCACTAATGAAACACAGGCCCCAGCACACCCAAAGTGAGATTGTTAATTCAGAATAACCAGAGCTGGTTCCTGCCTTTGTGTGTTTGGCAATTTGGAAGTCCCTGCAGTTTCTATCCATTTGCACCTCAGCCAGCAAATCTGGCAAATTAAAAGGCAGCAGACCTGCATCACATACGGGTGTGGATCAGTGAGCAGCAGCAAGGATTGGGACAGGGTGCTGCAAAGCCACAGTTCCCTTGGGGATTCTGACCACAGGACTTTCTGTTCTTCCAGCTGGCCACAGCAAGGACAGGGCCCAGGACACCCCTGGCACCAAAACTTTCTGCTCCTGCTGCAGCACCAGGAGCCCACCAGGCACATCCCAACCCCAAGAGCCACTGCTGACCCTTGGTCCTGCCTCCCCTACCCAGGGACTCAAATTCTGGCATCATGACCTGAAGAATCATCCTCATTTCCCATGGGGAGGAACACAGGGATAAAACAACCCCAGGTCCCAGCCCCAGGGACAGATGTCCCAGGGTCATTTGTCCCCAGCATTTGCTGAAAGGCAATTCTGAAATGAGTCCTGCAGGCTGCACCCATGCACAGCACCAGGAAGCAGGATCACTTCTGGAGAAAGGTAAAGGCTTTCTCAGAGAGAGCATCTCAGGGAGGGGTGGAGGGGAGGGAAAAGAACAGCTTCCCACTGATGGCAATGCCCTGGACTTCTCTGCATCTCCCAGCAGAGACACAGTTGTCATTCCCAAGCATCTTGCAGGTGCTGTCTGCTTCACTGAGGGAAAACACAGCATGAATTCACAACAAATACAAATTTAAGGGTTTCAAGTCAGACTAGAAACCACTTTCTTCATTGGTTTGATTGCTTAGCATTATCAGCCTGGATCTGTTTAGGGGCCAAGCTTCCCAGAGAGCTTATTGCCAAATGTGACATGTGCTTGAGATGCCAGTTTGCTCAGGATGTGCAGGGAGTTCCCATTCGCTCCACAGGGAATGGCCCAGGCTGTGCTGGAGGGCTGGGGCAACCCCAAGGCTGTGGACCTCAGCCACAGTAATGCAAAATTTCCCTTCTTTCCTGTTTTTTTTTTTTTTTAATTTTTGGATATGACACCTAGTGCTTTCCTCAGGGAGCAAGGGCTCTGTCCCAAGCCCCTCCAAGCAAAGGACACTTGAGCAGGGTCTCGTGCACAGGGATTAGCAAAAAAAAAAACCCCAGTCTAAGGAGAGAGCAACCAGGTGAGGAAAGGGCATCTCTGCAGGAAGCAGCCCACCTGCAGTGCACAGTAAGAGCAGCTGTGGGAATACTTTCACATGTCTAATACAGCTCCACCTAAATCAGAACTGGTCTTATTAACCACCACATTTACCAGCCTTGGGCTCAAACCCAAGACAGACTCCACTCTTCCTCACACTCCTGCCAATGTTGTCCTTGGAAAGAGAAACCCCCAAAATCAAACAGGAAAGTCCCCTCCCATCTCACACTGATGTGGGTCTCTATTGGAATCAAGACTCAAGGCCTGGCAGCAGTTCCAGACCACCACCTCTTCTGCTCAGGACCAATCCCACAACCACCTTGTGCTGCTCCTCACCCACCCAGCCACTGAGCTGGGATGGGGAGAGTCAGGAGAGGATGCTCAGGCCCAGAGAAAGGGCTGTGCTGATCTTTTCCAAGCACTTTGTTTAAACCAGGGCACCCTGAAAGGCTCAGAGCAGAGGGATGGATCTGCCAAAGGCAGCTCAAGCTCAGCATGTCACCCTGCACTGTGGTCTGCCCACACTGCCCTGGCAGCAGGCAAGCCTGGCATGGTCAGAACTCAGCACCCCTGACCCCAGAGCCCTGCCTGAGCTGTGGCATTTAGGGAAACTTCCCATGAATGCAGACAGAACAACAGTATCATGTGGTGCTTTTAAGCCCAACCTTGGCAGCTCTGGGTGGGAGGGCAGCAACAACACAGGAGGTTGTGCACCCCTGTCCCACTGCTTCCACCAGGGATGCAGCTCTGGCAGCCTGTGCCATCTTCCAAGGAGAGCAAATCCCAGCCTGTTTGGCAGCCAGCCCTTTCCTTCAGAAACAAGCTGTCCTGGCTGGAGAGCTGGGAGCAACCAGATGGATTTCTTCCAAAAAGCCTGGTCACAAAGCAACTGGCAGAAGCATTAAGGGAATAAATTTTCTTGGCAGCCACCAGCCAAGTGGCAACAACTCAATCCTTATCAGTGCATTTCCATGTGCTGGGGAGGAATGCAGACAGCACCCCCAAAGCCACACCTTCCCAAAGCACCTCTTCCCCAGCAAACTCAACAGGAATTACAATCAGATACTGTGATATCATCAGTTAAAGTTTACATGTTTTAGAAGAAAATACTGGTAAACCTGATGGTACTTCTGTGTCTGTGGGATCTGGTGGGATTTTTTCCAGGTTTGGATTTTCTGACAGGATGTGGAGTTTTATTTCAAAGGCACAGGTATCAAATAAAACCAGCAACATTAGTTTAATTAAACAGCCTAATAAAAAAAGTTAATGTTCAATTTAGACTTTACATATTCCTCCCTATTAAGAGACTAGTTTTTGCTTTTTGTTTTTTTTTTTTTTTACCCTTCTTGAAAGGTTTTAGTGCAGTAATTATATAGCAACAGAAAAATAAACTAAAAAAGGCACAAACTTTTGTGTTATTTCTTTCAACTTTTGCTAACGCTTCATATTTGTCTGTTTTACTTCGGTTAATAAATCACTGAATGCAGCAAGAAAATATTCTGCCGATTTCTGTACACTATACAAGAACCCCTACCAACAGTACATTATTTCAGCTTCAGGAGAAATGTACAGCATAGAAAGACTTTTAAAAATATAGTGCCCCATAGAGAAATTTTGTTAATTAAACTCAAGGTCTCTTGCTACAGTGTCCTTCACCATCCTCGTTGCCCCCTTATTGCTGGAACACACGCTGGGACTCTGCCCCTCCGACTCCTCACAGGCTGGACCGAGCCCAAGCCAGGCAATGAAAGGGCAGCTGGGGCTGTGCCAAATGGCTCCTCCATCCCCAGTGCCTGGCCCATGGCCCTCGCAGGGATGGGCTGAGCCCTCTGCTCTCCATCAGCTTTGCCAGCCACATCTCGGTGCTGGGAAAGCTTCTGGCTGGAGAGCAAAGGCAGCTCCTGGCAGGAGTGGGACAGACAGCACCTCATGTCCCAGGTCTGTGCTGTCTGTCCCCCCCTCTGCCCAGGGCTCCTGTCCTCTCCCCATACCCTAAAGCTCCTTCTGCAGCTCTCCTGCTGACTCTTCATTGTATTTGCAAGCGTGGTTAACACATACTCTACCCCTTCACCAACTTCATCCAGATGAGGTGGGGGGTGTCCCCCCTCACCACACGCATAATACTTCATAAAATAATAATCGTTTTTCCCAGTAAATAAAGGGGTTTTCCCTTTAAATGTATTAGCAGAGCCAAACCCCTCTACCCACCTGAAATTAAGTGCAGCCAGAAATGGTTTTCTGTAATACCTGTGACACCACGCTTTAAAAATTAAAACCTACCAGTCTTCTTTTTCCCCAAGATGTAATTCATGCAAAGTTGCTATTTGTTTAAATAAGTTATAAAAGTTGATATCTCAGGCTAGAAGAAGCTGTAGTCTTGGTTATTCTTTAGTTGGCAGGCACTGTACATACATACCGGGTACAGACACATGCCGAATCTGCTTTGCATTGCTTTTTGCATTGTACAATTCACAAATCTGACATCATTAAAGCAGTTAATTACCTTTGATGGAAGGCTGCAGTGAGGCCATCTACATTTATCAAACAAGCAGCTGGTTAAGATAATAAGTACGCTCCCCCCACCCTGGTGCTCCCCAAAATGCTATTATCTGTCACACGTTGCTTCTCTGAAGTGGTGAGATTTGGTGCACACATTAATGTGCAAATGTGTTGCCATAGGAACTGCAGCCTCCATTACGCCTCAACGACACCATTCAGCAAAATCCAAAACTAAAAATAACAACAACAACAACAACAAAAATAACCCTTAAAAATCAGATGAAAACAAACAAAAAAAACCCCCGAAAGGCAGCAAAGAGAAAGTCCAACGCACATGCGGAGTCTGGCCCAGGACTGCAGGTTACGCGTGGCTACGGAACAGCGCAGGAGATACTTAGGTTTGATCTTAACTTCACACTATGGTACAATGGGGCTCAGTTCAGCCGGTCCGAGTCTGTGCTGGCTTAGGAAGGAGGGGGAGGTGGAGCGGAGTCGTGGTTACCGGATGCACCCGGGGTCTCTCAGACATTTGGCAGAATGAGGCACATCCAAAAAAAGTGCAACACCAGTGCCGTGGCGGCAGTGCGATGTGTTTGAGTGCGTGCACGCGCTTTCCTCTTCATGCATTGTAGCAAGCGGGTTGGGGCGGAGGGGCAGGGTGCACCCCCCACCTTTTCTCTGAAAACTATTAACCAGTAGGTTACGGTAAGAGGAATGCATATTCTACTTACTGGTGCGTGAAATACTGAAAACTGCATTCAAGTAATATTTCTGCACTATTATGAATGCATCACTATGTTATCTTACACCTGGAAAAGGAGAGGACTATGTACACCGGAGCAGTTGTACTATTTTGCAGTAAGTTTCTGTGCTTTACAGAGGTACCTGGGAAGGAGAGGCCGCTGCTCCGCTCCGCCCCGCTGGGTTGCAGGACTCCCAGCACCACCACCTACAGCATGCGAGGAAGGGGCGCTGCTCGGCCGGCCCATCGAGCTGAACGGAGCAAACCAAAACGTGGCGTGAGGGTACAAAAACTCTAACCCAAAATTGGCAAATCAATGGTGATGAGAACTAGAAGGATAATTTATTATTTTTGAAGGGGGGAAAAAATACTTTTTTTTTTGTTTTGGTTGGTGGGGGGTTTTTTTTATTCTTCCCGCAGCTGCAGGCGGTAGCGGTGGTAGCGGACCTGGAAAAACATTCTCTCCAGTAAGGAGCGTGTCATCCCTGGCAGGGCATAATGTTCGACAACACCCACGTGCTTGAAGCCCAAGGACTCATAGAGCTTGTGGGCTGCCATCTTCACGGCCGTGGTTCCCAGCACGACAGAGGAGTAGTTGTTGAGCATGGCGAACTCCAGCACTTTGCGGCCCAGGGCCTTGGCGATCCCTTTGCCGCGGTAGTTGGAATCGACGGACATGCGGCGAAGCTCCACGGTGTTGTCCTCCTCGTTGCCCCGCGCTGCCACGATCCCCACCACGTTGCCGTCCAGGACGGCAACCCAGAAGCAGGAGCCTGTGGGAGATAAAGCAGCACATGTAGTCACCCCCGATGGACCAGTGCCCATTGCCAAACACATCTGGGAGCAGGGCCTGGGGTCCAAAACCACGTCATGTGGGGACTAATGACCTCCATAAATAAGGACCAAACACTCTTTTTCCCTGACAGCGTGAAGGAAATGTTGTTTTCCCAAGGAAAATGCACAGGGGCTACATCCTCCTGTCAGGGAGTCGTAGAAAATGACAAGGTCTCCCATGAGCCTCCTTTTCTCCAGCTTGAATAGCCCCAGCTCCCTCAGATGCTCCTCAAAGAACTTGTGCTCCAAACCCTTGACCAGCCTTGTTGCCCTTCTCTGGACATGCTCCAACATCTCAGCATCCTTCCTACGTTGAGGGGCCCAGGACTGGACACAGTACTCAAGGCATGTTGAGTTGCTTAATTATCACTCAAGAAAGCCACTATTCAATACAGCAGCCAACCACGGGCACTGAGAGGTCTCTTGCCCAGATGAAAAGCACTGACTTTCAGTGCTCTGGAGCAACATGTCTTCATCCAGAGGAAGAAGACCCCATGACAGGAGAAACCCCTGTTGCAGGCAATGGCCTTCTTCCCAGCTGCTAAGCAGAAGAGAACCTGACTTGGGCAGCAGCTCCATCTTCTGCACCAACCCTGCCAACTGCCCTAACCCAAATGCATGGCACATCTCTGTAAGACCAGAGTTAGGCAGCCCAGGGGGGAAAGGACCATCCCTCCTGAAAAACCAGGGGAAACATGAATAAGACAACTCAGTATACTTTGTCACTGGAGCAGAGCAAAGCATGGGGTGGTGGTGGGAGGTGCCTTTGCAACTGCTGTAGGAAAAATGCACCTTGTGACTCCATGAAGCCATCTGAAAGAGATGCCCCAGGTCTTCCTCACTTCCCTGGGCACAGCTCAGCTTCCAAGGAAAAGCTGGCTACAATTAAGAAGCAAGGAACCAGCCCAGGTTCACCTCAGTGCACTGGGCCCATCCTCACATTCAGAGGAATGTGCAGCTAGCTCCAGCAATGCTCACTCTTGTTTCCACTGTGAGCACTGCTGCTATCTAGGTCAACACTAATTTTTAAAACACCAGGGCCCATCTTGACCCATTTATCATGAGCAGTGAAGATGTCTCTGCTCTGCTGCTGCACTGACAGCGCGACTTGTTCCCCAGCGCTCACTTGGATCTCAGAACATGATTTATTCAGACACGACCCCAGACAAACACCTACAAGCACTGAAATCAGGCAGCCACCCTCCCTCGCATACAAATTGCAGGGTAGAGAGCTCACTGCTGGTTTTGAAGTGCTCATCACGTGGTGGCCGAGCCCAGCTCACTCCCCAGCCCATCCATCACACCTCTGGCCACAAGGCGAGCACACCAAACATGAGGTGATCCTCACACAGTGATCCTCACCCTACATGTACAGCTACCACTCCTATAGTGTAGTTACAAAAAGGAGGATCAGGAATTTCCCCACACTTGGGGAGCAGGGGTGAGATGCTTCCCTGGGGCAGCCCCCAGCAGTGCCATGAAGCAGCCATCAGCTGGTGTCCACTGGGCTGCAGACGGTGGCACAGTTGTCACATTCCCCTCATCCAGCGCCATCCACAGCAACTCCTCCTAGAGCTGCTTCTTCAGCAAGTCTGCCTCATTTCCCCTCAAAGCAGAGAAACAACCTAGGTTCCTCTCAACCTGAAGTTACACAATTGCTTCCACGACTGCTTCCCACTTTTATTCCTTATTTTCTCTTCTTAGCAAGCACCTCTTCTCTGTGCCCACCAAACCTGAGAGGCTGCTAAAGCTCACTCAGCAACACTTCCCACATTTGTAAAATGGCACGTTTCTGGTACTTTGAGGTATTCTGAATATTTAAAACCCAAATTTGGACATACCCGCTACTGCAGAGCCACCAAACCCTTCACATTCCCAGCCCCTCTGACCACCCTCTCCATACTCCCACACCTGTCCATCCCAGCAGGGACTGGACCTGGTTGCAAGCAGCATGACAGCAAACCTGCATTCCTTGTCAGCTTTTACTTACAATTTAAAGCTTAATTATAATGATTTTGAGTTCAACATGAAAAGAAATAGTATCTGGCACATGTCCCAGTGTGTTTTGTGCACACAACACTTACAATTAGCCACAGACAGGACGCATCTGCTCAAACAATGAGAGTTGTATTCACTCTCCTTTACACCAGTGCCATCAGTCCCCAAGACTTCTACCCTGCTGTCCTCCTCATGTCTGTGTCTGCTCCAAGGATCACCAGCAGCCAGTTCCTTCAGGTTACTAAAGACGCCTCAAGTTCCCAAAGGGGGCTCCAAGCCCAGGAACAGCTTTCCTCCATGGGGATGTCAAATCCCTCCTCCAAGCAGCTGCATTCCATTCAGATGGGGACTCGGCCCTGAAAGCTGTCTTGGGATCACAGCACGTGCTGCTGACCCTGGGCTGGGACTTCCTCTCCTCTGGGAAAACCCTCCAGTTTCACAGCAAGAACGCTGAAGGTCCTCAGATTGCTTTTTACCCAGACTCAACTAGATGACCTCTAAAGGTCCTTTCCAGCCCAAACCATCCTATCCTATGATTCTACATTTTCCACACTGCCAGCCAGCTGCAGCTCCTCACCATATCCCCTCTTCCAGCAGCACTTAACTCTCGAGCAGTGTGGAAGCAGCCTGGAAAAACCACCTTGCACTGCCACACTCCAGGGCTGGGAGAGGGTCTCCTCCTGGCCTTTTCTGGGCTGAGGATATTGACTCAGAGCACAGCTTGGTTTTGCACTTTTTCATACCTAGGATGAAACAAAACTAACTTCATCTCAGCTGTCAGTAACGAGCAACAGCCCTGTTTGCAGTGCTATTATTAGCAGGAGCTGACGTTTTACTCTCTCACATGCTATCTGAAAATAATCACTGCTGCAAAGATAAACACAGACCCTGACAGCTACAACTCTCCTGCCCTTCCAGATACTCATCTCATGGCAGCATCTCTGTCTTTGCCTTCACCCTCACCTGCCTCCACCTTCTGCCAACCCATCACTGTGGTCTTCCAAAGCCCTTCCTGCTCACTCCAGGATCTGTTCTTCATGGATGTCTTGCTTTAACCACAGCTGCCCTGGAACACCACTCTAAAGCACTGGAGGCACTTTCCAGAGGTCCTAGCTGTTCCCAGCCAAACACCAAACACTCCCTCTTGACTCCTTCTGGGCTGCCAAAAGTAAAAGTGAGGAGAAGCAGCCATGGAAAAGGCACTACTACCTTCCTTAGCTCTCTCCACTTCCTCAGCTTGCTGCCTCACCACACAATCTTGACATCAGGAACTCACAGACAAAAGATACAATAAAGAAATAATTTTTTTTACCATGAAGGTGGTGAGACACTGGGACAGGCTGCCCAGAGAGGCTGTGGCTGCCCCATCCCTGGAAGTGTTCAAGGCCACGTTAGATGGGGCTCTGAGCAACCTGGTCTGGTGGAAGATGTCCCTGCCCATGAAAGGTCTCTTCCAACTCAAACCATATAATAAAATAAAAAAAAACACCTTGTGATGCACACACGTATGAAAAAAGGCACAAAATGGCTGTGATGTGCATGCCAAGGAATATGATTTCAGCTTGCTCACGCTTCACAGCAAGGTCAGATGTGGTTCCTCAGCGGATGGCACTCAGGGCCTGAAAGCACACAAGATGGCACTGTCTTTCTGCTCTAAAATTAAGAATAGTTCCCAGCTTTTGAAGACCAAAGAGGGTATTCTTCTAATCCATCCATCCATCTCCCACAGCACAGGGCTGCCCTCAAGAGTCCACACACCGCTGCTGACACCACATCCCAAGGATGTCCCCGCAGTGGTGGCACCACACTGGGCACATAGCCTCCACTCCTGCCCAGGATGCCATGCAGCCCTCTGGCTGTGCCTGCAAGCCTCCTCTCCCACCCTCCTCCACTGTCATGAGCTGCACAGCTCTCCCCCACGCAGCCGACGAGGATGGATGGTGGGTGAAAATAAATTCATTTATTTTTGCTGCAAATTCTTCTACACCTTTTGATGAATAAAAGGACAGTGGGTGGATGGGTGGAAAGACTGGAGCCAAAAGCAATAGCAGAGTAGTGCTAGAAGGGAGGGGGGACAGGGACATCAGCCTTCCTCACCAGCATGAGTCCCACATGACTGACTATTGCAGGATCCAACAGCTTTCTTAAGCCCTCAGCATGCAGGGGCCACTACCCCAAGCCCCACAATTGTGTTGCTCTGAAAAGGCAATGCTCTGTCTTACACATATTTTTCAAATACATTGTTTTCTAGAAAATTCTAGTATTCCCACAAGAGCAAGCAAAGCTTTGCTGCTCCAAAACTTGGGTGCTCCCTAGTGCCAGCACCTGCACACTGAGGAGTGAGGGCTGGGGCAGGTAAAACCTATCCCTGTTTTCCTTAGAGAGGGGGAGAGGACAGAGCAGCTCCAGGCCACCACTGGCTGCTGGCGCTAATTTTTCATGGATGCATCCCATGGGAAGGAGTTTTCCTTGGAAGCTCAGCACAGGGTAAGTATGGAAATCTTGCCCAGAGGCATGCCAGTCTTCTCTCTTTTTCTTCAGGGGTGGCACTGCTATCTATGTAGCCGAGCTCTCATTAATTCTTAGAGCCTTATGCATGGAACATAATTTCCAGACAGACATTCAACTTCTTAAGAAAATATCCCTTCAAGCAGAGACTGTGACTTTCAATTCTGCTTTGGCATGTCACAGCAACACAAATGTGAGCAATTCCCCTGCTGGCTCAAAGCTGTCACAGGTGACATTCAGAAGAGGGGACTGGCAGTTTCCATCACCACTGCTGGGAACCCACCAGGACAGCAGCAGCTCCTCTGCATTCTACAGCAGAGGCAGGAAAGCATCCTGCACAGGGCAAACCCCTCTCCTACATTTTTCCCCAGGCTGTTATGAAGGGGCAAAGGGAAGGAAAAAAAATCCAAATATCAAAAAGCTCAAAATAATTACTGTGCTTCCCATAGGACAGGGTCTGCAGTTACCTGTGTTCCATGCTCTTAATATACCCTACATAAAGGCTTGCCAAAAGTGACAGGCTTGCTCATCCTGAGATCCAAATGCTCCCTGACTCCTCCCTGTGACCCCTGACTGCAGCACAGCCTGGTGTGACACCACCACACAGCAACACCTGCACAGAGGAGGCACAACCTGCTGTCACTTCATGGAGCTTCGAGGACTTGCCCTTGCAGTCACTTGCTCAGCCTGCTGTGCCATCCTTTGGTGTGATTTTGGCCAGAGCAGCAGTTCTTTGTGCTAAGCAGGGGTGGTCCAAGCAGGGCAGTACAGAGGGAATCAGGACCCAGTGCAGAGCTGTTTTTACCTATTCATCTGTTAAAAAGCCCCAAAGTTCAGTGTCTGGGCTCTCCTCCTGCCAGCACTATTTACATACATCACTCTAAGAGACAAGCTGGACATGGCAGCAAGTGGACAGAGTCCCTAGCCCAAAGCTGGCTGTGTATTGCTGATGTCACTTAAATTCCTGCTCTTTTATCCTGTCTGGGTCTTGAAGAAGGAGAAGAGGAACCATCCAGCACTCGAGGCAACACTCCCTCCTCCTTCCCCTTCATCCTTGGTGAAACACAGGGCAGAGCAGCCGAGTTACATCAGCATCAAGGGAGAAAGGAGGCTCTTCTGGGGACAGCTTGGCTGCTGGGATGTGAGTGCTGCCAGCAGGAGGGCACAGACATGGCACATCAGCTGCCACCCAGCCAGACACAGGCAGCCTGGGTGCAGGGACCAACCAAGGACAGCCAGCAGCTGTCCCTGTCACTGACTACAACTGCTCAGCTAGCCAGGATGGGGAGGGATTTATCTCTGTGTTCATGAGGCATGCCATTATCCTATCATCCCTCCTTACCTCCATCTTTCCCACGTGTTGAGTTTCTCTCCTTCCCACCTTTCTAGTTTCCCTTGGCTTCAAGCAGGGCTGCATGACAGCTCCCACAAGCTCTGCTAGTAACTCTACACTTGACTTCAGTTAAAAGGCATTCCTGGAGGGGTCCTACAAAATAATGGCATTTTGGTGTAGTTTATGGCTATGAAAACTGGTTGAGATGCAAGAGATCCTGACTCCAGACACCCATGAGCATCCCTCTGCACCAGACAAGGCCCAGGTTTGGGGGAATAAAATATGTCAGGGACACAGGATTATTCATGCATGAAATGAGAAATGCTGTGGGACACCTTCCTCCCCATAAATAACCCCACATAATCTACCACTGCAGGACACATTGCCCTGTTATAAATAATTCCTGCCTGGAAGAGCACAGGGCAGTGCATCTATATGCCGAGGGTGAGTGACATCCCTTGATTCATGGAGCATCTGGGCAGCAAGAATGAGATCACCTACAAAGCATGAAAAAAGATGGATGGTTTGGTTCTGAGCAACCAGTTCATCTACTTCTCCATCTATCTTCTTTTCCATCCTTGCTAGCTTTCCCCTGTGCAGTTACAAAGGGCTGAAGGTACCTGCAACAACCCCAAAGCTCAGCCAAAGCCTCTGGAGTTGCAAGCAGCAGGGAATCAGTGGGATGACAGTGACATCCAGCATTCAGTCTGCAACACAGCCACAGGGCAGATCCATGGACATTTGCTACCACAAACACTGTGACCCCAATCCAGCACAGCAGTGGGTCTCAAACTGCCCCAGGAGACAGGAGTTCGGAGTTGGCCTCTGAGCTGATAAACCTGAGCATGAAACGAGACAGGGTGATGGGGTTTTGGACTGCAGGCAACTGCTGCCCTAAGCACCAGTGCAAACCCCAAACCATACTTGTATTCAGAATGGTGTATGCTGTACCATGCCAGTGCTGACAAACCTGGAGCAGTAGCACATGCTGCAAAGGTGATGGCCCCACTGCAGCTTTACCTGCACCTGGGGGTGGAAAGGGTGGTGGGGATGAAATTTAGAGTAATAGTGCAAAAACGTTCATCAGTGCCAGCTCCATGCTTTCTGATGGAGCTGGTGCAGCCTCATAAGCACCTAGCTACTTCAACACAGGCATTCCATTTCAGGGTGCCAAAGCCCCCAGAAAACCCCTAAGAAGCTGATGGCTAGCTATAGCTTACTTTCACTCTAACATTTTCACAAGAAAAAAAGAAAAACACATTCTGCAGCAAAAGTACTTCAGGAAATGGCCAGGTTTGGTCCTAAACAGCATCTCCTGCTGTCACTGCTGGGGACATAACCCAGCAGGCATTTCTAATCTTCTTAAACCTTTGCTTTAAACCTCACCCTGTTCCTCTGAAGCACCTTTACAACAGCTCCTGCCCACGCACCTTACTGCCGGCAAAGCTTTGCGAGCACCCAGCCCGGATCAATGCAAGCTGTTAGTGGCCGTGCCCCATGTCAGCACTTCACTGGCTGATTTTACAAACAGGCTTATGTCCCCTGGGGCCCAGAGTGTCACCACGTGTGACAGCACCCGAGGGGGTGCTCAGCAAAGCCCCTGGAAGTGCTCAGCACAGTGCAGGAGCAGGCTTTTGATGAGACAGCTAGAAATCCATGCCGCAGATGGGATAAAGACAGCCCTTCCAGCACATTTCAGAGGCTGCTATATTAAGAAGTGTAACAGCAGGACTTTAAAATCTTCTATCAGGCTCTTTTTGCTGGCCATGCTGCACCTTGAAAAGCAAAGACTGTAACAAAGCCAGTGTATAACAACTGTTCAAGCAAAAGCTGCAGAAGCAGTTGTGGGGGATTAGAAGCAGCCCGGTTATCTGGACAGATGTAGCCTGGCCCATCGCTCTGCTCTCTGCTGCTGAAAAGGACAACACGACACAGAGAGAGCAGAGACAAAACCACAGAGGCAGCAACCAGGGTCTACCTGCTGCTGGGTCACCAGGGGGAAAGCACAGATTGAGAAACAAGGCAGCATCTGTGGTTTTGGCATGTGAGCAATTGTTATCGATAAGCAAGGAATTAAACAGCTTAAAGGAGCAGATAAAGACTAGGAGATGTGATTTTGGCTGGGCATTGTCCTTTGGGCTCACTGGGTGATGAGTCCCAGTGCAATGGAGCTGGCTCAGCAGAACAGTCTGGTCTGCACAAATGGACAAAATCAGAAAAAAGTATTTAAACTTTTCAGGCAGATGCTCCTTAGACATGCAAAATACACACCAAGCCGATCAACTGCAGAGTCAGGCCTTAAGTAAGCCTATGTTCTAGAATTTAGACAGATTTTTACTCAGAAGTTTTAGGCACAAAAGAAATCCAGCTCTCCTGCCTGCTTTTCTAACCTGGGTAGTGCCAGCTCTAAAAGACTGATGTGACAATTAGCTCCTTGTTCGTGAAATTAGTTTACAAGATCAAATGTGCTGCTGGTTGTGTTTTGAGCCAGCTCCTTAAGAGGACATTGTTAAGGCTTGGTCTCCATCTTCTACATCAATCTTTCACTACATGGCTTTATTGCTTTCAAAAGGTACTGAATTCGCCTTGCAGCAATTTTCACTTCCAAACATTGAACAAACTGGGAAATCAACAATTATTGGATGTTCTAGAATTCATTACTTGGTGGCTGACTTTTACTTTATATGCTTTACCGTAAAAAGGGACTGAGCAATAACCACTGAATGGCTTTCTTTAGCTTAGCAGTTGGCCAAGCCATAAATCAAACAGGGAAAATGGACAGAATCAATGTGATTTGTACCATCCATCACTACTTTTCTGGTCTAAATTTAGCCAAGACTCCCTTTATTCAACTGAAGTGCCCGTATCTACATAGGTATTGCACCAAATGCTTCACAGCAAAGGGAGAAACTAAGGTTCATTTACTTAAGGTTAAATAATAAACATAATTCTGAGCTGTACAAATACTTCCAGGGGGTTTTATGCTGCTGTGAGGTCAACAACCCCTGAGATGAGTCACTCTTCAGAAGAGCCCCTCTTCTGCAAAAGACCACAGCCAAAGCCTACAGAGCTCACTGCAAACAACTGCTTTCAGTCAGGAGAAACTTAGGTAAGATGAATTGCAGCCAAGATGGAAGTTCAAACTTCATACATGGCATAATGATGCATCAGGACAGAATAACTCAACTGTACATGCAAACTCTTTAAATCAGAGTCAAAAACAAGGCTGAGAGGTGCCTCCCCTAAAAGGTAAAAAAGGAAGCAGCTAAGAATATTTGCATACTTAAAAAGTGACAGACAAAAACCAAACAAAAAAACCCACCCAGGAAAAGAAACCACAACAGACCAAGTCAAGTAAAGGGTATATATTCATATATATATTGGCATATATTCAACCAAGACATGCTGCACAGCATGTTTCAATGCTTCTGAGTATGATGTTAGCTCCCTTGCCACAATCTTGCTGCCCTCAGGAGTCTCTAAATGAGGACTTTCCTACTCCAGTAGCCAAGGAGTGACAATGACAAGGCAATATTTGTGGTGCAGAAACACTGACCAGGAAAGTCTCAGATGCCAGGATAGCCCCTCTGCTTTACTTCCCAGGACAAATTGGGGACTCACAGACAGGGATTTGCACTTCACCAAACCCTGCACAGCAAAGAGAAGCAAGCAGGACACTCTCCTAACACCCACAATAAATATGGCTCTGCTGCACTCAAAGCCTTTCCTTCTGCACATGACAGTGGCTTCACAAGAATCCTACCTTGTTGTTAACATAATGAATCAAACCTCCCTGACCTCTAGCTTTTCATAATCTATAGGAGTGAAACAGCAACCATAAGGGGTTATATCCTCTCTGAAACCACAGTGCAGAATTCACTACTCAATATTGAGGAAGACACTAGGAAAAAATGAGAGGTTTAGGGTGGAGATTTGGTAAAAAACTACAGGCTGAAGTCAGGTGGTAGATGGCTTGATCTCCCTAAGCCTATGGCAAGCAATAAATATTTCCTAGTTCCAGCACAACACCTTGAAATGGTGCTGCACACACAACCTTTCCAGAGCACAGGCATCCAATAAGGACACCAGTTATCATCAGCTGGGACAAACCCACCCTGTCACCAGCTGCCACACCCAGACAAGCCCCTAAAGTCCATTACAATGGATTGGGAAGAGATCAAGAGGTAAGGAGTGAGCATGGCTTATTACCTCTGTCCTGCCCAGCTGCTCACCAAGGGTACTCGTTTGGGCATTTCTCACTGGACCAACCCTGTCTGACCTGCATGAGCCCCCCAAACATCTGGGCAAACCTATTCCTCTAACCTCTGGGGAAGGAGCATGTGACTAAACAGGGAAACTGGGAAAGATAATCAAACTGGTAAAGAGAATGAGACTTGGGACAACCCATCAAGGCAGCATGTTGTCTCTGCAGAGGTGCTCATCCTATCATGGAGGGATGGGAAAGAAGCAATTTCTATCTGCAGCATGCCTAGAAACAAGGCCTTTCCCTTGGAATGGGGTCTGATGTACTTCTGACATCCAAGGCTAGAGGAAGTAACAGGACTAATGCTACAGTTTGTAGCAAATCCAACTCCTGACCCATATAAATAAATGAATAAATAACTAGCAAACCTCTCTGGAAGCAAACATTCTGAGTATTCTCAATGTGCTTTTAGCAGCTTCACGCTTCTGACACAGGAGAACTTCCTAGAGCAATGGCCCTCTTCCTGCAACACACCAGTCATCCTATTTGGGAAGAGCAGGGAAAGGGGCCCTTTCCCCACCACACCCTGAGGTGCTCTCTAGTCCTGCTGGGACTGGATCTGACCTACTGATAGCTGCAGGCACCTCCAGGTATCTGCACCTTCCCACATCTTCAACCCAACCCTCAGCCAGGTGGGTGGTGACTTCCATGACCAGGCAGAACCAGCAGACAGGGGTACCACTGCTTTCTCATCCCACTGTGTTTGTAAAGCCTGGTTTTGGGAGATGCTGAGCACTCCTGAGATGGTATCTGAGGGTACTCAGCCCTTCTGAAGCAACTGGGAAAGCCAGGACTGCCAGGGGCACTACTGCAATGAGAGCTCTCCTTGAAAATAAACACAGGCTGGTTTCCAGCAGGAGAAGGCAACCTACCATCCTTCAGGTACCACCTCCCATGGCCATGCCACCACAGCTCCCACTGTCAGTGAACACCTTTCTGGCCTGCAGCCCTCTTCCTTCTCCAGCCTCCCTGTGAATATGTAACCCCTGGGGGCTGCCATATTCATCCCTCAGCCAAACAAACCCTGGGGTGAGGCTGCTCCAGCGGGCCCCACGCCATATTCATCCCTCAGCCAAACAAACCCTGGGGTGAGGCTGCTCCAGTGCCCCACCTGTGCATGCCAAGGCAAAGTGCTCCCCACTCTCTCTGCTGCTGGAGCCTCACACAGCAAGGAGGGCAAGCACTGCCTCAGGACTTCACCTCCTTCAGCCACGAGTCACAGAATCCTACAATGAGTGGGGTTGGAAGGGACCTTAAAAATCATCTGGCTCCAATCCCCTGCCAAAGGAAGGAATATCTTTCAATGGAGCAAGGTGCAGACCCCAGAAAGACCTCCCAAGCAGCTGGGGCCTTCATCACCACACGCTGCTCCAACCCTTAACTCTCAGCAAACCAGTAGCAATGCCCTATGTGAGGCCAGAGCCCTGCTGTGGTGCAGAAAAAGCACACACCTGGATGGCCACTCTTGTGAAAGTCAACATTTTTCTACATCCCTCTCCCAGCACATCAAAGCCAATGTGCCTTGGGTATAACTCCACTGAGCTCCACTGGTCCAGACCCAAACTAGCACATTTATTTAACGTGGCAGCACAAGAAAATTCCACATCCATAAATACATGAACATCTGTCAGGCTGGGCACAGACAATGGATGTGTTGTGGATCATGCATTAACAGAAAATGAAAATTACATGTGTAACTCTCTATATATCTAAAACTAAAAAGAAATTAAAAAAACTTTGCCACGCATTCAGACTACCATGCCACAACAATCAGGCCAAAAAAGTCCCTACAAAAGCCTAATCCATATCTCCTGTGAGAACCACTTATCTTGTCACACCCCACACGCATGCGAACCCCAGCCTCAATACCAGTCACAGGAGCTGGGGATTTGAAAGACATCTGTGAAGTAAATTACTGGAGTGAGTAGGTAAGGGGCCATGTCTCACTCCATCAGGAGGACACGTGGCAAATGAAGGGCAGGCTGCTCAGGGCTAGTGAAAGCAGACACCCTCATGCCTGCCCCTCAGACTGAGGCTCATTCACAAAGGACCTGTGGAAAGGGGATCAGCTTACAAATACAAACTGCACTACAGCAACCAGAGCCAGAAGAGATGCAAACACACACGAGACTGGATAGAAGTGCAGTGTTTTGTGGATCTGTTGGATTGTCCCATCTACAAAGACAACACTAAACCTCCACAGGCAATGCCAGGACAGGGCAGAATGAATATATCCAAGGGCAGGTTCACAACTATAACCCTTTTTTCCAGTGCACCTGTATTCCCTAAAGCATCATAAATTCATCTTGCAGGCAGCTGATAGCACATACAGCAAACCCAAGGTTTACCACCATTTATGTCACAGGTCCCCTGTAACTATCCAAAGAGCACTTGGACCCACACTGCCCCTAAGCATATGCTAAACTCCCAGCAAGAGACAAGGGATTTAAGCCCATGATTAAGTTAAAGCAAATGTTCCACTGAATCTTTAAGCCAAACTGTCCCAAGAGTTCAGTCTCAGTCAATGTGAGGGGTTATATGAAGATTTTTTTTTAGAATTTCACTGAAATCCTCTTTAGCTATTTGAGTTATCCATGAAAAATGTTCCCACTTCTTGAAAATCCTTGCAGATGCTTTGATGTTCTTCAGGCTACTGATGGCTCAAAAAAAGTCCCGTTAAACCCGATGATGGCTTATTCCCAGACAAAAATCACTGTCCAAGAGGCACAGCTTGATGTTATCCTCTGAACACTGACAGCTTCTGAAACCCCACCAGACGTAAATTTTCAGAGACATTAAGTGAATCTAATTGACTTTACAAGCAGCAAAAGCTTGAAAAGGTGTTTTACAAATACCCATTTTAAACAGTTTGGATTAAAAAAAAAATCTCTCATTAGCATCCCTACTGTACAGTAACTTCTTCACTGCTTGCTTTCTCTCCTTTTTAACAAATCCCACATTAACGATGTAATTCCACCAAGGAGGACTTTATCAGGATGCTCACTGCTGCTCAGCAGCCAGGTATCTGCTGTGCTTTCACTGCTCTGCCTCTCACTAACCATCATCTGAATTAACACTTGGAAATGGCAGGTGCTCCAAACCAGGCTGTTTTCAAAAGCTTCTCTTTGCAGTTCTACTATTTAACATTATTTTAAATTGGAAGACTACAGATTTAGGTCTTCCCTGGATTCCCACTAGAAGTGTTACACAGTGTTTCTGATGCTGTTATCTAGATCCAGGGAGGATGAACAGATTTGGCACCTCCAAAAAAAGAACAAAAAACTCCGGTCTCAGAAAATGAAGTGGTTTGGTTTGGGTTTTTTTTTCTTGCACACTCTGAATGCAATAAGGATTTTATATTTCTTGTTAAAATGGGAAGAATTAGGTTTTTAAGAAAAGTTACAGGGGAAAAGATGAATGGATACATCTGGAAGTGATGTGGGTCAGATGTTCTGAAGAAGGTGTAAGAAATGTTGTTGCTGGCAGTTCATTTGCCTTTAGGTAAAATGTTCTCCCCCACCAGTGACATGTGGGTTTGTGCACTGACACACTGTTTGCAGCTTAGCAGACACAATATCCTCGTGCTGCTGACTTCTATTTATTTTCTCATCTTTGTTATTCTCAGTCTTCTACTAAAAGAAAGATACTTGCAAGTATTTACTTGCACTCACCATGCTAAATATCTGGACAAAGTAAGAAGAGAAGTACATATACAACAAAATTAGGTAAATTGAAAAGTTTGATGGAAGGAAGGGGAAAATCAGAGATACAGAGGGATCCTGGCTAGGGGACCACCACCCATGGGAAATGCTAGAAGTGGTGAGTAAAACAACAAATAAATTAGACCAAAAATCACTGGAGAATTCAACACAGGGATGGACAAGAGAGCTGAGCAGAACTCAAAGGAATGAAAGTATTGCAGTTTGACCCAAGACTGGAAGTGTGGGATACAGAACTACTGTGCTAGGGGATGGAAGAGAGGTAAAAAAAAAAGGGAAAAAACCTCAAGGAATCACTAATTATTTTCTGATAGCTGTTAAAGTGAGTATTGAATGCAAGGTGCACTGAGGAGCTACTCATGACCAGACAGCTGGTCCAGCACCCCCATTTCAATTAGCAGCACTAGCACAGAGCCCAGGAGTTGCAGCTGTAAAAAGCAAACAAACTTGCACTGCTGATGCTGGTGTCCAAGTCAGGATTTGAGCACACTGGCAAGGGAGAGTGGGAGCAGTTGGTATAGCAATCACTGGTGATTGAGGGTAAATCTAGGCAAGCAGCTCACTCAAAAATGCAGTTTTTGTCAATGCCAAACAATTCACACATTTGTCCTGAAGCACCAAAGGTGGAAAATGAAAGGCAGAGGAAAGCCAGCCTGGCACAAGTCCTGCACAGAGCTCAGCCCCCAGCATTGCTGGCCAGGACACAGGCACTCAGCTCAGTCCTCCAAGGATCACAGGGCATGGATGCCCCAGCAGCCAGGACTTCAGAGATGGACCCCTCAACACCACTTCTTCAGCTACTGCACCGGTATAAAATACCTAATATGTATTCATATTCATATCTTCAAACAGGGCCTGGGATGCCTGAAATCCCAGCACTGACTCAGTATAGATTTAATGGTGCCATGCAAAGCAGGACCTGCCTGAGGGGTAACAACTTTACCATGTCATGGCTCTGTCATGGTCACTATTTCCTAGGTATACATTTGGGTCTGATCTCTGGTTCTTAAGGAAAGCTCTAACAGCCACCCATTCTGGTTTGGGCTGAAATAAAGCATTACACCCCCCATTAAACACAGATCCTTGCTTCATCATAGTGAAAAAACAGAGGGAGTAGTAAATCAGCTTACTTTGGACCAAAACTATCCTTCATTTTACTTTCCAGTTCCTGAACTGAAAAATAATTTTCTCACAAAACCTCTGTTTTTTAGTTTTGCCACTTGGATAAGCTCTAGAAACAACACATGAATTTTAAGTGACAAATATTACTTGCTAGTTACAATTTCAAGCAGGACACGCTGTGGTGGGACTAATACCTTGTGTTATTCCCTTAGCATTTACACTGTTGCAAATCCCATTTTAAATAACAAGATCTCATGTAGCCACTTAAAAATACAACTGTAATACATGCTTCCCATTACCAATTTTGAAACGTCTCCTTTCACTCCCAGACTCCAATTTTAAAGCAGAAGCCCAGCTTGGCACTAAGCCCTGGGAATCACAGGTCTGTGTTTTAGAACTATCCTGTAAGAAACAGAATTTTTTCTTTTTGAAAGAAACACTCTTTAAACAGTTATAGAAGACAATGAATGATACTGCACTGTGCTGTCATAAATTGTTAATTGATTGCTGGGGTCCAATGGGTCAATAGATGACTTAAAAGAGTGGCTCAAAGCCATCTGTAACAGATACCACAGCTTGTACCTGGCTCTGACCAGACCACCTTAATCCTTAATAAAGGATATGAGGCTGCTTAGCAATTGCATGTCCCCCCCTTACCAAAACACAAAAAAAAAAAAAAAAAAAAAAAAAAACCAACAAAAAAAAAAAAAACCCTCAAAACCCCCCTAAACCCTATTATTTGGTTACAAGGAATAAATTTGTCAAGAGAAACTAGGTAAGACATGCTGCTATTTTTGGATATTCTTTAAGACTCCTTTCATTAGCCACCTGTCAGGAAAACAAAAACGATGCCTCAGCTTTCTACAGAATCGAAAAAAATAAAAGAGAGAAAGAAAATCTAAAAATACACTTTGAAGCTCCCTGTTTTGCTGATGCAGAAAGTAACAACAAAGGCTCATACATCCCTCAGCTCATCACAGAACCAGGTACCAGCAAAACACTCCAGGTCCCTCTTTTTGCTGTAGCCTGGAAGGGAGTAGCATCAAGTATGTGATTATTGTAACAGATCCCCAGCAGTGCATTACCAAAATAAAGCCATGTGCTCTGCAATACACCAGCAAACAATGCTGCGAGCTCCTGGAGCCCCTGAGGGGCTCATGGCCACCCCAAAAGTCATTCCTATCCTGAGAAATTAAATATAATCTGCCTGAATCAAGATCTAAGCCTACAGAAAGAATTTCAGAAATCCACTCTGAAATTTGGGGAGATTTTGAATACTTTGTCTTCTTGAATAATCAAGCCACGCATTTAAGACTTTTACATAAAACCAGTTTTTTTCAATATATTTAGAGGTCTTCAAGTAGAGAACAATCCCCCATGGCAGTTTCTGAAGTATTAAGACCATTGGTGGTGCACACTGAGAGGCAGCAACATGACCACACTCTTGGGTAATCCCAGGAGGCTGAATATAATAAATAAACACAACAATGTGAGGATAAGATTTTTCAGTTCATGTTCCTACATCCAAAATTCAGTGTGAAGGGGGGCTCAAAGCTTTGTACCTTTAAAGCTCCTGCCACTAGTCAGATATCCAACACAGAGCATAAATTTAGGCTATTATGAAATCTTAACCTGAAACACTTTTGGGCAATTGTTTTAAATCTTGGCCATTCCTAAGAAAGCGAGAGAAAGAGCTGCCAAAACCCTTTATAAGAGTAATAAATTTTCATTTAAACTTGTGAACAAAATTCTGGAGTCAGAACCCGTTTGGTTTATTCACTGAGACAGTCCTGAGAAATTGCATACAACCATGCCAGAAAACATTTAACACTGGAGAAAACATTAAAAAAAATTACTCAAAGCTAGGAAAAAAACCCAGAACACCTGATGTCCTTGCCTCCTTCATGCTCCTAAGTCCTAATGTGGCTTGTTTGCTGGTCTTGAGAAGTTAACTGTGCCTAAAAAACTACTGATGTTCAATTTACACAACTGGTTACCTCTTGCACTGAAGATTAATGACCAGCACTGGCATGTACTGAGGATCTTCAACACCTGCAGGTAGAGCTCAGGTTCAGCAGCATCACGTCCACCCAGTCATGGCTGCAACTCAAACCCTGCTCCACTGAGTGAGGGTCGTGTCCATGAGGGACTGGCTACTTTTAGAGAGAATTCTTTAAAACATGGGGGGAGGGGGGAAGGTCATATTACTCTGCAAAATTTACTATAAAATCTATTTTAATGTAATTTTGACATGGGACTGTGCCAAACGTGTGGATCTAAAGGGAGAGCTATTTTTATGTTACCCACACTGAGTAACGGGTTTGTTGCATGTGTTCCTGCTCCTGTGGTAAATAAATAGGAAGGGGGGAAGGCTGCAGAGCAGCCTGCCCATAATCATGTTTATTCCACTGGCTGTGGATGACACAGCCCTGAATCCACAGATTCCCCTCATCAGGCAACTCCAATTTTCCTATGTGGGCCCTTTGCCGAGAGCATTGCACTTCTCTGTACTACCTGAGCTCCCCAGAAGTGGGGAAAGAAAACAAAAAAGATTTTGTGAGGTAGAAAGACCCTGCAGGCCCTTCAGTGGGTTGAGCAGAGCTGGCCCAGGTGGCTCAGCACTGCAAGGGACCCAAGTTGTGTCACATCTCAATCTACCCCAGCTGTTATCAGCAGGGCAGCAGCACTGGGCTGGGGTTCTGCCTGGTGCTGGCTGCTGGGACCAGGACAGCCCCTGGCCAGCTCTGGGAATTCAGGTGGGGGGCAGAGCTGGTGCCAGCAGTGCTTTGCCTTGCTCACTGTGCCCATGCCCCACCCTGCAAGCTGGGGCTGCCTCCAGATGGAAAAGCCAAGGCTCCAGCACAGCAAAATGAGGCAACCACGAGTGATGGAGTGTCAGAGGAGGTGGGTTTGGGAGGCAATCCCACTCTAAACACAGCTTACATTACTCAAATAAAACCAAAATATTTCAGCCCATTACAAATGCTGGACAAAGCATATCCCTAACACTTGGAAACATGAGTTGTTTTTCATCTTGCTTCCCAAAAAACTCTGCACCGAAGATGAGAGATGCCAAACCAGGCAGTTTCATGCTGCTAAGTTGTAGAAACCCAAAATCAACAGTAGAAACTGCTGAGCTGAAGAATGCCTGACTGTCCCACTTGCAGGAGGTCAGCTTTGGAAATACTTTGACAAAATACTTCCCACTATGAAGCATATGAAAAGCCTGTAATCCTAATCTTGTAGGATCTCTCTGCTACCTGGAAGCACTCTCATGGAGCTGCAGAGAGATGCCAGCAGTGATATGCTCACAGGACAGACTTTCCTCTGCTGAGGAGACCTAACCTCAGTTCCCAGCAGTGATAGGAAGCAGGACTGGGAAACACCCAGGAGGAGATAAGGACACAGCCTCTCCCATGGGTTTCCCAGCCCCACACAGAACTCCTCACCACCCTACCCCACTGTGGGAAAGGCAAGCATGAAAACCCCAATACAGGACAGGCAGCTCAGGGGTTTGGCAGATACACGAGGTCAGAGCACTGCATCAGCCAGCAAGAAATGCTGCAGATAGGGATGCTTCAGATTCCAGCTGCCTCTTGGGCACCAGAAGTGGGGCAGGGCTGTCCAAAAACACATTCCTGCACTGGGAAGCAGCAGCCCTGAGCCCTCTCTGGCCTCAGGTAACTGAGCCGCTTCTTTGCAAAGCAAGAGCTGCTCTATTCTTCCCAAACAATGTTATCATTCGGCAGCTTCACTCCTGCTTATCTAGCAGCTTGAGCATTATCCAGAATGTGGAAGAACTGGGCTCTGTGTCTGCCCCTCTGCCCGGGGGCTCAGTGGGGAGAAATACCCTCCCCACCCCCTCTGCCTGTGTCTTTGCAAGGGTTTAGGCATGGCAGAGCAACCACAGCTCCAGGGCTGAGGATCTCCTCCCAGGGTAGACCCTGTATTTTCCCTGCACCCCAAAAATCACTGGTGCTCACCTCTGAGCCTCCCCAATGCTCAGCACTTACGGAGCAGAGCTAGCAGGAGCCACACGGATCACAAGCAGCTGTTCACCTTGCAAACACTGTGCCAGAGGGGAAAAACCCACTGCCAAATGGCCTGATGCAGGACACAAATACTTGTTACCCACACAGACATCTCACTGCAGGTGTGGGAAACCTCAAAAGGTGGAGGCAGCAAACAGCACCTCACAACCCAGCTCACCCTGCTCACAACCCAGCTCTGGACCTGCCTCAACTGGTGTCCTTCTAGCAGAAGGACACGATCCCAGACGCTCTGCCAAGAAGGGCAGGACATGCCCCCTTTGGGCTCAGCTGAGCAAGGTGCCGCCCAAGGGCAGCAGAAACTGCACCCTAATGAGCCATCCCCCTGCAGCCCCTCTTCCCCAGGGCCCTGCCCCACAGGGAGGCCGGGATATCCGTGCAGGCTCCTCCCATGCCCTGTCACACTCAGGGGACAAAGGGCAGCAGGACAGGAGGGCTCTGCTCACCCTGGATGGAGGCAGGAGAGCAAAGCACCCGTTCCCTCCCTGTGTGAGGCAACCAGGGGTGCCTGGCTGCCCACGGACCGGAGCCGTGCAGCTGCCGCAGGCCTCAGAGCGGGAGCCGGAGCTGCGCGGCTGCCACAGGCCCCAGCGCGGGTGGCTGCTGTGACACCGCCTGCAGCAGCACTGCAGCTCCAGCTGCTGCATCCCTGGGCCCCCAACACCCTCCGGGTGCTGCAGCCTCAGCCCCCCAGGCTGTGCTGCCTGTCCACCCTGCCCTGCAGCACCGGGCACTGCGATGCCGCAGCCACCAAGCTTGTCACCAGCTCCCAAAACTGACACAGGCCAGCTGCCACCACCACCACCAGGTCAGGTAGGCACACACCTCAGCAAACCCTGCCAGGACAGACAGCAGCAACTCTTTGGACAACCACAGAGACATGGAAATTCATAAATTCGTCAGCCAAAGCCCCAGCCGCCGTCCCTTTGGGGAGCAGCAGTTTTGCATGGGACACAAGGAGTCTTGGTTTCCATAAGCTCTCCAGCTGAGAACTCAGCCTCACAAGAATCTCTCTAACACACCAACCACTGCAAAAAAACATACAACACAACCAACTGGGACAGAAGCTTGAAGAGAGACTGTAAAATTGATTAGTCATCAAAATCATCAGACCATAAAAGACGCTCCAGCTGTGCTCATCTTTTTTGTGTGGATAAATGCAAGAGGCAGGGATCTATTTAAAATTAATTCCTTTTTTTGGTTGGTTTTGGTTGGGGTTTTTTTCTGTTTACTAGAGCTTGTTACTCTGGTTGACAATTAAGCCCATTATCCAATTCCTTTCTTTTTCACCATTCCACCAGTTTTTTTCATAGCCTTTGAAGAAGGAAACAAAAAGAAAGGTAAATTCCAATAAACGCTATTTTAAAATGAAAAATGCGAGTTTACAAAGAGCTCAAGAAGGTGTTTGAATCATGCAACCTTCTGTTTTAAGATCCCAGCACGCACTCAACACAAACAATTCCTTTCACATTGAAAGCAATTTCAAGTCACACCGCTCCAAGTTAAGCACTGGCCCAAATGTTCTGCCAGACCCTTGGCATAAGTGTAGAAGGGCAATAGAAAACAAAGATTTGAATTTTGGCTAGTGTACTTCTGCAAAATCACTGTCAGCACATATTTTTCAGTTCATACAAAACCCAGCAGAGGAAAATTCAAACAATAACTAACATGGAGGTGAGAGGTTCAAAAAAACTGCAAAGAAAACCCTAATCTGGTGCAACTCATGGAATTGTTCAACACTAATCATTAACCTGGGTGCTCATGGTATCCCATGGCAGACTGGGTCCTTTTGGCTTGGTTAGAGAACTGACCCACACGTCCTGTGGATGCTTTCACAACACCACCAAGAATGATCCATTTTAGTAGTTAAAATATCCCCTCACTGTAGATGCCTGCCTTACCAGAAGCTATTTGCAGTAGATATCCACTACAACAGTATCCCAGCTCTAGGCAGCACACAGAGCTGGCTGCAAACAGCAGGTTTTTGTGCCTGGGTAGCTCGGAGTCCAGGGGCAAAAACCTCAGCAAAGCTGCAACCAACATCTTTATCCAAGACCTTAAGACCATGTCCCAGTTCTACCTTTGCATTCATCACCCTGAGAAACAGGAATTTATAACCTCACCACAAAAATGTTCCCTTCCTCTTTTTTCCGTGCTGAGCAAAAAAGAATATTGAAGGAAGAAAACATGGATTCTCTAAAGCAGGAGCAGCAAGTTGCCTGGCCATGCTCCCAGGCCAAGCTGCAGTTATATCAGGTTGGGTTTAACTTCTCTAGTCAAGCTCTGGCCATCTCCAGCTTCTCTGGGACCCTGTACCCACAACCGCATCACTCTTCTCTTAACACCTCACTGAGAAAGCTCTCACAAAGATCTCAGCTGCCACAATACAACGAGCCCTTCTCATTCCCTCTGCAGTAACTTCTGCCGGGGTGCTAATTTGTAAACTAGGCAAATAAAAGACAAACTTGGGGCTTGAATTTGTTTTACCATTGTTCTGTCCTTGGGGTGGGAGAGGCAATGCCAGTGTGGCACATTGCTGCCTTCCTCTGGGTGTTCAGCCAGCCAGCCTTCAAAGTGCACAAAACTCTGGCATTTTCTAGGATGGCTGTGTTTATACTGCTGTCCTATAGGAAAAAAACCCACCAACTGCATTTTTGGAGGAAACAGGAGCAAACCACTGGATTCATGCCTTGTGGCCAGCTACACCAAATAGCACCACATGGATTCATGGCACATGGATGGTGCTGGTTCCAACACACACACACCTTACTCCAGACCCCAAAACCTCCCTGGTCCCTTTATCCAACACCACTATCATCAAGAACCTTCAACAAGCACCAACAACACCATAAATCTGCTTTTTATGGCATGGCAGAAGCCTAATTACATGATTAAATTCTGTCAAAAATTAAAGCCCACACATTTGCTCTAAAATTGCAATTAGCTCTTTCAGGTAGCAAATAAAAGCAATGCTAACATTTCAAAGACATGTTGGCAACACAGCTGAACTAAATTACATTACTGACCCTAAACAAATTGAGGGCTTTATTTGGAGTCCCTTTCTTTTATTTTCTGTGTCTGCTAGTGTTATAAATACAGGCACTGTGATCCCTCTCAACTGTGACCTGAGCATTAACAAGCTACGCAGCTCACCTATTAACTCCACATCACACATTCTTATTCTACTGGAATCTTCTGCTGTTTTCTCCAGCATAATACTTTGCTGGGCCTCACTACAGAGGTGCAGAAATTATTTGCTATGAACTCTTATTTCTGTGATACACCACCTTTAATGAAGATTGAGCTTTTTAATTACAAGTCACACATCACTTAATTTTTACAAAAAAAAGCTCTGTAAAAGAAACACACTGTGTGTAATATGGGACAAGATCTGTATAGGATATGCACTATGATGGGAAGGGAAAGCTAAATTAAGCTTCTTCACGATTTTCATAAGAGAAGCAAAATGTAACATTGCATATTAGAAGTGAGGGAAGGCTTGTGGCTGTCACACTTCCTAGCAGTTCTCTAGAAGTGCCCAGGGAGAGGTTTGTCACACCTGGGGAACAGGAATGATACAGCAAAAACACGGTCACATGGAAAAACAACACAGTAGGTATCCAAGAACAGAGCAGGTACGCCAAGAAGATGGAACTCGGGTGGGATACCATCCTTGCCTTGCTTTTCCAGCTCACCACTAGCACCCTGTGACCACCAAAAGCAAACCTCAAACCCCAAATGACTGCCCAGGCATCCCCCTGCTCTTGTCCTCAATATGGATGCGTGCCTACAAAAAGGGAAATAGGACCTGACAGGTTCTAAAGACGCTTTTTTTTAGGACTTAAGTTATCTTTTACAGCTTAATAAGGTAATATTATTAGATCTTGTCTTTTTAATTATATGCATATATGGAACAAAGGGATGAACCCATATTAGGGCAAGTTTTTGTGGCAGCAACCCTTTACATACCTGTTCCACACCTCTTCCAAAACACCTGCATTAAGGAATGTTCTTGAATGACATGGGAAAATGGGCACAATAGCTAAAATCTGAGCATTTGGGCTAAAAGACCTTTCATCTCCCTCTTCTCCTGCAGTCAGAGCTAACACCAAATGCATGGAGAAAAAAAACCCACCGAGCTGAGGATGTAAGGGCTGGGGTGGGCCCAGGCTGCAGGGAATAACCCACATCCTCCAGCCTCAGTGTCCCCAGGCACCCTCGGCCCAGTCCTGGGCTGGCTGTGGGACCCAGCAGTGTGGCACTCCAGGGGTGGACAGAGGCTGCCTGGGATGACTAGGCACTTGGGGGAGGGGGAGTAATGAAAAAAGAAATTAAAGAAACCAAAATCAGCAAAAAAAACCCCAAACCAAACCAAAACCAGAGATGGCTTTGTGCCTGGTGTGGCTAAAGAGCTGCATTCTGGCGACTTTTGAGCTTGCTCAGTGCTGCTGACAGGAGGAAAAGGCGCCAGCAGCAGGGAGCAGCCATGTTCCCCAGCAGGCTGGGGGAGGAAGGCTCCCTCAGGGAATTCGTACTCACCTGGCGGTTTCATGTAATATTGCTCAATATCGGACATGTCCGTGTGCAGCGCACAATCGAGATAGTGCAGGATAACTTTTCTACTGAAGTAGTACCTCATGCCCATCAGAAAGATGGGCAAACAGCAGGTCAGCAGGAAGGACTTGGTCACAACAAAGCACATTACTATGGAGATAAGGAAGAGAAATAAACGACACCTGTCAGAAAAGAGAATTTAGTGTTGATTTCGGAATACAAACTCATTATAAAAATAAATCAATAAAACAAGCACAGTCAAAATATACATTTGCAGTACACACACGGTTCACGCTTTCGAGATTATCGTGTTAAGGGACGGCGTATCGCGACGAGATAACCCGGAGAAGTTTATGAGGTCCTGAAGGAGCCGGTGGGGAGGATGCCGCCGTGCCAGGGCCCACCGAGCCCCTCGGGAGCGGGGCCGTGGGGACCCCCAGAGCCACGCGCCCCCGGCCCCTCCGCTGCCCCCGGCGAGGCCGGAACGCGGCCGGGTGGAGGAGCCGCGCTGCGGGCAGCGCTCCGCAGCCATGTGTTCGCCACTGCGGCAGCGCTATTTCCACCAGCACCGACTCCCCGGGCAGCCCCCCTGCCCCTTCCCATCCCGGGGGGCTTCTGCGGGTGTCTCTGAGCCGGCGGCTCTCTCCGGCACGGCCCAGAGCCACCGGCTGGCTCCCCCAGCTCCCCCAGCGCCAGCCGGGGTCCCCCCCTCCAGCGTGGGATCCCGTCCTCCCCGGTGCCTGGGGTGCGACCAGCCTGCAGCCACCGGGGGCAGGAGACCACCCAAAGCCCTCTCGGGGCGGGGAACGCGCATTATTAATTATTGGCACATGGCGGGGACACCTTGCAAGCGCTATTTTTAACTCGGGGAGGCGAGGTGACCCCGCGGCTCGGTGCGGCTGCAGGGGGACCCCCTCCCCACGCCGGGGGGGACATGGGGGCCGCTCGCTGGCGGGCCCGGCTGTCTCCAGGCAACGCCGGCACGCCGTGCCCCCCCTCGCCGGGCTGCGCGGGGGCGGCCGGGGCGCCCCGCTCCCCTCCGCGCACCGCCGAGCCCCGCAAGAACCAGAATGACTGATGTGCCCTCACCCCCGCCGCGACCTCCCCTTCACGGCTCCCCGCCCTCCGCACCCGCGCAGGGTCGCGCATCCCCGGCGGCGCAAGGCTCCCCGCCGGCCCCGCCGCAGCGCTGCGGCTCCGCGGCCGCTCCGCACGCTGCTGCGGCGCTCCCGCGGTCCCCGGCGCCTCCCGCCTCTCCGACCATTTTGTGAGCACCCACAGCGGCGAATGAACCCGGCGCCCCCCTCCCCAAAAGGGAGCGGATACTCACCCGCCAGCAGCCCGTAGAGCAGCTGAGTGAGGGGCTGCTGCTTCAGCCCCCTGAACGCCGTGTTGGGGATTCGCTCCATGATCCCCTCGTAAAAGATGCGGCGCACCACCTCCTGCTCAGAGGGGTGGAATTCGCGGATATAGACATTGTCGCGCCTGGGGTCTTCTTTTGGTGGGGTGAGGGGAGGTGGGGGTGAGGGAGGGGAGCCCGCCAAAGAGGGCCACATCTGGGAGGAGGAAACAATGATCGTGTCTTTTTTAGATCCCGGGATTGATTCATGATCTTCCGCCACAATCTTGGTCTCACAAACCATCTTGGGAGACAGACAATGCATGCAAAAACCGGCCGCGGGGAGGGGGCGAGGAGAAAAACGGGAGGGGAGGTGTCAGAAAATTAACAAAAAAATAAGATTAAAAAAAAAAAAAAAAAGGAAAAAGGGGAGGGGGAAGGAGCGGGGCGCGGAGCCGGCACGGAGACCCGCGGGCAGCGGGGCGCAGAGCAGCGCGGCCGGGCTGGACGAGAGGAAGGAGCCCCGCTGCATTTTGGAGAGGCATTTATAGGGCGGGGGGGCCGCGGGTCCCCGGGGTCCTAGAGCCCCCCGCATTGGCTGCGCGGGGTCGCCATGTGATCGGGGGGGCGGGACACCTCCCCCTTGCCCCCCCATCCCTGCACCGCCCCTTGCAAATTACTACGGCGCGGGGTTGCGCGGGGAGCCTGGGGCCGCGCATCCCTGCCCGCATACATCGGTGCACGCGGAAGAGGGTTGTTAATTTATTTTTTTATGCGTCTGTTCATCTACTGCGAACGCACTGTGCGCTCAGCAGTTTTCTGGAGTAGTCCCTGCGGGGGCGCGGAGCTGCGCAGGGCGCTGCGGGAGCGCGGAGCCGCGGGGAGGGAGGGCCGGACGGAGAGCTCCGCACCGCGTCCCGGCGGGCTCCGCACCGCGTCCCGGCGGGCTCCGCACCGCGTCCCGGCGGGCTCCGCACCGCGTCCCGGCGGGCTGCGGCGCGGCTGCTCCGCCGCGAGTCCTTCCCCGCGGAGCGCTCTGCGCGGGCGGAACGGCCCGGGGGGTGCAGCCGCGCGGCCCCGGCTGGTCCCAAACCCAAGTAAATGCCCCTCTCCCTCCCTCAGCGCGCCCCCGGTCAGTAACTTTTCCGGCCGTGCCCACGCCACTGCGCGGTGCAGAGAGCGCTGCCGGCCCAGCCGCCGCCGCGCCCCTCCGCGGGGCGGTGAGAAGAGATGGAGGGGGAGGGGGGATGCGCAGGGAGGACGACGGGCTCCTCCTCTTCGAAGGACCCGAAAAGCTTCGGCCTCTCCCGGTTGGAACCGGCCGGCATCTGCCCGAGGCATGCGCCGTGCGCGGCCGGTGCAGGGACGGGGTGGGCGGGGGATGCTGGGCGGGGAGACGGGAGGTCCGGAACCCCCCAGTCCCGTGAGGTGCATCCCCCTGCCCGGTGACAGCCCCCAGCCGTAGCAGCTGTGCCTGTCCTCAAACTTCACCTGCGCATCCCCCCGGGACTTGCAACTCCTGCGAGCCTCAGCCGTGCTTTCACCTGCAGGGTGCACCCATACGCCCCATGAAAGTTTCATCTGTGCCTCTTGCTCCGGTAAGGTGCTCCTGTGCACCCCCCGTGCAGCCATCTCTCGTTAACATCCCTGTATCCCCCTGCCAGGTGCTCATGTCCCTGTGAGATGCACCCGTGCGCCCCCCTACAAGTTTTGTCCCTGGGAGATGCACTCTGCCGTCAGGGAGTGCGGCTGTGTCACTGGAACTCTGCGGGATTTGCCTTCCTGGAGCTCACAGGCTATGCTTTGGTCCTCAGGAAGATGCAGTGACTGGATCTTGGCTTCAAGCTAAAGCTTTATTTCACTGTGATGATTTCATAGTGGTTTCATTGCTTCACTTTTCTATTAAAAATAGTTCAGGAGTATGAGAGAAGGGAGGGGGGAAGGTTTAGATAAGGACTTGGAAGACTTCCCACCCAGAGGAGCAGTGCCAGCACCCCACAGGCTTGCGCAGCACTGGGCATCCCTGGTGAGAAGCTGCTCCTGGGGTGGCTGTGGGACCTGCTCATGGCCAGGCACTGCAGAGCTGCCAGGCTGCTTGGGCACCCACAGAGCTCCCCTTTCCAACGAGCATCGCCTGCAACTGCAGCCAGAGCGACCCCCAGCTCCCAGAGCCTCTGACTGTCTGCACTGGAGAGCAAAGTACAGGATTATAAAGGCATCGTGGCACAGGTACAGTAGTGGATGAGTTGGCCAAAAGTGCATCTCCTGCTCAAAAGTGGAGCCTCCTGTGGGAGGGAGGTCACCCCAGTGAGGAGAGGCAAGGCACATGGCACCCCTGCATCCCCCCTGACATCTCTCAGCAAGGAAGGAGCAGTTGGACTCCTGCACTTAGGAGATACCTGGCAGCCCCAAATTCACCAACACAAAGAGTCAGTGGATGGGGGAAAAAAGCTGAAAAATCAGGGCAGTGTTTGCCTTTGAATTCTGAAATCTTTGGGCCAAAGATAGGAGGTTGCTGTTTCAGAAATATAATTAAGATAATGCTTAGTTCCCATATGCCTGGGTTAAGCAGGCATTTATTTTTGTTTCATCCTTTCTAGTCAGATGTATTCCTTATTTATGAAATTACTACAGTAATAAAAACAACTCATTCCTTAAAAAAAATAAAAACAACCTACTGCAGTTATGTAACAGCCAAGGGAGCTCCCAGTTCTGAGCTATGGACCTGAGTGTTTGCAGATGAGTTATCTTTGGAAAAGCACTAAATACTTGTTTACTATTTATGCTGCCACATTTGAGCATCTTATGAGCAGTAATGAATATCTCCTGTTCCCCCAAGATAAGGGGGTATCATCCTTGGCCACAGCAAGGGAACTGAGGCACAGAGGGATGCAGTGATTTGTGCACCATCATGTAGTGACTCAAGGCACAAAGCACTGGACCAAATTTCCTGAATCTTCCCTCACTGCCAAACTTTACCTTTATTATTACAAAGCCAGGATTCAGCTTTCTCTGTAAATGGGGGTGAAGGGGAGGTTCTGGGGGTGCTGCACAATGGGGAGGAGGGAAGGAGGAGCTGAAAGCTGTGACTGACTGAAGCAAATGTCAGTGAGAATGAAGGGCCTCTCTGAAACCCATTGCAAAAGCCAGTCAGGTTCACAGACGGCAGATTTGGGTCCCTGGAATGAAAAGGATATTGTTAACAGCAGCTTGCTGGCAAGGCAACTGCTCTGCCAGGAGCTTTTGGTCTTTAAGAACACAGTTGTCATCCCAAGTCACTGAGGATTTTACTCTTGAGTTTACTTCTGCTCCTTCAGGACCTGAGGGTAATCTCCCACATGCCATGACCGACTGCTGAACCTCATGGATAGAACTAATTTAATTAAGATGGACAGTTTAAAGTTTGAATGTCATGCCAGTGCTCTCAGCAGCTCTCACTGCTCAGTGTAAACCAGGAGATTGTACAGATGTTTGATCCATTGGTACACTGGGGAAAAGAGACTGGAATAATGAGGGCAGGCTGTGTTACTCTGGGGGCTGAGGAGGTTTGAGTATTTCAGTAAGAAACATGCTTTGCCTTCAGCAGGTCTGCTTTAGGCTGACTTTGCTTTGGATTAGCACATCAAACCAGTAAGCCTTGGAAATGCCATTATTTATCCTTCCCAAATCAGCAGCTCTCATCTTGGGTCAAAGGGAGTCACTCTCTCCCATGAGCCCTAGGAAACACCCAGCAAATGTAGAACAGAATTACCAATTCCCCTGCTGACAAGATCATGCCCTGCTCTTTGTCTGAAATTTTGGGTTTTCTGTGCAACCCTGGGCTTTGCATGACTTGAAACATCTTTCAGCCAGATTTTACTGTAGCTCATGAAGCAGTGAGATCTGTGATTGCAGATTAGGGAAACATCTCAGGAAGAGCAGTTGCTCTCCCAAAGCACCTGTACCTAAGGGGTGGGGAACACCAAGGCAAACCTCTGTGATCTGCTGGACAAGGAGAGGCCCTGCTGCCTCTTCTGCAAAAGCTGCAAGCAGCCACAATCCTTTGCTCATTAGGGGCTGTATCTATCAACCTCAGCAATTAACTGGTTGACAGCAAAAGCTGCCCCAGGTTATATTAATGCAGTAATTCTGGAACAGCTCATCCAAGCAGGATGAGGCTGTCTGTCAGGGATGGCTCCCACCCTGTCCTTTGCAATGTCTCCATCAGTGAGCAGGGGAGAAGATATTCAGGTTTAAAGAACTTTTCAACTGTCTCCAGGTTCTCCTGCCTGGACCTTGGTAATTTCAGTTGTTTTTCCACGCTTGACCAAAGATGCCTGGAGCAGGCTGAGCACCCCCAGCACCTCTGGTTGTTTGGTAGCAGCAACCTCCAACCCTCCTGCTTTGCTGGACTGGGGAAAAAGTAAAAGCCTCTTTGTTGACTGCAGATGTGCATATGAATGTGAGGCATTTGCCTAATAAATATCTTCCCAAAGGGGGATTAATTAGCATCCCAAGGTTTTCTCATTGCACTCCCTCTGAGTGCAGCAGCTCTGCAGCACCTTCTCTTAGGGACGCTGGTTCCTGCTGGTGCTGCTGGCCCCTTTCCCACTGCACAGACCCCAGGGCTGAGGATTCACAAATCTCCTGCTCAGGAGCCAACACTGGCAGCAGCTCCCATGCTGTGTGAGTGTCTGGCAGTCCTGGTTTCCCCAGTCCTGCCATTCACTGTGACCCATCCCAGCAGTGATGAAGGCTCCCTCCTTCCCTGCGTGGCTGGGTGCTGTGAATAAGTCACTATAAAACCTGACATGCTGAATTATTTCCAACTGGTAAAAATCCATGAATTGGTAACCAGGGCCAGAGGTGGGATCTGCTGACACACACAGATCTCTGCTGGTGTTGGTGCTGGCTGGCTTTTGCTTTGGGCACAGCAAAGTGGGAAAACAGGCTCCTTTGGAGTCATGGAGCCTCACAACCCAAAGCAGATCTCAAATAGATCGAATGAATCATGTGCTAAAAGCAGTAGAGTTTATATATAAAAGAGAGTTAAGGGTGACTAGCTTAGCTGTGTAAGTCTCCCCGGGGGATCTCTGAAGATTAATCTCTTCCTACAACTTTTTTGGGCTGAAAGAATTTTGTGGGTTGTGAATTAAATACGAATGTTTCCCAAACAGTGTGCACGCCCACGGCTGGCTTTATCCTCTGTCAAATGGGGATTTTGGAACTTGCATGTACATTTAATGTACAATAACATCTATGGTGAAGAAACCCTGTTCTAGATCAAAGCAACATTAAAATCTGAGCTATGTAGCAATTACTTGGAGATTTATTGAAAGCATCTCAGTGCAGCCATCAAGAATCCTTTCAAACAAAGAATTGTTCAAGGCCAGAGAGAATGGAGCTCTGAGCAACCTGGTCTAGTGGAAGGTGTCCTTGCCCATGGCAGGGGATTGGAACTGAATGATCTTTAGAGTCCTTTCCAATCCAAACCATTCCATGATTCTATAGAGATTTTAAGCATCTTCATTTAAGGAGTAGTATTTTCTGACACTGGCTATGAAGTCCCAGGGAGACAACATATCTTTCTTCCTTATGATATTTTTGCTGCAAGCTTAGATTTATTTTTTTTTTTAAATGAAGGTTCAGTTTTCCCCCCAAATGTTACCAGAAAATTTCACTTCAATTAGCTGTAGGAGACAGAGCTGTGCAAGCAGACCAAGCTCTGTGATGAATGGGGGAGGCTGTCCAGGGGCTGTGCTGGGAACATGAGGCCATGAAGGATGGGACATGTGTCCTGAGCAAAGGTGAGAGCACGAGAGCTCTTATGCACATGGGAATAGCACAGGTGGTGTGAGCCAGGAAATGCTCATTTCTTGGGGTTTTCAGTGCAGGACTTTGCACCTTCTTTGTAAATTAGCAGCACCACTTTGGAAAATCACCTTCCTCCACAGTCAGTTCCTTCTCTTGCTGTAAATAACCTCCAGCCACCTGAATTTTGGCTACCTGCTTGGGTCAGCAGGGTAGCACTATTACAAAATCTGCTGTATCATGAACTACTCTGTCAATGTGTATCCATCTTTGCTAAGGAAGAAGGGGAGAACATGAGGTTATTGACTGTACTTTTGACCAACAGCTATTTTGCTGGTGTTTTAAACAATGACTGTTTTAACTAATGATCACCAAAGTACAACTGTAGCTTTATGATTGGGCTTGGATGAGGAGCATCCTATTTACTCTCCTCATGGCAGACACTGCAGCCTGACAGCAGGCAGGGGGGAAGGAGTTTGCAAAGGACCAAGGGGAGGTTAAAAGGAAAACAGGAAGAAAATTGGAGCAGAGAAGGTATGAGGATATTCTGTAGCAAGGACAGGAAAATTAGATTTGAAACTAACCACGGGTAGAAAAACCTCAAAATACTGCTACTAAATGTCCTGGTTCAAGATGAGCTCTGCAATGATAAAGCAGGAAAAGATGTGGCAAGGTTACTTGAAGTTTTCTGGCAACATTTGAGAGTCAGTTCTGCTGCTCAGCAAAGTCACATTTTCAGCTTGGCCTGCAAGGCTGCCCTGCAACTGCTTGCAAGGTCCAGCAAATGCCCCAACTCCTCCAAAGCAGTGTGTGCATAGCCTCAGGGGAGGCAATAGAGATCATCCCCTATATGGGTTGGGCTCATGTCAGAGCTGACTTTACACTGGTTTTTCCAGCACTTGATCCAGGCTGGGATTTTCCTTTCCTTTCATAATGCCTTTCAGCAAGGAGCTGAGGCAAATTTTCAGGTATTTCCAGTTTTCCTGCTCAGTGATGCCCCCAGGCTACACTGCTACAAGACACAGCCCACAGATCCCCTTCCCTCTGTACGTGGGGCAGGGGGACACTCACTCCAGATGACACAGGGACTTTGGTTACTTCTGGAGAAGCAACACCTATCACAGAGAGAGGCATCTGACTGACCCTCCCTTCTCTGTCTGGGGGACTTCAAGTTCTTAAAAATCACACTTCCCACAGCTGCCCACAGATGCTTCTCTTCTCTACAGAGATCCAGGAGTCCAGCATCCTCCTCAGGGACAGTTTGAGCATGGGGACAGGTGTTGGGCATCATCAATTTGGGTCCACAAAGAGGTTTTGGGGGAGGCCTGGGCAAACTCTGAGCTGGCCACAGAGCCGTGCTCACATGTGCCCCCTGCAAAGGGCATTCTGGACATCTGCCCAAGGAAGGTTCCACCCCAAAATTTACTGGTGGGGCAGGAGGATAGACCTGCTGCAGCAGGGCACAGCCACACATCTGTTTCACACACTGGTTTCCAGTGTTAGATGCAGCCCTGCCTGGAGAATCAGGAGTCCCCATTTTCCTTGTATAGATGAAGCTAGAGCAGCATCAGCCTGGGCTCTCCTGAGAAGTCCAGTTTGGTTTTCTGTGTGTTCTGCTCTGATTTTGCTGCAGTGGGAAGGTGTGTCCTATTTCCTTTAAAAGTGAAGTCCTAAAAGCTTGTGAAGTTTGAAAAATCTGGTGGCATTTTCATAGTGGTGAGGTTGCTTTGTTGAATGCACTGGGCAAATTCAAAAAGCACAGTGCCTTCCCATGGCATCACAGTCCAGAGCCATGAGCATGGCCTGGCACCCTGCAGAGGCCAGGGCAGGGAAGATGCCATCCTGCCGTTGTGGGTGAATAAAATTGGGCTGAAACACAGCCAAAGTGAGCCAGTTTGAGTCACCTGTGATCCTGCACCCTCAGTGTTGGCACTGAGCTGCTCCCTCTGTGTCAGACAGCTGCTGCTCCTGTCTGTTTGTCCAGCTGGGAAAGTGGGTGAGCACCTTCCTAGAATGAAACCACTGTGCAAACACACACTCATGCCATTATCCCGCAGCTCACAAATGAATTTGAACTTGGCTAAAAACAAAATCAGGGCAACTGATGCAGCAGGGGCCAGGGAAGCAATGATGGATTGCTGGAGCAATGATGGAGGGCTGGAGCTGCAGGGGCTGGATGACAGCAGCTGTCTCCAGAAAATAGCAACCTGTGACCCTGGAAAAAAAAAGGAGTGTTACTGTGAGAATACCAACATCACCCAGTCAATGGTGCCGGCCAGCCAGGGAAAGGAAGGAGGCTTTCATGTCCCGAAGGTGGACAGCTTCATGCTGGTCTGGCCCGAGGATGAATTCACTCCAAACTTGGGAAAGGTGCAGGAAGTTCCTTGGGAAACAGAGCCGGTGCAGCTCCAGCTGCCCAAAGTGCCTCCTGCGTGGGGAGCAGCCAGACGAGCTAATCTCTCCACGTTCGAGTTTTGCTCTTGGATTTTTGCCCCACCGTGGAGCCAGAGGGAGCCCAAGGCTCTCCTCCTGCTTGGAGGGGAGCGGGGCAGCCCCAGGGGACAGGGATGGCTGCCGTTCTGCTGGAGCTGCGCTGTCCCGGCCGGGCTAAGGGAGGGCGAGCGGGGCTCATCCCGCGCTGTGCGGGGAGCGGGGAAAGCGAACGCACGCAGACCTCCAGTGGCCCTCCCGAGTACTACACGGCACTGCCGCTGTCGCTGTCGCTGTCACCGCCACCCCAGGGACGGGCACCTCGCCTGAGGCGCCTCTTCTTCCCCCGGCCCTGCAAGTGAGTGAACAAGAGCTGATGTGCACAGTGAGGGGTCCTGTAGGAAAGCAAAGGGATATGGAAGAGTCACTCCTCTCCTCCCTGCTTCAGTGGATGCAACAACCTTACAGGCTCACCCTTCCATTAGACTGGTTTTGCAATAAACCATCTTTAATCATCCATCAGTCGACCCCATCTACTCTGTATCCCCAGCAAGTGACCAGTGCCTTAAGGTTATATAAATATGGTTGGCTGAGGCTGTAGGCTGTGCCTCAGGTCTCAGGGAGAAGACAGGACAGTGCCTGTGCAGCAAAGCACTGTGTGACACTGCCCCGTGGCTGCTCTGGCTCCATCCCACTTTTGAGGCCCAGAGCCTGCAGCTTTTCTGGGAAGGCGCTCTCAGGAACAGGCCCCTGGAAATGCAGATAAACCTGCCCAGTCCTAATGTGGCTCTGGGACCTGGCATGGGTTCAGCTGCTTACAGCCCTGCTGCACCTTGGAAACACAGAACCTGAGAGCAGGTGAGACAGCCGGGGATTTCCTTTCCCATACTTGACCATATACTTTCATACAATGAGGGACCAGGGCTCGGGAATGCTTGGTGGGAAACACTGAAGGTTCAAAAAAGGTCTGCCCTACAGTGCATCACTGGGACAAGCAGCACACATAACCTCCCACCCACAGGAACGGGTGCAGTACAGAAACCCACCCTTCTCCCTCCCTCCCTCTTTTACTCCTTCCTTCTTTGAGATGCAAGGAGCTTTCCCATGGATATCCTTCCTCGTGGTGTTCTCATCCAGACAGGCACAAGGCTTGAACTCATCAGCTTCGTGTGATTTCATCAAAACCTTCTAACAACCACCAGTTCTTCATGTGCCTCCACTGTAAACACCTCCATAAGGAGTGGTTACTCATTTACAAGGTAGTGCTCTACGTGCCAGTCTGCTGCTCCTGTGAGAAAAAAAAAATGTAGCAGTACAAACCCCGAGGGTTTGGTGATGGTTTCCTGGGTTTAACAATGACCAAGGAATTAGCTTTGAGGCTTTTTTCTTCTGTGATCCCTTTGTACCACATGACTGGTTTTACTTAGCCTAATTTCTTAGCCCCAGTGTCCTCCATGGCTTTTTCTGATTTTCCTGATGTCCATCACCTTCCTATCATGCCCTTTGCAAGAGGCACAATCATCTCAAAATTCAGGGCAAATGATTTAGATACCAATGAGGTATCTTGAGTGGCTACAACAAACAGGTTTTATACGGGGAAAATCAAGAGCTGTCCTGAACACAAAAGGGAAGATCAGAGGATTTGAGTTCCAGGCTTAGTGTCTAATTTCAGCATGTGTAAGTGAGGATTGAAGCTTGATAAGAAAAACCTCCTTCCTTGCTGTCCCCCATCCACCTGCTGGCGCTCCCTGGGGAGTGCTGCTGACTGCTTCAAAATTCAATTTCTGCACTGGCAGTGGCATGTTGGGCCTGGCAGTAATTGCTTTGTCAGACAACTCTCTGCTCATCACTGGCTGCCTGCTGGGGGGCCAGAGCAGCTGGGATGTGGTGCTGGGATAGTGCCATAAGTCACAGGGCTGCAAAAAGCCCCATGCTTTTGGGTCAGCATGCCCTGCACTCCGCCATGCACTCACTCCATGAGTGGCACACCAAGGCTTGGGGCTCAGTGCCTTGTGGTTGCTGAGAATTGGAGCCTTGAATCAACAGCACTGAGCCAACAGCCCATCCCATCCCATCCCATCCCATCCCATCCCATCCCATCCCATCCCATCCCATCCCATCCCATCCCATCCCATCCCATCCCATCCCACCTCATCCCTGCTGTATCCTCCCACTGTAATCTGGGGTGGCCCTACCTAGTGGGAAAAACTTTTGAGGGTCCACAAGTTCCCTTGCTGCTGCTCACCCTCTGCTGTTCCCTGACTACCCTGTGCTATTTCCAGTACATCTCCAGAAAATAGCTCGCTCCCCCCGACACCACTGGCTCTCTACAGCAGGGAGCGAACTCAGCAATTTACCAGAGGGATTCTGATTCTTATTTTAGACTCCTATTCTAGCCTTCTTTTTCTTTCTAAATTTGTTAAGTTAATCCTTTTTTTACAGCTCTGGGAGCGAGGTGCAGCATCGCAGGGCCCCCAGAAAGATTTACTGGCTTCTCAGCCTCACTCCCTGCAACCTGCTTTCCTCACCTTGCCCCCATGAGCCCCCTGTAATTTGGACAATAAAAGATGCTCTGAGCTAAGCAGCTGCTTTTTATGACTATTATTATTTTTAAATCTGCAAACATCACCATCTCTTCAACTATATCAGAGAAGGTGAAATGGAAAATGTGGGGTTTGGGCATGCCTGATCCAGGATGGCAGCAATGTTGCTTGGGACTGAAAACTTCAGAGTCCTAATGTAAGTCAAAACTGCGGGTGATATCTGTTACCTTGCAATCTGCTCCATCTCTGTATCCCTCATTGCACACAGCCCTTCTCCAGACCATGCTTTGCCATGGGATCTGCCTTGTATCTGCCATGTGCCGAAACCTGGTCTCCAGAAAATCTGTGTGCAACATCTGTGGGTCAGCTCAGTTTCAGTGGCTGGGAAGAGGGTGATTTGCTGTGGTCATGTGAGTCTGTTCTCAGTTGTTTTAGCACATCAACACACTGGTACAACTGACCCAGATGACATCTGTTATTTCTGCAATGCCAGCTATGTATCATCTTGACTCATTTTCTATTAGATCCAGCTGTTCTGGCTGATATGCTATTGACCTTTTCATCTGGTTCAGCACTTGGCTACCAGGAGGTCACTGGATGCCACTTTGAAACAGGTTCAGTGCTTGCAGCTATTCTGCTGGGGTGAGGATGGATTTCATCCACCTGTTTCCAGTGTGAGCACCTTGAAAAGATCAGCTGGCCTTTGTTACCAGCACGAGGTCACTGCCTTACCTGCAGGCTTCAGGAAGCATCCATAAATCAGTCTAGCCCTGAAGTTTCAGTAAATTGTGTCATTTGGAATGTGCAGCCCAGCAGCTCATGCCCTCACTCTTGGGAGCTACAGGTTCACATCACAGCATGACCAGGTACTGACTTCAGCTTCGTTAGGTGGGAGGAGATGCCATAATGATGCATGTACTAAAATTACCTATTAAATATGTAGCAGCCCTGGGGGAAAGCATGGCCAGGGCTTGGGAAAGGGGGGAGGACAGAAAGACGGGGTGAGTGGCTGACCAATACAAATAACTGCAATACAGTAGATGGGAAATAAGCAAAAAAAAAGTTGGGATGTCATATTTCATAGAGTGACTTGCTCTTGTGGGCAGTGATTTCTCCAAGTAACTTTGTTTTTTTATTTTTGTTAATCTGTTTGCCCATGTTCAGCCTCTAAAACAGCATTTCTGGTTGAGATGAAGCCAGAGTTTATGAAGATTTCTTTCATCAAGTACAGCATGTTTCCATACTATTCTAGGGCAAAGTTAGTCTGATCTGTCATTAGAAACCTTTATAGATGAGGAGTCTGAAGCTTTCTTCAGTAACTTCATCTCTGTTTTTATTGTCTGGTGTTTAAATCTCCTTTTAGTTACTTGTCTAACTTGTGACACTTTTGCTGGATATTACACCAATTATCTGTTGTTCTCCTGGCAGGAGCTGAGGGACAGTGTCTGACCATCTCCAGCTCTACAGCAACCTTTTCCGTGTTGGATGATTATCCTCTTTTGGCATTTTAACTTCCTTTTCTAGACTAAACAAGCCAAGACCCATCTGAAACCTAGAGATTCATCTCCTTGTTGCCACCATTGTGATTTGCAGTGTGTGTCTGCCTTGGTTCCCAGTGGCATTGCCACAGCCCCATTTCTTCAGGAGGCTTCTCAGGAAAGGACACAGCCTGTGTCTTTGGTTTTGAGCTTCCTGGTGGTTTTGGCTGCTTTGGTGCTGTGGACAGGGAAGGAATGGAGCAGAATCTGTCCTTCAAGGCTTTTGCTTTGTCTTTGCTCAGTGCAAAAGCCTGTGCAACATTCCTGGAGCAAGGCAGCCAGGGCTGGTAGTACCCTCTTTCTGAGGAAACATGCCTGGATACACTCTTCCTCCCCTTCCTGTAGGGAGAAGGTAGAAATCTGCTCCCCTTGGGCTTTTCCCACAGATTTCCTTTCCTCTCTATAGGTGGGAGTTTATGTAACTGGAGTGTTGTCACAGAAGGCCACCTGGGCCAGATGTCCCACACCTTCTGGGAAAAGGAGGACAGGAGAAGGACAAAAGGGAGGTCAGCCCCCAGATACCATATCCATACCATGGTGAGGTTTGGGCTCCTTATAGTTGGGTCTACACTGAAGCCTCCCTGGGTGTCCAGTGCTGAGGACAAGTTTTGAGAAGTTTCACTTCATTTCTGCTTTCAATAATTCCCTGCATGTCTCAGAGGCCCCGAGGGGAATGCACATCCTGCTCAGGGACTTCCCTCCATCACTTGTGGCAGGCATGAGGCTGTTTGGAGGCTGGAGGGACACACTGGGAACAGCACGTTTTGCTATCTCAGAGGGCTGATTGTAGGGAACAGCTGGTCCAGCCAGGAGAGAAGTGTGATAGCGAGATGCCAGATGAGTAAGGCTGAGCAGAGCTTGTCCCAACTTGCCTGTCCCTTCCAGCAGATCAAACCAAAACTGAGCTACCCCAGCAAGTCACTCAGATGAGAGCAAATGCAAGTCAGTGCCTTAATTTTAAAAACCAATTTTCCTCACAGAAAAGGACCTGTTTGATGGACCCAGCACCCTGCTTCCCTTGCGCCCTGCTCTGATCCTCAGAGACTCACAGGATATTTTACTGTACTGCTAATAATGCTCAGTTTTTTCTACCAGAAACAATTTCTGTTGTAATTTCTCATTGTAAATCCTTGTAAATATCATGCTGGGTACTACTTCCTCTGGGGACATCCATGTCCTCAGCCCAGAGGCAGGTGGCCAATGCAGGGCATGTTCCAAGACTGCTGGTGCTTCTTACCCCAAGGCACTTTGCAAATTTTTTTTCTCTCCTCCTGAGCCAGCCTTGGCTCATTGTGTGGGGGAGATCAAGTTGTCAGCCACTGAATTCTGCTGTTAGAATGTTGAGGTGCTGGGGTCCTGCAAGAGCTTTGGTCTGAGTTTAGAGGTCTTACATTAAATGTCCAGTTTAATCATGGTGCTTAATGTCAGGAAAGGGCTGAGATCCACCCACCACACCTGACTGCCTCAGCAGTGGGGAGAAGCTCTACAAGCAGGAGTATGAACACAGCCATGATCTCATTCTCCCAGTAATGTTTGGGTGGAGAATATTTTCTCCTTAAGCAGGTGAGGACAGTATAGAGTTCTTGCCTAAACAGAGGAAGGTGATGCCATTTCACAGCCTACCTGGTTTCCAGCTGCTCTGTATGGCGAGGAACCTGCCCCAGGCCCCCTGTCACAGCCACCACTGCCCTGCAGATGCTCCAGTGCCTGCAGAACACCCTCAATGGTGCTCTGTGCCTCTGCATGGGCAGCTGAATGGGGCCCATGTGTGCTCTGCTTTGCAACACCAGACCCTGATGCAGGTAGGCAGTGCCTGGTGGGGCCACTTGTACCCAGACTCCAAGATGTCATTGTTTGAGACTGGAGCAGCTCCAGTTGATCTGATTATTGACTGTTATTGTGACTGTTTGGGTTAAACAGGCAGCTGCACAACTGGGCTTTGGGTAGCCCTTGTTTTAGCTGCACACACTACAGCCTTCCCTGCAGAACAATGCCTGGCCCCCAAGCGTGTGCAGCCAGAGCTCGGCAGAGTGTGGTTTTCTCTCCCTGTGAAGTTTGTTAGGGTGTCAAAGAAAAGAATAATAAATCTGTTATGAGTTGCCATGAAAAGCCACAATCACCAAAGTGTTTTCCAGCTGTAAACCTGAAGAAAGATTCCAGTGTGTGCAACTGAAATGTTTCACTTCCATTTAAAGAATGCAGCAATTGCCTGTCACCCCACTCCAGCTGCAAAACAATATGTGTTCAGCAGTGTCAAGTGTGGTTCAAAAAATACTTTTCCAACTTGCAAAATTACTCAAAGCCAACTTTTTTTCCAGCAGAACACAATGTTTTTAGCTCATCTGATCAATTTTTAATTTTCCCATGAATCTTGTTAGCCCAGCAGCAATCCAATAAACTCCAAAGGGTAGCTAGGCTCTGCCATTTCTGTGAGCACTAGAGGAATAAATGTGGCGTGTGGAGTGATTTATGCAAGTTCACTCGTGTTTCCCAGTTGTGGTTGCAGTTCCCCTGCAGTTTCAACACTCTTCAGGAATCTTCTTGCTTCTTGCCCTACTGCTGTGCTCGTGAATGGGCTGTCTGGGTCTCCCATCTGTGCTGCTGTCTCCCAGCCCACCCACACCAGATCAACCTGTCACTGTGATGAGTGTGGAAAAGGGAGCTGGGAGTGGGGTAAGAAGTGTCTGTGTCAGCCCACCTGCCTGCCCAGCAGAGTCAGGCCAACGCCTCCACCAGCCTGCTCTGACTGTGGCAGCAAAAGGAGGAGACATCAGAGGAGGACAACAAGGCTGGGGGAACCAGAAGCACAGAGGAATTAGGAGCTAGTGGCATTTGGAAATTTATTTCATAAAGATGTATTTCAGAGGGAGCATTTAACTTTGGTGCATGAGGAAAATGTCTGGTCAGGGAAAAAGACAGAGGCAGTAATTTTTGTTATTAGGCATCTGAAAGGATCATGGATTTCTGATGAGCTCTGAGACCTGCAGAGTTTCTCCTGGGTCTGGGATGTGAATTCAAGCATGGAATAAAATCAGTTCCTGGGATGAGTTAATATTTAGCATTATTGAATGGTGAACGGGAGACGAAGCAGGGAGGAAGTCTGTGCATGGCAGTCAGGCCCTGTGTCCTGCCAGGCACAAGAGTCATGGTCCCAGATGGGGACAGGAACAGTGACTGAGCCAAGGCAGCTGGAGAGAAGGGATCCCAACCCTATCCCTGAAAGGGGAGAAATAAAGGTATTCCCACTGCTCCTTCAATCTCTAGTTGCTGTTGAGGATGTACTCAATGACTCAAGTTATCCTGCTTGCAGAGAATCCTCCTTAAAAAGAGGATTTCAGAGAATCCTTAAAAAAAAGAATCAAGTGAAGCTGAGATCCCAGCAGTACTTATAAGTTCCTCCTGAATGCTAAAGTCTTTGGGATGACAAATTCCCTGGAGTGCATCTCTAAAGCACGTAATGCATCACAGACTGCTTCTTCTCTGGGGTCTCTCTGACTGCAGCAGGAATGTGTAGTTCTGGCGTGGCCTCTTGGGACCTGGCAGGTCTGTGGGCTCCTCTCTCACACAGCTGTTGGCTGTTCCACAGGGCTCCTTGGGCAGGTTTGGCTTTGACTGAGGACACAGAATCATAGAATGTTAAGTGGTTTCTTCCTAATGTCTAACCTAAATTTCCCCTCTTTCAATTTTAATCCATTACTCCTTGTCCTATCACTACAATTTCTGATGGAAAGTCCCACTCTGGCTTCCCTGCAGGCCTTGTTCAGGTACTGGAAGGTTCCTGTGAGATCTCCATGCAACCTCCTCTTCTCCAAGCTGAGCAGCCCCCAACTTTCTCAGCCTGTCTTTGCAGGGGAGCTGCTCCAGTCCTCTTATCAGCTTTGAATTGCCATGACCCAGATGCAAGACCTTGCACTTTGCTTTGTTGAACTTGAGGAGGTTTATACTGGCCCACCTCTCAAGCCAAGGTACCCCATCACATCCCGTGCTGGTGGGGGGATTGGGGATGGCCTCAAGGGTTAACAGCCACTGCCAGCTGTGGCTCTCCAGCAGGGACAGAGAGGGCCCAGGCACCCTGCCAGGAGGTAATGCTGCTTGAGCACTGCTGGCAAAGACTTCAAACCCCTCAGCTAATTTCGGATCTTCTGCTTGTGACACTGAAAGCTGCTTTCCCATCTAGGAAAGTGCTCTTCCTTGGGACTAGGAAGAGAAGGGACTATTTATTAATATGACATCAACAGTGACACATCTGTCTTTCTGAAAGCCCTGTCTGAGGTGGTTTCCTTCATGTGATAGGTTTCCTCCAAGGAGGCCCAAATATGCTACAGAAGATGCGTCACAAAACGCTGGAGACACGATGCAGGACAACCACTCCTCTTCTTCCAAGAGTCTGAGAGAATAAAAATGCTGAATATTAAAAGCAGAGAGAAAAAAATGGGCAAAGTCATGTTTACTTTTCCACATCGGCAAAGTTACATATAACTTTTTATCTACAATAAAAATAGCTATATCTATATCTATATTAACTACAACCTTTTCTTTAAGCCAGTTAAAAGAGAGTTTCAGCTGGATCAGACTTGGACCCTACATGTCAGTAGCAGAGCATCCTGCCTGCCTGTGAGGCCAAGTGCTTGTCTCCAACTGGAGATGACATTTTTTTTTAGTTCTCCCTGGTTTAGGAGTTGCTGAGGAGCTCCTCAACCTAAGGAGAGCCACCCAGGCTCCCTTCAGTGCTCCCTTGTGGGGGCAAAGCCTCTTCTACTGCAGTAGGGGACTAAACAAGGAGACCAGTCTGGGGAGGCTGGATTCCCCACCTCTGGCCTGGGAAGGGTGATGGGAGTGGAGACCTTTAATCAGTGAGGGACTTCCCAGAGTATGGTGTTGACAGATGCCGGTAATGAGATCACAGAAGAGGCATCAGCATCAGATGACCTGATCAGTCTCTCTTTGTCCTGGACTTGTGTCTAACCCAGAGCCTTGTAATGCACTGGATTTGTGTTGACAGCACGAGATACACATGGCCTGTGACAACACTTGGCAAGGCTGAAACATGGTCTGTCTCCCACCTTCTCCAGTGACAACCATTGTGATGATCAAAGCTGTTGGATTTAGGAAGTTTGGGCTCGGGATTGCTCCCTGTGTGTTGTCAGCTATATGGTGAAGTTTTACTCCTAGCTGCCTGGTTCCCCAAGGAAACAGATATGCGTGGTTGTAAGGATGTCACCATTATTACCATGACTCTTCTCAGGAAGCTCCAGGGTAATGCATTAATTCCCCTGCTTTGCTGTCCCTATATGTCACAGTGCCTTGCAGACTGGCCCTGCCTTAGATCCTGTAAATGTGGTGTCAGTGTCAGTACTGGGATTTCTGTATCCTAATCCCCACGTCTGAAACTTTCAGTCAAAACTGAGAACAGGAGAGGGATGAGGACTCCTTTCTGACCTTCTGGTTTTAGAGATGGGAGATTGCTTTGTGCAGGGACTGAGAGGGCAGTGAGGATCCTGCTGCACAGGAGGTGCCAGGACACCAGAGCAGGAAGAGTGAGTGCCACTGACTCCGAGAGCAATCCTGAGGATTTGGTATCACGTTGTCTCCATTCAGTGTCAATTACTTGGGACTTGGTGAAATTTAGACTCAGGACACGTTTCTTCCTCCACAATGGTTAAAAACCCCTCAGATCTATATGAATAAACCTGCTTATTTTCAGTCCAGAAAAAATAAGGAATGCAATGTACTTCCATACTGTGCTGCAGGTTTCCCTCATCACTCTGGGGACGTGCAATTGAAGATTGTGTCTCTGCTGGGCTAAAAGACACCAAGATATTCTCAGTATCACTGTTGATCATCTGAAAAGAGAAGCAGAAAGGGAGGACTTGTGTCTAACCCAGAGCCTTGTAATGCACTGGATTTGTGTTGACAGCACGAGATACACATGGCCTGTGACAACACTTGGCAAGGCTGAAACATGGTCTGTCTCCCACCTTCTCCAGTGACAACCATTGTGATGATCAAAGCTGTTGGATTTAGGAAGTTTGGGCTCGGGATTGCTCCCTGTGTGTTGTCAGCTATATGGTGAAGTTTTACTCCTAGCTGCCTGGTTCCCCAAGGAAACAGATATGTGTGGTTGTAAGGATGTCACCATTATTACCATGACTCTTCTCAGGAAGCTCCAGGGTAGGAGCTGTGCTGCAGGTTTCCCTCATCACTCTGGGGACGTGCAATTGAAGATTGTGTCTCTGCTGGGCTAAAAGACACCAAGATATTCTCAGTATCACTGTTGATCATCTGAAAAGAGAAGCAGAAAGGGAACACAATGTCCATGCTGAAAGTACCCAATCCAGGCAAGAAAAATGCAGTGACATCCACAGCAACAAGCCAAGCCTCTGGCACAGACAAAAATCTCCTCAGTTTCCTATTTTGCCCTGGCACTGTCTGCTTGTTATAGCTGCAAAAGGCTGTAGGAGCACTGGGATGTGCCCTCCAGACCCTCCATGCCGGGGTCACACAGTAGCTGATGTTACTGCCACAGCCCAGGGTCCCACGTGGCTTCCTGGAGTCTCCATCTGAGTGCTCTGACCCTACAGCACAGATGTTCCCATACTCCATGAGTATGTCAGGATTTCTGGACATCTGCTTGCCTGGTAAGATTGGCTGCCCAGTCAGGCTGCCTGACATGTGTAAATTATGGACAAATGTGCTGCAATCTGCAAGTCCCACCATGGCTGAGACAGAGAGCACGTCCCCAGGAACAAGGAGAGCTGGCTGCCCTCCCCTTGCTGTGACGTTTTGTGCACATGCAGCAAGTGCTGTCATTAGCTCTCATAGACCTTCCTTATAAATCCACTTCAGGCTTGCTGCAGAGTGGGAATTTTTCCTGTGGTTCACAAGTGCAGTTGGGATGTGAAGCTGCACGGGTTGGCACGCTGGCTCAAATGTTGGCACCAAGACTTAATGCACAGCTGTGGAGGAAGGGAGCAGAGAGGATGGGGAAAGGAACCAAGAATGGAAAAAGAGGTGCTTGTTTGTAAAAGAGGAGCATAGAGCCAGGAAAAAAAAAATTCAGAAAAATTAGTGAGGAAAGAGGAAAGAGCAGGGAATGAAAGAAGGAGTTTTAGAAAATCAGGGGATGCATTTATTGTGCTGCAGGTGCCTGCCTACACCAGACTCATGTTCAGCTGGTTCTCTTAGTCCTCTCAGAGAAAGAGAGCTGCCATCCCTCTAACTACAAACCACGTATGTGCAAATAAAACCCACAGCAGCTGAAACACCCTGAGATGAAACACAGGAGATTAAATTACAAGCTTATTGGGCTGAGATGCTTTCAGAGAAATGAAAGTTTTGGCAGGAGGCAATTTCTCCTGAGGAGATGGTCTTGTCAAACCCTCTTCTTCCCCTTCTCTATTAAGCAACCTCATTCCTGCTCTGCAGAAAAGGCTGTGCAATTTTTTTGGTCTGTTGGAGGTTTTCATCCTGGGCAGATCTCCAAAGGACTATAGGACCTTCTTCTGCCCATGCATTAAAACAGCATTGCCTGCTGCATTCCAAATGGGAATTTCTTTAGGTCTCCAATGCCAAAACACATTTCTAGTAACATGGTCAGGGACCTCCTGCCCTTCATTTAGTCTGGAAAAAGAGAGTGAAAGGAGAAATTCAGCAGTTCTCCACATTCACAACTCCTTGATAGACAATGATAAAACTGATGGGAACAAAACCTTCTCAGGAGCACAGGTCAGTAAGAGAGGGGAATGGGCAGCTTGGGAAGGGACAGCAGGAAAAACATAATTTCATGAGAAACGTAGTGCAGCACTGAAACAGGTTGCAGAGAGAGAACTCAGCCTCTGTCTTCATAGGTTTTCAAAATCTGGGTAGCAAAGCCACATCTGACCAAATCTAGAGCTGTCAGTAGTCTGTCTTTGAGCAGGAGACTGGGCAAGAAGCCTCCAGAGCTCCCTTCCAACCACTGTGTCCACAACTCTAGGGGTATTTCTACTCAGGTTCAGCATTTAGTTATTTTAGCTTCTGAAACTCTCTTGCTATGATTATTTTCCTTTTAAAAAGACATCCTTAGATTGTAGCAGGTGATTGAATCTGATCCATCTTTGGTATGTTACTAGAAAACCTTTTTAGTTGTTAAAACTACCCAATTTGTGTATTCTGAAGCCAGCTAGGAGCACAAATTGGATTTGAAGTTGAGTATTATGCAGTTGGGCTTTTGGGTAGAGTATTTTATTTTAATGTAAGGGTGCTTTTCCTTTTGTTAATAAAATATTCAGCCTTTAATGCCACATAGTCAAACAACAGCTGGAGAACCGATGGATTGGTGGTTCCAATTCTGCAAGTTCATTAGAAAACCCATAATATTTATCAGGTGCTGAAAGCTAACACATGATGTGTTAAATCTGTGATTTAAAATGAGGTTGATATATAATCCCTGAGACACCAGAGCATCAAGGTTAGATAAGGTTTCTCTGTGCTACACTTAAGAAAGCCAAATGAAAACAGTTGAGGTGAGTGAGATCAACAAAAATTATTTCATATGCTAGCAATTTACTTCTGACTCATACAATCTTCCTCTTTTGTTAGTCCCAAAATTAAATAGAAGGAAAGCTGTGTTTTTACGGAAAATAAAGCAGCACATTTTTTCTTTGGATGCTCTGAAGCTGAGCTGAGCAAAATCTGATTTACTCAGATTTAACCCTAAGTCATATGGTTCCTGCAGGAATCCCACAGCAGTATTCTATTTTTTCAGGTGCAGAAGAGCTTGGGGTTTTTTTAGTTTTATTTTATGTGATTATTCACTCTGCTGACATTTAAGGAAATGATTGTTGGTTTCCCCATTGTGTATAAAACCTTTCCCCTTCCAGGAAATGTTACCTACTTTTTTCCTAATCCTTCACTGGCCAGGGTAAGTACACCATTATAGGTTTCATACCTTGTTTAATTCTTTCTTGGCTTCAAGAAGCTGTGGTATGCAAGTGAATTTCCAGTCTTTTAAATCTTCTCCTTCAGATTAACCCTTTTGATTCTGTTAGAAAAATTTAAACAGAACATAATCAGAACAGTTTGTTTTTACAACTGTCAGAAAACTTCCTGTAAAAAATCCTACCAAAAATACAGGTATTTTGCAAAATCGATGACCTGCTGTACCCCTGGTCAGCAGCAGTGTTTCAGAAAGGCAAGGCAGCTGTACATGAATGTAGCTAAGTGCCAAAATTTAATAAAAAGCTGTCAAACTCTGACAAAAGGTGAAGGAACAAGGAGGTCACGTTGTAGAGGGCACTTCCCTGTGCTCTGGTGATAATAGATTTGCTCTTCTTCAGGGAATCAACCTGGAATGAGCAGTGACATTGCTGATTTGAACATCTTGCTTCCTTTCAATTAAGAGGGCATTACAATGCATTTATACTATATTATACTATATTATACTATGTTGTCTCTTGTTGTTAGGTTTCTTGTTGTGGCAACTTTAAATGGTGTTTACACAACATCAGTGTTTCTTTGAGTCCTGAACAAGAGCTTTGGGATAAAATCATTGTCCTCAGCAAGCCCTTGGCTCTCTCCCAAGAAAAAGGTTTATGGTGTTTGTTTCCTAAGCAACCAAAATGGTTAACAAAAAGATGTCCAAAGACGGGGCTGGGGTTTCTGATCACTGCCTGAGGGGTTAAAGCTTTCTTCATGCAGCTGCCTCAGGAGAGGTAGCTGTCTTTGTAGGACTGTCATATATCCCTGTTGAAAGTGTTCCTTTGTGAACTTTTATCTGCTTGTTTATGAGCAGGGAATTGATTTCTTGATGACAGTATTTCTTCAGAGTCTTCAGTATATATAGCAAATCCCTCCAGAGTCTTTTGATGCCCCTAAGGATTACAGGTAGTGACTGAAAAATGTTATTGTTTTTCTCCTTTTTTAAAAACTTTTTTACTTCTGGGAATTGTGGGATGCCTCACAAAAGCCAGAGATTCCAGTATATGGTCTGCAACTCCTACTATATTCATTGCAAGGTGACAGTACTACAGAAAGCATAACTGTATATTTATTTGTAGTCAAAGTCCTTTTTAAAATTATTATAATATGTATATATTACAGGCAAGAGTAGATATAAAAAATAAATCAAGTAAAAAACCAAGGAAGCAAATGGTGAAATTTCCATTGTCTGCCCCAAGGACCCAGCAAGCCGCTATTATAAATCAAGTAAAAAACCAAGGAAGCAAATGGTGAAATTTCCATTGTCTTCCCCAAGGACCCAGCAAGCTGCTGTCTAGATGCACTTACAATCTTGATATTTTTTTTTACAAAAGGAATACATCTGTGCATGTATGACTGAACTCCCAGGAGGATGGATACAGGAAGCAAGTGCAGAAGAATCACAGCTGCAGGGGGAAAAGGAAATGGTCATGGCTCTCACAAGCAAAGAGAGACCTACCAAGAGTCTCTTATTGCCTATATTCTCTTCTATCTGCCGGTTTCGTGGTGATAACAATATCAAGTGGAAACAGAAGTCCAGCCCTGATGATAATCCAGACAAAATGGCAGGTAAAAAGTAGAGCAAAAGCCAGAGTCATAAGTCAGTCATGCCCTGAGAGTTACTGAATGCACCCAGCTTGCTTTGAAGTGGTGGCGCTGTAGATTTGAGGGTTTTCAGCTTTTTTTAATAAACAACTTGCCAGGTGAAGCTTCCAAAGGTCCAGACAGAGACAGTACAAACATGCAGGAAGGGCAGCCTGTTCTGGGCTGGCTGAGGACTGGACACTGATGTGACCAGGATTATTTCATGTGGGGTTGGGGACATTTCACCAGGGGCCTGCTTCAGTGGAAGCAGAGAAATGACAACAACAGTAAACAGGACATTATCAGTGGAATGTCTACAGGGTGGCAGTAAAGGGCACACACTGCAGTGGTGAAATAGGGTACAGGATGGGCTCAGTAAGATCATGCAAAATGGCAAGTCACTGCAAACAGAAGCTTCTGAACAGAGAAAAGGGCCTGGTTTCTGCCAGCCCCACCAGTCACCCGCTGAGGCTGCACAATGGGAAGTGCCCTGCAGGCCTGGGAGCTGCTGCCCCACTCTGCAGAAGGGTTTGGAGGGAAGGCAAGGAGCCAGGGAGTGCCAAGTGTTGCTAAGACTGTATCAGAGCATATGCAAGAAAATGGTGTAGTAAGGGACCTCTGGAGGTCTCCTGCCCAGCCTCAAGCTGCAAGTTGTGCACTCTGGCTCTGCAGAAATGCACACTTCCAGCTTTCTGTCCAGCACTGCCCAGATCTCCCATTTGGTACCTGCCTACATAGCTGTTCCATGGGGCACACAACCACTGACTCATGGCTATCTTAAATGGTGCTGGGCCACATTCAAGCAGCTTTAGACTGGATACACAGCTGGCATGACAGGATACATACAAATCTGTTTCCAAGACTGGGGATCTGGAATAATCAATTTAGAGTTTGACATGAACCCCTAGAGACCAAAATAAGTCCATGATTTAAAATAAACTCTTGAGTGGCCTTTCCCTCCCAAAATGTGGTGAAGGAGCAAACAGCCAGACTGCCTCCAAGAAAAGCAGGTTCATATAAAAGCAGGTTCACATCCCTCCTGCAACTGGAATCCATTTGGCCAAGAAAACACAAAAATGATGATAGATGTGCCAACCAGCAAACCTGTGAGGCATAATTGTCCTTCTCTCATGTTCTTGTTTTACAACTTGAATCATTTGAAAGGGTTAAGAAAGCTGCAGAGCAGGGAGGACTCAGAGGGCTTTCAAAAGGCTTTTGATAAAGTCCAGCACAAGAGCCTATTGAGAAACTTGGCCAGGGGTGAAAGGTAAAGTCTTGTTGTGGATTAAAAACTGGAGAAGAGATAAGGAGCAAAGAGTAGGAACAAATGGGCAATTCTTAGCGTGGAAAGATTAATCATGGATAGCTGCAAGGACAGTATTGCAGACTGGTGCTGTGTTTACTTAGCACTGCCCAGCCAGGAGCTAAAATGTTGGCTCAATATGTTCAGGATAGCCAAGACTGGGAGATTTAATACAAACCCATGAGAAAATTAACTTAAGAGTCCAGTTCTGCCAGGAATTATTATCAACCAGCTTGTCTTAAGAGGTATGACGAGAGTAAAAAGGCAATATTGGTGTGATGCAAAGAGGTGACAGAGACAGGAAAATACAGGCTAACACTGAGAAGGCAGAACAAACACTTATTAAACCATTGTCATGGAAAGCAAAATTAGTGCACCAGAATTAAAATGCTGAAAAAGTGAAAATAGGAAAAGGGAAGTTGTGAGAGTGTGACACGGCATTGCATTTGGATTAACTACACTGCCACCCACATCACCTGATGCTCACCAGTGGATGGGAGCAAGGCAATACTGAGACCTTTAAGTGAATATGAACAGCCTATACAGCTGTGCATAAGTTACAAAAGCTCTCCATCCTCCTGCTCCCTGCTTAAATGAATAATCATTGTCTGGACTCAGAAGAGGTACTTGCAGTTTTCCTCTGGAAATCTCTCTCATTGGAGAAAAGTTTTGCACCGGTTGTTGCTTTTTCTTTCATTGGGTAAAAATGGCAAGAAATTCAATTCAGCTTCTTGAACAGGGTTTTTAAAATATATGTCATAAATTAGCAGCTAAAATTTCATGGTTGCTCTCATATCATACCTAATAAACCTTATTGTCTTCATTCCACATAGAATCACTGCAGTACAGAGGCACTGCTACAGTCAGTATTTACCTTGAAGGTGAGTTACTTTACTTAAATTAAACATGTTTATTTGGTGTGGAATGATACATCTGTAAGAGTATGTATCTTCCTTCTCTCAGCAGAGGGAGGTCTACATGAAAACTTGAGTTTAACTTTCTATTTTAAAATGTCAGAGCCTTTTGTTGAGTCCCTCCTCTAGTGTTTAGTGCCAGAGACAGAAATAGTTCCCAAAACTCCTGACTCCTGATGTTACACTCAAGTACAAGAGTCCATAAGTGTCCTGGAAGATGTCAAGTGGAGTTTGTTCTTGAAATGTTTTGGCCAGGCCAGAAAACATCATCTCAAGACCACCCTTGGAAGGATGGAAAAAGGATGTGAAAATTCATATGACCTGGTCAAACCCATCAGATGTAAAGGGAAGCTAAATAATCAAAAGCTGTTTGCTGCAATGACAGCCGAAGGGAATTTAACCTACATTTCCTGTACATATGATCTCTTTAGGATTCAGTGTTACACAATGCTGTCTCAGAAGTACATGGCATTTCTTCTGCCCTTCATTTAATTTTGTTTCTCCTCACTTCTGATTATTTTGAAAGAGAATACAGAAAAATGGACACAACAATTAAAAAGTAGATTGTGTCTGTGACTGCCACAAAATTGTTTGGAAATATCATGGATTCCCTTGATGACAGCATTGCAAGTTAATTAGGTGCACAAAGTCAGGTAATTAGGTGAGTGCAAAGAGGCAAAAGTTGAGAGCTTCCCTGCTATTAGAAATCTCAGACAAATTGCTTGCCCATAGGATCAGATGGGTTTCCTCACATATTAAAGTCTTCCAGCAAATTGTGTTATGCAGGCTGCAGAAATTTGATAAATAGCAATGTCACTTATTCAGGTAGCATCAATATGGTGTTCTGAAGATTGATCAAGTATTGACAAAGGAGCTTGGTTTGATTTCTGACACACACAACAGGAGTTTTCCTGTCATTTCTGTGTCCTAAGGAAATGGTGAAAATGGCCTCTGCAAACAGCTGAGATTTGCTTTGAAGTGGAGAGATGAGTTACTTAGGTTGGGTACAACCAACCACCAGAGGTTCCACTTTGTCAGAAACATCAGCAAGAGGACTTTTTCTTAAAAATGATCTCTGTCTGCTCTCTCCAAGATCAATTAGAAAACTATTGAATTAGCAGAGAATGAAATTAAAACAGAACCTAAGGCTGATGATCATGTCCTCTTCCTCCCCTGCCTTCACCTATTCTCCAATATATTCATATAGTACAGCTGAAAGTTACAGCCTGGGGTCCACATAGGCATCCCAGTGAGCAGGATTGACATCCATGAAACAGGCTGGTGAACTGGATCATCCAGAGGGGCAGCTAGAAAAGTTCAAACATAAGCTGAATATGAATGGCCACCACCATACACCGTCTCTCTTGTTCCTACCAGAAATTATTCAAGTGGCAAATTTAGTAACTCACTAACTAATGAGCTCAGGATGAGTAGCTGAAATCTGAGCTCACACCAACCAGCCCCAGGCACTGAACTGTGGTCCCAAGTTTGGAGTCTCACTCCTTGTCTCTGTTTATAGTCAAATAAGAGGTAGACACTGCCTCATAGTGACTGAATAACCAAAAGGAAATGTACCAGAAGGGTCCACCCCTCATCCAAAGCCAGGATAAAAGCAACTTAATGCATTCCTGACAGCTGGCTGTCAAACCTACACCTAAAACCCTTTAGTGATGGAGATTTCATCCTCAGATCTAAATTTTTTAGAAAACAAAGTGTTTTTCAAATACCAGTCTTTCTCTTTGAGTGCAATCTAAGATTTCTTGCCCAACAGCTAGAAACAAAATCTTCAAGCCATGTAATTTGCTTAGCATGGGACCAGTCAGGTTGGGTTCACTAGACACAAACAGCTGATTTTTAAAAAAATATTATGCGTGCATATGAAAATCAGACTTTTTTATTTCCGATTGTTTTAGGCAGCAGCAAGAGTGGGGCTTCTGCAAGGGGCAGAGAGGAACCACTCACCAAGACAAGGTTGGTGAGAGAGAGAGAGAGGGAGGTCCTGTTAGCAGCTCAGTGACCATCAGACATGGCACAAGGCAATGAGCTGGGTCTGAGGTGCTCTCAGGAATAATTGTTGTTGTAGTTACTACACGTTATTCAAGTATGAAAAAAATTGTATGCTTAGGAAGAGTACTTATATATTTCAAACTCTAGCAGTCATATTTTGCTTCCAAACTACAACCAATTAGTTCTAGAATGTCAGTTATGACTTTTGCGTATTTCTGTATTTGACAAATAGGTTCAGATTTTTGAAAATGCTGGTTTTGTTCAGTGTTTGCACCTCAGCCTGAGTGCATGAGTCTCTGACAGAGAGCACCTTATCGTTCCTTAGCCAACAAAACAATTAATAGTAATGCACAAACAGAGAAAGAAATACAGAATATCTGAATGTCTTCCTTATGCATTGCATTTACTTGTTCTCCTTATGCTCTATGTACATTTCAAAGCCAGCTTTTGGCTAAACTACATGCATGCTTTTTGCCATGCCTGTAAGGAGGATGAGATGCAGCAGGTACAAGTTGATATGAGAGAGGTTCAGACCAGGAAAAAGGAGAAATTCTTTTGTCATGAGGACAGCAGAGGAACAGGTTGACCACGTAGCCGGCCCTGCTTTGAGCAGAAGGTTGGACTAGAGACCTCCTGGGGTCCCTTTCAGACTGAATTATCTTCACTCTTGAGTGCATTCAACTCATCTAACAGAGACAACCCCTCTTCCACCATCTCTGTGTGATGGGCTCACCCTGTGAAGACCAGCAGGGTTTTTGGCCTTCTCCAGACTCCCAAAGACCTCCTTGGGAAATGAGAGCCAGAAGATATGACACTAGAAACTCACAACAGCACTTTGCTGGGAATCTGCAGCTCCAATCCACCTTGGTACATCCACAGGGAAACACTTTCAAAGCTACTGACTTTCATGACACATCTGGGAAGATGTGTATGTCTAATATATGTGGACTGAATTATGTTCTGGAGCTGCCTAGTTTCCTATTGAATAAATACAAAAAGGTAAACGACTATTTTAGGGAAAAGCAGCCTCTCCTTCACAGGTTAGTTGAAGCACCAAACTCAACTGACTGCAAAGGGAAATTCAGTATTAGGTGTGTTGGATGTGAGCTCCTAGGCTGTGTCTACAGCCTCACTGAGGCAGTGCCTACATCAAGCTGAGATCGACTGCTGCCATTCCAGGCAGGAGGATAATGTGAGAAGCAGTGAAGTACACAAACACAGGGTTGATGACCCTAGCAGGGTGCTGCACAGACTCACTTTGGTGCAGGAAACATCCAGGGAAATGGTTCCAACAAGAATGATGCAGAAACCTTTCTGAATCTCTCTACTAACACAAGTAGTGTTTGTAGAAATCTGTTGCTGCAGAAACAGGGACAAAATGAGCCTCCTGCTCTTTCTCAATAAACCCAGATCTCAGTAGGGCCATTTTGCATAGTGAACCAATTAATCAGCACAGGCACTAGATCAGACAAATAATTTCACTCCTGTGAGGAGCTGTCAGCACACTAGAATGATGAAACCAGCTAAGTATGTGTGGAACTAACTGGGAAAGAAAGTGATACATGACCAGAATATACTTTCCACTCAATGCCTGCCTGAATTTAGCCTCTCCATGCATGCTAAACTTCATGTCTGGAAAATACTTTGAGAGGAAGAGTAGACTGTCCAGGGCAAATTGAAATAGTCAGCACTCCTCTATGTGTGGCACCAGAACACCAAAACATCCAGTCATCCTTATGCCAGTCCCTCAGCTTTCAGGAATGATTGCTGAAAACCTCACCAGTTATTGTGCCATCTCAATTTTTCATTCTTGGGCAGAATAACAGTCACCAGGCTTGCAAAAAGAACCACCAGCAATTCTGGTGCAATTGTCAGAAAGGTGTAGACCACGACACAGCAGAGAGACTCCTGTGCCTTTACTGTAGGACAGCCTCAGTACAAATGGATGGATGATGATTATCCATAATTTAATCACCCAAATGGCTTGAAAAGTCTGTCACTGGTCACCTGAACTGACTCTTTCCAAGGGGGAATTGCTCCATTAGAATATTTTCAGAGGAGGATATTTTGAGGTACTCATTTAATATCTTTAACAACTATTGCAACATAGTGACATTTGAACAATTTGTGTGGATGAAAGCATCCATAATTGTCATTTTGCAAGATGAAGTTGTTTCTTTGATTTTCTAATATCACTCAATTCACTCTCACAGGACCTATAGTATGACCCTATGATTACATTTTTTATTCTTTGATTTAGTGAATTCAATTCTTAGGAGCTTATCAGAAGCTTCATCGAATTCAGCATTTATCTTAAAGATCTTGCTTCCAGGGCAACTGATTACATAAGAAAGTCACATTTTATTCAAAAGAATAAGTTTCTAGTCCTCTGGATTACAAGGAAATTTAAAACTCACATCTGAAGTATCCCAATGGCTTGTGAATGGTAAGATAAATTGGAAGAATGCTTCTTTCTGTATCTCATTATTTTGAAGTCAGTCTTAAAATGAAAGACTCTTGTAAATCTTGTAAAATGGCAATTATAGGTGATTTCCTCCACAGAAACTGCTCAGTGTCACACTGAGACAAGCTTTAGAGAAGTCTGATTCATGATTTTGGAATATTTTAATTTGGTGCACCATAATTTGAAATCTGTAACCATGAACATTTTGGTTCTTGTGTCTCCCATATCAGATACCAAACATTTTATTTGAGAGTATGAAACCTTTAACCTGTGCTTATGTTTATATTTCCCCCAGCCAGCTTCCTAAAGAGTAGACACAGATATTGCATAGATAGTGTAATTCCACCACATTAAAAAAAAAACAAAAACAAAAACCCCAAAAAAAAACCAAACAAACCAAACCCATCATATTGATTACCTCTTTCAGTCAAAGGCATTACATGGCATCCTGCTTTGCATTGGATTTTGGTATTCTGCATTGGATCACAAGAATTTCTAGTATTTTATGTTTTGCATCTTAGTTTTCTCTCTGTGGAGTCCCTCTCCACAAAATCTCATATCTGTATCCACAATGACTATCCTGTAAATTTGTGGGTTTGGTTGAGGGTACACTTAACATTCAGACTGCAATATATTTTTATCCAACAGCTACAGAACAGATATTAATAGAAGACAGAGATAACTTCTGTGAAGTGCATAGACCTCAGTTCCTGCTTTCTTTTGCAGACCAAAACCACAGTCTCTCAAACAGCATTTGCCTAAATGTGCTCTTTGTTGCCCGTGTGGATCTATGCTGCAAGTCCCAGAGCTTTCCCAGGGCAGTGCCACTGCTGGAAAACAGAGCACTCAGGCAGAATGAAGACTTTTTTCAGGTCTGCACTGGTGTTGATTCATGCAGCAGCTCCTGGGGTGTGCTCAGAGCCAGGTGAAGAGCCAGTGCAAGGGAAGGCCAGGATGGGGACTGTGTTTCAGCCAGTCTCATGCCTTGCAGGAGAGGTGTGGAGACCAACAGTGGCTCAGCATCAGAAAAAGGTGAACAACAGGACAAAAATGTTAGGCAGGATATGTATGTATGAAAAGGTAATACTAAAATACAAGAGCTGCATGCTTAGCACCTTCATAAGGTGGTGTTCAGCTCTCTTTGAAGGGCACAGAATGAGAGGCTGGCAGGCAAGAGCCACTGTCCTGCCAGAGCCTTGGGTTATCCTGTCCAGTGGCACAGGGTATGGGTATTCACCTCCTAAGGAAGCAGAGCAATGTTGGTGAAGACTGCCCAGTTAATTCCACCTTTGTCCCCCAAATATGATCCCAAAAACTACACTTAGATGTAGAAGGTGTAAAAGATGCCTAGTCCCACACTGGGTGTCTCTCTGACCCTAACAGAGACCTTGGGCTGCTCCTGAAATAACAGACTCTATGTGAAAGCAGAATTTCTAGCATATGATAAATGGCCTTGATGTTCTCACTGGAAATTCATTTGTGGTTTGAAGTGTGCTGAACCTATAGCTGTCTGAAGCTTCTCACAAGGTGAAAATCCTTGGAAAATGGCAGTTCTGAAACCATGTGATGTGATGCTTGAAACTGAAATATCCTCCTTCGACTGCGAGCCTGCCTAGCAGATCTGATAGGCTTATGTTTCCAGATGCTGTTGAATAATAATTTTTAACATGCATATCTAGTTGTTTTTCCCAAAAACCTGCATGCAATCACAATTCCCTTTTCTTCTAAAGGTTATACAGAGTAGACGCAATAGAGAGCAGTATTTTTAATGTATATGCTAATTTAAATTGAGACTTAAATAATGCTATGACAAGCACCATAGAGTGAAAAATTGGTAAGTATTTTAAAATGAAAGTCCCAATTCATCAGGAACACTCATCAGTGGGATTATTTCCATACATGAAGTTTGGTATTCACTTAAGTACCTTTTTGGATCTGAGCCAGGGAATAATATTGATTTTGATGAGCTTTCCATTAATGACTCTAAAAGATTAAACACTTGGTTTTGGGGGTAATCACACAAGTAAACAAATTGTTTTGATTTTCTCTAAAATATCCCATTGGTCCCAAAGGCCAGCTGGTTCAAATTTACTCTTGGAGTAAATGCTTAGTTGCCATTAGATGTCTGTGAGGCAGGAGATGGCATTCTATAAATACTGTATGACCATGACCACAGCGGGGTGATGCTCATTCCTAAATTGGATCAAGTGAATGCTGATATGTGAAATATGTTCCCTGCTCTCTTTCCTGGCCTCTTCTCCCACTACCCTGGTTCTGCTCCCTCTGATTGCATCTTACCATGCCTTATACCCCTTAATGCCTGGCTAATTTTAGAATCAACATCATGCCAAAGGCATGGTGATAATCATATATGCATAGACAAAATATGTGAAGCCCTGTAGGTTGATAGTGTGCCATCTTCTATGGACATTTATAAGCCCCTTGGAAAGGCTCACTAAGGAAATGACATATGTTACTAATTAGTTGTGTTGCTAATAATAGTAATCTTTGGTTTACAGTGTTGGTTTCTTTAATCTGGAGCAGGTGAGAATCACCCGGGGTCCATGACCTCCACAGGGTTCATGAAGCAGTTTGAAATGTGTAGTAAAAACATAAGTTGGAACGTGAGTCACCTACAGACCCAAACAAACGCAGACTTTGGGTTACTTTTCTGTGAGAGCAGTATGCACACATTCAGTCATTGCTGCACCTTACCCTGACACTTGGGAGCAGAGAATGCCCGGGAAGAGTTGGGGCAGCATTGTCTGGAAAGCTTCCAACACTCTTCCAACACCTATGGGAATTATTCACCATGATGCTGGAGTAATCTGGAATGAAAAACAGCAACTGTTTAACCACAACTGAAACTATGTAGGATTAGAGGGAAAAAATAATTATCCAGACAAAATTATGTGTAATATTTTAAAATATGTTCTTCTTTGAATATGACTCTATTGATGCAAGAGGATACCTTAAAAATGGGATCCTAAGTCCCATTCTCCATGGGGTAACATAGACATTCTTTGGGATAATCTTGTTAATGAACACACAAAATACCCTGGATATACACCAGCTGCCAGTATTCCAAGCTATGATTTTAAGTCTGCCACTAACATCTCTTAGATTTCCTTCTAAAGCTTCTCTGACTGTTTTTTTTTAAATAACTGCTTTTCCTGCCTTTTCCAGCAGCTTTTGTGACTTACACCTCTAGTTATCTTCCTCATCCACTCAAATATCTGAAAAATGCCAAACTCTCTGCATTTAGATTCAATCTGGAGTCAAAGGCTTGCAACCATACAACACAACGCTATTTGATGACAGATGACTTTAGCTGTAGGAGCTGACTGCCCAAAGGCAGTATTAATTTGCTCTTTTTAAACAGAGCTTGGCCACTTCTTCCACCTGGCTTGAACAAATACTATATTCCTCATCTACAATGAACCTTCATTCAACCATCACCAAAATAATAGGTTATTGTAGCCTTAACCAACGTAGTCATCTCACCTTGCTAATTGTAAAGTTCTTCTACTAGTTTCTATATTAAGTGTGCAGAAGAAGAAAAAAAGAAATAGGACAAATATACTTTTATAATGAGATAGATAAAAATCAGAATGTCCTTGGCAGTGATTGCTCTGAGTTATATCCCTATGAAATAACAAGAGGACTGAAAAAGGAAAAGTGAGGTAGTAATAGATACTAAAGACATGGCAGCCAGCAAAGACTCAGATAGGTGAAGTAGGCATGGATCATGGCTGTGGGGAAGCAGCTTGGAAAATTCAGAGAAATCAGAATTATATCTTCAGAACTATACCTGGTGTGGCTACTCTGGTGAAGGCATTTGAACTCTCTCATTTGATGCCTGTAAATCATGCAAAATCTGCCTCATGGGACTTTTCATAGTGACAAAACTGTAATTTTAGCTCTGTGAATGAAAAGGCTTTAGAGACAAGGAACAAAGCCCTTGGTGGTTTGGTGCTAGGCTAATACCAACAAATGGGAGTGCTGCTGAGGGAATGCCATGGATGTGAGGGCACTCGTGATTGCAAGAAAATGTAAAACTGAACTTGTTTCTCTATGATTTGGTTAAAAGGACAGGCCTCTTTTGATAGATCACACTCATTTCCCATCTGTGTTTTGGACTCCCTCTAGCCTGCAGAAAGGAGGCAGCAGTGGGATTTCAAAACTCCCCCAAATTGCCAGATCCTCAGAATGGAACAGGGAGAAAATTTTCTCAATATTCAGGGAACTTGAAAGGGTCTTAATAGACAGGAACACCTGGAGATGCCATAAAGCCTCTCTCTCCTGCAAACAATGCAAGATGGAGAAGAACTGGCAGAGAATCAGTGGCCAAGCCGGTGTTAGAAATCCAAGGGCTGTGACTGTAGTCACAAATCCTTCATCCAAAGAACAGACTGAAGGAAGAACACAAGCAGTTTTCCAAGAACTGGTCTGACTGCAGTAACTGTAAAACTTATACCCAAAAGCAGAGGGTGAAGTGAGGAAACAGCCAGCAATCATTTAATAGAAAATCAAAATATGGAGAATTGAATTAGTCAAATTATCAGAGATACAAAGGGAAGAATTATACTGAGAAAGGATTAAGTGGCCAAAAGAAGGAGAGGCAATGACATGATCAGAACTGCTGGGATCTTTCTGACAGCTCAGAAACAAGTCCTTGGCAGTCAGTGATTTGTGTCCTGACCAGTCAAGAGGATAACAGCTGGTGTCTTCTACACACCAGCCATTCACACTTCAGTTATCTGCTTGTAGATACACAATTCACAAGTATCAAACGTAGCTGGAGGGAAAGGGAGGGGATCCTTATTCTAATACATGCTGGAGGCATTTTTCTGCCACAACTAAACAGCCTTAGAATTTCTTAAAATTGCAGAAATTAATCTCCTTACTCAAAGTGTTACATCTAATCCAGGAAATTGAGCATTAAACCTCATCTTGACAGTCTAAGAAGAACTGACCACAGAATTAATTTTAATGATGGCTTTGATAAAAATGGTTATACTTAATTGGATTTCTTGTATACAGGCAAAATGAAACCCAGATGATTATTGTAGAGAACTGATACATATATTCAATCCCTTAGAGAAATGTTTTACAAATGGAAACAGTGATAATCCAAATAACTTGGACAGAAGCATGTGAAAATATGATTGTTAGCTCAAGCTTTTAAAGATTTGTCTTGAAAAGGTCAAAAAATATTCATAACCCTGCAGTAAAGAATCAGAACTTCTGAAAACCTTACTCAGAAGCAAAATCAAGTAATTTGTTCATTTTTGAATAAACACAATTTCAATTGACAATAGAAACAAAAGATAATTTTAAAAGTTTTGAGGAAAAGATTAAAAAAATCTACTCAGCATACACTAAAAGGGAGACAAACCGGCTAAACTAGACAATCTCAGAATTACAAGAATCACAATTAATGAAATAAATGTCTACCAAGGCTGCACAGGCTTGTTCCCATGCTATTATGTGTTTCTATTGCTCATTGGGTGGTGAGGTGCTGGCACAGGTTGCCCAGAGAAGCACCTCCACAGAGTGGAGGTATTGAGCAAACATCAAATTGGGTGGACAAGATGACTTTTACCATGACTGAATGCAAATACTGTATTTAGAGTGAGAGATTCTAAGAAATTTTCACAGCCCAATACACAGTTTTCTGGAAAACTGACTTGGGAAAGCATTAAAAAGCAGCAGTAGCTGTTTAGCCAGCCATGGCCTACGGGTTGATGCAGTGATTAGAAAGGCAAATGGGACTGAATGTCCATGCCAGATGTCTCTTGCTTTGGTGTCCTCCCTTTTGGGGTGCAGAATCCAAAAAAGTGTCAATAATTTTGGGCAGGAATAGTTGACTCAGCATGTGGCTTTGAAAAACAATCATAAGAAAAACCATCTCTGTGACTTATGAAAAAAAATGGAAGGTGACTGAGTTTTTTGATCACTGTCTAGCAGAAAGAAGTTTGACAGCAAATGACTTCATTTTTATGGACAAAGGTGCAGGAGTCCAACTATGAGGAGCTGAGGGCAGTTAACTTCAGAGTAGAGGTTTCTACCAGTGATAGAAACTGGCAACTAGAATAGTTTATTAAAAAATATGCTCCCTATTTCATTGTTTCTTGTCTTTAAAGTCTTTGGATCAAGAGAGAGGGTTTTTTTTTTTTCCCCAAGAAGGTAGTCTTGCTGGAACAGAACTCTGAGAAGGCTCACATCTCACCTTTGGGAAGGTGTTGGACTAGAAGACTAGGGTCACAAAGTTCTGGCCTTATGAGAAACAAATTTGGAGTCTGGACTTTAATCAAACACATTTTTGTATGCCCCTGTCTTGGAATCATCTTCATATTATTCCCTCAAATGTTCCCTGTAAAGAAATGTCTAAGAAGGAAAATTAATTTTGCGTGTAAGCAGATATTGGTTTTGCTATGCTTAATCTAAATCCCAAATACATTCTTATTGGCTTTCCTGGGGTTTGGGAGATGTCAAGTGACCTTGTTTCATTGAGTCAGTTGCTCAGATTTAAACCAGGATTGCAAAATTAGTGATCAGCCTGTGCTGCCGAGTGTCTGGTTGCAGTTTGTGCCATATGTGCATTCCATTTCAAGGGGGCCTGTGAGAATTTTGAGGACATCTGTTAGCAGCACTGTCCCACAGGAATGCTCACAAGTCACTTGTGAAACAGCCCATTTTAATTCCAAAAATCCTCTGCTTTCTCTATGAAATAGGGGATTTTCTTTACAATTTTTCAGGGTTGAGTCTGCTGAATCCAACTGCACCAGCTTTGGCAGTCAATTCACAACCCAGTGTTTGGAGGAAAATAGTCCATCTTTTCTAGTCAAGATGTCCAATTTGCATTTCATTCATTTTTCATTTGTGCTGCCAGGTGTTCTAAGGCCTCGTGATATCTCTAGTCTCCCAAGCAGAATATTTTTAAAACAGGAAGTATTTGAAATTCATCATTAAAAGAGCTTGTCCACTTTTCACAAATCTCCTCTCATCTTGACAGACTAGATATTTCATAGGCTCAGGCTTGAGAACAGGATCTTGACAGGCTCAGGGAACTTATGCTTCCCTGTATTTTGAAATCACACAATTTCAGATCTCAGTGGAAATACTTGATGATTCCATACTTGACAATTACCTCTCACCACAACCCTTGTCTCAAAGTGTGTTGCTATTGACAGCTCTTTAGTGCCCTCTCATGATGATTTGTGTTTGACAGCATAAGAGAGAATGTGCTCTTTTGGCTAACTCAAGAGTCATGGTTGACGTGCAAACCTTTGCACTCCTGCACCACAAGTGACCCTTTGTAATGAGATAAATACATTTTAAAACTACAGTCCTACCACTCATCTCCACCCCTGCCATGGGACCAGAGCACAAGGCTCCTGTGCAATCCTGCTATTGCAAAAGAGAACTGACAACCCAGCTGGGCAGGGTTCTGTGCCTGTAAAGAGTATCATCTCCATTGCCCAAAACTGTCTAGGCTTTTGCAGGACGCACAGAAACACAGGAGTGGTGCCCTAAGCCTGTGAATGCTGATAACAATACTTCCCTTGAGTTCATCAAGTTTAGTATTTTATCAATGACTCAGTCTTAAAAAAAAAAGAAAGTACCTTGTAAACTGACAGAGAGTGGGGAATTAATGGGGGAGGGCTACAACAGAAATTGATGTGGCCTTACACAATTTTACTATATGAGCCTAAGACTTGTTGAGACATGTGTGTGTGAGATTGAGCATCAGGTAAAATAAACCCAAACCTCTTCTTTAATCCACTTAATTTAAATATTTGTGAGAAGTCAGCTGGTGAGTGGTGTGTTTCAGAGCTCACTGATCTTCAGGGAAAATGAAAGTATCTTAAAAATATTAAGGTCCTTTTCTGGCTTGTCACTGTGCTGGTGCTGATGAGGTGCTGAGAATGCATCCATGGGTCTATTTAAAAACATTCATCAGAGGCATTTTATATTGAAAAATCAGACAGAGCTCTCAGCAAGCTCATCTAGTAGAAGATGTCCCTGCTTATTGAAGGGGAGTAGGATTACATGATCTTTAAAGGTCACTTCCAACCCAAAATATTTTATGATTCTATGATCTCTCTTTATATACTGTTGGTCAGTAAAATTGTATTTTAGACATGAAATGAGTTGTTTGGCCTAAAGAACTTGGGTAGTTACAGGGTTGGGATTTCTTTTTTTATCAGCAAGAATACAAATTGACCTGTCAAAGCTCACAAATAAAAAACTTGGTGGAATCTGGCTACTCTTTCACAAAGATACAGTTTTCTCCTCTGCTTAATGGCTCAGGAAGCTTAGATTTCCTTCACAGGAAAAGTTTCCAAAGCAGTATAGCTACTAAAATAATGTATTTATAACCAGGATAAAAGTAGTCATCTGTTTAATTACTGGCACTTCTCTGCCATTTTTTAATTTGCCAGTATCTATGCATGAGAAGGAGATACTGTGAAAGGAATAAGAAAGTATGTCTGAAGAGCAGAAGACTGTAAGAACTAGCAAGGTTAGCTGATAACAGAATCAGTACCTGAAAAACCCTTATTGTTTATCTACTATAAGCAAGACACTTTCTGAAAAAAGGCCTTTAGACACAAAACATGGTGTAGAGAAAAGTGTCTGGGAACAGGAGATGTGACACCTGCAGAATCCTTATCAAGAAATTGAACCTGATACACAACTCAAAGATGACTTAATGGGAAAATAAGCAATCTTGAATAAGGAGATACACATCTTGGAGGTTTTCCTGTCCTTTTAAATTATGGCTCCTCTTCCTAAACAACAGCTCTCTTAATGCTTGGTTCTCAAGATCTTTCAGATGGAAGAAATACAAAAAACCTCAGATGAAGGACCACTTTGCTGCTGATGGGGAATCATGCAATGTCCAGCACCACACAGAGAGCTCGAGGAATTGTAATGTTGACTATGCTGCACAGCAGCTCAGAAGGGTAAGAGCTGAATCAGCCTGATCCTGCTATCCCACTGGGCTGCAACCCTTTATGGAATAATTGCACGTATGTCAATGGGATTGCAAGGAAGGTGAATTCTGCGTGGAGATTTTGACAGGGCAGTGGTTTCGAGAAAGGGCTGCAAGATGTATTTATTCCTAGAAGTGACAAAAACTAATTTAAACCAGGTTCAGTTACAAAGCAACTGAAAAGAAGGATTCAAAAACTGCTGTGCTGGCATTTTGTCTCTGCAGCACAGGTGTCACATAAACATGCAAGTAGCTGCTTAGTGGCACTGTTCTGTGTGGAGCATTTCCAAACCCCACTAAGCAGGAGACAGAGCACGCCCCAATGGTGGGACCCTTCTGACAGCCTTCAGCACATCCAGCATCTCTCAGTTCTGTCAGTTCTTTAATTCCTTATTAAAAATACTAAGCATCAGTCCTATTAAGAATATTGTAGGGGAAGGTTCATGTACATTCTTTGGCCTGTTGTAACTGATCCTTTTTTTCTCTTAGGCAATTTCTAGTCCGTGACAATATTTGGTCTCGTATACCAGGGTATTTTTTTCCCAGATTGCCTCCTGTGGAGGACTTTGTCCTGTCTCTTGGAAGTCTAAGAAAGTCACATCCACTCTTCTGGCAATGTATTAAAAAAACTAGTAGATTAGAGACAATTTCTCTTCAGTGAATCCACACTGAGTCGTCCCCATTCTGTCATGTTCATCCAACTAGCTTCTGGTTTTGATTAGTTTCAGCCAATGCAGCTGGCACTGGAGAAGGGCTCGCTGGTCCCCCATCCTAGGATCAGCTCTTTCTAAAACACAGATATGACATAAATGAGAGGCAGCATATTTTTGTTAGCAACTCAGCTCCTCTTTCCTTAAATTCCTCTAGTTCTCCTGGGGTATATACCTTTCACTCCTAGCAGCTTGTGGCTCTTTAGCTTGTTCAACACCTCATGTTTTAACATCTCACTGTCTACAATTTGAGCCTGAAAAAATACATCTGGGGCCAATATTTCCCAGCATTCTCTGTGGTGCAGACTGATATTAATAAATCCTTTAACTCTGCTGTAAAGGTCTTTATGCTCCTAAATATTTCGTTGTTACCTTGCCGCTCTGGGGAGTCTCTCAGAGGCTTCTTGTTTCTGCTGTGGTGAAGCTTGACATTGTGGGCTGTCTGCTGCTCTGAGAGCACTGTTCCACAAGGCTTCCACATGCCTTTGGATACGTGCCTCCATAAGACTGCATCTCCATTTGCTGATCTTTGGCACTGAGGCACACTGCTGTCCTCACAGCATGCTGCTGAAATAGATACTCCTAAAATGCACAGTGCACGTGCAGAGCTGGAGCTCCTTAGAAGCCTGAACATGGCCAGGTCCTGCTCTAAAATGAATAAAGAAATCATTCAGATCCCCAGTCATGGCTTCTTTTGAGTGTTCAGTTACCACAAAAAGAAGTGCCAGTCTCACAGTGCTCATGTGCCAAGATGCCTGGTTTGAGGAAGTGCATTCTCTGGAGAAGATATTTCCTTTGAGTCGATAACACTGAGCCAAAAATTCCTTTCAAAATTGATCTTGAAATAAATGGTGCATTATTTCACAGGCTTCTGTCAGTTACAGCTGACAGTGAAGCATACCCAAAGGAAACAGCACCACCAGACTGAGCAAACTTGATGGTACCACTAAGCTCAGGAGCAGAGCTGGAGGGGTTCTTGCCCACCTTTTCTAAAGGAAAGTGGATGCAAACCATTCTTGCCATCCTGCAAATAATTTCTGTTCTAGCTCCCTTCTTTATAGGTGCATATTTTCCCATCTGAAGCAGCAAACACTGATTTCAGCAGATGTTATGCAAAATAGAGAGGATGCAAAGTGTGGGTGTTTGTTCAGAAGAGGCAGTGTTTTTCCCCCTCGGATGCTGAAGGTTTTATGCAGAGCAGCTGGCCTGGCCTCCCTGGGTGAGTGAGACAATAGATGTCTTATTCTTGTTACTCTGTCTCTCAGATAGGAATTTATTTGCCCTATGAATATCTTCAGAGTAGCTCCCCATGGCATGGCTCTCCCTGAGCCATCACAAGGTCAGGGAGCTTCAGAAGAAGCTCAGGCCATGAACCATGCACTCAGGAGAGATTAGATAACAATTAACAATGGTATTTATGAGGCCAAAACTGTATAGAATTGGAAGCAGAAGACCATAACAGAAGTGGAGAAAATGTCTTTGGCTGCAGTCCAGACCATAGGTATTTTCCTGACCCGGCTTTCCCTTTCTAATTATTATAATTTTTTGTGTTTATATTGTTGCACCCACATACCATTAAGCTAAACCCTTCTTTCAGCATGTTGTTAGCCACTGGACAGGAATTGCTAACGAAGAGCTGCATCCTTGCTTAGACAGAGCAGGAAGCCATCATGGGGACAATAATTTCATGCTGATGTTAGAAGTTGTTTGTGTTCACACACTGTGCTGGGCTGATGGGCCAATGCTCGGTGTCGTCTCAGACATTCAGCTGCCCCAATACCAAGGCTGTGGTTGCCATATCCTTGCTTCAAAAACTCTTCTCAGAGGGATAAATTGGCAGATTATGGCATTTTCTCACCAAAGTTTTTCCTACCATCTAGTCACTGGTTACTAGTTTTTCCCACAATCTAGTTACACAGTACTGAGATCCCTCAGCCCGGACCTTAGCACCCAGAGCCCTGCACTTCTCCATAGCCTCTGGATTTTTTTCTAAGAAAAAACCTGCTCTTGTCTTACTCTTTTCAGTGAATTTCTGTCCCTATTCAATCTGCAGAAGATGGGGCATGTGAGTCTGCTGTAATTGCAATACTAGCCACAGAGAGGTCACGCTTCTATTGCTCTATAATTGCAATACTAGCCACAGAGAGGTCACAGACTCACTGTGTCAGCCCATGTCACACTTCTATTGCTCTGCTTCATTTTCTGTGCCTTCAAATCCCTCATCTTCACACTTGTCACTTGAGACAGCAGGTAGGAGCATGCACAAATGTTTTTGTAAGCAAACACAGATCAGACTGAAATGTAATTGTGCAACCATTGTGACTTGTCTCTCTATTTTTCAGTGTCTGCACTTAAATGTGATTTGTGACACTTGGTTTAGGTATACTCTTTTACATTGATTTAGCATGTCAGCCTTGTATTGATCCCACACTCAGGTCTTGTCATTTGTAGACAGTGCAGACTGTAAGCTTCTCTGACTATTTGAGGGCTGACATCCAAATCCTCTGTACATGTCACCATCCTCCACCTGTCATGCTCTTGTAATAATTTTCCTGGCTTATATCCTGTCCCAAAATGTGATTGACTGAAAATCAGCTTCAGTTGATTTTCTGTGTTTCCAGGTTTTCTCTTCTTGTGTCTTAAACATGTTTACCAATGTCATCCCTCCGGCTTGTATTGGCATATGAGGAAATCTGGAGGACTGGAAAATCAGCTGAACTACATCTTCCATTAATTTCCCTGGGCTTGTCCAGGCAATGCTGCATCATGGCAAAATTCTTATTTGTGTTTCAGTATCTTGTTTCAGATGATGACAAACATAGCAGCTAGTAGGTAACCTTTGTTGCAATCATGAAACATGATGCTGCCACCATGCCACATCCTTGAAAATAACCTGGGCACACCAGCACTCCTCAGTCAGTGTGGATGGGTTTTGAGCCCAGTGTGTCAGACTGGAGCATTGTAGGGATACATGCTGGGAAGAGGGCCCCTTCCTGTGTAGGATCACAGAGTCAGAGAATGGCTGGTCTTGGGATGGACCACTGGATATCCTCTAGTCCAACCTGCCTGCTCAAGCAGGGCTCCTGAGGACATATCACCCACAATTGTGTCCAGGCAGCTTTAGAAGATCTCCAGGGATGGAAACTCCACAGCGCCTCTGGGCAACCTGTTCCAGTACTTAGTCACCCTCACAGTAAAGAGGTTCTTCCTCATGTTCTGGAGGAACTTCCTGTGTTCCAGTTTCTGCCCATTGCCTTTTGTCCTATTGTTTGGAACCACCAAGAAGTACCTGGCTCCATCTTCTTGACACCCTCCCTTCAGATGCTTATGGACATGGATAGGATCCTCTCTCAGTCATCTCTTCTCAAGGCTGAACAGGATTCCAGGATGAGCCATTCCATCACATCTTCAGTGACTGAAGTGAGGTATTTAGGACATCAGAATGAAATGGAATTAAATAAAATGAAATCAAATTAAACAGCATGTTGCCAATGCCATTTGGCATTATACTGGATTTAAATAATCTTTCTGGGGGAAAACCACATTTTGACTTTAAGTGAACTAAGAAGCAAACTAATTCTTTACATTTCAAGGCACCTTTCTGATTTATTCTATTCTGATCCATTGTTCTATTCAAATTTAGCTTTCAAATCTCATTACTTCTCTAGCTTCTCTGACTGTTAAACTTTCCCTTTGCTTGTCATGCTTTTGTGCAATACAGGAGAACTCAAAAGACCTGATTTAATTACATTTTAGAAGATCCACGTTGCAACCACAGAGCTTTCACCCTCACGTAGCCCCTAGTCAACTCCCTGGTTGAAAATATTACCTTTCATGTCTACAATGTAGCTCTGTGAAGGAAAAAATGAAGCAAAAAACCCCTCTCTGCTAAGTGTAACAGTGTATATTGGTTGCTGCAATAATGATGAAGTTGTATTTTTATCTAATTAGCAGATTGATCCTCAGAACTGACCTTCAAATATATACAAAGTTCAAACCCCCTTGCCCAGATACTGAGTTGAAGAAAAATAACACAAACCAAAGATTTATAAATCACTTATTCCCAAACTCCTTTACCTAATCTGTGGGGTGAGAGGGCACAAGCACCTTCCACCTGACAAATGCAAGTGGGTTTACAGCAGGGATGGTGAATTTGCTACAACAGAGTGACCATCAGAGATAAGCTGAGATATGATCACTACCAGGGAGTTACGAGAGAGCTAGAAAAGAACTTTTCAAAAGGGCAGGTAGAGATAGGACAAGGGGGAATGGCTTTAAACTGAAAGGAAGGTTTAGATTGGGTATTAGGAAGAAATACTTTACTGTGAGGGTGGTCAGAACAGTTTCCCCAGAGAAGTTGCAGATACCCCATCCCTGGAAATGTTCAAGGCCAGCTTGGGCTCTGAGAACCTGGTCTAGTGGAAGGGGTCCCTACCCACAGCAGGAGGGTAGGAACAAGGTGATCTTTAAGATGCCTTCCAACCCAAACCATTCTGAGATTCTATGATTCTCTGTGGGAAATGGTACAGGACCTTACATACACTTTTTTCATCCTTGGATCTAGCTCAGTTTTGTTCCACTGCAGAGACAATGTACAAAAGTACTTAAAATGCAATGGTGATGCAGATTCGGGCATTTGACTGAATTTTCTGTGTTCTTTGCTTCTGTACCAGAAAATTCACATCCCTTCCTAAATAAACATTCTTCTTCCAGTGTCTCCTTTGCTTTGCCATTCAGTATACAATGGTATTTATCCACATGCCTCTGCTCACCTTCTCCTGGCAGTGACACTTGCCTAGCAGTGTGACTTAGCAGGTGACTTATTCCTGCAGCTTCCAGTCTCAGCCTCCCACAGTCCTGCCCAGGTGGAACTGACCAGCATTCAGGGAATTTAATTATTTTTCTTGGGAAAACAAAAGAGTAATAAAAAAAAAATGAAGAGCTACTATTTTTTTTTCCTTTTTGTTTTTCTGAAAGATATGTTTATTTAGCCACAAATTTTTCTATTAACACAGTAACCATTTAGTAAATCAGACTGTGCAATAATGTTTTTGATAAAAGCACTCACAAAAGTAGTTCAAGGTTCTTACAAACCTTGGTATGCTTTGTATCTTCCCAAAAGGAAGAAAAATATGAAAATTGTCTCCTCTCTGAAATATTAATTTTTTCCAGCACGTCTATTCTGCTGACAGCACAACTCCTTTGTTCCTGTTCAGTCCTACTTTCTCTGTGGCCAATGCAAAGATCTTCCCTTCCTCTCCTGTTGAGAGAGATCACAGTTGATTTGTTTTTAATCCAACAACTAATTACCTCAAAAATGAGGCTGTGTAAGCACAGTCAATGGCACCATGAGGCATTTATATATCTAAATAATGAGCTAAACAGCAATGCCCATGCTGTTTCCACTCCTCATCATCTCCTTAGCAGGGATTGTATCAAGAGCTTGCAGACATTATATGTCAAGACATTCACAATATGCCAGGATTTTGCCCCCCAGTTTATTCTTTGTAATTTCAGCCTGACTGAAACATTTGCAGCTTGTCTGAAAGTCTAGCCAGGCACTCACTGCCAGGATGTGACTGGCCTTCAGCCACTGTCTTTCCTGAACTCCTGGATGCACAAAGCCTCTTCACCTCTGTGCCACTGGCACTGTGGCCCTACAGCCAAAGCTGGCTGCAAAAACACAGGTTCACACAATATTTAGTGAGAATAATAAGAGCTGGTGAGACCTTGTTTGTTCCTGTCCCTGCCTGTCAAGGGGAGGATTGTGATACCTCTGCCAGCCCCAGTGTGCTGCCAGTGGTGCCATGAGCAGATGCTGTGGAACCCTTCCCACTTCCAGCAGCCTTGGGTCAAGCTCAGACCTGGCTGCTTGCTGCATAAGCCTCAGTCTGTTTGCAGGATCTGTGCCCTCTTCATGTCCAACTGTTCTTGTGGAGGGCCTTCTGCACTGCCAATCCTCCCTCAGTGCCCACAGGGCCAGCTCTGAGCAAGACTCCCCTTGTTCTGTGATTAACCTTCAGTGCTGGCTGTCTGCAGATGCGTTTAAGGTTTTCTGATGTGTAAACTGCAGACACATTTAGAACCTTTGCCTGACCCTCAGCTGCCCTGGATGAGAAGGGTGGGGATAGCACCACATCCCCAGGCACAAGGTCAAGGGAGAAGCTCTGCAGATTCCTGATAAAGCTTCTTTGCTCCAACTACACGGTTCTGCCTTGGCATAATTGCTCTGCCCACAGACCATATTACAATTTCTAACACTAAGAAACTCTGCCCCTGAGAGTACAGGAGGGTTGAAAAACAGTGGCTGTGAAATTAGGCAGCTTCTGCTTCTGTAGGGCCTCTGCGGGGCCCAAAAGTTCCTCAGGAGCTGCAGCATCCCGTGAACATCCTCACCTGGGAGCTGGTACCACAGGCTGAGCAGTTTCCTAGGGCTGAAATTAGTAAATATACATTTTCCCCACAGTTATGACATCTCTTAGGTATTTTCAAGCTAAGAAATGTTCATGCAATTTCAAGGTAAGAAATGTTCGTGCAACTGTGCAGGACTTCACCTTAGCACAGACATGAAAACCATGGGACTTCAGTTGCAAGGTCTGACTGCAGTTAAGAGGGGAGCAGAAAGGTGCTGCTGACATCCAGGGAGAGATTTAGGTCCTGGGGTTTTGTGCACATTGCAAAACCTCAGACACCGAGTGACAGTCTCACTGCTTAATAGGGGAAAGAGGACAATCCCTCTTAATAAATGACACACAAGTGTGATGATTCAGAAAGGCTAATTCCTCCAGACTAATAAAATTAAAAGCAAATTATAAGCAAACAGGAGGAAAGGCAAAGACAGAAGGCTAATGGAAAGCAATAATTTTCCACATCAAAATAATCACATTCCCACAACCAATAAAGAAGACAACATTGGCTAAAATCCCTTCCAGTTTCTGTGGCAAAGTGAAGGCTCCAATCAGAAAGAGAAAAGCACCATATGACAGAGAAAGAGAGGGGAAGCAGATCAGAGCTGATAAAAATGCAAAGTTCTGAAGCCTAAAAAATTGGTATTGTGTGATAAAAATATCCAGGAAAAGAAGGACTTTTAAATAATATACCAAGAACAAAGACCTTCTTTCATTTGACCAGAGGATACAGATCCCATAATGCAGAAGGATACAATGTCAGGAAAATGATTCCTCCAGTCCCTTTTCCCAGCCAATCTCCAGGGGAGCTGGAAGGGAAGATGTGCTAGACTACTTCCACTTCTGTCATGCTGCAACACCACGTAGAAGAGCTTCCATCCTCTGGCTTTGCTGTACACATGAACCATGGAGGCTTCCTTTGCTCTGGGCCCTGCTGAACCTTTGCTGCTTTCACTTAGGCCAGCAGTGAACAAGAGATTTCACACAGAGGGGCACACATGGTTCCCTTGAGGGATGGGAGCTTGCCATTTACATCCTCTACAAGAAACCTGTTCTCCTTTGGGCACAGACAAGCTGAGGTCTTGCCTGTGTTTTTACAACATGGCATTTCTCTTGTTAGTCTGTCAAGGCCTTTTTCTGCCAGCCACATTCTGACAGGCAGTGGGCAGTAGCTGTAAGACATGAGCAGCATCGAGACTTTCATCTGCACTGCTCTCTTTACATTATGTCCCACTCAGCCTCTCATTCACTTCCTGAAGGAGGCACTGCCCACTAACAAGTTCTCCACAGCTCTTCCCTCAAGGCTCTGCAGACAGTCAGTGACATGCCTGCAAAATTCCCCTCCCTAGGTGAAGGATACAGCAGCCACAGGGAATTTTTTATTTACAGGTTAGATGCATGAATTACCATGATAGTGCCATCCTCTGGTGGCCTTCAGCTGAGGGCCAAAGTCACCAGCCAGGTTTCCAGTGCTCATTTGTGGCCATTGCATCTCTCTCTTCCCTGGAGGCTGAGTCCAGTGCTGGTCAGGGTGGCCTCACACCTCCTCCTGCCCAGCAGGCCCCTGGGGCCCAAAGTCAGGCAGGTGGCCTGGCAGGTCCCTGCAGGGTGTGGCACAGACATCCCAACAGCACCCAGCTCTGCCAGCACCCACACTAACCCTTCCAATTCCCACAGAAAGTCTGTTGCTGGTTTTGCTGGAAGTTTGGTTCAACTTTGTGTCTTGTTCCTCCCTGCAACACACCAAATATCTCCTCTGTGAACAGTCAAGCTTGGCTCTATCTTTTTTTTTTTTTCTCTCTCTTTGGAAGAGAGAAATGGCATCAGAAGCACAGCTTTTCTCACCAGATCCATTGCTTATCTGCTCTGTGTAACAGACTGCTGGATATGGGATCAGCTTCTGATAATACATTAATAGATTTCCCACCCCACATCTGAAAGGTTCTTGGGATGACTCATCTGATTCCTTCTCTGATGCTGTGAGAGCAACTATAATATAAACCAGCTGTGTCCTAGTTTGGAAAAATATCCATCCATGTTGTTGAGGAATAACTGCGACTGGAAATACCTTAAAATAACTGAAGTAATCCATTTTATTTGTAGGCTGCAGCAAACTGCTGTTCCAGAATGGTCTGCACTTAGCAGGCACCACATTATCCTGTGAACAGGATTTATTGCTACAGATATAAAATACAGGGAAGCTGTTCTTAAAACATCTTCCTCCAAGGCATGTCTCTGCCTAAAACTATAGAAAATTCAAGATGTGTTGGGCACCACATTGGAAAGGTCTGAGGAAGGGAAACCAAGGAAGGCTGAATCCAAAGTGCCATTAATGGTTGTTGGAAGTAAATTCCAGAAAGGGAAACTTTCAGTCTCTTTTCAGATGCATCAAAGAAAGCTGGAGATATGAACAAGGCTTTGTGTGCTCTTCCCTGCATTTTGGAAAGCAGGAACTCCTCCACCTGTCAACAGACTGAACTGTAATGGGGGTGCATCCATCCTGTGCCTCCTCCTGTCTGGCAACACACCACAGAACTGAAACAAAGCTGTTGGCCAAAGCTTCTCAGGGACGTAGAGACACTCAAATATCTGCAAGGTCAGAAAGCTGCTTGTTCACCTGCTGGCTGCTCCTGGAGACTTTAGAATCACTTAAATAGGAGCTAAGACTGTGATGCTTGATGGAAGAGCTGTCCCACACACAGGATCACAGGTGACCCGCCAGCCTTCCTCTTAAGCAAAAAAAAGACTTCCAGTGATTTCAATATTTAACAATTTCCAAGTACTTTGATGAATAAAATGTTTCTCACATGGTCTTAAAAATCTGAAAAGGATACTTGAAGTGAAAGGTCAAGCAATATTATGGAACCTGACAAGATGTCGTGAGTGCTGCTTTTTTTTTTCCTGGTAGCAGAAGTCAAGTAAAAAGGGATATTTGCACTCTGCGTTCACAGGGCTGCTTCCACGTTTGCTGAAGAGAAACTGATGTAAGCTTATTCCATCCCCACTCCTGAGACAGGAAACATCCAGAGGCAGAGATTGTAACTTAAACAACCTTTGCTGCACATGTCTATGGTGACATCCTCTGGGGTTACTTGTAGGAGAAATTTCAGCAAAGCCTGGTCCAAAGAGTCTGCCCATGGCCAAGTTACTGATGACTTTGTATAGCTCCCTGCAGTGTTTGAGCAGACAGGTGAAAAACTGCTGGGAATTCTGAGCCCAGAGACTCTCTTTTCCCTCTCCCCCAGTTTGAAAAGTCAGTATTTTCTGCTAAATAATTGTTTCTGTATAAATTAATGGAGGCAGTATGGTAAGTAAAGTATTTTGCAAAAGAGATAAGTGAGTCAAGAGCAAAGAAGTGTTTTCAATGTAATCTCTTTCATTGGCAGATGCTGCATCCATCCTACCGAGAGAGGCTGGAAGCTCATGGATGTGGAAACCTTTAGCACTGCTGCTCACCACTGACTGCTGGCAAAATTCACCACAGCACTTTCCTGTCAAGGACAGATGCCTGACCCCACTGTCAAGCCTGGGTCCAAAGAAAGACCAAAGCTGAAAAGAGACCTTGCTTTTGCCCTTTGTGTACCTTAGCACAGGTATAAAAGAAATTCAGGTATTCAAGCTCCATCCAGGACTCCCCACATCATTCAGCCCCACCCACACTGCAGCAGACCAGCAGGCCTTGCAGGGCACAAGAGATACAGCTGGCATCACAGTGTCTCTTTCTAACCAGTATCACTGGAAACAAGATTTACTGTTGCTTTCTGTTGTCCTACCATAAATTAAAAAAAAAAAAACAAAAAAACAAAAAAACAAATTTTATTTGCCAGAGGAGTCTAGAAGACAAAGATTTTTCATTTACATGAACATTTGGAGAGCTTTCAGAGCAAACACAAAATCCAATTTACTTCCAGTTTTTCAGCTACTAAAAAAAGCCCCCAAAACAAAATGAGATCTACCAAGGGCTGGCATCTGATGAAAGGAATTATAGCAGTCCTCAGTATAAGCAGAACAAGAGGCACTGCTCACCTTTGGATACAGAAATAACAGGCCAGACCAAGGCTTGCACTCAGACTTGCATTGTACCCATTGTGTAGGGATAAGGACTTGTTCTCTGCTGTATTTTGAGAGGTTAGAAATGCTCCTGGGCCTCCTGCATCAGGCTGGGCAGTGGCTGCTGCACAAATCTTGTCCTCCTGGTAAGTAATTTGCATGAACCAAACAAAAGCCTTTTCAGAGGGATTTGATCTCATCAGTTTTCCTACCTGGTTCCATTTCAGATGATCTTGTGACTTTGTCTACTCCTTTCTCTGTTCCATTTTTGGGTACACATGGGTGGTTTTTTTAATGATCTATTGTCTGGTGCATTATTCTGAACTGTAGCCATCTAGATATCACGTTTCCTTTTCTTAAACCTCTGGATACTGCTGACTGTTGCAGTTTTACAGAATTTTTTACATAATTTACAGTTTTTACAGAATTACTGTCTGTAATTACATCAGAAATATGTTGGTTCTTTGAACACATGTGAAAACCATGCCCTTCTGTGTGTGCCATTCACATAGCAATTAAAAGTTTGCATTTTCCCCCAACTAGAATATGGCTGTCATTTCTTTATGCACAAAGCATCTTTTTTATTGCTATTGTTTCTGTAGGTGCCCCTTGCATATTAGGATAATGTTTTAATAACTGGATGAGAAAATTGCCAACCACCACAAAGATAGGAAAAGGTAGACAGAAAACTTGCAGAGATTAGGGGAGTTTTGGAAGGTTTCCAGAGCAAAGCTGGGAATGTGATCACTGGCAGAAGAGGTGACAAAGGTGAATGGTGAAGAGGAAGGTTGTTTTTCCCTTCGGGCTGCCTTCCTGTGTTGACTTTGACATGCACACATGGATGACTGAGGCCTGGCTGCTCCCTGTGCCTCTCTGAAATGCAGCAGTGTGGCAGCAGCTGCCCTGCTGCTCTGCCTGACTGCCTGCAGGGCAGACCCCAGGGCTGTGACTCCAGTTCTGAGTACACTGAGTACATGTATTTGTGGCCATAATATGAGCAAAGGCACCTCAGAGATGTGAGTGCTAGGAGGTGACTGGCCCTGGCCCTACAGTGTCCCCTGTTGCATTCTAGACACCTGTAGCACTGCAAAGGGACCTGGTTTCCCCAGGTAGCCCCCAAGAGTGTGACTTGTAGTGGGAGTGTCTGGGGAACCCCACTGCAGGTGGGTACAAGATCTCAGCTTGCAAACAATCCATGTACCCTTTGCAGGGAGTAAACCATGACGCCAAAATGCTGCCCAGCACAAGCACTGAGCAGTAGGAAAGGGAAACTAAAGCATCCTCAGAGAGAACCCAGCCAGATGACAGCCATGGATATGCACTGTATCAAAAAATAACTCATTGTCATCCTGACTCTCCTCCTTGACTAAAATTGTCTTTAATACACTGTTTGCAGAGTAACAATTAAAAAAATAATTTAAGAGGCATTAGCTGACTGATGGCTGCTGCTTATCCTACAGTATCCTGAGGACCAGACCCACAGGACTCGGGGCCAGTACCTGGGAGTCCAGCAGCCAAGAGATGCATTGGAAGTCACACACGTTTGCACCGTCTCCTAGTGACATGCCAGAGTGCAAATGCCAGAAACCCAGCACAGCTCCTGAGAGGGAAATAACCACTGCTCTCCTCAGGGAAGGGAGAAACAGCAACTGTAATTCATGTAGAACAAATTCACCTTATCATCAGTTGTCACAGGAGAATCCCTAGGCACTGCTGAAGAAAATGGAGCTGGAGAGAGGCAAAAAGTCCAGCAAGAGCAGTCCAATGAGCTGAGAAGGGCATGCTTGTGATGTGGTGGGCAGAGGATTGAAGGCTTTGCTTATTTGAGCTGACGAGTTCAGCTGGTGGCTCACAGGGCCACTTCAAAAGGCACCTCTGCCTCTGCTGGGATGAGTGTTTGACAGGTTTGTAGCACAAGGACTCAATTAACAAGCTAGATGTTAATTGAAATTATTCACTGGTGATAGGTGCATGGGTTTCCCGTGCTTTTACTTGGGTTTGCATGCAGTCATAAGATTTACAAGCTGTGAACATCTGCAGTTTGGCATTACATTTACAGCTACAGGAGGCTTTTCAGATTAACTTGTAAGATTAAGAGTTTTCTGCTCACATATCTTCCTGGGGTTTAGGAAGGGAAGTGGGCAGCAGGGTGGAAGAAGTGCTCCTTTCCTGGACTGTTCACATTCCCACACATACAGCTCTCCACCCTGAGCAATCCCACCAACTTTGGAGAACCATTTTTGTCACCCCAGAAGCTGAGGGATCTCCAAAGCTTACTGAAGCCCAGATGTCTCAAAAAACTTTGTGACTTATGTTCTCTTTGTGATCTGACAGCCTCACCTCAAACTAAGTCCATCCACCTGCTCCTGGAGTGGATGAAGTTGATTTTCCCTGGCTTCCATAACCACATGGACAAATACCCACAGTCCTACTGTTCATGGGAGATGGTGGCTAACTTTGCCTCAGAATAAAGTGGTAAATTTGGCCTGTTTCTGAGCATCTCTCCAGGAGCAGAGAGGCAGCCCCTCAGGCTGTGATATTTTTCTTTCTTTGTAATGGCTTTTGGTCTGATAACATGAGCTAGCTCTGAAACATTGTGCTGGGAAAATTGATAACAATATCCTCTCTTCTTCTGAGCTGCTGCTGGAATTGTTCAGTGGTTGAAATAAGTCCTTTGATTATTGTTTCCTATTGCTTGACTGGTGTGATAAGGTATTTTGAAGTCAGTGGAGTAAACCAACTCATACCAACTAATGGCGAGGCTTGCTATTGTTCTGGGATGATTTGCACCACGATAATTTCTGATGCATTTGGATGCAATATTTAATTAATTCTGGTGAATTATTTAAACACCAGTCAATTGCTGCTAACCTGAGATAAGGCTATTTGTATAATTTCAGTATAATCATCTTCTCCCCTGCATTAATTAACACATGACAGCATTACACTGACAGCTTCTTAACACTTCTCTAACATTTCTTCCAAAGCTCTCTCTCCCACTTCCCTGTGGACAATATGTCAATAAAACCCCCAAGTATTCTTTTTGAAAGCCCTTCATGTATCAGTGTTGTGTTTTGCTGAGTGCAACGACACAGGCTCATACCAAGGCCAGTTGGTCCCTGTCAGGCTGAAAGACTGATGAAGAAACCATGGGGTCTCACTAGCCTTCAAATTAATCCTGAGATCCAGAAGCCACACATCCTGCTAATAATGACAGGACTTGGGAGATGTGAAGAACCCAGGGCAAGGCCCCCACTGGGATGAGGAATTGCACAGGACAATTAGGCAATTGACTTTTTTGGGTACCATTGAAGTGGTCCATGCTCTGCTGCTGAAAGGACACCATGTGTTTCATAGTGCTGGAAAACATTTTTCAGCCTGTGGGTTTGTTTCTCATCATCTTTGTCTCTACCTTTATATTTCAGCAATAGCCTTTTCATGAATTATCAAAAGTATTACTGCACTTCCCAAATATCTCTGCAGTTGTTCATCTGAATTCCTGAATATTTTCTCTGATATTTTCTGCAAAGGCTTCTGTGTTCTGTACGACACAGAGACCCACCTTCACATCATCAGGGAATGACACCTGGGTCCTCTTGACTTCATATTCTCCATCTCATAGCATCATACCAAACTTCAGATGTCCAAGTTAGATATCCTGGCTATGTTCCCTCTGTGGTCCTGGAGACTCCCCATGTGAAGTTATTTCACCACACTTGTCTCCTGCTACTTTAGGTGCTTGTAACCAGCGTTAATCCAGGAAGAATCTGGGGTCCAAAATATATCCACAGGCTTAACTATTGGGTTTTTTAGCTTGCTCTCCCCCATTTAATCATTAATTCACTGCTGCAGCTTACACAAACAACTCCCCAGAAATGACCCTTCTTATCTGCTGCCACAAAAACAGAACCTGTCCTTAAATCATAACTCTGGCACCACAAAAATCTCCGCAATGTGATTTCAAAGAGGTGGATGCAGGCTTTGGAAGAAAAAAGTTGTTCACAAGTCACTGCTCAGAAATATCTCACAATTGGCTGATGTAGCTTTGAACTGAGTCACCAAAGCACGCTTGTGCCTGAAAGGAACAGCAGCTTCCTGAGCCTGGGCTGTGCAGAGGTTGTTCCTCCACCACCCCTTCACCCTGCAGTCCTCCCTCTGGCTGGCACACAATTTTCTGAGTCACTGGCGCTTGTGCATCTTGCCCTTGCACAGTGATTATCATTTCTCAAATCATCAGTAGTCCTTCCTCTCCTGCTGCCTCTGTGTCTTAAAATAGCCAATAGAGCTCTGCACCCTGTGGAGAGGATGACTTTGCTCTTAAACTGTCTCCGTGGCATGCACGTAAAGAAACACAGTAACGAGTGTCTAAACAGGGCTTCCCACAATAACCTTTTCAGCTAACTGCATTTCTTTTTTTGGTTATTGAAGTGTGGTCTTTGATATATATCAATCTTTGACTAAGTTGGTTAAGAACAACCACAATCCTTATGATCTCCTGGACAATGGCTTGGACAGATCCTTTCCCTGACCCCACCCCCTGAGTCACCAGGTATCCAGAGTTTCTGCAAAAATTAAGCACCAGTTGAAATTAGCTGCTTAAGTCTTGTCTAACTTGCACAGAAGAACACTAACAAGAAGATTTAAAAGACTAAAAAGTTTCAAAGGGATCAGCTTTGTGCCTGGAAGTATTAATTCCACAAAGCAGAAAGGTTTGACTAGCTATTCCCTAAGCATCACTCCACAGAACAGCATTTCTGTTTACCCCAACTCGCTCATATTTTTGAACACAACACACCATAGCATTTTTTCCCTAGGATGGTAGTTCCTAAAATGCTAATACCTTTTAGCTGCAGGTCCCCCTACATTGCATCTCACTGGTGAATTAAATTATCTTGCAGGCTAGCAAATGTATTTGGAGTGCTTGAATATTAATTGTCAAAAATATTTTCACAGGGTTCTACAAACTAAATTCATTAGAATACCCTCAGTATTCAGTGCGAAAAAAATAGTCTGTAACAGAGATCCACCCAACAAAGCTGTTGTGGGAAAAAAATAGACATGTATAAAGAATGTTTCTGATAGAGGAAAAAATAACAAAGTAGGTGAGTATCTGGGAAGTACAGCTTTGTTATTAAAACACTGGGCTGGGAGATGGATGTCTGCATCATATTTCCAGCCTGCCACAGATTTCCCATATGACGTGGACAAATTGCTTGCAGATTATTTCTGAAACTGGCCTGCAGTTTTTGGGTGACACTTTCTGAAGACTGACGCTTCCTCTTGGCTCCAGCAGCACCAATACTGCCTTTAATCCTGAACACCTGAGGCCAAGGCTGTATGAGCTTTGCCTGCACTGCTCTGAAGATCAGCCCCCGGAGCGGGCTCTGTACCATGTGTCTGGTCTCCTGCCCAGCACAGCCCTCGTGTCCGAGCCCAGGCTGCTGGCTCACAGCCTGCTGGGCAGCTCTGCCAGCACGGTTCAGACATTCTCCTGCTCTGTCTGGACCTGCCAGAGCAGATCTGTTGGGTTTACTCCATGTTTAACTAGCCTGGTCTACCTGTCACTGCTGCGTGCCAAGGCTCAGAGCTCCAGCACGGCATCTCCCCAGCTCATACACAGGAAACAGCAGGGAGGCCTGCATGGCTGTTTTGTAGGGAAAGACCTGAATTAGTGATTAGTGGTAATCCTAAACTGAAGTCATTCTGCCGTAAGCTTGGATCAAGCAGTTAGAAACAAAGGAAACAGTCATTGGTATCACAGAATAATTAAGGTTGGAAAAGGCCCCTAATATGATCAAATCCAACCACTAACCCAGCATTGCCAAGCCCACCATTAAACCATGTCCCTGAACACCACATCTACATTTATTTTGAACACTTGTAGGGATGGTGATTATACTACCTCCCTGAGAAGCCTCTTCCAATGTTTGACCACTGTTTGAGCAAAGAATTTTTTAGAATATCCCATTTTAACCACTACTGGTGCAAATTAAGGCCTTTTCCTCTTGTCCTATTACTTGTTGCCTGGGAGAATAGGCTGACCCCTACCTGGCTACAGCCTCCTTTCAGGTAGTTGTAGAGAGTCATAAGGCCTTCCCTTAGCCTCCTTTTCTACAGATAAAAGACCTCCAAGATCCCTCAGGTGCTCCTCATCAGACTTGTGCTCCAGACCCTCCCCCAGCTCTGTTCTCTTGTTATACTCCAACACCTCGGTGTCTTTCCACTGAACATTCCAATTTAAAAATGGTTTCCAACCTCAGTCTGTGCCTTGGTTCCCTCCCTGGTACAGGGGTTTGCTCTCACTAATTAACTTGCAGGCTGTGACAACAAGTACTTGTGTTTCTGAAGTACCCAAACACCAAAGAGCTCCAGAGATGTGCCCAGGAGAAAGTGAGTAATGCTGTATTCAGAGCAGGGTTTAAAGATGGGCATTAAATAAGACACCAGACCCTTCTACAACAGTAAGGATAGAAGAGATTGTTGATTAACTGCTCACTAATTAAGCATCATCCTTTCTGGCTACTAAATGAGCTGGAGGACTAGAGGAAACAATGTGTGCAACTATAATCTGTCTTCAAATGCATGTGCATGTGGGGGCCTGAATTAAGACTGCACAAACACTATTAGTGCCGACATTTCCTTAGCTGAATGCTAAGTTTTGACTGCTTTTATAACATACTTTTCCCTCTTCCAGTCTTGTACTTCACAGCATTATTTGGGCCAAAGGAAATGGAACTAGAACAGAGATAGTAAATGCTTCCTTCTATTCTCAAACAGCAATTCTCTTCCACTCTACATTGGTGGGAAACACAGATCTCACAACACAAGAGAATGGGGCCCTTGGCATCAACAGTGGGAAGTCAAGAACTGGGGTGACCCAGAATCACAGTTCATAATTTGTGTTGGAACTTGACTGTGCCTTTGTTTTCCTATTTACACAATAACAATGCAGATTCAGTTTTCCTGAGGAATTTTCAAGGCTTCACCAATATTTGGTGGCACCATTCATAAAGAACCTGGGGAGAGCAGGATTGCAGATTGCAGCAGAGCACCTGATGTCTTAGTCCTCAGGCAGTAGTAATTACCACTGATTGCCTGGTCACATTGCCTGCCAGAATATGAAAGAGCAGAACAAACTGTAGTGAGAGGATCCGGTTTTGCTACAAGTAGCAAAATCCCCCTTAGACAACACTCTTACATGCTGCCATTGACCACAGCCAAGGAAGAAAAATAATGCACTGGTGTCAAATATTTATATATTACAGCTCAAAAATACCCTCCAGGAAGAGCAGGAGAGAAAAGAAGTGAGAAGGCAACAACCTAAGACAGGAGGAGATCATTTATAAGAGATGGGCAGTTCATATATCTGTAGGAATGAATAGAGCCAGTGGAATGGTCCCTGTGACACAGCACAATAGTCTATTGTCTCGGTGTCGATAAATCAGCTTCTCAGCCTGTGCTTTGAGAGCCATATGTTCATTATTAAACACTGTTCTGTTCAGAAGCTTCTCCCATGTCTGACAGAACCAATGCCAGCCAGCTCCAAGGTGGATGGAGGAGATAGGGAAAATCAGGAGTGTGGTTAAACCCAGCAAGAAGGATGGGAGGAAGGTGTCTTAAGATTTAGTTTTTATTTCTTATGCTACTCTTTGATAATATAATAATTCTTCCCAAGCTGAGTCTGTTAGTCCCATGACACCAATGGGTGAGTGATATTTCCTGTCCATATTGCAACCCATAAACCTTTTGTTAGGATTTCTCTCCCCCATCCAGTTGAGGAGGGGGAGTGATAAAGTGGCTTTGATGGGAACTTGGCATCCAATGAGAGTCAACCAACAATGCCTTATTAGACAAGTCTGCACAACGAGGAGATCTCAGTTCTTGATTCAGTCAATAGGATCTCCTTCTTCTAGACAGCAGCAAGATCATCCTCATTTGCAGGTTCCTCTTTAGGGGAACCTTCTGTTGAGAGCCATACTCTGATGAACAAAGGAAGGTTATAAATTTCTTTACAAGAAGTTTTGTAATTTTAAGCACTTTCCTGCTTGAGTGCTGTGCAGCATCATAAAGATATAAACAGCTTTATGTACTACCAAACATGCAAAATGACTTAGACCCATCAAGAGCTGTTCCCCAAATGCAGGCTTTGCTCTCCACTACCTGCCTGTGAAACAGCTGCAGCATACAAGGTGGTAAAAGGAGCTTTATCTGCATCTGGCCCAGCAGGCAGAGATTGGATCTGAACTTCCCAGAGGCCACTGGTGGCTGAAGATGTAGTGCTGTTTGAGAAGCTGGGCTGCTGATCATGGACAGCTTTTAAGATTTTCTTTCCCCTGGGAAGGGTTTTAGGCACCATGATCCTTCTCCCTTTAAGGTTACCAAGGTTAAAAATGCCCCTAAGAATCCTTCACTGAACCAAGCTAACCTGGGATATAAAACCAGTAAATCCAAGCAGTTTTAGGCACACATTTGTTTATCTTCAGTGCTTTACTCAGCTTAGGCAATGAGCAGAGAACATTTCATTTGTCTGAGCTCCAAGTCAGCTTTTTCCTCAACTGGCAGAGGGAAGGTGGTGTGTGCATTACAAGACACGATGTAAAACTCTGGTTAGAAGAGCCATGGCAGATAACCAAAAGGACAGTAATCACTTTTTGAGTAAGTACCAGTAAATACTGGCCACTTGCCCTTATAAAGGGCAAATATTTTGTCAGTGCCCTCTGTGGGAAAGAGCTGGAGGGTGATGAGACAATAAAAGAAAGCCCTCAAAAGATCTTGCAGTTATACCTGAGCACAGGTACTGTATGGCAGTACCTTAAACTGCTCCTAATTGATGTCTCAAAATATCCTGTGCTGGGGAGGAGGCAGCCTCCCCAGGCAATCTGCTGCAGTGTTCCTGTAGCCTTGTGTTGAAAAGTCAGGTGAGGATGTCAGATGTGCATTATCCCATCCCCAGAGACTGGCTTTCCCTCCTCCCTTTTGCAGCTCACTCTCTGGCATAGCTCAAGTTTGCTCAGTGGCTTGCTGGACTTGAAAGTTTCTTGTTCAGTGATCTATCTATCTCTTGCTAATAAAGAAATTACTCTTTTCCTCTGACCCCTTGATTCTTCCTTCCTTCTGTCTTGGGCAGCAGGGCTGGATTCTGGTGGGATCACTGGTCTGGGAAAAATTCTGTCTGTGCTCCCAAGTATTCAAGGTATATTGCAGACCTGCCAGGCTCTTACTAAATGATGAGTTAAAAAAAAAAAAAAAGTGTGCACAGAGGAAATATTAAAGCTTCAAAAGGAGGGGCATGAACCAGTGGCAGGCATATGCCTCTCCTTGCTAAGTCCTCATACCAAATAAGAGCCAAAATTCTCAAGCAAGCAGTACTTGGCTGAAGGTAAAAATTAAGAGAATGAAGTCTGGCCATGCAGAGTATCTGTGGCAGTCTATGAAAAAATGTGATTTACCAAGCAGAGGAATAGAAGACAAATTTCATGCTGCAGATAAGGACAGACTGAAACAAAATACTGTCTGGGTGCAGAGATTAGAAGCTCTGAAAATCCGATATTATTAAAGGAAGATGTTGCATTTGGGAGTAACAGTCTCACTTAAACATTAAAAATGAAAAAAAAATTGGTTATAATATATGGCAGGGAATACATCCATCCTCCTAATGATAACAAGACAGATGATTTTCCCAAAACTCATGCCACTTTTGGCTGTAACTGAGGAGGAACTGGGGATTGCTCCAGAGCATATGGACCAAGGATTTGCTCCAATGCACATCCTCTTGTGAACATGCCACAGGCTATGATTAAGTGTCTAAAAGCATTTGTGAACAGAAAAATGATATGTGTCTGATGTGGCTGTGTCCTACTGCTTCTGCTTTGAAAAAGGATTTGCAAATAATCCCAGTGTTTCTAATGCTTCCCACTGTCTGCATGCAGCACATCACTTACATTTCCATCTCTTTGGAGTCCTCGTTTGTTCAAAGGCAAATGTGTGGGTCTGTGGGGATTTCCTTCCTTGTGTTGAATGGCATTTTTCATGGTACAGCATAACACCTGGATTAATTTGAAAGCAGTCACAGAGAGACATTCTAGGGATCCCAAGAAGAAAGGTCTCTATACCCAGAACAAACTGGAAGGTGCTGCCCCTGCTCTGGGCTCACATCCTACCTGACAGGTCTCCTGTCCAGCATACAGTTCTAGATGTGAGAGCAATGCCCAGCCATGACTACAAGGCTGGGAAGGAAAAGAGAGGAAAAACAACAAATCAGCCAAATGAAACAGGAAAGCATTTTTAATGCTTTTAGGAGCAGAACCACAGAGCAAATATCAGTTGTGAACTAAACCTCTCTCCTTCTGAAACTCAGAGCAGAACAGTGTGGCTGCCAAGCTACCAGGCCTCTCTCCAAGGCACTGCCAGGCTTTGGAGACCTCAAGCCCCCTCAGCAGCTCAATTTTCCCTGGACAGGCTGTTCCTCCAGCTGCCCTAGTGCTGTGCTCCAAGCTGACTTCCATATTGTAAAGACTAAGCTTACCTCTAATTCCTCTTTGGAAGCTGCTCTGCATATTTCCATTGTCCTCTCTGAGTGTGAAACCTCTCCAAATCCTACACCTGGCAAGGTATTGCTGCCCCTCCGCACCAAAGTTCATGAACTGTGCTTCATACACTCCAGTCTTTTGGCATTTCCTATAGAAATTGGTCCCTCTGGGGCTGTTTTTGTCAGCATTTGCCTCTCTGCTTCTAACCTGCTACTGAGCAGACACACACTGCAGGTTTAACAAGCCCTGAGAAAGCAAGAACTGACCCTGAACCCAGCTGAGCTGCTGAATGCCCTGGGCTTGAGGGGGTAGTCAGGGAATCATAGAATGGTTTGGGTTGAAAAGAACCTTACAGTTCACCTAGTTACAACTCTTCTGCCATGGACAGGGACAAAACCCACTAGATCAGGTTGTTCAGGGCTCCATCCAACCTGGCCTTGAAGATTTTCAGAGATGGTGAATGCTAGAAAGAAGAAGGAAGGTGGCTTCTCAGCTTGCTGAGGTTTGCCATGGCAAGGGAAATCCCTTGCTGCTGCCATATCCAGCCCTGTGCTCTTCCTTAGGGTTTGCCACAAGTACAGGGCTGGGACAGCTGGTGGGTTTCAGCCCTGGATGTATGAGGTTTTGCAGGTGGAAGGACTGGGAGAGGAGAGGCCACCCCTGGCTGGCCCAGGTTGGGGTAGTAATTGGCAAAGGCCATAGCAGGTGAAGTGTGGAACCTGGGAAATGTGCCTGAGTATGAGGACCTGGTTTTCCTGAGCCATGTGCCAACTGTGTGCCTCATGGCAAAGCCTTCAGGCTCTGCTTTGCAGCACAGCAGGGAAAAACAGCAGAAGCTTGTGGTGAATCCCTTAAGAGCTGGGAAACACTGGTCTGTTTGCATTCAGTTAGCAAATGGTCAAGAAAAATTCTCTGAGGGAAGAAATTTTTCCCTGCTTTCTTCATTCACTCTCCTGCCTTTGCCTGTGTCCTGAGGACTGAGAAGCCCACCGGATGTCGTTCAGGGGTATAAGCTACACTTATCCTCAAAAAGTGACTTTTCACAACTATCATTAGGCTTGTACCTGCCAGAGACATCTTTCAGCACTGTTAAAAGATTCCCTTTCACATCTCTAAGGCAGTGTGGATCCAGAAAATACTGCTTCATTAATGTAGAAAAATTGGATCTCTAGAGACTGGCATATGCTCAAATGAGCTATGTATGTGCAAATAATCACAGACACAACCCACAGACATAAAGATGGAAGGGAAACATCTCTAAATATCTAAGCACAGGTTTCTGGGATTTCCCTCTCAGGCAATGAAAAGATAGTGACAATTTTCCATCAGGCAGCCCAGAGGTTTTTTCTCTTTGAAACTCCTTGCAGGGTGACACTTTACTGGAACAAGGTAGGACAGAGATTTTCCACATGAAAAGGTCCACTGCAAAATTAGCATCCCCCATTTGGAATTGGTAAGGAACTTTTTGAGAGTCCTCACAAATGTGCTTCTGCCTTCCAGCTATCTTAAAAATACTGGTGTTGCACTAGAGGCAGACTAAGGCAAATTCAGACTACGGCAAACCTAAAAGCTCAGGCAAGAAATTTGGATGCAAATGGGTTTTGTAATGACACCTCTTTATTGAACTGCACTGGTAATGGTATGGACAATCTATACCACAGCCCACACCCATGGCTGGCTTCTGAAGCACTGACATGAGCTGTTCTTGTAGTCTGAGACATTTTGAGAAGATGACTATGCAAAGGAAGCACAGGTCCAAGGGCAGAGCCCTGAGGGCCCAGAGCCTCCAGGCACAGTTCCAGGTGCTGGCACAGAGCAGTTACCTGGGCCAAATCAGGCTCTGCCATCTGCCACAGAGAGCTGCAGAGCTGAGCTGGAGGGCAAGGGAGGAGGAGACCAGAAGGACTTTCTTCTGCAGGCCCCAGGGACATCACATGAGCTGCAGAAACCATTAGAAGCCTTTTTTTTCAGGTATTTGAAAAGCAAAGTATTTTTGAGGGTCCCAGGAAAACCAGGAAAAAGCATTGGAAGAAGCCCCTTGAAGTTACACTCCTCAGAAACAGCTCATCAAGGGGATGATACATTCATCAGGGTCCTTGCCCTCTAGAAAGAGGATGACAGCACCCACTTGTCTCAGAACAAGCATTTCAGGGCAGCTGCAGATTTAGGCTTGTGCTCCGTTGCAAAGATGTACTTGCTACCCTCACAGCCGTCCTTTCTAGGGGAAACTCAGCTTCTACAGATATAATGATCCTTCTTTTGCTGGAAGGTCAGAACAGTTCCCAAGCACAGTGAGCTCTGCCAGCCAGATGACTTGTCTGCTACCCGAGGTATGCCTGTGTGCAGGCTTCTGTTATTAGAAAGGAAAAGCAAAGCCCTACAAAGCTGTGATATGGTCAGACATTTCTGGAACTGATCCCTTCTGATATGAGCACAGCAGCCTTGCTCAGAGCAAGGTTACAGCTGGGTTTTGGGTTGGGGTAATTGCTGTGCAGGAGGAGGCTCTGTCTGAACCAAGGGCTGAGTGGCTGTGGCATTCCTGCATCAGGTACAGGAGATGCATCACTTGTGGTAAATTAGGTTGTTCCTGATTGCCAACATGGGACAAAATGCCTCCTCTAGTATGCTTGGTCCTCTGTTAGGATAGAAGTGTCTGGGAGCTGTGCCCATATGTTTCCCTGCCATATGGGATTTAGCTACACTGGTACAAAATAACTGTATACCAGGCTAATGTCTTCCATTCTGCCTTTTACAGTGGTTAAAGCAAGCAACTTCCATGCACAGGCAAGACTTGACTTTCTTTCCATGCTTGGAAGGTTTTATTCACAGTTATGAAGGCCAGACATTTTATGCTTCTTTTTTTCCTTTGTTAAGTAAAAGTCTGAATCTCAGAGAAGAACCTCAGTTGCTATAGAACTGCTCTGTGCATGGGGACCTGAGAAAGAGAAACATTTCATGTTATGGATCAGCTAGGAATTATATGAGAGAATCTTTTCCTCATTAAAACTGGTTTGTCTTGTCCCCACAGCTCCCAGTGGATGGCAGTTGACTGTGCATGGCATTTTTTTATTCATGAGCTAATACCAGAAACTGCCTCTGAGCAAGATCTAACATTGGGCACAGCCTCAAGGCACATGACAGTGTTCTTCCACCCACCCTGATTTTCTCAGTATAGCCATAACTCATGCATCCAGATCTGCAGCCAGAACTAAGACAGACCCAAATCTGGTTAGAATAAATCCAGCTTAGTGCTAGACCTAGTGGAAGGCATGAGGCTGGCCAGCTGCAGCTGGTGAGGTTCTGGTATTTCTTGTCACTAACAATTGTTATGCCCATCAGTTTGGACCAAATCCCTCCCCTTCCCTTTTGATTTTTGAGAATCTGCAGTGTCCACATTGGCTGCCACATCTTTGCTCTGAAACCTCAACAGGCTGAAAGAATGAGGCAAGAAACAGTATTTTTGACTGACTAGATTTCAACTACATTTCTGCTTTTTTTGGGGGGGACAAGAAAAATGAATTTTCTTCTGCTGGCCTTTCAGAGAGCTGGGCTGCCTGAAACCAGAGGGACATCTTGGATGAGGAAGGTTGGAAAGAGCACCACTGGAGCTGCCAGCACAGGTGAGCATGGCAGAGGGGACGTGGTCCTGTGTGGTGGATGGTGGAGTTGAAATCACTAAATCACAGAATCAGAGAATCACAGAATGGGAAAGGTTGGAAGGGAGCATGGATGGATCATCTGGTCCAACTGCCCTGCTCAGGCAAGGTCATCCCAGGACACATGGCACAGGATTGTGTCTTGATGGTTCTGGAATATTTCCAGTGAGGGAGACCCCACACCCTCTCTGTGCAGTCTGTTCCAGTGCTCAGACCAGTAAAGAAGTTCTTCCTCATATTCATGGAGTGGAACTTCCTGTGCATCAGTTTCTGCTCATTGCCTCTTATCCTGTTGCTCATAGAAGAGCCTGGCTCCACCCTCTTGGCATCCTCCCTTCAGATACTTACACATAAATGATGACAAGTAGGAGCAGCCAGCAGTGGAAAGGAAAAGTCAGAGAGAGCAGCAAGAAGAAAATGTCCAGCAGACTTGGCTAGGGAAGGAGTGACCCCTCAGTGGGTGGCTCTAGGAAAGGCCAGTGGGATTGGTGAAACATCTCTGTGTCACAAGCCAGCCCTGGGATGGGTGGGGAAGCCTGGAAAGCTTCAGTTCTTTTGAGACAACAAAGTCAATTCACTGCTTGCTCTCTCCAGTGAGGGGCTGCTGTGTTGGAGCCAAATCTTTGTGTGAAGGAGCCTTAGGAGCAGGACTGGGGAACGTGCAGGCTGAAGGCAACTCAGGTATTTTTGATCTGGTGACTTCCAAAGGCACCATCCCTGTTGATTAGCTCCTTATTTGGTGAGAGGTTACAGGGTGAGCCCAGGATGTGTGAATGTGTTCACAAGTTTGTGCCTTCTGAATTATTATAGTTGCTTCCTGAAACAAATTAAGTGACAAATACAGAAGATCAGTATCAGCTATTTCAGACACTGTTAAAACTTGCTCCCTGTTTATGTGTGGAGTCAATGCAGTTGTTTGTACTCAGGCCAGATTTGAAATGGCCTGCCAAGTCTAAACTGGCCAGTATAAGTAGAAATTCTGACAGCTCTTAAGGAAATTTAACCACAAAATCATAGCAGTCTTTTCAAAAGGGATGACTGCTGAAGAACAGCAACAGGAACAGCACAGCACTTAGAAAAAGTGCTGTCAGTCTCTGACAGAACTAGCCAGCAAAACTTTATAAAAGTCTGGTAATGTATACAATGAAAGTAGACACAGAAGAAAGTTCAGAATGCAGTGGACATGCTAAGTATAGAGGGGGAAAAAAGAGATGTTCCTAGACCACACTAGGTAGCTAAGCAACTAACCTACAGAATGCCAAGCTCAATTCCCCCCAAATTCCCCAAGAACTGAAATGAACTCTTATAGCTGATACAAATCCTGAGTCACTGAGCAAAATCTCTGATAAAAAGAAGAGATGGAAAGAGAAAATAGCCATTAGCAAGTCTTGCATAAGAAACTCAAACTCACACCCTATAATGAATCAGGGAAGGAGGAAAATCCATTGAAGGATACAGAGATGAACTCTAAAACAAATTGTGTCAAAGCCCAGGTGAATAAACTTGCAATTCATAAAACCAGGTTCCAGAGAAGACAGGAAAAGGACTATAAAAGCCCTTTTGGGAATGCAGATCATTACCTCAGGAGATTACTTTAAAAAGTCAGTTTGTTTTGTTGTAGAAAGAGAGAAAAACAGTTATGAGAAATAATTGCATGTTTTCCTTATTACTTCAGACTCTGAGGTATCTTCTTCAAATGGCAGGTTTTAGCACATTTTTAGCATATTTTAGCATATTCCCTGCCAGAGCTCCTCTTCCTCAGAGCAAGCACTAACTGCAGTTCATCCTTTCTCAGTGTATCCCAGCACACGCAGGTTGTGTGTGAATCCAGCTGTTTGCCCCAAGGAGTGGGAAGAGCAGGACACAAGAGCAAGGCTGACTTACTATTTTCAAGGCTAAAATTTGGTAGTCTCAGCTAGAGCACTGACAGCATCTCCTGTGTTGACTAAAAGTGACACTGGCTGGAAATTTTTTCTTAAAAGATGCTGCTCTAGGCAGGTTTAAGCTATTACTTGCCATGCCATTGCACAGCTCTGCAGGAGGGTTTTGCAGGCAAACCAAGCTCATTTAAGGAGATGTGTGCATTGCACTACAGAGTCAGAGGAAAATTCTTGCCTCAACTTGAAGCAAGTATAGTATTACATTCTTTGAGACCAGAAAATGTTCTGTTACGTCCAAAGAGATACTTAAAACGTGGCATTTTACTCAAAAATACAGACACAGTGAAGGTGAATTTTCAAAAGCAAAGCTCTGTAATTTCTCATGTATGTGATGACAACTTTGCGTTTACGTAACATTTCATGAAGAAGCCAAATTCCAGATGCATGAACACTTTGGCCAAACCACAAAAGCACAAAAGAGGTCAAAGATGTATCATTAACCACATTAAATATTCCAGGCCTAAGCCCCTGAATTTAATATTTCATGAGCAGTTAACAACCTATTTTATGAGGATCTGTAAAATACCTTCATTTCTATCCTGCTGCGAGTAGTGAATTCGTTAGCAAACTATGTCTACTCACTTTGGTTAATGTAAATAAGGACATAGATATGCTGGAAGCCAGGAAAATAATAGGCTCAGATTTATAGCTCCTGCCAGCTGGTGTGTACCTCTGATGGCTTTGCTTCCACTGTTGGCATTCAGCTCACAGGATGACACCCACACTTAGGCATCTACAGGTATACCAAAGTCCCCATTTCAGCCTGTGGAGATGTAATTTCCCTCTCAGCTGACAGATGCCTTGAATGGTGCTTTGAACTCCACTCACCAGTGGAGCAGAGTTCCACTCATGTACCCCTGGATGCCAAATCAAGTTATCTTCACAGCCCCCACCTGAGGGTCTGATCACACTATGAGGAACACAAGAGCAATCCTGGTGGGACAGATCTGTGCCTACTGCCCTCTCATTGCCATGGCCTCACTTCTAAAAGAAATGGGCATAACTCCTCCCAGCACAGGAAGGTGTTGTCCCTCTCTCTGGATCACAAATTTCCATCTCCCATCCTGTCCTCTTTCTCCACATACTCCTATCAATTACTTGAACAGCCTCTCCTGCCAGCTGTCACAGTCTTCTGGGTTTAGCATTATTTTTAACTCTTGTTTGCAGAGTTTACTGAGTGCCTGGGAAGATGCTTTTTCTAAAAATGACTCAGTGAGCAAGGTAAATCAGACCTTTTGCTGGAGCTAGTAAAGTATGAAATAAAATCTCCCATGTGATTTGCAATCTCATGTTCAGTGATTACAATCAATTGCTAGACATGGCAGTACCAAAGTGCTGCCAGAGTGACTTTCTGCCTCTTTGTGGTAACCTGAAGAGAAATATTTTCTTCTTGGACAGAAATGCAGCACTTATTAAAGGTTTATACTACTCTGAGTTTCAGTTTTCTCACTTTGCTTATCTTCTTGCCCTCAACTGGCCTGATGCTCCTTGAAAGTACCTGTTAGAGTCATCCATTCCTTTCACAGGTTATACCCCTTCTAAGTGGTTTTTGAAGATGGGCCTTTTTCTCTAAAGGAGTGGGGTTTCTGCCACTTTTTTTTCTTTTGATGGCACAATGACAGCTTTGCTCCCAGGTTCCTGGTCTGTTCTCACTCCCTGCATGCTCAGTGGCAGCAGTGAGCAGGATTACTGCTACTTCTTATCACCATCAAAGCTGCTTTTCTAGCTGTGAAGCAACAGAGGGGACAGGCAAGCAGAGGTAGTTACCAGTGGGGCACCTGCTCTTTCAATTAAAGTCACCTTTCCTTCAGATTTCTGGGTTGGCTAGAGAAAAGAAGGGGAAGAACCTGTGCAATGAAGCTCTATTTTTAATCCCAGAGCACAGTGTAGTTCAACAACAAAATATGTGAGGACAGATTTTAAAAAAAAGAAAAAAAAAAAGAAAAAAAAAAAAACAAAATACATAAGATCTACACTTTTTTCCATTTCTAATTTTTTTCTATTTCTACCCTTAGGGCTGTAAACAGAAATAAGGTGCAGGTCCCCAGATGACTGCTGTATCCTCTGCTGCTGATGATGCACAAACCCATGTGATCTAAGGAAGCATCCAGATACTTGCTCAGACTGTACAGTTGCTGGAGAAGCAGATCTTCAAAACTTGTCATGAGAAATATCTGTCAGACTAGTGGTGATATTAAGACAAAATTAATTGCATTTTACCTAAGGTATGTGAATTTCACAAGCTAGACCTGAGACCAAAATATTTTGATTCAAGGAGAAAACAATCCCAATATCAGGTGGCAAGGGTTGGTTTTGGAACACATTCATCTAAAGGGAAAAAGTGGGAGGAACTACTAAACTAGTAGTACTAGTAAACAAGGAAGTCCCTGAGTAAATCTTTTGAGGCATGGAGCTTGAGGCTGACAAAAGTTCAGCTGCAAACATAATATCTCATTTCCACTAAAATATTCTGCATTTAAGGCTCTTGGCTCATCCAAGGTCCACTGAAGCCAGCAAAAACACTCCTATCTTTTTCCATGTGTTTTAGGCCAGGAACTTGCTGAGGAAGATGTGTAACAAATCCAGCACATTGAAAGCAACAGACACATTTCCGGCCCTGCAGAAAATCTAGCTAGGGAGGAAAAATAGGCAAGAAAATAGGGTATTTTTGTGATTTTTTTGCAACAGTATCTGACTATGGATTAATTTTTTTTCCCACTTAATAGTATTGGTCCCTTGTTCCCTTACCTCGCCACTGTGTATAATTGTTATTTGTTGTCTCTTGTCTCACTGTAAGCTCCTTTGGAGCAAGGACTGTCTTTCCATTGTGTTTTTGTATGGCTCCTGGCCTAAGGGTTCCCATCCAAGATGCTACTGCAATACAAAAAAAAAAAAAAAAATCAATAAATAATGACAATATCTCTTGTAAAGACAGCAAGCAAAAGTGCCAGACCTTGCACAGGTTTTGGCTGGGTTGAACAGTCCCCATAATCCTCTTCTCTGCCCTTCTGGGCTGAACAGTGCCAAAGGACTCCACGACTTTGTCCCAGCCCTTGGTAAAATGCTGGTGGGGAGTGCTGAGCCTTTTTATCCACTCTTAGTGACAAGGGCAGAGCCAAAGGCACTCGGCATGTTTCAGAAGATACTCAGCCCCTTGCAGGATGCGGCCCTGATGCATTGCAACTCTATCATAATCAAGGAGGATGAAATCTGTTACCAAGTCACAGGTACTAAATCATCCCTGTAGTAAGAAGAATGGGAAATTACACATACCACACCCTGAAGCAGTTCATTTTGGGAGGGCTTATTCTGACAGCTTGCAGTTCTCCTGAACGCTTTGCACAGATTTTGCGGACAGTGAAAACAACTGTCCTTCTGGCATGATCTGAAGCCAATTCATCAAAAAGTAACAAGTTTCCCATTACTGGCTCCCTGTCCTCCTTCTGTAGGCATTCTGCCATTCCAGTTGGGTATCCTGGCATCTTGTGCTGGAGCATCCAGTCTCTTCCCAGGAGCCGTCCGTGGGCTCCCGCTCCTCGCTCTGCAGTTCACGGTTGCCTGGACAACGTGCTAGAGCCCTGTGCCGGCACCAACATCCCCACACAAACACACACACGAGGCTGTGCCACCGAGAGCACCTTCCGCGGCTCTGACAGCAAAGGCCCCAGACTGCTAATTAAAAATAGATCAGAAGAGAGAGAAGCCAGCAGGCTTCGAGCCTCATCTGAAATGTATGAAGCGAAGACTTTGGATGACATCAGGAAGCGCTGACTCAGTGATCCAGTCCCCAGGACTCTCACTAATGCGACAAGCACAGCCTAGAGATGAGGCTGGCTGTTAGGACTAATTAAGCTGACTCGCCGCAAAACGGCCACGAGATCAAAAATTCCATGTAAGGTCGATAATTGACGCCCGGCAAGCCTTTGTGGAGGGGATGCCCTTGCAGAGGGCAATTAAGGGCCGCGTTGGAAGCCAAACGCCGCCGAAGAGCGGGAAGCGATGCCCTCAGAGGCGTGAGGGAGGCTCGGCCCCGCGCGCGGCCCGGCCCGGGACCCGGCAGTACCGAGCGCTGCCGGCAGGCGGCGGGGCGGCCCCGGGCCGAGACAGGCGGGGTCCACAGAACCCCGGGATCCCAAATCACGGCCAGAGAATCCCAGAATCACTGTCACAGCGTCACAGAACCCCGGGATCCCAAATCACGGCCAGAGAATCCCAAAATCACTGCCACAGCGTCACAGAACCCCGGGATCCCAAATCACGGCCAGAGAGTCACAGAACCGCGGGATCCCAAATCACGGCCAGAGAATCCCAAAATCACTGAAAAAAAAAACCAGACTACTGCAATACCAAATCACGGTCAGAGAATCCCAAAATCGCTGCCACAGAGTCACAGAATCCCAAATCACTGTCACAGCGTCACAGAACCGCGGGATCCCAAATCACGGTCAGAGAATCCCAAAATCGCTGCCACAGAGTCACAGAATCCCAAATCACTGTCACAGCATCACAGAACCCCGGGATCCCAAATCACGGCCAGAGAATCCCAAAATCACTGTCACAGCGTCACAGAACCCCGGGATCCCAAATTACGGCCAGAGAATCCCAAAATCACTGTCACAGAGTCACAGAATCCCAGAATCCCAAATCACTGTCAGAGAATCCCAAAATCACTGTCACAGAATCCCAGAATCCCAAAATCACTGTCACAGAGTCACAGAACCCCGGAACCCTGAAATCACGGTCACAGAGTCACAGAATCCCAAAATCACTGTCACAGAGTCATAGAACCCCGGAATCCCCAAATCACTGTCACAGAGCCACAGAATCTCGGAATTCCGGAATCCCAAAATCACTGTCACAGCGTCACAGAATCCCAGAATCCCAAAATCACAGTCACAGAGTCACAGTCACAGAATCCCAGAATCCTGGAATCTCAGAATTCCGGAATCACAGTCACAGAATCCCAAAACCACACAGTTACAGAATCCCAAAATCACAGTCACAGAATCCCACAATCCCAGAATCACAGACACACAGAATCCCAGAGTCACAGAATTCCAGAATCACAGAATCCCAGAGTTACAGAATCCCACAATCCCAGAATCACAGAGTCAGAACCCAATCAAAGAATCCCAGAGTCCCAGAATCCCAGAGTCCCAGAATCACATAATCTCAGAGTCACAGGATCACTAGTTTGGAAGAGATTTCAAGATCATCGAGTCCAACCCAGCCCTAACATCTCAACTAGACCACGGTCTGAGGAATTATGGGATGGCAACCGGGAGGGAGAGTGACAGGGACTCCTGGCCATGCAGGGACCCCGGCTTGCCCCTTAACCCTTACCTGTGGCCACCGAAAGCACTTCCCAGCCAGGTTTCTACAGCCCCACTTAAATATCCCAACACGTAATGAAGGCAGATGTTTCCATTCTAGTTTGATTTTCTCTTTATTTAAAGAATAAAAATCAATGAGTCAGGTCCATTTTTGATTCTCACTCATCTCACTTTCAGGCCCTTAATGCTGCATCCAAGCAGCAGGGCACTGATTTGAAAACATTTCCTTACTTTACTGTTAGCTGCAGAAATCATTGTGGTTATGAAATACTTTCCAATGTGAGCAACATTGTCCTTTCAGAGGCAAGCAGCAGAGCTGAAACACTGAAAATGGTTTCCCATATCAAAGGTGGCAACGAGGAGAGGGAAGCGACAAGCAAGGGTTGCAGGCTGACTGCACTGAGTACAAAGTGTGTCAAAAGAGAAGGCAGTTCAAAATGGATATTGATGCATAAGCTACAAGGTGCTCTTGAACCTCAGAGGTATAAGAGGCAGTGAAAAGGGCAAAGCCCCACTCAGAAAATACTTGGATTTAATTGTCTTTGTATTAGTGGTGTACTTGTGCTGGGAGCTTCAGAGACCCCATGACACTTTCTCAGGGATGAGAAAGGAATGGGAACCCTCATATTTAGGGAAGAGGGATGCTCAGAGGAGAAAGTGCTGCTCTCGCTGTTGCTCCATGTGCAGAATGTTTCTTTCATAACTGCAGGTGAAGCACTCAGAGCTCCAGCCACAGAAAAAATAAAACAGACCTCTCAATGACTTTGTGGATTTAAACTCTGAGGTCTCTGTGCTTTGATTTTCTAACTACAAAAAGAGACAAACAATGCAATTTGCCTGCTGGAAGCAGAAAAATGTTGGCAGATAACATAGGGGCAGGGGACATACCTTCAAAGGAAGTCCACAAAGTAGGTTTATCCCCAGGGGGTTGATTTATCTGTCATCAGTCAGATAAGTAAAAGTGTTCTCAGTCTGACAAAATCCATCTTGTTCAGCAGGTGAGTGTTAACAGACCAACAGCTCTTTAGTTTTCTTGGATGGCACCAAAATCTCATGTTTTCCTTACTGAAAAGACTGAATTTCACTCCAGAAGCTGCTTGTCACCTGTGACCAGCTGCATCCACCACAGCACTCTCAGCAGTGAAAATTACAAATACCCTGACACAAAGACAGAAATCCACTTGGACCCAAGTATCTCTTTCTTCTTGTAGTCAGAGCAGCTCTTTTTCTGCTGGATCAGGTCTTACTACCAAGTTTCTATTGCTTCTGGAAAATAGTCAGAGAATATTTTGAATGGAGTTGTCCAGGACAGTGGCAGCTGGATCAGGTCTTACTACCAAGTTTCTATTGCTTCTGCAAAATAGCCAGAGAATATTTTGGATGGAGCAATAACCCTGGGAACAATCTCTCATATTTACAAGTCAGAAGGAAACTTCCTATGTTAAAGCCCTGTGGGGTCAAAGGATGCCAACCTTTGCCATATGAGGGGGACAGCAAGTTTTATCCAGTATGAAACACTGGAAATACTTTTTTCTTCCACACCACAGCTTCATTTACTCACTGCAGCTCACTCCTTCCTATGTCTCAGCAAGCTGTAATGTAAAAATCAAACCAACTCTGCTTAAAGTTTGCACTGAAAAGCATCTGAGTACCTTTGTGAAGGGAAAGGCTCTAAGCATCAACTGAGAAGCTCAACATCATTAACTGTCTCAGTTTACCTCCATATGCACAGAGCAGGAGAGAAAGGAAAACCACCTCTACTACATCCTACCCATGAGAATGGAGAGTCTCAGTGGATGCAGGGAGATAAAGAAGGGTTTGAGTGCAAGCAACTGGCAGCACACACAAGTCAAGTTGTTTAAGGAAATAAAAAAGCGGGATGTGCTAAAAGCCAACCATTGTCTCTGCCTGGAGAGTCGCCCACTCTGCAGGCACTTACTGCTTCTGTCAGCTCTGAGGCTGAATTTAATATTTACACAGCTCTGGAGATGAGCCTATCTGGATTTGTGTGACAAACAGCATGAATATAAAATCCTCCTTCTCCAGAGGCACCTGGTTGGAGCTCTATTTTTCTTGCCAAAACATCATTTTCTGCCTAATCTAAAGGAACTTGGCCCATCAATGCAGCCCAACATTCTTTGGAGCACCATCAGAGACTTTGAGACCTACATTAGCTGAGTATCCGGCAAGCTTCCAGTCCCCCTAAATATTTTCTAAGCACTCAGCTCCCTGAGGGAAGAGATTTAAGAAGAAATTGGCATGCAGCAAAACTACTTGTATTTGTTCTGCCACTGTCAGAGAAATGGCTGTGGGCTTCTTTTGGAAAACTGCAGGTTTCTGCTAACATTTTGACATTTATGCTGTTTTGTTTGTAGCTGACAGGGCCCAAAATGATGAAAAATCAATTCACCTGATCCCCAGCTGGGTGCTGAAGAGAGTTAGTGTCTCTGTACACTGCTATTTTAGCCTTGCCTGATGGCAGTCTGCCCTTGGGAACTGAAATCCCTGCCCAATCTCTCTCTCCTTTTCTGCAGTGTATTCTGTAGTGCACAGCTCATCCCCACTGCCATGAAAATGAGATCTTCTGGCATCCTCCCTTTTGGTATAATAGGCTGGGAATTTGCAGAAGATTCCTTAGCTGAACTTACAACACTGGTAAAACTGCCTGGCTGTGCAGCAGATATCCAGGTGGGGTCATGGAGACAGTGGTGAAAATCCCATGGAGTGGAAAGATGGCCAGATGGGCAAGTGCCTCCAGGGTAAGCAGCCCCCAGACCCAGGAGAGGTAAGAGATTGGTTGGCTCCATTTTCCTGCCATCTCCTTTGATCCATGCCCACCTCAACTTCTGCCAAGGAGGACGAAGCCCTGCTGGAGATGCTGTGGTTCAGTGTCCTGTTCTACACACGGCATCTCCAGGTGAAAGGCAGAAACTGCAGGTTCTCTTAGGCTGGGTTTGCAGTTATGGAATTTTCCTACATTTATTGGAGCAGCTGACGCTCAGCAACACCACAGTGCAAACACAGTGCAAACAGCCTGACCCAGACTTGTCCCTGCATCAGCCAATTCCCCTCTCATGGATGCTCCTCCCAGTTTTGGCAGTGCTGTTGTAGGACATAAATCCATAGGACAGTCCTATGGATTTATCCCAATTGCCCCAGTCCTCTGTGGGGGAAGATTTTACCTTAGTGGTTACAGGCAGAACACCCAGCCCCACAGAAGTGCAGGTGCACTTTAGACAATTCACCAGTGGAGAAAAAAATGTGGATTTAGATGCTGGCATCATTGGGAATTCTTGACACACATTGAGCAGGCAAACAGAAGTAAAACAAGTACAGACTGAGTATGTGTGAGGCTGTCTTGAGAACAACTCCTGTGACTCAACGTGATACCCTATCAGGCCATGTTTGCTCTGAGGTTACCAGCATAAAACCAAAAACTGACACATTACTGTGGCTGGATGATAAAACACAGAATAGCTCCAATAATCAGATTTTTTCATTTCAACCCAAGTTTTCTAACATCTGTAGAGGGATTCCTGTTGAGGCAGATGTGAGTATCTCCTGCTGCACAGATGTAACACAGAGAAGAGTTGTATTTTCCAAGGCTGTGCAAAAGTGCTGCCCAAGTGCCATGGTTAACAGTCCTTACAGGCTTATACCTCACTATAAAATGTGGCAGCCTTGTCAAGTATCTTATCTTAGCATAGGCTTTCCCCATAGGATCTTGCTCTAAGCATTTAGGATTGATTCTCTAACAGCCATAGAACAAAGACTGACTCTCCTCTTCAGGCTGCAAAACATGTTCTGGGGCTATTTAAGTGACCAGTGCTGGGGGTTAGTGTTGGGGAAATTCTTACAGATATTCCTCTGTCCCCCCCTTCCTATACAGGGCATGAGTGGAGAGAGCATATTCTGGTTTCTCAATGTGAGTTTTAGGTTTAACACTGAATTACAAGAAGGTAAAATTGCCAACAGTGCACACCTCTGTTCATTGACTGATGATAGAAACAAAGAAAAAGAAATGTTATGAGCAAACCTTTTTCATGAAGTGCTTGTGTAACTTGTTTTGCAAAACAGCTTTTTATGTTTCCATGCATCCTCAAGATTTACGCTGCCACAGTTTGGCTGTGTTAATCTTTAACTAGCCTACACAGACAGGCAGCTCTTGGAGGGAAGAGGACAGAAAATACAGCCATAAGGAAGGAAAAATGTGTAGGAGTTCAGTTTACAAACCAGTGAAACCAACCCATGGGCTATAAATCAGGATGAAGTGAATGTGTCTTGCTTCAAGAAGACCCCATGCATACAAAAAATAAAGTCTGACTGAACTAATGAGACTGATTCAAACACAATGGAAAAGATATTTGGTGCTGGTGTGACAGCAGAGCATCGCCAGGAGCAGTCTTTGTTGGATCTGTTTTATTGCAGACATGCTCTTTTGATTCTTGGCATCACCGAGCCAGGGATGTTCACACTAAGAAGATGAACCCAAATCATCTTACATTTCTGGAGCTGTCTAAAGCTGGATACTTGGAGCCACCTCTGAAGCAAAGCAGCTGGTTTTTGTTTTTGCTTTAAATTATAGAGAGAAGAGAGAGTGTCTGTGCTGCACTGAGCCCTGTGCTTGGGTGTGCTAGCTTGCCATTCATGGCAGTTTTCAGCCATCAGGAGAAAGTGACACCTAATATTGTGTGGGCATGGCAGCTCAGAGGGGTCCTGGTGACCACAATGTGGATTGGTCCTGGTGATCCCTGTGGCATTCTGGTTGAGAATTTATGCTTTCAAGGAGGATGGCATGAAAATACAAGTAACACTCAGGCTGCTCAGAGATCACTCGTTATTGTAGGATGGATACTGCCATGCCATCAGAAGATTGTCAAGATTCAGTGACTGCCAAGTTTTGGCACTGTCTCATGCCCTCTGGACACGATTTTGTCCTATAAAGAGATGCAAAGTGACAGAAAAGTGAGATCTGCCCTACATTCAAAAGAGAGCTTGTAATTCAAGCAGCATATAGCAAGTCCTCAATATCAAACAGAATTTGTGAGTTGTACAGACAGATTTCCCAGACACTACCAGGCTGGTTTATTTGTGTACCACAGCTGTCAATAATGAAGTGCAGTTGCTGCACAACAACACACACACTATAGGGTAAGTTCCAGAACTGTGGGGCAGGAGCTGTGAGCTGAGATGTTTTCAGAGCTCTCATACCATTACAGGTGAGAATCATTTTAAGGCTCCCTTGAACATAAACGTTTGGCAGATATAAGGAAGTGGGCTTTGCTTCTAGGTCATCATATGAGAAACAGCAGGGTGAAGTTTATTGAAACAAATACACATACAGCATTTGGATGATGCTGGTTTTTTTTAGGGTTTTTTCTGTGGTTTTTTTTGTTGTTGTTGTTATTGTTGTTGTTTTTTTCCTAAATGTCCTCTTTTATTTTACACTATTATTAGGTAGTGGTTCTGCTGATTTTATCTTACTGTGATCCTTTGTCCCTAAGGCAGATCAATTTTCATTCCACTGAATACCTGGAGAAAGGGGAAAAGGTTTTATACAATGTCCTTTGTTCCTTTTATTTTCTTTCTTAGTTTTATGGAATTTCTCCACATCAAAAATACAGTGGTGTTTTGTCTGTCTTTGTAGTTGGAATTACACAATGTTAAGAACTGTATATTCACTTAGGTTTTAATTTTCAAATAAGCAGTTTCTTCAAGTGACAGGAGTTTAGATGTAACTTTGTTCTTACTGTATATCTGATGGTCCAGTCCCCAAAGGATGTTGAATTAATAGGCTTTGTTCTTTATATAATGAAAGCCAGAAGAAAATAATTACATGTAAAGATGTTTATGATTTGATATTCTGAGCTTTCTGAAGCTCTGAGTTTTTAAATTCCCAGTGAATTCAATGGAAATTGTAAATGTGAAAAACAGATCATTAACGTCTAGGGATGAGTTTATAGCTATTAAATAATTTTTCTTCTGACTGATGATAAAATTAATGGGGTTTTGGATGTATTAATAAAGACATGAAAAACTTACTTGGAAAGATTGATTTTGAATGCTTTGACATTCCGCTTCTATCTTATTCCTAAAATGTCTTTGGCCCATGAGCACTACAGACAAGTAAATATTGTACGATTTTATTTACATTCCAGATTAATTTTAAAGGTCTGCAAGGATGAACTTGATGATGAAGACAGAGAGTCGGGACTATGATCACTTTTCAGTTCTCCTGTCAAACACTTGTGATGGATCTCCTCACATAAGTACCAGCACTTCCCCCACTGTCTCTGTTTCAGGAGGGAAATCAGCAGGTGGCTCAGAGGGCTGAGTGAAGGGGATGCCAAGGCCCATGCTGTGCTTATCTACTTATTGAAAACCAGCAGCTGATCACCTTAATCTACCCCCAAGACCTTACTTTGTCCAAATGACACGTGAGGGTGCAGGGGGTCACATTTTCTGCTTCTCAGGGGAGCACTGCTGCCCTTCCTTGTCCTGGCTGTCCCTGTCACGCGGGGGAGCACTGCTGCCCTTCCTTGTCCTGGGAAGTCACTCATTCTGGGGACAGTCATGGGGATAGTCACTCATTCTGGTGACAGTGCAGAGAAGGGACAACCCCCTAACCCTTGTGGGCTGCTGGCTGCAGGGGGGAGCTGCCTGGCTGGACAAAACTCACTCTGAGTGATCACAACTCAGCTCCTCTGATCCACTGCACTTCTCCTGAGAGCTCAGGGCCAGGTCTGAGGAGCCATGCAGAGAGTGGTAATGGATCTGTTTGGATGATAATGAACCGTGGAGTGGATCTGACACTGCAAGGTAGAGAGCAGTTAAAGCCCTGAGGTAGTACAATTTTACTTGTCTCCCCTAACATCAGCACATCTGACACGAGCAAGGAGCAAAGCCACTGAATAAGAAAATGCCATCCTAACACCCCTTTTCAGGGTAAAACTGCCCTTTATCTCACCCAAACAAAAACATGTGTAGTGTTTTTCACAGTCTACAAATGAGCATAATAGCTGCTGGCAGTGAATCTACTTTCATCATTATCAAGGACCTTGTGATTACGTGTGTTATGGGTTCCTGTTGAGATTGTTACAGTGAAAGCCATTTATGGAAAATTGAAATGAATAAATGCTTAAAAATCTAGTGTCATGTTTCACTGTTGTCTTCTAAGGAGAGAAATTTACCTATGTAGGGGAGAAAGCCAAGAGCCCTTGTAAGCAGGAACATCTATTTGCATGGAGTGTTTACATCTAACAAATATGCTTTATCCTTGATAATTTACCCTGCTTGGGTCCAGGAGAGCTCAGACATTATTTAAGCATGGAGTGAGGAACAAACACTTCCACTGTGCTGGACTGAAGTGTGTGCACAAGTACAAGCCTGCCTGCAGGCTGTACTGACCCTTTGGCAGGCTTTGGCAGAGATTAGAAAAGTGCCAGCTGAACTAGAAAAAAATCATAGGAGTGTCTTTGGCCTTAACTAGTATGAGCTAGTATGGAGATGAGTGAGATGAAGGACCAGCCTTGATCACAGCAGATCCAGCCTGCATCATGGAGCCTGGAAAAGGCTCGTGTCCTCAGAAGATGCAATGCCACTGAAATTCATGTCAGTGTTAAAATTCCACAAGGGAGCCCTGAAAAATCAAGGAGGTCTTTATATTTACTTCTTGTTCATGATAAATCAGAAAATGCCTTATGGCATGACAGGAAATTTAAAGAGGGTCTTTCTAAAAGCAAACTAGAGATGCCAGAAAGTTAGAGAAACATTATTTTTATTTCTTCTATTTTTGACATCACTTATCTCATGGAGGATGATGCTAGTTACATGTTCTTTTTCCTTGAACCCTTGCATTACCAGTTCTAGCAGTGTTAGAAGGTTCTTCTGTGCTAAGCACACACCTGAGGTATTTTTGAGGAGCCTTTTCTCACAGTGCCACAGTTTCACTTTTCCATTTTCTCTGACCTTCCTGGCTTGGCTCATTGGGTTACTCAGGACAGCAGAGCCTGATCAGAGAAGGCAAGGTGGCTGAGATGGCACCTGATGAGACTGGAGTGGTGCTGACTGGCTAGGGGAAACCATCCAGAAGATGCTTTTGGGGTGATTTTTAGCTCAGCCTTTTGTTGATGGAGTTTGGTGCCTGTGGGCACAGTTCCACAGCTCTGGCAGTGCCAGCAGGAAGTCTGAGGCCCAGCTCTGAGGGCAGGATGTGCACAGGGAGGTTCCATACCCCCACAAGCCTATCTAGTCTGTGCCTAACCTCTCCAGAAGGACTTTATCTGCTGGCTTGTTCTGTAACGTGTGTCAACTTCAGTTATGCATCACAAGGTGTGCAATGGTCATCACACCTTCTTCTGCTCTGTAGCTTCCTTTCCTCTCTCCATATCCTGATATTGGGGAGAATTTGGTTTATCTGCCTTGTTGGGATTTTGGCAGTCTTGGTGTATGGCGACTGACACATCAGTTTATTTAGGCATGTTTAAATAAAAGATATCATGGTCATAACTGTAAAAAATACAAGGCCAGCTACATGAGAGGGGCCATTTCCTAGTAAATCCAGCCCTCATTTGTGCTTATAGTTCAAAGATTTCTTCAGGCAAGTCTCAAGACAGAAGTTGTCAGTAGATAAAAGAAGGCTTGTCTGCAGATTTAATTGCAGATAACAAAGTATGGGTAAAGTGAGTATTTTGCTACACAAAACCCAGTTAATATCTAGGAGATACCTCCAGCAGGACATGCTTTACCAGAACTGTCAACAGTGGTCAAAATGAAGAAAAAGTAAGAAAGAAAAAAAAAAAAAAAAAGGCATGGTTAAGTCAGTGACAGAGAGATGACTCTGCAGAACTACAAATCAAAAGAAGACAGCATAAATATGTAACATTAACATCCACTTCCTAGAGCAGGCAGGATGGTGCAGGGCTCTGCTGGTAGCTGTGAGAGCTGCTGGTTGCCCTTGTACTCTGTTCTGCTGGGTGTGAGCACTTCTCCTGGCATTTAAACAGAGGAAACTGGCCTGTACTGGGGTTTGCAGCAGAGTGATTTTAGTATTATTACTGAAAACCAGAAGTTTTGGCTACCACCTGAAATCTGGCGCCCCCTCCTACAGGTCACTGCAAATTGATAGGGCAGCTATTAACCCAAATTGCTTCCAAGAGAAACCAGGCAGGCATTAGAAAAAGGGAATCTGAGTTTCAGTCAACTGATTTGGAAGTGGGGCACATGGGAATTGTAGGTGTAATCTGGAGGCTGAGTTGGCTTCTAATAAGCCCAGAAGCTGTATCTGGGAGCCCTACATAAGTGAACACATCATGGTCCCCAGTGAACTATAATGGTGTTTTTAATGTAGACAGAAAATTTCTCTTTCCTGATGATTGCTACAGAAGAATGGGTATTTTTTGGCCTTTTTCTATCTGCTGCTTTTATGCAAGAACTAGCTTCAACTCTAATTTTTCCTTGAATAGATTTTGTGAGGCTGCAGGCTGACCCAAAAGCCCTCAGCACGCAGAAGAAAAATGTTAGTGCCAAGAGCTCTGCAATAGCCTGCGGCAGCCCAGCAGTGCACCGAGCAGCCAGAGTGTCAGAAGGGCAGTTTGGGAGCCCATTGCTGCTCATCTACACTGCCTAATTGGCAGAAAGCTCTGTAATTGCTACAAGTCAACAACACCAAGAGTTCAACACAGGAATCAAACAAGGGGGCGAGTTAAATGACTGTAGATAGCAGGTACATGCTTCTAGGAGAGCCAGAGGCTGAGCATCTCACAGCAAGTGAGCTGCAAAGCAAGTTCCTATCAACATGCACAGAATCTCCAGCAGGAAATGGGCTGACCTCAGTGAAAGTGCTGATGAGCAGGGAGTTTGACAGGTGTTGAACTCATGGCACAGAAAGCAAGCCTTATGCAGCTGGGTTAAGAAGTAAGAAGCCTTTGCCTTCTTGTGGAAAGAATTTATGGACATGACTATCCCATGAGACCAGGTATAGCTCCTTCCTGCTTAAAGAGAAATGTACCTCTCCAACTCTGCTGTATTTCCATGTGCAGGGACCAGATTTTTAGCTAACCTCAGGTAAACCTTGAGAAATGGCACTCAGTGAAACATCCAGGGTTTATTCTCTTTGATTCATGTAACCCATCTAAATGGCCTTCTGCCCAGACTCTCACACGTCCCCTCTGCTGCATCATCTTGACTCCCACTCCTCTGCAGACTTATAGAAGAGCAAGCAAAACATGAGGGCAAAATGATTTCAAAGAAGCAGGGCCAGCCTGCCCTATAAATAATGCATACAGATCTTTTGTAGTGGTGAATTTTGCTTCTGAATCATCAGCTGTGTTATCTTTCCCATTCCTGTCTTCTGCTGCAGCCTTCCTGTAACCCTCCTAGCATTAAAGTAATGTAAACAGCAGATTTGAAGTGTGGTTTTTACTATGGGTTCAGCAACTCATTGAGGAGATTTTTCTACTCACTGACTTCACAGATGAGCAGAGCTCCTCACCCAGGGAACAGGAAGATGTGGAGCTGGTGCTCAGAGGTGGCAGTAGACAAAAGGCCTTGAATTATTACAGTGCTGCAGTGCTCACTGAGAAAGGACATTAAATACATTTTTTGTAAAGCAGACATGACTGTATCCAAGACAAACCTGGCCTTGACTATCCGTTTTACCACTTCAGGGGAAAAACTCCAAAGGTTTCAGATACCAGTGAGCCAGAAGTAGAGATTCAAAGACCAAGTCAGACGTTATCCTGTAAGCCAAAATCTACTCACAACTGATGGCTGACTTCAACATAACACGTTATATCAGTAGAGTGGTGTGTGAGCAATTGGCTGAGATACACGTTTGTGCAGCTTTCTTCCTTAAAACAAATGCAAGAGTTTGAGATTTGCAAATTGAAGAGCTATTGACCCAATAATCTGTTTGTTTTGCTTGAAGAGAGACAGATCCTGCTGAAAGTATCATTCCAGCCAGTAAAAAAAGAAAAAAAAATGTGATCATTCCAGGAGTTCAGGTGTGGCGCTGAATATTGTACTTCCATGTCTGAAAGGTTGCCAGGGTGAAAGAAATAAATGTCATAAGGTCTGAACTGTGGCTCAGTGTATTTCTAATTATACCAAGCGTGCTAATGGCTCTGAAGCAGGGAATAAATGCATGACACAGGCCCCCACATCCTCTGCAGGAAATCAAACAGATCCTAAAAGCAAAAGAGATAATACAATGAAAAAGAATGCCCTGCAAGCCTCCACCAGCTGAATTTTATTTATATAAAGATGCTTGCAGACGCAAAAGCACATAGGTGTACTTACTGTCATACCCTCCTATCCTTCAGTTTGGCCTTGCTGGCTCTCTGAGGCTGAACATTGAGGCCAAACAATGCACTTGGCTTCCCAAATGTCCACAGAGGTCACTGCTGGCCAAAGGGATACACTTTTTTCTCTTCCTACCATTTATTCTTCTTTAAGAGGCTGAACCTGATTGTTGACCACACTTTCCTTAGAGGAACTGACACACCAGAATCTGAACTGAGCCCTGCAGTTGTGCCTGTAAGGCCTCATATTTTTGGATGCCAGTGTCATAAAATTAGTTCAATTCTCAGACAGCATTAGATGGAGTAGCTCCTAAAAGATGTGCATTTTCTTGCAATGGTAAGAAGCGAGGGGGAAGCACTGTAACAACCCAATCTATAAGCACCTATAAAATGCTATCCCTCCCCACCATCAAGGGGAACAACTCCCTCTTCTAAAACTATAGAAGCTGGCCCCTTCTTTTTCTCAAGATGCTGCAAAGCTCAGGGACAGAGATGCAGAGGATTGCTGAGCTCCTCCTTTTCCTTTCTCTAGCTTTTGTACTGCCAGTGCTGGCCATTCAGGGGACAGGATGGGAGAACCCAGAGTGGTACTGACTGGCTGCTGTACCCTGGTAGAAGTCTGACAGAATCTGGAGTGTTCCCTTTCCTCCCCAACATCCCAGTGCTGGGCAGCATGGAGACAATGCACTGGTGATCTCTGTATCCTTTCTTTTCTACCTCCATACCCCTGGATTTTAATATGTTCCAGGCTGCCACTCTTGTGTGGGTGTCCCAGTTGAGCTGAAGCCTCTAAGGTAGCACCATTCATACACAAACAGTGTGGTTGATGAGTCATGCCCACTTAATGTCTTGGAGGACTGGACTCCACTTGTCCCACTGCTGCTGTTCTGTTCCCCAGCAACAGCACAGGTTCTCAGGAATTTCAATCACTTCCACTGCCTCCTGGTATTTTGTTCCCTGAACACTGAGCTCTGCCCATCTGTTCCAGGAGCAAGTGGGCACCTGGGTTACTTGGATGCACTTGCTTGCAGGGCATTCCTCCACTGGCATTTTTATTCCCCCTCAACCACAATGGATCATTAATGACCTTAACTTGGATCATTAACTATTATTTATGCAGAAACTCAATAGAACATTTCCAACTTGAAAAATCATATTCCTCAATGAAAATATAAATTATTGCTAAAGCTGAAAACATTGACCAAATTTTCTTTTTCAACTTCTTGATGCCCTTGCCAGCAAGCTGAGCAAACCTATGCCATTTTCTTTCTGCACTTCCATTGGTGTTTTCCAGTTCAGTCCTTACCACCACTGTTAGACTCTTCTTGTCCAGAAACAACAAAACCCAATAAAACCTAATTATTAGAACACTATTTAAGATAAGCTTCCCTTTCTAATGACATAAACCTTCCTTATCACATATAGCTGTGCTTTCCTCAGGCATTTTCTAGCAGTGACTCTTTCAGCAGAAAAGAATAAAGCTCCAAAGCACTGTGATTGAAAGCATGCCAACCTTTATTGACAAGGAAGAGCCAAGGCTTTGGAGAACTGTGAAACAGAAGCCTACAGAGAAAGAGATACATTATGTATAAGAAGATATTCTAGAAAATAGCCAAAGGGAAAAATGAACCAGCCTTGAACAACTGTGACAGACTTCCAGCCTCAGCACTTACATTTCTGTTGAAATCTGATGACAAGAGCTGATCAAGAAGCTGAAATCAATGAAAGTAAAAGATTCACAGGTTCCACACAGTGATGAGCCTCTGTATAAAGTTAGATGACTCGGAGAGGTGAAAGATTTGGTTGCCTATTTTCCATTAGAAATTTGTAAGAATGGGGTTTTCAAACTCCCAGAGAGGGAAATTCTAACTTAAATGTAGTAAAAACTCAAGGGGCAGTGTGAAATTGCATCAAGCTAACAAATGCATGGAAATAAAATAATTGTCTGCAAGTGTTTCAGCCTGGTTGTCTACACAAATGTGGCAGCCAAAGAGACAGCAGGCACAGGAAGGACTCAGAGGTCCAAATGTACTCAAGACATTGACAAAACAAATCACTCTAAAACAAAAAGAAACCAGACTATGACTGACACCCAGATTTATGTATTGACAGCCTCAAGCCCCTCTCACACAGTTCAAATTCTTGAATGATCTTGTATGTGCTTTATTGCAGGGCAGTCACTGGTATCTGTGCTTTGTCTGAAAGTTCCTAATATTTCAGATATCTGGTTCCACTAAGGAGCTTATTCCTTCACAGTTATCTTAAAACCATGGTGAGGGAATTGATTCATAATACAGGTTAATCCATTTCAGAAGACCACTCCCAGAATCCCAAAACAGAGACTAAAATGGCAATAGCCTTGTCATGCTTTTCCAGACGATAAAGAAAATAAATGGTTTATATTCCAGCTAAGCTGTGCAAATACCAACATTTTAACTTCCAGTGATACAAAGAGCACTTGTTTTCCAAGAAAATGTATCAGCTCTACACGCTTAAATCCCACTGTGATCTGCCTAGACCCTTTTTCTCATCCACAATATTTTCAGTCCCTAGAAAAAGACCCTTGTAAGGACACCCTAAGGAATGCCCTCTGTCTATGAAATCTGGAGGGTGAGGAACCTGTTGATTTGTTCAACCCCTCTCCACAACTTTCCCAGCCCCAGTTTCCAGCACTTCATGCCAGGTGTGACAGCAGTCAGCCTGAAGCCTTGCCCCTTCCCACTTCTCAGAGATTCCTGATGGATAGACCTGGGCTGCTAAGTATAGCAGCAACTGCTTATCTCTTCATTAAAATTCATCTATAAATGTTTCACCCCCAAAGCTCTTCAAGTTAAACCCCCAACTTGCTTTTCTAAATGTCTTGAAATAATTGTCCTCAAAGAATGGGCTGGAGCCCTTCTGTTTCTTTCAATCTTTCCCAGCCAGAGTGTCACTTTTTCACCAGGGCTTGTTATGAAGTCCCAAACAATTGTTCTGCAAATGCTGCTTCCAAAAATAGCATTTGGGTAGTTTGCACACTACATTTCCATCTGGAGGAGATCTTTTCTCTGCAGCTCCAAACACATGGATACATAATGGAAAATACTGTCATGGCTTGAATAATGGCTCCATTGAACAGAGAGCAAAACTCACTAAGCAATGAATCCCAAAGCATGCTAAGCCCTCGAGTCCCATTTTCCAAAGCTATTGAGCATGGCTGTATGTTGTTTTAAGCAAGCTGCTATTGTAGCACCTTGCAAGATTTATTGTTTGTACTCTGGTGGCATATATTGATTCCTGGGATGTGCAGAGCTGAAACAGTTGTTACAGGAAGAACCTCTAGAGCATTAGATCTCAAGCATTGTATCTTGCCTCACTGCTCCAGCCAGTTCATCCACTCAGCCTCTCTCCCTCTGCACATCTGTAGGTATCCTTGCACATCTCTCCTGCCTTGCTTTCCAAGCAAAATTTCGCAAAACATCTCAAAATTGATTTGGTTTTGAGATCACACCTAGAGCCCTTGAGCCCACAGTCACTTCCTCGGGAAGCGTTTGAGGAGCCATCTGTGTGTGTGAGCCCAGTATCTGATTTGCCTAATGAGGCACATCAAACTCACCCAAATCTACATCAAAATGTAATGAATGGCATGATGTAGAAGCAACCTTTGATTCACCACAGTAAATTAATCAGTAGCTGAACTCTGAGGAAGTTGGTGGAGTCCTTTGACTGCAGGCTGCTGGGATCTTTGCAGTAGAGCTCTTCATGTTTTATCTACTGGAACAATGAAAGGCAACTCATTAAAAACCTCAACTCTCTGGAGTTATCAGATTTTCAGATTTAATACAATTTCTGCACGATTTCCTGCTGTAATTTCCAGCTAGCATGACTTGAAGCATGAAAATTGGCACAAAATTAAGAGAACCAATTTGGATGTATTAATTTCATTTTATGCTTTTTGTTTAAATACCATGATTTCTTCTTCTGGACTGCTGGGTTTGTCAGCCCAAATAGCCTGGAAGATTCTGTGGCTGACCATGAGGCTTTCACATTGTGGATCCCATGTAATTTCACCACAGTGTGACATTGAGGTAGCACAGTAGCAAACTGCATTTTAGATCTGCTCCTTCCTTGCAAACAAACAATACACCAGGATTATGCTAGGATCATCCCAAATCCTGCAGTATGGCTGTCTCAAGGTGAAGGGGTGTTTTTGAGCAATGAATGTCAGAAAGTACAAGGCTGAGGTTTTATTAAAGGCTGCTGGGAGCCAGGTCAGAGTAGAGGAACACCCTAAGGGGCCAAATGCCTCAGGCAAAACTAAATTTGGGGTCTCCATTCCTACAGAATATGAACCTTTTTCCCCATTAACACTTGGTTCACAGAAAGACAGAGGTTTTTCTGTACCTTCTCTTTAGGAAGGATGGGCGCACGGGCAGTCCTAGTGCCCAAGTACAGCCTGCTGAACACCCTGGGAAGTGACAATTCCAGGGAAATGGTTCTGCCTCCCAGGCTCCATGTTCCAGGAGGACACTTTGCCAGGAGGATTGTTCCCCACACAGCCAGCCAGTGACCCAGGCAGAAGGACCTGGATGCTTTCTCCAGGCTGCCAGTGAGTGGCAGGAGTGTATGGGCATCCAATACTGTGTGCCAGTCTCAGACAGAAAACCTCACCCTGGCTAACTGCAGACTGAATTTCATTATGAAGTTCCCGTCCTGATGTACATGAGCCATCAGGTGACCTTAGACAAACAAACTGTGGGTCTAAATGGGAACTGATTATAACAGGTTGCTTTGACTATGTGGGGTTAAAAGAGCTGGAACTTCACCCTGTTTGCAGAAGCTACCAATGGTGGATAGAGAATGAAGGGACACTGAACTGCTTTTGGTGTTGAAGAACTCTGAGACCAGCCTGACTCATCAATCCCAAAGTTAAACATTCTGAGGATGGGGAGAACAAGGTTTCCTGACAGAAACTGGCATCAGTGAGGATGCAGCAGGCAAATTACTGATATAGCAACCAACGAGTGATAGTACTGATAATTTATCTAAAGCTCCTGAGCTGACACAGCTGGCACACAAACATCTGACCAAGAGTCAATAATTTCATACTATAAAATCCCACCTTTAATGGCAAGGAGTTCTAACAAACCTTTTCTAAGAGCATTTGTGAGATTCTCCCACGGATGAGGATGCTCCTCAAGGCCAAGTGAAAGAGATTTGCCCACAGTTGTTGGTATGGGAGAGTAACATCCAGTCTCTACTTAATAATTATTTTACTGTCTTTAATATCATTGCTTCAATATTGCTTCATAAATTAATGCACTATGCTATTAACTATAATTGTCTATACTGCACAGTAAATAATTCTGATTAGGGTATTTTATTCTAATGACTATCATTAGAATCATCAATAAAATAAATAATTACTCCTATTAATATAAGTATATCGGGTTGCCATCCTTAATCCCACAGAACAAAGTTGTACAAATATTCAATTGCATCTATAAAACCCTTTGACTAAATCTGGGACTTGGACAGGACCCAGCCACATCCATGCTCCTCTCTGAGAAGGAGTTTAGAAGGACAGGGAGTGCTTTCTGCACCTTGTGACTCAACAGGAGACTTAGTCCAAAGCTTCTTCCTGCTCACAGCATTGATCTTGAGGAAACAATAAAAACACTTCTCACATGCCATGTGCAATTAAAGTTTTAAATGGACATGGTGTAAATCAGACCTCATGTCAAATGGAAAGGGGTTAAATGCATTTTCCCAAATTTATCATATTTGTCTTCCCAAACTTTTTTGCTGTGACTTTCTTTGTTTTTTTTTTCCCTCAGGTGTTGTACTAACTTTGCACTTGCTGTTAGAGAACTGACCAAGGTCCAACACTTATTAAATCTAATTAATTCATTTACATCCAGATCCAATTCAAACTACATCACAATGAAGTTGTTTGCTTCTGTTATATAACTGTATGTATGGGAAAGAGATGATTGTTTGCAGTGAAGAAGGTTTTAAATTTTGCCACTTCTCCTTGGCTTTTGTTGTGTGTTTTTTTGGCACAATAATGAAGTATTCTGCAGCCCTTACTATCCATTCTTCAGAATTGCTTCACAGATTCAAAATCACAATTATTCAATGCATTATTTGTATGGACTACTTTTCTTTTGCAGACAGTATACAGCAGTCTATTTAGAGAGAGGAGGTCAGGTTATGATGGGCCTTCCACATCACATCTTACCTCTGAACAGAAATTTATAACCTTCTCCTTTGTCCTCCTTTGTGAATGCTCACAAAATAACCTTGGTATTTCCTTTCTCTTGCACATCTTGGTAGTGATGTGATTGTTTGGGGGAAGGAAATATAAAAAGCACAGTTCAGGAAGAGGCATTAGAAATGTGGACCAGAGATTGAAAAAAAGTTTTTCATTAGTTTCCAAGTAGGAAAATCAGTGATTTGATAAATGGCTTAAATGTATAACCCTTATTTCTTTATTACCTGTATATATTACCCAAGTGTTAGCTAAACAGACAATAGTTAGACAGATAACCTTTTTTTTTTTTTGCATCTTTAATGCCAGAAATCAGACAGAGTTATGTTGTCTACTGATTTCACCTTAAAACAATTGTAACTTGAAGAATTTGCTGTATTCATACACAATAATGTTTGTCTTTAATACATCCACAATTGAGGCACAGTGGCTTACATTCTTCTTAGAGAAAGAATATTTTTCCTTTGATGAATTTGGAGGCCAGAGATGACAAAAGAAATATGGGCAGTACCTGAAAGCACTCAAGTGGCAAAGCTCTATCACAGCTCAAAAATTCCTGGCTTCCAAATTCCTCTTCAGGCTTGTACTGAAGTGCTACTGATGAGCTTTACATGGTTTACAGTCTGCTATACATTCACCTCCCACACACACCTTGACTAATGAGGTACAGGCACACTTTCTTAAGCAATTAAAAAGAATTAAACATCAGGGAAGATGGACTTGTTATCATTATTGTATTTCTGTGGGGGAAAAAAAATGTACATCCATAGTTTTACCTCTCCTTCTTCATTTATTTATATGTGTCATGGTTTGAATGAAATCTGATGTAAAGAGAATCTGTCCCCTTGAGATATGTCATTCTGTCCCCATCTATAATGTACAAACTGGTAAAAGCAGGTTGGTGTTCCAACAGTTAGAAAAACCAGATATATTCAGGAATTCGTGCTGCAGGCACCATCTATCTTTAGTATCTTAATGCTTTCAAGTGATGAAATACCTTCTGCACCATTATAAAAAGGCTGGGCTTCTGTTTGCTATTTCACATGGTCAGTGCTTGAACTATGGATAATATTTAACCTTGAGCTCATGATCAGCTTGAGAAATACAATTTATAGGATCAAATTCCTTTAGCCCTCAGACCCCTGCTCTGTATTTCTAGGGATGGGGCACAGGAGCTTTGCTCTGTCCAGGAAAACCTTTTACAGCACTGTAAGGGAACAGTAGGGGATACAAAAGGCAGCTGCTTTAGGCACAGAGAGGAAACAAAACACTCTGTTCTGTGAAACAGGATTGGGTCTACCCACGTGGTTTTCAGTGAGATGATGAAGATTCCCTTGTGGGCAAAAAAGGGTAAACTTTGAGCCACAGTGTTGAGAAAAGAGCTCTGATGATTCAGCATGAGCAGAACCATGATGTGGAGTCCAGAGCATGCATTGAGACAAATGCTCCATCGCTTACTGGAGACCCCTCTGAAAGGAGCACAGGAAAGATAATGATGGGTGCAGTGACATGGAGATTTAATAATGGACATTAATGAACACCATCAATGTGAATTCTTTTTTATCTGCTAGGGGCAGGGCTTTTTTATGTGCTAGGGACCCAGCCTGGGCAAGCAGATACCTGGGGTCCTCAGTGTATAAAGCTCCATCATGGGTGGCTGCTCTGTGCTGCCACTGGGCCTTTTGCTTTTTCTCTCCAACATCTTTGAGCATAATGGCCAGCTGCAATGACATGATTCAAGGATCCAGTTGTCTCCCCTTTGCCACCCAGCTCAGGGATGGAGGGAATGACACAGGTTTGAGGCGAGTGGATTCCTGCAAAGTCTACCATGTGCTGTGGTCTCCTCAAGAATCATGAGAATGATTAAGTGATTTTTAAAGAGCCTCCTGCTGTTTTTCATTCCTCCCCTTTGGAATTCAGCAAGTTAATAACTTTAACTTGTTTCTAGCCACAAACATAGAAAACACAGCAAGAGCACAGAAGCTTGTACACATTGGACCAAAGGCTTCTCTGTTGGGGGATCCTTCTTCAGCAGTCAAAAAATTATCATAAGCATATGGGGTAAAATTAATTCCATCCTCTGCCTATGTGGAGGTGCATGTTCTGAACAGAACCCCAAGGCCAGTTCAAGGCAAAAACAGAATCAGACATTGGAAAATCATGGTGACTTTTCAGAAGTTTAGCAGACCCATCTGCTTCATCCACTGCAGCCAGGAATTATTTATTCAAAATGTTTAATACAGCAAAAGTGAGGCTAAATATTTAAACGTGTTACACACACACACATATGTATATATTTGCAATTGATATTAGTTTCCCACCTCTATTTAATATTTGCTGCAAAGAACACTCTTTAAGTGAGTGTTGCCTTTCTCCTTAGATGGCAAAAGCACATGCAAATTCATGTCTCCTTAATCTTTTAATCAGCAAGTACCAGTTTGCAAAAGATGCTTCCTTCTCTTCCATATCTTCTTTGGGAACAAGTAGAGCACAGCCTCCCTGAGACTTCCCATCTTCTGCACAGCTTCAGCTGAGGAGCACAGGGGTTATTTGCAACCACCTCTTCCATCTGCATTTCATTGCACAGCTCTCAAAAGCAGGTTCTGGGAAGTTTGGAAATTCCACATGAAAATTTCACATGCTTGATGAGAGTGTGAGGAATGATCCCTTGTTTTGCCCCAAAGCACACAACATCTCTGGGCTCCCGTTTTCAAACCGTGGCTCCAACACCACTGTAACACTTTGCAGCACTGCCCTCAGCCCCTGCTTACCACGCTCAGCACGTCAATCCCTGGGAGGCTGCAGCTCTGGTTTCTCTGTCAGGAGCCCTGATTTGCCAGGAACTCAGCCAGGCTGCAAAGGGCAGGCTCTTTTCCCCTCCACACTTGCTCCCCTCTTCTCTCATGCCCTGAGTCCTGGCCAGGGAAGGACTGAGCAGAACACTGCTTTAGATAAGGGTGTCTATCTGCAGGCCAAGTGTGGCAAGGACAAATTTCCTGCCTTGCACCAGTTCCAAAGGGAAAACATCCTTTATGCTTCTCTGCCTCTCAAAAGGCACAACAGCCTCAGAGCCTTTCTGCTTTTAAATTACCTTTGAACTAAACTCTGAACTGAGCTGGGACTCCTGTTAGCCTGCTTCAGCTCAGCAAGCACTTTGTCTCATCAGGGTGAGATCTGTGTGCACACCACTGCTACAGGAGGAGCTCTTGTCTTTGGCTTCCAGCCTGGGGCAGGTGCAGAGGAGGGCACAGAAACCACATGGTCACTCTTAAAGGAACTACTTCCACACTTTATTTCTCTGAAAATGGGGAATGTGTGTCAGATGCTCAGATCACCCCAGGATTTACTGACAGACAGTTCTGGGTACAGAGACATAACTGGTGTCTAAATATGAGGTTTCCATCTGGAGAGGGTATTCCACAGGATTTTCAGAGTATTCCAGAGAGTCCACTCAGCAGCTAGATTCAGCTAGCAATAATACTACTGAGCTTTGATGTCACCTAACAGGATTCTACATAACAGGCAAGGTAAACTGTGTTTCCATTTCCAGAATGAAAGCCAGACATGTCTTCCTAGAGCTGTTCTGAGACTCAGTCCAAAACTACTGACTTAGAATACACACAGAATTACACCCAAAGAAGGCACTGGCTCAGGTATGAAAAGCTCTGGAGATGTGGGGATCATTACCTTGCCTGTCCAGAGACAGCACCATACTAACATGATTATGCCATTTCTCTTCCAGGGAGCACTTGGCTATGAATTTCACAGGCTGCCACCTGCATTCCACCCTGTGTACAAGCACCATGTGCCCAGGGCTGTCAGCAGCAGCACTGCACCAAGAGAAGAGAAGACACAGCTTGGCTTCAAAAGGTCACGAGAACTGCCTTGGCTCTGCAGCAAAAGAAGTGTTGGGTGGGAGAAAAAACTTTCTGCTTTAAGCACTCCTGCAATTAAATCCTCCTGCAAAATACAGGGTTTCTTCTAGTAAGTGGAGACTCAAGGGGTTCTGAATTTAAATTTACTTCCTGAGCAAAAATAAATTCAAACTATCTAACTCCAATTTTTCTTCATGCCATCCTGCAATTATAAGGAACTTCATCAAAACTACCAAGTATAGAGTAAGGGGTTCTTAAAGAAACTCACAAAATCATTGCTGTACCTTTATTTCAAATAAGAGTGAGTTGGATTTTCTATTTCATCAAATTAGAATATATTAATACATTTAGCCCAAATGCAAGGTCTTATTTTTGTATTAAAAATAGCATCTTTTCTCTGTGTATTTTCTGCCTAATTAATGAACAGACATTAATTAATGCATAAGCACCATCAATTTGTCAAATCAGAAACAAAGCACACAAATACTATAATGCATCTTGCCCTTTTATTGTGTTGTATTATAGACAAAGAGAAGTACAGATCACTCTGTTACAACCATAAAGTTGCAGTGTCACTCTGATCCCTTTGGGAGTCAGACAACATCCACTTGTCATTCATTCCACCTTTATATTGTAACAAGCAGCATATATCAAAACTCAACTGTGAGCAACCATTTTTCTAAATGAAAACATGAACAAAAAACCCCAATTCTTGTAACAGGAATTTGCAATATTCTTTAGAGTACCAGCAGAATAAGCATGCACAATATCAATACCAAACCATAGATATGCTGCCCCCTGAAAAGGGGAGCTGTGCTGGAAAATTCACAGGTTCAGTGCTGGGGCTCCATCTCCTGCAAAAACCTGGCTCAAAAGCTGTGCATTACTTTGGTCCAAATATAAGTGGGAGTGAAGGAGCCAAAGGCTGGTATTTTGCAAGGAAGCTGTGTTAATCCTACTGTTTTCTTTGTACAATAAAATTTGGTCTATGAGGAAAACCTCTGCTGCTCTGTTGACGGTGCCACAGCGCAGCGTGATGCTACCAGAAGGGAGCTGCTGCTGTGTCATGCTGCTTCTCTTGTACACAAAACAGGTCCCAAGGACCTCTAAAGGGGTTTGCTGGAATGCTGCAGAGGACAAAACAGACTTCTCATTTGAAATGCAGGTGCAAGGAAGGTTTTCCTTGCTGAGAACCACACGCCTTTCTAACAACTTTGACAAAATATGTGGCACCATGCTCCTTTGTGTTACTGAGTAGGACTGCACATGGAATAATAACTTGGCAGTGAGTCAAATTCCCTATTTCCCTGTGTTTGATGTTGTAGACAAAATGGGAAAGAAGCAGTTTGGAAACACACAGGTAGCTTCCATCCTAACTTACTGAGCAGGCTGAGAGCAAAATATCAAAAACACCAGCCTCTTATGGAAAGACAGACATATTGGAAAGAATTAGTAAAATGACTTTGAAAATTACTTTTTTGTTGATCCTGTTCCAATATTCTTGTTTGTATAAAACATTTGGAGCCTAATTTTTGAGTATATAGATGCTTGAGCTGATACACAAATCTCTACTTTGGGGATGATGTTTTAAGCCCAATGAAAAATGTATTGTTATCAACAGGAACTTCTCACTGGGGCCATTTTCTGTTCTGCTTCCCAAAATAAAGGAAAAAAAAGCAAAAAAATAAGAAAGGATTTGTTATTCTCTTTTAAAGAGTAACAAGGCACAGTCTTATTCTCAAAAAAAGGAAAAAATGCAAAAAAAAAAAAAAAGAGAAAGGATTTGTTATTCTCTTTTGAAGTGTAACAAGGCACAATCTTATTGTCTATTACTACTACTACTACACTGCTTACATTGGTTTGCTCTCTCTTGTCTCTGCAGCAGAAATACAAATAACGTCAGCACTGTAACCCACCCTGACAGAGTGCAGAGTCCATGCAAAAGTTAAGGACCATTTTGGCAGAATTTAAGTATTTATTAAGTATTATTATCCCAAAATACAGTTTACAAGAGACTCCTGGGCAGACAGGCTTTGTGTAGGCTCTCTGCCAAAACTCTCTGTAGAGGCCACTTTGAGTGGTTCAATCCAGCATGTGATTTGCTTAATGAAAGACACTTCTGCAGAAGATTTTGGCAGATACAATCAGTTCAACTGCCAGGCAGTATTCATGTGATTACAAATGTTACTGATCACATTAGATACTTAATAAATCTCTCCAAAATGATCACAGCTACTGTGTGGCTCTGAAGAAATCAAAATTGTGAGACAGATTACTGTGTTTGCTGTGCACTGGACTATTGATACAACTGGGGAACAAATCCTTTCCTTGGACTGCCAAGCAGTCAGTGATAACTATTAATTTCTAGATAATGCAAAGTCTGCTTGTTTGTAAATGTTTATCTATGCATCATGGCAAAGTAGTTTGCTTTTCATGTTATTCTTCTATAAATACATTGAAAAATTTGACTACACTGACTTTCACAGCTCTATGGCAATTCACATAAGCCAAGAGGTTGGCCTGGGACTCCAAGGACAATTTTTGTCTTGAAATACCAAAAAAGCAGGATGCTGTCCTTGCATAAAACCCATAAGCAAGACTTTGGCACTGTTTCTTCTCTTGACATTTCAGCAGATGCAACATCACATAGACTTATGACAAACCACAACAAAGCAAAAATAATCTGAGCTGTACCTGTTTTGATAAAAATGCTTTTCCTTATGGTGGGGCACAACTTGAACTCTGTATCTTCCTGTAATTTACTGAACAGTATTTTTAAAATGAATGTATGTCCATTGGCCAAATCCCAGTGCTCATCTCAGTGTATTGCATGAAAGCAATCACACAGGCCTCTCTTTTCTGCTCTCAGGAGGAGGGTTTCTGTCTGGAAAAAAAATAAAACCCAAACAAAAATCCATTAAATCAAAGAACTGAATATATTGCTTTAAAAGAGCATATAATTAATTAGATCTAATCCCTCTGCACAGCTGTAGCCAAGGTGCTCTGCTGAGTGAAAAATCATAGTTCTTAGTGCTGGTTTTCATCCAGAGAAAGTGAAACGAGTATATTCAGAACCGAGATGCAGGGAGAGCATTTTTATGTTTGAATATGTTAATTTTCACAGTTAACTTCTAGGGAGGAGGCTGTCAAAATTATTAAAGTGTCCTTTATAAGCACTGCCACAGATTCCACTTTCAACTGCACTGCTCTTAATTCCTCCATGGTGATTGATGGCTTCCTGTTGATGATGCCTTCAGTCCTGTATAGTTTAATTGTACCAGACAGCAAGTGCTGAGGAGCCAGCTGTGCTCTCAGTTACACTGCTGTTTCTCTAGAACAACTCTGAGTTGAATCCAGTTGTCAGTCTAACCCTGTTGTCTGAAACTCATAATCTTCCAAGGCAGATCTAGGTCTGAGTGTGTGGTTCCTATTTCAATCTGAGTTAAATTACTGGCAGTTGTTTTATTATCAGTACTTGAGCAAAAGCTTAAAAACTATTCCCAATATACATAATTTAAAATTACTTGCTGTTGTATTTGGAGCTCCTTAGTAGAAAAGCGTTTTCAAGCTTTTTTTCTCTGTATACAGGGGAAAAAATTAATTTTAGATCTTTAAAGATATTCAAACATCATTTATTTAACTGTGATCAAATAACTTAAATATTTTGTGGATTCTTGTCATACTTTTGGAGAAACAAAGGCTGAATCTTTTGCATGGCACCATCATTTCAGAAGCCAATTTCTCATGACACTCGAGATTGTTGGTGCAAGGAATTCACATCAGCAAGTGCAGTTGTGACTGAAGAGAAACTTCTTCCTCAGCAAATCTTGTGGTTTTCACCCTGTGGTCTGCGGTCCCTCAAGCAGTTTGCAGACTGGCTTTGAAGAGTTTCTCGAGGGGAGAAAAAATTAATTTAGTGGGCTTAAATTCACTGTGGATGAGTTTCCCATCTACACTGCAAAAACCCATTAGAGGTTGAAACCCGCTTGCTAAGAAATTATCTCAGAGCTCTGTGAAACAACAAGGTCTTCAGCTTGCTGCTGTTCCTCTGTCCTGACACCTCCTGACACAGCAGACACACAGCAAAGGGCTCATTAACCAAGGCACTTTCCAAAGGAGAAGCTGGGCATTCTGTGTGGGTCCTGTCCCCTCCTGCCTGGCCTGGGCAGCAGTGCCTCAGTCCCCCAGCAGCGCCCACTCTCTGTTATTCACTTCTTCTTCTCAGACTGCAAGATTCTTCAGGACAGGCTGTTTCAGAACAGCTTTCCCTCTCCTCCCCAGCCCTATATCCTCCTCAGCTCAAACTTTTGACATCCACCTTTGCGTTAAAGAGGGTTTGTTCACATTCCTTGCCTGCTTTCACTTATCAGCTTAGCGCAACAGCAGGCGCTGTTCAACGCTGCTCCCTGCTTGCACAATGAAATCCTGGATGAGTGAATGCTCCCATTGTGGGGAGCCCAGGAGAAATCATAGAATCATCTTAACATCAAACAGGCTTATTGGATTTCACAGTAATGCCAACAAGCTGTCACTGCTACCACAAACTCTGCCTGGGCGTCACTCTGGACTATTTACGGGCAGGAAGAGCAGCTCTGGGAGCACTCAGTTGCAAACTGAAAGACTGTGAAAGAGAGGTATCAATTACAAAAATTAATTATGGCCTTGATGGCATTGGCTTAGAAAGTCCCTGATATGCAGGAGCAATCCTGCATGGGCCTTGCCCTTGTAGCAACAATTTCCAAGACTGGAGTTACTCAGTGAAGTTATTTGTGTGTCAAACTTGAGACATTATAGCTGGTCAGCATGAGCCAAGCATCAGCAGTGGTGTAAGGATATGGAAGCTCTACCTGTCAGAGTAGAGAAGGCCACAGGGGGCCTTTGTAGGGCCTTGGTTGCTGTATTTCACTTTAGTATCTCTGCATCACTCAATAATTTGTGTTTAACCAAAGCACCTCTGATAGGAAGCCCTTTGGAGTATCAATCCAAAGGCTGGGAAAGGTGTACAGTAATACAGCCTTTATTTACCAGTAGGGTTAAGCTCAGTTGTCTAAGGGTGGGTGATCTTACAAACAACTGGTTCTGTTTGGTTTTGTGATGCACTTGATCTGCACTATGCCACTTGATCTGTAACACTGGGAGCTGTCTCAATCAGTGCCTTGGCATGTCAGGCCTGTGCAGGTCCTCACAGAAACAGAAATTCATCTTGTGGCACCCTAGCACAGCTCCTCCCTTTATATTCTGCCTCAGCTCTCCCAAGACAGCACTGCTCTCTGGTGGGCTGCACCCTCAGTCCACTCTCCAGATAGAGCAGACATCACAGACACATCTGAAACCCTCTGCGGGTGGGATTAAGGAATTGTGCTGCCTCCATTGCATTAAAAAAAATCTTTAACTTCCCAGTAAAGCCTGTTGACAGCATAAGAACCAGCACAGCTGCAATTGCACCTGGTCTTGATGTGTCATGTGTAAGTACAAAACATTTCAGCTGACCCTAATCCAAACAAGTGGAACTCTGCTATGCACCAGAAGAGCCCAGCACAGCTGCTGGAGGTAAAGCCCCTCTATTGACACTTTACCACTTAAGAGTTATTTATTATTACTCAAGTGCATGGGAAACTTTTGGAATGTAACCCACACTCATAACTTTGTCCTAATCAGTTTGCTATTGATAGCTCAAGAAAGCTGAAGTCACTCCAACTTTATTGTGTAGGGCCTGACACAGCTGCCCAAGGTCACAAGAAACCAAAAGGCAAAGCTATAGAAATGCCTTACGGTTTGAGACACATAATTGACTTATGTCCCTTTGATTGGCATTGCTGGGAATGACAATTTGAGCTGAGTGTGACTATAGAGGAGCAGGGAACCCTCTCACCTGCCAAGAGGGATGGCCCTGCTCAGAGGAAGGAGAGGTGGGGCAAGACATGCACAGAGGGGCTTTATTAGAGGAGAGAGACCTCCTCCCCCTTGCAAACTTCAGAAGCAGAACCACTGTGGAAATCCTACCCCAGCCAGTTTGCACATATTAACAAACCCACATGTGTCTGAATTAATAAAATTGGGACATTTAACACAGCCTCATTTTGCTCACTGACACCTCTGGGGACTGCCATGTGAAGTGGCAGAATCCCCTGTGCGCTGTGATAAATGCATGAGAAAATGTGCTTCTCCTTTTCCACAAAGCATCAGTCCATGAGCAAAGGGGGTGTGTGTGTGCTTCCCTCTCCTCTGCCAGCCCTGCCTGCCACCTTCTCTCTCTCCTGCTCATTTCTGCTCCTGCCCAGGGAATAGTCAGTCCACAGCTTGGAAGCAATGGTGTGAGGCAGAGAGTAAATTATCTGTCTTGTTTCCCTCTCCTTTGTACATCTTCTTTCCCTCTCCCTTTGGTGCAGGGACTGTCTGAGGTAATTCCTTAGGCTGTTATGCAAGAAGTCAGCCTAGATGATCATTACTGAACCTCTGCAGCCTGTGAAAAACGATCTGTGCTCGCTATAAACCCCTTTGCAGGGATGGCAGTGAGTCAGCAGAGATGTCTCGTCTGCTGCAGCCAGACGGGCAGAGCTGGGGCCGGGCGAGGGAGGCTGAGGGAGAGCATTCCTGCAGGACACCTACCCGCGCGTCCAGGCCGAACGCCGTCTGCTTCAGGTCCTGCAAGGCCCGCTGCATGAACTCGAACGCGTGGCAGTCAACGCAGGGACGGCCTGCGGAGAGAGGCAGCAGGGGACATCGCTGTCACAGCAGGAAAGCCGGAATTTGGCAGCACAGAGGAGGAATACTTGCCAGGAGAAACTCCAGCTCTTACCAGGCACCCGCACCTGCGTGCACGCAGAATCAGGGCTGCCCGTGTCTATCTTTGTGCAAGTGAGAGAGGATCGGCAAAAACCACAGAGTATTTTACTGGGTGGGCTTTTCTAACCATGACCCAGACTGATTCTGCCTGCTGCTTCAGCCCCCAGCCTCTCCCCTTCAAAATGAAATCCTTACCCTTTCTCAGACATGGGTTAATTCTCAACAGATACACTGAAAACAGCAGTTTGCAGTGGTTCAGGAACCAGACAGGCAGGTCTGTTTTTACAGGAGCTCTTACAGAGCAGCTTGGCAAGGGACAATGCCAGATCTGTATTTGGTTCCTTTCACCTGCTGCTGTATTTTTTCTCTGCCAGGAATGCAAAGCATCCCACTGGCTCTGCAGCTGCTGCCAGCGTGTGTGCACAGAGGGGCAGGGCAGGGAAAAGGCAGAGAGTGGAGGAGGAGGGGACTTGACAGCTAAAATGGCTCACTTCTGAACCTGGGCATTTCTGCTCTGCCAGGATTCACCCTGACCAATCTCTGACAGTTTGAAGTGAATGATGTGTGAGTTTTCAGAAGAAGAAATTGCAGACACTGGAGGAGATGCAGGGGGAATGGGGAAAGATGACATTTCATCCTGATCACAGAGGCCCCATGATGGGGGGCGTGCCAAAATCCTTGTCCTCATGCAGCCACCTGTGCTGCTCTAGCAAAGCAAAGAGGTGCCAAGCTGCTGCTGAGATGGCAGGGGAGCTGTCTGGAGCCAGGGACCTGCTGAGCAGCCCTGCAGCACCCATCTGTGCCTGGCACCCTGCTGCCAGCACTGCCTCTGACTTGTGCAGGGAGGAAGACAGCAGCCAGAGTGCTTGCCAGGCCTCAGCAAGCCTCTGAGGGGTTTTGATCTACTCAGGAGGAGTTTCTCTCCCACCTGTCCTTCTACATCTCCCCTCAGTGCAAGTGGCATCTCAGGGAGACCTGGGGATCAAGCTAGGGATTTAATTCCCAAGCTGTGAGGAGGTGCAAAGTCCCCACCTCTATCAGAACAGCCGTGCTCACAAAGACTCTGCCTCTCCAAGCACAGAAGTAGTGACAGGATGGTTTTGAGCACACTTTAAAGACACTCAACCTCCTCCTGCTTGCAGTATTGCAAGTAATTTAGTTGTTTCACTTCAGAGCATGAAACAGAGCCCTTAGAAAGAACCTGCATGCTCAGACTGCTGTCAGCAAATCCATCATTCTCTCGGTGTCATGCCCTGCTCCCTCCCCTCGCTCTGGGCTGCTCAGAAACACCTTGCCCTGGCTGCACCTCGGGGAGGTGCTGCATGCCCTGAAGTGCTGACAAACACCAAAGTGTTCTCAAAAGCAGAACCTGAAGGAGAAAAAAAAAACAAAACCCAGGTGATAAATTAACGTATCCTGCTTCTGCAGTGGGGAGAAAGCACTTTTAAGCAGAGCCATGCATTCCATAATCTGTCACTGCTTGTCACACAGGAAGTCTTCCCAGGGCTTTGTGAAAGCTGTGATGGGATGGTTGGGTGGGATCACTCACTGGTATTTATGACAGCCAAGTGCTTCTGTGTGGACAGGGAGGCACTCGTGGAATGGCACAACCATGTCAAGTGGTTATTTCACTTCTGCCAGTCCTGGGAAAGCAGCTGCCCTGGTATCAAAGCATTTTCTGCAGGAAAAGGCTGGTGGCACAGAGGACATCTGCCTGTGCAGCTCTGGATGTCCTGAATCAGCACCTGCAAAGCTCCTAACACAGCACTGCCCTCCAAAGTCAGAGAGCACACACAGCCAGTTTCACCACAGAACAGGACATTCACTCTTTAATGTTGTTTTTGGGCTGTGCTCCATGGTGGAGGATCCTTCTCCAGGCACTGCTGTCTGTGGGTCAGGCCAGCATCCCTGCCTGCTGGGAGCCAGTAGCCAACGGCAGATACTCATGGAAGATACAAGAGTCAGTGTCTAGCAATGTTCTTCCAGCCTACCAGGAGGCTGGAGGATATCCTGTGTCTGGCTGGTGTTTCTACATCTGATAAGCCCTCCATGAATTTTTCTCACATTAATTTGCACTGTTGCTTCCTGAATCCACATAAACTTTTGTCATCTGCAGCATCCTGTGGCAATGAGTTCCACAGCTCAGCTATTCACTGAGTGAACAAAATACCATTCCTGTCTGCTCTGAAGTTGACATCTGCTGCTTTCATTTCCTGCCTCTAATTTTTGCAGTGGAAGAGACAGTTATTAAATAATCAGCAACTTTGTCCCACTTATGACTTTGATGTTCTCCATCATCTCTGCCTTGGTCTGCTTTCCAGAATGAAGAGCTGAGCTGCTAAGCTGAACTTTCTCTGTGGATTTGACCTCTCTTCATGCCCATAATATTTTCAACAAGGATATTTTCCCAGCAGAAATATGTCTAAGCATCTGTTTTACCAAACAAATCTAAATATGTGCTGTTGCCGGTAGAAGCAATCCCTCTGTGCTTTCTGTCCTTGGCTATGGCATCTCACACTTCCACCTGCTCACAGCAGGAGGGACAATGCAGCTCCTCCATCAGCTGGAGCACTGACCTTTCTGCCCCCAGAGCAGATCCTGAATGCCCAGGTTCTGGGGCCAGGACAAGAAACAGTGTGAGCAGGGGAGGCCAGGTTATGGAGAGGAGAAGGGCAGAGGCAGCACAGGCTTACATCAGCTTAAAGCAGTCATGAAACCAAATCTTAAATCACATCATAGCAAAATATAGCAGAGTGCCATTAATTCCTTGCTGACAGCTGGAAACAGACTATCATTCATAGGGAGACTTAACAGGTCTGTGGATTAACATAATGAGAATTATCAAGAGCCAGCCATAACTCTTTAAATGGATCCTGTCAGCACAAAGACTGTATGTGTCTTTGTGTGTTTTGGGAGAAGTGGGGGAAGAGAAAAAATATATTTCTTGGCTTCTTGGTGAAGACCTGAGACTGAAAGCAGTGTGTAAGTATAATTTACTTTCCCTTGCATACACTTTGTGTTTATTCTTTGTATTTCATGCACCTTGGCTAATGAAAACAGACTGACCAGCTTCTGGTCTTCAGATTCCATATTTTAGCTTTCACAGTGGGTGATCTGGGCTATAAATGCAGTGGGAGGTTGGGGAAATAACTTATTTTTTATAGTGGTTTGCAGAGAACTTTAAATAAAATAATCTGCGAGTATTAGTAGCACCACTTCAAACTTGAATAGTCTTTTGCATATGCTAAATGCTGTGAATAAAGTATAAGGACACAATTAATCATTGCTAATTAGAATTATGCATAAAGAGCTGTGCCTGGCTGTGTGACTGGCAGAGAGCAGGGGCTGGTGCTCCAAGCCAGATCCCAGTGCCTCACACAGGACAGGATCTCTCTGCACTGCTGAAGAGAACTGTGACTCACTCTCATGCTCCTCTCCTGTGACTCCTGCACCTCCCACACTTGTACGGAGCACTGCTGCCCCTGTCCTGCTCATGGTGCTGCAGGAGGGACACATTCCTCCCACCAGGTGGGAAAGAGACTGTGGGGTCCATGCAGCAATGCTCCTGCTAAGGGCGTGCTGCCAGCGACACGTCACACACCTGGGAACAGAGAAAAGCATCGGGCACTGTCGCTATAGGACACAAATTAAAACAATGCAGACACTGGAATCTCTAAGGTAAAAAGAAGGATGATTAATTTCTGACTCTAACATTTATAGATTTTCAAAAGTGACATGGATTGGAGGATGACAGTGTCACCTCTCCAATGACGCTGGACAAACCAAGTCTATCAAATTTCTCCTCCTTCAGAAAAGAATGTAAACCAATTAAATTTTTACATAAAGTGTGTGAGGAAGTTCATTACAAGAATGTAAACACCAGAAGGCTTAGAAGAACTTAGAAGAACAGGGTGACAGAGCACCACACTGCTCTGCCTTGCAGAAGGACACTAAATATGCTCCATGTCCATCTTACATCCTTGTTAAGAACATGCACTGGAGACCCCTCTGGGCCATCCAGGGTCTCTCAGCCAGCAGTTTGCCTGGGCTGACAGTAAGGCCATAAGTGCAGCAATAGGGAAAGTGTGTGCTGCAGAGGCAGTGCCCTGTGAAAGGGTCAGTGTCCATGAGGACCAGCTCCTGATGAGATGTAGCCAGTGGAGCATCAAGAGGGAAAGGATCCAGGAGTGTCTGTACTAGATCACACCAAAGTGAGTGCTCCACCCAGTGCCCAGTCTCCCACAATCTGCATCTCTTGAGGAATATTGAAAGTCTGGGAGCATTCCCAAGCATTGAGAGCATGGGATAGCTCCACTCTGAAACAGTCAGCTCTGTCTTCCAGAGAACTGGCCTCCTCTCATGGATACCAGTGTGCCAGGGTCCATCCTGGCAGGGTACTGGTACAGTCATGTCTCCATGCCACGGTGCATCCCTGGGCACTGCTACACCTTCATGGCCAGCAATGGGTGCCTAGAAATAGCATGAGAACAGGGCAAGTCTGGAGGGATGCACTCCCAGAGACCCTCCCAGGTCTCAGGAATATGCTAAGGCAGCCCCTCAGTCAGAAGAAATGCCACTGTATCTAACAGCCCTTTCTAGGATTTTTTTCCCTTGAATTTAACCAACTGGTTCTGCAATCTCATGCAAACATTTGGCATCCACCATGTCCTAAGGGAAGAGTTTCACAGGTTAACCACCAGGAAGAGTCCTGACAGGCAAAGGAAAGTGTCTGGAGCACTCAGCAGCTATGCAGCACTCTCCCAACAAGTGGCTGACAAGGATCATCAGGAGTTCCTTGTGGCTTTAAAACTCTGTCCCTGCAGCAGCTCAAAACAATTTACAATTCACTGCTATGCAGCACTCTCCCAACAAGTGGCTGACAAGGATCATCAGGGTTCCTTGTGGCTTTAAAACTCTGCCCCTGCAGCAGCCCAAAATAACTTACAATTCACTCATCAGCTGGCAGCGTTGCTCCTGGCCTGGTCTCAGACAGAAATAGCATTATGCTTTTGTAGCAGTGCTCACAGCCTCTGCTCCTTGGGATGGGGCAGGGTCTCTGGGGTAACACTGCCACAGAAACACTCTGACCTGCCCTTCATTCCACACTCTTACACCCAGGAGTAAGACAAGACAGGAATCTTCCTCAAAGGCTGTTCAAGGGACTCCACAAGGGACTGTGGAGGCTGTTCAAGGGACTCTAGCAATCCTGGCTAGAGGATGGTAATAAGATGGTAAAAGGACTCCTTGTCACTGTAAGAAGGATGGGACAGACTTTTTTGTGGGGCCAGTTGTGATAGGTCAGGGGGTAATGGTTCTGAAATAAAAGAGGGTCAAATTAAAATAGTTAAGGAAGAAGTTTTTACTGTGAGAGTGGTGAGGCACTGGCATGGGTTGCCCAGAGAGGTTATACATGCCCCATCCCAGGAAATGTTCAAGGTCAGGTTGGCCCTGAGCAACCTGATCAAGTTAAAGATGTCCCTGCCCCTTGGCAGGGGGTTGGACTAGATGAGCTCTAAAGGGCCCTTCCCACCTTTCTATGGTTTTATAATTCTGTGAGACTTGGGTCAGAAACCCTGGCCAAGAGTTTTCTACAGTTCAAATGGGAGTTTTCACTACACAAGTAGAACAAGAAATTCCTGTATACATTTTCCAAAATGTGTTGACTTGCCTCTGCTAACACAGACACAAAGAGTATGTACAATTTATTTTCCAAGCCTGATTTTCTCTTTGAGGAGATAAAATGGACTGCTCCTCACAAAACTTATTAGAATTAGTGAATTCCTAGGAAACAGACACAAAAAATAGCAGTGAGATCTGGTTTAGAACAGACCAAAACTTAGCCCTAATTAAAAAAAAAATAATGGAAAAAGAAAGAAATTCAACATCTAAGTTCCATTAGTTGCATCTAATGGAATTAATTGTGAATAAAATGCAGTGACAAAATCAGACTTTGTATTAAATATTTTGATAGTCATATAAAAAGATAGCTGTGATACAAAGTAAGCATGAATAAGTAGAGATTTGTTTATATGCAATTATCTTTCTTTGTTGTTTTCTTTTTTCCCAAAGGACATTTTGCGTTTCTAATGAGTGGCTATTTCCCACTTGCTGTCACCAAAACACCCCGAGAACATTGACTCCATCCCCTAATAGCTTTGAACTATTGCCTCATTTTGGAGCTGAGAAAGTTTAGAGACTTACTGAAAACAACAGAGGAAGCTCATATAGAGCTGTGATCCAAATTCAAGAGCTCCCAGCTCTGTGATGTGCTCAAGCCAGTCTGTCATATTGATTTATTTTTTAGGTTTGCAGGGTTTCAGAAATTTATATTTGCTTTCCAAATGCACAGTTTGGGTAAACATCCCCTGTGTTGATTTGTAGTAGCTACAAGAAAGTTGAACTTGACCTATTGTTCCAACCAAATACTAAAATAAGCAAGATGCAATGCCCCAGCAGAAATACACACAAATTTTCTTCTAACAATACTCAGATTAGTAAGGACATCATGGGTATTGTGGCAAATCTGTGTACATCAATTAAAACTATCTAGTGAAATGAAATTATCAAGAAGCAGATCTAAAAGACCTACAAACAAAGAGCTTGAGCACAAGCTCAAATGAAAATTAAGAGTATGCAATTAGCATTTTTTTCCCTAAATAACTACTAATCCTTTGCTCGCACGCTGTTTCCGTGACCGCTGTTTTCGCGTGCTTCGCTGGCACGGCACAAACTCATCATCAATCGGCCAACAGCAGGTTCCCCAGGAGCAGGGAGCCCGTGTGGCTGCTGGGGGCAGTGGAGGAGGGCAGGCAGGGCAGGGTGCAGCAGGTACCTACTTTCTGCAGGGATGGCACTCCCGGCGTCCTGGCCAGCGCCCACCAGCCTGGCGCTGAGCAGGCCGAGCACCGACAGCAGCAGCACTCCCACCCGCGCCTCGCTCCTCGCGGCCGGCAGCGCCATGCCTCTCATCAATAATTCAAGCCGTCTTCCCTGCCTGCAACGAGGAGAAGCAGTGAGAAAGCAGCAGTTTGCTCCCTGCAGGCTGCTCACAAAGAAGTGGGTGAGATGTGAGGAGCCCAGGCCCCGTGCACGCACAAACCCACTCGCCCACGCCACTGCCGGTCACGCCGTGGGCCCAGGGTGCACCCCAAGGACCAGCTTGCCCAGTACCTGATCCTTCTCCTCTCCTGTGTGCCAGACCCTTGGAGCAGCTGTAGAGAGAGGCAAGGCTCCAGCAGCCACTCCGAGCATGCGCCCCTTCAGCATCCCCCCTTCCCTGATTGGGGTCATTGCCATGGAGATTTGCTATAGCAACACTGAAAAATTGGAGCTGCCAAGTGGAGAAGAAGATTTAAAGGGACCACAATGTGATGGGTGGTCACTGCTGCACTCCTCTGCTCCCAAAGGCCATGCCCTCTCCTTGGCAGACACTGGCTGCTGCCACCCACATAAGAGAGTCTTGGGCAATTTTTGTGTTTGTTGCTGTTATTCCCGAAGGGACTGTGCTGAAATACACAGCTCCCATCCCCTGCTTTAGCTGTAACTCACTTAAAGTGAGAGTTCATTCTGCTAGGCATCAAATGAGAGAAAAATTCAGAAGTTTGCTTGACTAAATGAAGTTGCAGGGCCTGCTGATGGTGCCCTGTACTTTGGGGGAAGAATCCATTATGGTCTTTGTTTAACTACACTTGAAATGAGGCCTTGTGGACTACAGCACCCCTGGCACCTGGACCAACCACAAAAATGGATCCTACATAGCATCACCTTTGGGTACCATGATAAGAGCCCAGCCAAAACCTACACACTGCAAAAGTTGAAGGATGTTCTCTTCAAGCACAACTTTTGGTCTGGGATCAGCCCTTATTTATTTATTTGCTTATTTATTTATTTCTTGTGTCCTGACAAAGTTAAAGCAGGAAGTTTCCTGGACAGGGAATCTGTGTAAGCACCTGCCTGGAAGCAAGCATTCAGACAGGGGAGGTGATACTTTTGGAAAAGAGAAAGAGATGCTCTAACACCTACCTGCTTGCCCCAGAGCGTGATTAAAGGCTCATTTTGTAACATAACTGTTCAATTAATGGCTTTGTTCTTCTCACAGAAGGACACTCCATCTCCTCTCACCAAGGAGAGGCTCCAGCCTTCCTGGCCTGTACAGAATAACCACCCTGCCAGGCTGTGGAGGTATCAGTCTTCCCAGACATAAACCTAGTTTATCCTAGATTTTCTTCAGCCGTAGAAACTTTCACCAGCACTGCTCTCTGCTTCTATTTCACTTGTTCCTGTGGCTTCTTCAGAATTACCTCTTACAGCCCTCCCTTCAATGCTTGTGCTTTTGGATTAGGTTAGTTTAAAAGTCCTCTCACAGGACCTTCTGGCAAAGTGGACATGCCTCTCCTGCAAGGGGGAATCCCAGAGTTATGGAAGCAATTCCTACAAGAATGACACACTGCCAAATTTTTAGCCCACAGTGCAACTGAAACTCAAATTCCCTTGTGTGGAAGGTCCAGCAGAAGGTCCCAGCCACTGGGATCTGGGTTAGTCTGGGCACACATCTGCACCAAAATGTCTCCACTGGCTTTGTGAGAAGCTGAGACTCCTAATCCAAGCTCTGATGCTGGATGCCTGAAGTAAGGTTGTGTGAGATGGATCAGCTTTACATTGTTTGTCTCATCCCAGCCCTCCCAGGCCTGTTAAAGGAGCAGCTCCACAAGAGCCAGGATAGAAACAACATTATAGAGCTTGACTGTACTCTCATCATGGGCTGGCCACACTGTCTAGCCATGATCTTCAGTTTTAAATAACATCAAATGGGAATTCTGGCACAAAATCCAAAATCCTCACACTTTCATTCATCCTGGCATATGAGTTTCTTGCCCATACTCTCATTATGGTCCCATAGTTATAACTCACTTTTCATACATGAATTTCAAGAAAGGGACAGGAAGGAATTACCTACAGGAATTACCTTTGATGAGGTAGAAAGCACTATTTGTTCTAATATTTTTTTAAGGTATCAATGTATTCTTTTCTGAAGTTCTATCTACTGTGATATCTGCAGTAGGGCATTCTGTATCCACCACCAAAATGGGTACAAGGTGTTATTTCAGTGTTGCTTATACTACTAAGCCTAAAATTATGTAAATTTTTCCCCCCTCTTTTCAGTGCTAGCATAAATTAACCAGACATCACATTTACGGAGTCTGGCCAGTTTTTGTGTCAAATGCCAGGGTCTTTAAGAAACTTGGAAAAAGTTTCCAGCTCCTCCTGCTACCAGAACCATGTGGTCCAAGACGTGGCCCTTAATTCACAGAGAACAGGAGCCAGTCTGCATGGAAAAAATCCAGAAATCTGTGCTATTTTCTCACCTCCAACAAAGCTGAAGAGGAGAGACACATGAAAATATTTGCATGACTTGCTTAGCTATTACATTCACTATTGGGTATCACTATACTGGTACCAAATTAACTTTGGAAGACAAGAAAATTCCAAGATATTCACAGAAGTCTATTTAGTGTCTGAAAAATATCATAGTGAATCCCAGAGGGCCGTCAGAAATATTTCTACTTAATTTTCTTTTTCTACAGAGAATACACACCTAATAATTGTTTGCTAAAAGAGAAAAAGAATTTCCTCCAAAGCAATCAGAATGATCAGGCATTTAAGGGGAAGATGAATAGTGAAGATAGACATCTGGTGGCTTCCTTGGAAAATTTCTTATTTATTCCTAAGTGTTACAGGTATTGAAAGTTATATCCTTGAAGTGGGGGAAGAAAATTTATATATCCAGTTAAAATTACCTACATTAAAGGCCTGAATTGAACATGTGTGCATAAATGGAAGATGCAGGCAAAGGTTCTGGTCTCAGAACTAACTCCATGGGCACACATGGCAAACAGGGCAGTTAATCCCAGCCTAATACAAAATGTTACATCATTGCCCACTCACATGGTCATTGGCCCTTTGTTGGACTCAAATAGAAGAAAAAGCCACAGGCACAGAAGAATCTGTGTCTGGTCACCATTACCTGAAGGACAGAAGGGCAGGAGAATAACCCCAGGCATAAGCCCAGAGAGGCCAAGACACAAAACCAGACAAAAGCAGTACAAAACATGAAGAACAGCAAGAAAGCATCCTTTAAACACAAGGGGAGTCAAATAAGGAAGACAAAACCCAAGGGAAGAGTTTATTCTCTGTTCAGCAGAAGGGGAAAGTTAATTAAGTTGATGCTTTGAAAAGTGGTACAGAACTAAACATCTCTTTTATCCACGAATGAAAACAAGGCAAGCTAGTGAGCAGAAGGCTCTCACAACTAATACCAGTGAACATGTTTTAGATAAAAACATTTAGCAGAAGTTTACTTTGGTTACTGATGCTTATAGGTTTGTGATAGTCCTTTTCCTATGTTTTGATGTGCCTGGAGCTCTCTTTTGACTCAGGGCTATCACTAGACCCACTACAGGAGGTTGAAAGAAGAACCTAGAACAACCACCATGGGCAATTACTGCTGAGAGCTCAGGGAAGATGTGACTTATGCCAGTCTTGGAAAAGGGCAAGTGCAGTGGCTCTGTTTAAAATGAGGAAGAGAACTAGAAAAAAAAAAAAAAACAACACAAGCCAATTTACCATCCATCCCTGAGAATGTTTTAGAAGCAATAATCCCACCAGCATTTTGTAACTGTTTGAAAAACAAGAATGGAATTGCAAATAAGAGTTATTTGTCAAGAATCAAGTCAAACTAGTTTGGCATCCTTCTGTGACAGGGCAACAGGCCTTGCAGATAAGGAAAGCCAAACTGGATCAATTTCGGGGCTGTGTCACACAGCACTGTCAGAGGCAAACTCAGGAAACCTCTGAGGCCAGCAAAACTGGCTGGGTCACTGCTGGGAGTTAGCAGTGGGTCACTGTCCCCTTGGGAAGATGCATCACATCAGGACTGCAAAGACTCAGTTCAGGGGTTATTCAGCATTTCATTATGAATAAGTAAAATGGTTATTTAGGATGTAACATCAGCCTGGAGGTTATAAGCAATGCTGGGGAGAGGACTAAAATTCTAAACCAGGCAGACAAGAGAGAAAAAAGGATCTAAAAACCAAATGAACTTTTATAAAAATGAGAACAAGGTGCTACACTTCATCAGGATTAATCAACAGCTCATATCTGGAATGGGGAATGGCCCATTAAGTGGCACTTCTATGGTGAAGCTAGGGAGTCACAAGCTGAAATTGGTTTATAATATTCTCTCCCCCCAAAAATACAATTATACTGGAACGTAAAAAAAGAAGTGCAAGAGCTTAGGCTGACTTCAGCACAAGGCCTGAGCTGCAGTGCTGTGTCTGGTTTGGTCACTGCAGTACTAGGAGCTGTCAGAGACACCAGCAGCAGCAGAAATAACCACTTTTAAATGGCAGCCAGGAAGCACAACCAAAGCCCCTGGAAAACTTCATAATAATGAGGATGGCTCTGGGATGGATTTCCTGCAGAAGACAGGGGAATATTTAAGCCTGCAGGTATAAGTTAGACATCATTTGGGAATGGCATTGGGATAGTGGCCTTGCATAAAGACAAGGGAAGAACTGAGCAATTTCTTATTGATACCTTTCCCTGTCCCTTCTCTTCTAATTCTGTGATTAAGAATAATTTTGTTGCCCAGGCAGTCACTCCAGCTCTCTCTGTTGTAATTCCAGCACAAACACAGATATCCCTGGAAGAAATTCATTGCCCTTGTGCAGCATCTGAAATTCAGACTAATTATTTCTCCTCCCTCAGCTATCAGGGCAAAGGAAATGTTTTTTCTCATTTAAACAAGCACGATGTCAGAACATTCCCATTCTGGGGTGGGTCACTGATAAGGCAATTCAGAGACATTTGGCTGCAGGGCAGCTGGCAGGGCCCACAGTTTCTTCATCTGCCTTTAAACAAGTAAACCACAACCTTGCCAATGAATTGAGAGCTGAGAAGCTGGTGCACTATTTGACATTTTAGCCCATAAACAGAATAAATTCTATTCTCTTTTTTTATGACAGCCATCTCAATCCTGAGGAAGGACTGAAAATAAAATCACCTTATACTTACCTTGTCCCTCATGCTATGAGATAATGATTCACCTTTGCTTGATGGCTCAGGATTTTCTTTAAACACTAAGTCAGAGGTTTGGCAAAGGGAAAAATCTCCCTCGTGAAATGACCAATTTGTTCTTGGCATCATTGCTTGACAAGTTCCCTATCTTAGAGCTTCCTGGAAAACCCTTCAAGAGTCTGACCACAAGCTGAACCTTGGTCAGACTGTGAAGCTATTAATGCACACAGATGTCCCAGCAAAGTCCATGTGACACTGCCAAACAGGGATGTGGCTGCAAACAGGGAGCATGATGGAAATTTAACACTAAGATCCTTTAGTGTAGGAACAAGCTGACGCCAAGAGGCCTCTTTCACCACAGTGTAAGATGTGAGAAAGAAGCCAGGCTCCAAGCTGACTCCAAGAGGCCTCTTTCACCACAGTGTAAGATGTGAGAAAGAACCCGTCTTGATCAGTTCTCCAAAAATCCACTGAAGCCAAGTATGACAAGCATCTTTAAACACTTTCAAGAGCTTAGAACATTTTCAATTATGCAGGAGGGGCTGTGTCAAGCTGTTGTGACATGAAGGTCAGTTCAGACTTTTCCAAGAAAAAGTAAGAACCACTGGTAAAATACCAGTTTTTCTAGTTTATTTATGAGGTTTGCATGGGACTAATGGAAATCCAGCAAAATTGTGCTGGACATGGGGTCAATTTACAGCATAGGCAAGGGTTGTGTGCTCTGAATGCCACTGGGGATGAAGCTGAGCTATTTGCCTTGCTACTGCCAATCTTATCCCTGTCTAGGAAGACATAGGCATGTCATTATTTACTTGCTTTACTTGTGTGTAAAAATCCTTTCTCGAATTTATGTGTTTGGGAAGAAAGTGTTGGTTGATATTTTAAGTGCTGGGATTTGGGCAGATTATTCCATGGCTACCAAAACCAGAGTGACTGAAGACAGGCAGTTCTCTGCACAGCCTGTGCTTACAGAAAGGGCAGGTGGGGAGAGCTCATTATTGTTTAGGAAAGCTATTGACTTCCTAGGACGTGGTTCAACCTTCCATGTGTAAAATTGTACATAAAACAAATGTGCATCATACCAGCTGTCAAAAGGCATTTAAACATTGTTCAGGTCCTGCTTCGGGGCAAGCCCAGATTGTGGAATTGTGCATCAGTTATATTTAGTGCTGCTGGCTGAAACCAGACACGGTTCACAGGCTGGATGCTGTGTTACAGTCCAGGATGAATGCAAGAGCTGCTTAGGCAAGAAGCCTTGTGTAACAAATTTAGTGCATGGATGAAGTTCTGCTCTTTAACCGAGGAAATAAAATAGCCCACAATGCCCAGAACTTTGAGACAAGTTTTAGCAAGGCAGGTGGCCTCCATGAAAGCCTGGAATTTAGGCAGTCACAAACATTGGTAACTGTGGGCTTTGTCCTGAAGTTTGTGTCTCTCCCCAGACCCCACATTAAAGTGAAAAGTTTCCAGGTGAAACTGCATGGTCATCTTGACAGGCTGCAGTCAAAAGATTAATAGATGCAACCTCACTAAACCTGTGGACTTTAAAGCCTATTGGAATTAATGCAAAGGAAGATGCTGTTTCATATGGTTCAATGCAGAAGCCACACAAAACAACAGATTTTGTTAATCTTGGTTGCCTAAATTAACTTAACAAAAGTTAGTGGAGATTTAGTATTAAAAGCTACTTTCTGTTAGCAGATCTGTCCATTAATTTGGACAAGATGAAACTCTCTTATAAAGAAAAGCTCCTACACTTTCTATTTTGTAGAAAACTCCCATAGATGAATATCCTTATACACATCAAAATGTCATGTTATAAACACTTTTAGCACTTAAAGCTGGATAGAAGCTGTGTTTTTCTCTTTCTCTAACAATTCACATGGGTCCCTAACTGCACAAAAATCCCAGTGATGGGTTTCCTTCATTTGTCTCTCTGTGTTGCCCACATTTTCTGCCTGTGTTGCTTTTGCATAGCCAAATACTTTATGGACTTTAGGAATAAAATAAAATAATTGGGTAAAAAGAAAGTTTTAAAAGAAAAGCATCAATTCTTAGAAAACATCTAACAATGAGATGTAGCTTGGGGCTGAGGCTACCATTCTGTTTGCCTGAGCATGAACATTAAGTGCAGCTATTAATGCACACAGAGAATATTCAGATCCCTCCACACCTAAACAAGAAACTGAACATTGTTCTCCCTTGAAATCTGCATCCTGCTTGCTCTGTGGAAGGGTCTAACTTGCATCACCAGCCAGCAGTCTTTCCAGCTGATTTGAACACTCAAATAAAAGTGAAGAGATGAAGAATAATGGGAGGGTTGCCAGTCCTGCCCCATTTTCAGACTCTCTTGACAAAGAGAACAATCTATAGTTTTGTCACTTAAATTTTGCAGAAAGGTGCAGTGTCACTTACTGTGATTTAAACAGCAAAAGGTGCTCAAGGCTAATGGAGACAAGCTGATGTCTTAGCAGGCTTTCAGAAAGTTCATGGTTCAGAGCAGGAATCAAATGATGACAGCCCTGACTGTGAGGAAGGAAAAGTGTAGGCAGATCAATGTAAAAATAGATATCTGCAGATATTTGCATTTCTTTTATCATGGTATCCATGCCTGGAAGTCTTCTTCTTATGCTTTAAGTCACTTTTTAAACTTCAAGTGTTTAGAGGTGTTGAAAATATCATCTCTGCCACTTCCCAGCTCTACAAAACCACAGCTGGAGCAGCAAGATGGAGTGGGAAGGTTAAGGAATATCCACATGGAGATTAAACTGCAAACCCATAGAAATGAGTACTATGCTTAAAACTGGAGTAACAGGCCAAAATATTTCACATTGTGATTTTTATTTAATAAATTGACAATACCTAAAGGTATGATGACCCCTGGCAGTGCAATTGACATCATTTCTCTGGCCCAGACAGCTTTTAGTGCAGTCACAAAGCAAGAGGCACCATGTCATGTAGAAATAAAATGTCTCAGGGAATAAAACAGGACAAGGTGCGGAGTGAGAAGGATGCATGAGTGTTCTGATGACCCCATTATAATTGTGGGTAACAGTTTGGATATAACAGGAACTTTTTGGATTTTGAGGAGAAAAAAATGCACATCTTGTAGGAGGCACAGCAGCAGATTTCCAGCAGCAGGAACAGGTCAAGAGCATCATCCTCATGTTTGCTCTGCCCCTGTCTCCAGCAGGTTTTGTCCAGTGCATCCCACTGCCTGTTTGCAAAGGGACAGCAAACAGCCATTCTCTGGCCAATATAAACTCCTGTCACTCTCTTCAGCCATCTCTTGACTAGACTGAAGGTTCCCAGTCTGTACACTGCCTCTCTTTGTCCTAGTTCCTTTGTCAGCACTTTATATGGTTCTGCTGTATTCTTGTTCTCTATGCAAATGGTCTTGAGTCTTGCCACTCTGTCATACTAAACCTGATTTTACATATTGAAATTCTTCAAAAGTTTCTTTTCACTTGCCCAGAACAGAATTGCTGGGTGCAATTCTCACACCTCCCTGCCAATGTTTTTTCAGAACATATTTGCTGCTCTCCTGTCATTTGGGTGGTTTTGAACAAGAATTATTACAGAACAGTAATTGAATGAAAAGGGAATAGGTACGGTGAACTTTAAAAGAGCATGCAAAAATCTCCACTAGGAAAATCCTGCTTGCATTGGAGCTTCTGCAGACTGAAAGGAATCTTAAATTTTTCAGATTCTGAGGAAGAAAATGAGAAAGTTATTCCCTTTTCCCCATCTAGCCCCCTCCTGGCTGGGTCAACAGCCCAATTCTATCCTGTGTTTCACTTCCCCAGTTCCAACAAAGTGAATCATAAAGTAGAGGTGCAGCAAAACGACTGAAGGAATTCCAAATGGTCAGGTTTTCTTTTGTCCAAGCCAGTGTCTGGGCAATCACCAAGGGAAAAATTCATGAAGATCTATTGGTGTTTCCATCTGGCAAACGTGACTGGGTTCTTGTCTACACCTGTAACAAGCCAGTGAGATTACACCAGCCTGGGGGACAGTCCATAGAATAATTCAGAATAATTCAGAATAATTCATATGAAACTGAGCTGTTCTGGGACTTCCTCCAAGTTCTGCAACAGGAATGTTCATTTTTAGGTAAAAAGGGGTCCTTCCACACAATGTCTTCCCTGGGAATGAGATGCTGATGCTGCTCACACCACAGGCACTCGCTCCATGGTAAATTGGTGTCACTCATTGCTCTGGCAGTGCTACCAGCTGGACTAAAGGGGCTGCTGACCTGGGGAGTATCAGCCTCCACCTGCAGGGACTACAGAGTCACCAGATTGAGGGGCCTGGAGTTCCCTGAGAAATCCCTGGGATTAGAGGGAGGGCAGTGCCAGAATGGAAGAGAGAACAGAGGTTGAAAGGGAGATGAGAGAGAAGACAGGTCCAGAGCAAAGCAGGGGAACAAAGCCAAGCTAGAACAAGATGGGGACAAGCCAAGTGCAGCAAAAGCCAAGGAGCTCTGAAAAGCCATTGTGCTGCAGCCAGGACCAGCTGAAGCCCTCCAAAGGAGGCTTTGCTCCCAGCAATCCTGAGAGTGCTCTGCCATGGATAAGGACTGCTGCCCCTTCCCACTCTCTGGGAGGGGAGCTGCAGCTGAATGGATAAGGACTGCTGCCCCTTCCCACTCACTGGCTTTGCCAAGCAGCCTGAAATGAGCAGTGCCAGTGCTCCATGCTGTGTGAATGGACTTAGTGAAAAAACAGCACAGCTGCTCCTCAAGGGGATTTGGAAAAATAACATCAGAATCCTCTCTCCCCTTCACACTGGGCTTCTGTGCTGGCCTGTATGCTGGTCACACACAGAAGGGCATGCTGTGCTTCTCGGTGTGCAGGGATTGTTTTTCCCAGCTCTGGACAGGTTTGGGAAGCACGCAGGTCCCTGTGGTGCTCCCCCAGCTGCTGTTTCCCTACCTACAGCTGCAGTGGCAGAGCAGTAGTTGTGTTTCCTCTCTTATCCACTTCCAGCTAAGTCACACCAATTTATTTACACAAGCATGGCCACAGGCAGAAACTTTCTTCCAAATTCAGCTGAAGAGATTTTTACCTTCAGATGTCCCATCCCCTTCCCAAGCCAGGTCTCAGTGTTGGAATCATTTGAGACAGCTCCAAAGCACATCAGACAAACTCCAAGCACCTCCTCACAGTGCTCAGCCTATTTCAGACTTGTGAGTGGATGCAGTATCTTACAATAAAGGGGGAGAGGTTAGGATGAAACAATCTCAGCTTTCAGGTACAAAGGTCTTTCTTCGTGCCTGACACAGAAGGAGCAGTTCTCAAAGGCAGCTACAAGGGAAAACCAAAACATTTGGAGTTCAGTCCATCACAGGATGGACCAAATATGTGTGACCTAATCCCTGTGTTTCACTTGAAGCAAAAAAAGTCACAGTCTCCTGAAGAAACTTCTTGGCATTGCATGGAGCTGTCCTCCAGTGTAATGCTGAGCAGTTGCAGGTGGCAGCATTTGGCACAGCTGGAACTGGCCAGGCTGCCCTGTCATACCCTGATTCTCCTTTTCACTCTGTCCATCTGACCTGCTAAAGTAAAACTACTCAGAAATTCACTAGGTTAAGAATGCCCAGGGAAGGAAAGGAAGAAACCAAACATTTTAATTAAAGAAAACACTCTTCTGCAGGATAGCAGAAGGCTCAGCACTGAGATATAAACTGGTTTGGTCCAAGAACAGCAGATGTGTAGCTCCTCATGACACACACCCCATTACAGCTGACAGAACTACAACGTGCCTGGAGGTGGGCACAGCACAAACAAACAGAAAGGACTTCATCATCTTTAATACACAGGCAAAGCCTACAGAGACTACAGTGTCATGTCTCAATGTAACTGGGTAAGTTGCCACAGACTTATGTTCATATTAAAGACAAAAAACAGCTGCATGTGTCTCTAGGGCACTGTTCTCCAAAATTATCTTGGGGAGTTACACTTGGCAAATTTTGATTTAAAAATCAAAGTAGGTACATTTTCCCCCTCACCCTAATATCAAGTAACAGATGTACTGAATTGAGCCTTTACTGGCAATCCAGCTGATGTGAAAAGAGGGTACTTTTAAAAAAAGATGCAGAACAGACAAATACATCAGACACAGACCCCAGTTTCATCAGTACATTGGGACAAACATGCTTGCCACATGAACTCCATAAAGCTGTATTTTATACAGCTGCATTTTAAAAACTGCTGGACAGGTGAGTCTCCTCAGGGTCTCCAGGATTCAGTTCAGTAGATTGGCAGATATGCAGTCACACAGATTTCTCTTTTCCACCTGAAGAAGCAGAGTTTCTGTCTGTAAGAGGGAGGAAGAACATCGTCAAAAAGCAAATGTCAGCATTGTAAAACTAATGAGTTCCCAAAGAAAAGTCCATTTTATTTTTATTCTCCAGTTTGGAAGTAGTGGTATGAGGTCAGGGCACCTCACAAATACCACAAATCCCTCCTGGTGTAACCAGCTACCATAGACAGGCACAGAAAAAAGGCATTATGAACACTACCAGCTCTAAATGCCAATCAAACCCATCTTGACCTGCCACTTCTGTATGAGATGGAGCTGCCATGTGATTAAAGGCTGTGTTTAAAAGCTGTGTTATCCATTGACCCTCCTCAGCTAAAGGCACCTAGAGCAGAGCTGGACTGAAGCATCCTGCTCTGCACTTGCCTTCTTTGTGCAGGAAAAGCCATCTGCTGCCCAAGCTTTCTTTTCCCCCAGATGATAAATCTCAGGAAAAAAACACAACCCTGCGGTTTTATATTAAATCACATATCACTTTTGATTGTTTCAGCTGCCCTGCAAAGCTGAAAAGATCTGATCAGACTTTGCTAATCATTGAAAAGACACTCAGTCACCACCTTCTCACCACCTCACTGACATCATTTGCCATGCTTTGAATAAGGGAGGTGGACAGCATGCCAACATTTTTGCAGCTGAGCCCCAAGGCTGCTTACCATCTTATATATCTTTAATAACATTTTCAAGCCTTTCTTTTTATTTTCAGGGACACATCTAGCTCACTGTGCTTTAAACATTCTAAACAACCACAGAGAGTTTATGAAGCAATAAAGAGCAGTGATTGTGGTGGGAGCAGCTCCCTCCCAGCAGCACAAGGCTCCTCTCCCCACTTCATGGTCACATGTGGCACTTTGGCTGAGTGGTGAACCACAGATATTCCCAGAAAACACTGCCCAGAGTTAATTCTCACTGCCAAAACAACTACGCCAGCCTGCTCTGAGGGACCAGCAGCAACAAAAAAAACAGGAGAGAGGGGTAAACAGATGTGCTATGTGTAGAAATCAGCCTGTCAGAAGTGGTCTGTGACCCTTCTGATGCAGCCAGCCTGACAATTAGTGAGGGACCATCACACCAGGGTAGGTGACAAAAACCTTTTGGTACTGGAAAAGGAAGGAGATCTGGTCTGTGGCTTCATGAAAGGGTCTGTGACCTCTGCTAGAGTCAGTTTGCTTTGAGCCACCATGCAGACCAACCCAGGGCCAAATGAAGTGTGAAAGCTCTTGAGCAATATTCTTGTGCAATAAAATTATACACAGGCTTCCCCTGTACAGAACTGCAGGGTAAGATGTGCAGGAGGAATTAAATGAGAATTTCCTCTTCAAGCTTTTGGGAATCCCTCCCCCTCCAACACAGTTAGGAGCTGCTTAGTCATCATCTAACAATCTTGCCTGCAAACAAAGGAAATTAATGTCTCCAGTGGGAATATTAACAAAGGGAATTGTATTTTCAGGGACAGGAATATTTACCCCACAAAGGAGCAAAACAGACTAAAACAGTCAAATGTGAAATATATGTGGCTGAAACCAGTGGTCCTAAAGCCCTTAGTTTGCATTAAATTGTGACACAGCTGAATAATAAAAGTAAGAATCAAAATACCCTAGAAGACAGTTCCAAGAAGACCTCAGCTATTAAATATTTCCATGTCTTTTAAGGATGTAGGCAGAATTCCTAGCTGAATGACTGGAATAGGCCTGTTCTAGTCATGGGGAACTGAAGGATTTCAATATGAATTTAATTATTTAGATTTTAAAGTGATAAGGAGGTGATAGGTTTGTTTTCATGGGAATATATCACATTTTCAGGCTTGCTGTCAAATCTACAAGTGTGAAAGCCAATAATAGGCCATCCATCTCAACTGAATTTTTTTCTATCCTCATGTTATCTCTTTGGCTGTCTTTAATTTTTATTTTTTAAAAACTATTAAAACACAGTTGCTATCTTTGGGGTTCTTAATGCTACTTCTGCTTTGGATATCTGTGTTTTACAGTTTTTCTCCTGGTCTGCAAGCTGAAGGTTTAATGAAGGTCACCACTATAGCCAGATACCCATAGAAAACTTTAAGAGATTTTGCATCAAGATGTAGAAATTCTGATGAAAAGTTCAAAGGTTTGTAGTAGGAAGAGGCGTGCTAAAACCACTTCACAGCACAATCTGAACATCTTGTTTGGGCTGCATAAAGTGCTCAGCAGATTCATTAGCAAGATTTCTTCATGAAGCCCAAAATATATTTGACCTGTAATTATTGAACAGATTTTGTTTAGCTGTAAATGTGCTACACACCAATCTGGTTCTGCTGGAATGTTTGTTTATTTTTTTTGTAGTGTGTCACAATTCAAGGCATCTTCCTTCATGCACTTTTATTTTCACCTAAACATCAAGGACCCTGCTTGAAGTAACCTCAAACCATTCCTCAAAGACAACAGTTCACAGGCTTTGACCTGTGAACAACCTTGACCATAAATCAGAAAAGCAGAAAGGTTTCAGTGCCTTCTGTTGAACAATCTGTGCAGGAGTGTATCTCTAGCACTCAAAGGGTACACAGGAGGTGGGGACAAAGCCACCTTCCTGGGACAGCACCATCTGACAGCAGCTGGGACACAGGTGGGCACAGACTGCAGGCTGCTACAGCAAGAGACACATCCAACATCCCCACAGAAGGGAGGTACCAGCCCTGGCAGATTCTGCACACTGACTGCAAGCCAGACGAGTTTCATTCCCTATGCTGTTCTACTTTGTGGCATTTTTCATCATTATGAAATCAGAGAAATGTAAAAACTCTCTATGGATCATGTTTCCTCCCTTAGTTTCTCCCCGGGGATAAAAGCAAATGCAGGGGAGTATTTTATTTTAGTAGGCTTTTTGTTTGAGCTGGCTCTTTCCTTTTGGGTTATAAATATAAATTATACTCTCACCTTACTCCCCCTGACATAAAAACAAAGGTGTGTGCTCAGCATTTGGAGTGAGAAAAGCAGCACTAATGGCTCTAATTTGGCAAGAGAAGGATAGTCAGTTCACACTTCCCTATACTTTCTATCGTACATCAATACTTTGGGGTATTGATATATATTGATATATCAATTGATATATTGATATATCAATATCGATACTTTGGGGTATTGACACCCCAAACCAGAAGAATTCCACTGATTATTGCATAGACAGGTGGAATGTAATTAACCAGCCTCACCTTGAAACACAGGACAGCACAGTTCACAGAGTGTGCAGAATCCATCCACCTTACCTAATTTTATGCACCAAATTTTCTTTTATATTGGGGGAAAAAAAGACATTAAATGTTTCCTTACCCTTGTGTCTAGATTATATGCTGTCTTCTTCAAATCCTGCAGAGCTCTCTGCATGAACTCAAAGGCATGGCAATCAACACAGGGGCGGCCTAGGAGAGCATTCAGTAGAGAATCATGACTGTATGGCATGAAGAATTAACTAGAAGGAGCAAACAGTGATTTTGAGTATCAGGAAGAGCTACAGAAAAGAGTCCACAGGGTAAGTACTGATGCTGGCACTCCTGAACAACCCAGGTAATTTTAATTGGTTCACTGTGTTGGTTCGCCCAGTCTCTCAATTATAAAAGAATTACTTCAAATTTACATTAATATTTTTCTTCCTGCTACATTGCTGTTCCACATACTCATTGTATGGAAACTTTAAACCCTTAACTTGAGCCTTTCATTTTGCTCCACTAACCCTGGGTACATTTTCAACCTTATATTCAGATTTTTCAGAATTTCTGTCTGAAAACATGAACCTGTTCCCTAGAAAAAACTTGTCTCCTAGTCTAACAAATGCGAGCTCTAAAAAGCAAACTAATAAAATAAAACCAACTACAATATCATAAAGGCAGACCACTTTGGCTTCTAACTTTGAATATCCACAGCTTTGCCCAAGCAAATGCCCTGTTATCAGCAGGCATTGCTGGAAAGCAGAACTGCTGCAATCTGGATTTATTGGGGTGTTTAAGGGAGCATTCCCAGATTGAAATACTCAGACTGAAGGCCACAAGGCTTTCTTTGCTTTGTTCACCATGTAACACTGCCCTCACAGACAGCAGTACTGAGACAGAAAATTCAGACAGGACCAAACACCCTGAGCTCATCAGGCTCTCCTGCTCTCATTTGCCTGTGCCTGGCTGACAACCTCACCAGAAATACTGCACAAGAGAGAAATTCTCAGCCCAGCTTCAGTTTGCTCTTTGGGTTCTGCTGTGAATGAAAGGAGGAACTCCAGGCTAATGCTGGGGAATGCTGCTGTGTCTGTGTCCTGTCTGTAAGCCCATTTTGGAAACACTGGGTGTTGGACTGCACGTGCCTCTGACACGCTGGACAATGAGCTTCCAGCTCACAATCTGAGTGCTAACAGCAACCAGGAATTCTGCCTGCTGGACAAAGGGAGCCTGCCAAATTCTTTAACTGGCTAAGAAAAAAAAATCTATATATAAAACCCTTACATTAAACAGTATTAAAAATGTGCTCCATCATTGTTGTACCATCACCCAACTTCAGTGCTACTGTATTTACTGGGCAAAAGGAGAGGATAGCAGTTTTTCACATCAACAACTTGATGGAAGGACCTGTCCATTATGCTTATAAAGTAAAATAAACTCAACACAGATCAGCAAAGGAGAATTAGATGGTTGAAGGCCCCAGTACTAGGTATTGACAAATGCTTTATTGGCATCTTCACTGTGATTTTTTAAAATAAAAATTCATTACTTTAAAACAACAAGCATTCTCAAGAACAAAATATAATGAACAGACAATGTCAGTTGAAAAAGAACAAGTCTCAGTAATGCCTCTGAAAAGCAAACATGGTGATTGCTGGCATAGAAAGGGCTAACAAAGGACCAAAGATAAGGTGCGGAACAGTGGCAGATTTCAGCAAAAAAGCAAGAGACAAAGATAAGAGTGAAGAGCTTTGGATGCAGGAGCAAAACAGCACTGGTAGATGATCAGGCTGTGGTTTTAAAACAAAGTAGGCAAGATATATCCAAAACAGCTTGAATTATTTGGGCAAACCAGAGTCCTGCAACATGAGGCTGTAGGAGAAGACTGCAGGGTGGCACTTACTTTCAGCTGGTATGGCTGTTCCTGCTTCTTGGTCAGCTCTGACAGGCTCCGTGACAAGAAGTGCAACCACAAAAACCAAAGGAACTGTAAGGACAGCTCTCCTCAGAAGGCAGGGTGCCAGCATCTTGGGAATGGGTGCTTCTCTGCTTGTCAAGAGACATAAACAAGTTAGTGAGGAACCCTAGAGATACACAAGGGTTTTGTCACAAAGAAGTTCATGTCCATGATGGCTAAAGCATTGTCAGTCTTCTTCTGAAAGAAAACAAAACCCCAGAAGATCTAGAGCATGGAAAAGAGTTCTCTGTACCTTTCCAGAGTGTACATAAAACTCAGCTGGGAGAGAACATCCCTGCACTAGATAAGAAGTCCCTAGAGTGTCCTTGGTTTCATTTGAAGGCCAGGATGCCAGCAGCTTTGCCTGGTCTGTGACTTTTCTAACCACACAGTCACAGACATGAATTTGGAGAGCTGGTTCACAGTTATATTTTGAGATCAAAACTTCAGGAATTACAGAGAGAACCTGGAAACAAGGTCTTTGGCCTTTGTCTTGCTTTACTGCATCATCTTTTCAAAAGTAAAATAACTAAAGGTAATCACTAGCATTACAGAGCCCACTAATTATAAAAATGCCTTTATGAAAGTATTTGAAGGAAAATACTTTTGTTAAACCTCCACAAATTCATAGGTAGAATTTTTAATGGTAAATGTATCAAAACTCTGACCTTCTTTTTCCCCTCCTAATCTGGGTTTCAGGCCATTATTTGCAGCCATCCATTTGTTCCTGAGCACCACAGCCAGGCCACACCATGCCCAGACCTTGGTGCAACCTGGTCCAGCAACAGTTTTCCTTCACAGAGGCAAGTTTTTTATAAGTTTCAAATTAAGTATTTTCTTGACACAACAGGTGAACTGTTCAGAGCAAAAGGGACTGGCTCAAGTTGCAACTGCTGGTTAGAGGTCCCAATCCAAGCCTCAAGGACTCTGGCACACTGCTAGGGAGGTCTTTAGCCAAGTTTACCTTTCATTCCTATACATCAAAATGGATGAAACAGACTAAAATAAGACTAAGTTATGGCAATACAATAAAATCCACATAAAAAATTCCATTCAGCTAACTGTGGGAAAGCAGGACAACATCCTGCCTCTTTCTGATTTTCAAGTTGGTGCTTACTGAGCAAAAGATGTTGCATAAGAGCATTAGATCTGCATGTACTGAATGCAAGAGTACAGCACTCCCCAGAACAGATTGTATTTCACATTTAGAAAGGCAGTAGAGGGAGGCAGGAAAGGGAAGGGTTTTCCCCATTTTGCCACAAACCCAGAACAGAACAAGGCTGCCCTTCAATATGTGCAATCCACTTTTCAGACACAGCTAAAGTGAAGCTGCAAACTCTGTACGAACACTTGCAGCATGTGCACACCAGCAATTCACCCAGGGAAGGAGCAGCATTGTTCACATCCCCTCCCTGTGCACCTCAACCTAAACACAGGAGCAGGGAATGGTTCAGAAGCAAGAGATAAACCTGTACAAGTAGAGTCACAGATATACTTGAGCCCATGGCAACAAAAAGATAGGGTAATATAATTTCTATACCCTCATATTGGGCTTCCTGTCACACCCACTATTTAGATCTGATACGATCCCTTTTTTTTAATCTCTACAATCCCTAAAATAAAGAGATTAAATCACTACAAGTGGCTTGGGTTTTCTGTTTTAATTAATGGTGATTTGCAATCAAAACAAGTACAATCAAAAACATCAGTCTTTGCAATAAGATACAGCAGAGTGTCTCCAAGTAACAGTAAATTAGGACAACACCAGCCTCTTTTGGAAGCACCTGATGAAGTGCTACATAGGTTCAACAAAACAAAACAGACACACTGTTAAACTTTTTTGGGGGTACCTTACCCATCACCCACCCCAGAGTCAGCTCAGCTTTGTAGGTGAGCCCCACTACAAAACAACTGCTCCTCTAGTGCAGCAATCATCCTAAATCACGCCTAACTCCTGCCTCTTAGTTCTTGCATGGGAATTTGCAAGGAATAATCATGACAGGCTTCAAGGGTGGTCTCTCTCTGCAGTGCAGCTGGGAACAGAGACAGATCTGTGCACGGACTTCTATGAAAGAGAAAATCACCCCCTTTAACAAAGGAAAAAATATCAGTACCTGATCTTTCTCTTGTCTTTGTGATGGTTTCTTTGAAATGGCCGCTGCAAACTGCTAAGAGAACAAGTGCAGCATTTCTGAGCATGTGCACTGTCTCTTTTTAACCTTCTCTGAAAGAGGTTATTACTATGGGGAGATTTCTGCCATGGCAACAATGCAGAGCTCTGCAGCACGCAGCGCAGATTTAAAGAGGCACAGGCTGTGTAGCCCGGGTCTGGGGAAGGATGTTCTGCTCTGACATGCAGGATCCAGCAGTAACTCACCTGCTCTGGGTAAGGCTTTCAAAGCCAGGCCATTTGATTAATCTCTCTTGAAGTCTGCTGAGTGGTCTTCCTGAGGTCTGAGCAGCTGGATGGGGTGCCTGGTTCAAGCAAGCTGCTTCCCCAGAGCTTGAAAATCACCATGATGAACTACAGCTGCTTTTTTGGGAGATGAGGACAGAGCAGGGATTGCTCTCAGGAATTGCTCAGTGCACTGCCTGCCATTTGAATGGTTCTGAGTTATAGGGGGCATTGCCTGCTTTCCCAGGTGTTTCTGCCAGGAGCAGCTGCAGCCACCAAAACTCTGAGTGGGAGCTTGAGCCCAGACTCAGAACCCCTCTTTTCCACCCTGCACTTCCATCCCCTTTTCAGTGCCCTGTGAGCTGCACTCCAGGACAACACTGACTGCACTGACTGCAGGCAATGATAAAGTGGAATGAAGATGATAAAAGAGATTTTGTCAAATCAAAGCTAAGTTTAGGGATTACATCACCCCAAAAAACATATTTCCCATCACAAATTAGACACTAGCAGTGCTTTTTTGAGAGAGAATGATCCCAGCTGAGGGCAGGCACAGCACTGAGGAGTGTGCACAGACCTTCAAAGGGACTATGTACTGTGTTTGCTTTAGCTGTTTCAGAGGACACTCAATCTTCAATGATTTTGTGGTGAAAGTTGGGGGCATTCTGTGCCCAGGAAGGTCAGGCACACAACCTTTTTTTTTATGAGCAGAAACTCCTTCTCAGAATTACAACTGAATTGCTGGCTAACATTTTTCTTTTCAACTTGCTCTGTATAACCTGTCTCTCCTGTACAGCCCAAGAGGAATGGTTTGCTCCCATTAATTCTGGTAAGTAAGAAGTTAAAATCTCAGCTTGTTCAGTGTGTAACTATGCTGCTGCATGAAGTTACAGCATCTATGAGCAGAGTCAAGAGGGGATTAATTATAGTACTGCCATCCTTATACATCACAAAAACAGAAATCAGGGGAAAATAATTTTTAGAGACTGTTCCTTTGGGAAAACAAGATGTAGCATTGCAGAAATAACCTTTTGGTCTGATTTAGTATCTGCCTGTACATAAATTACAAATGCAAAACTTTATTCATGATCATTCTCTGCTCTCTAACCTCACACCTTGGCCTGTCTTCCTGATAAATAACATAGATATTCATATACAGACACATACACACACACCACCTGCCCCCCTCTCTATATATGCCTTTTCTTAGTCTAATCATTCCCAGTAAATGTTCTCCTATATCCTGTGCTTTCTCTATCACAACAGTTACACCAAGCAGCCAGTCCTGGTACCTTGAGTGTTATCACTGATTCACTCTTCTAGACCCATGCAGTGGGCTTCCAATTCCACTAAATAAACTTTTAAAAATCTGTTTCTGCCATTCGATGCTAAATTGCTTGCTCTTAGCATCCCGTAACAAATATTGCAATGTTTCTTCTTTAGCCTTGTCTTAGATCTATTTATCCTTCAAGGAACAACTTCTATTTCAGTGTTTTAAACACATTTCCTCTTTATTCACTTCTTTCCACTCTGCACTCTGTTAAGCACCAGTTTTTCTTTTCACTGAAGCTAAAATTTTCTCAAGTGGAAAATATCAGGTTCACCAAGGAGGAGATCTTCCATATAGCAGGCAGACGTTCCATTTCAGCACATTTTTCACAGAATGTCCTGAGTTGACGGGACAATCCCTCCCTTGCCCGGCTGGCCGTGCTGTCCCTGATGTCCCCAGGACAGGGATGTCCCTGCTGGCTGCCAGGGCACAGTGGAAAGTTTTGAATTTTTGAAAGTTTTGAAATTTTTATTTGGAAAATGTTTTGAAAAATATTATTTTGGCAGTTTTCAAATTTTGATAATTTCTGGCTTTCTGATTTAGAATCATTTGGTTTTTGAAACGAAGCTTCACACAACAAAAATACATTGCATAGTCTGTTCATGGAATTGCAGAGTAGGAACAGCTCTCATGTTAAAGTTATTGAGGCACAACACCAACAGAACACTATAAACCCAACAAAAACTTTCCTTCTCTTATATGCCTGATGCACAAAGCACAGGTCACAGAGATGCTAGCTCAAGGACACCTGAAAACTGGAAGTTCACACCAGGACTGGAACTATACAGCACCTGCACAGCACCCTCAGTGGTGATTTCACTGGTGTGCCCAAAGTTGCAGTGGTGCTCATGAGGCACCACGGGCTGAGTGTGAAAAGTGACATTTGTGTGAAAGCTGGAACAACTTGACTCCCCAGCTGCCCTTGGGGATCATTCATGAGGAAAGCAGGGAGAATTTATAGCTTCTTTTCTATAATGAAGTCAAACACAATGGATTTTTTTTTCAAAATCCCCAGCAGCTAAAAACCATCAAAGTACTGTTACTGAGATTTCATTTTTTCATCTTGATAGCACATGTCTTGATACTATAAATATTTCTGTGGGATTGGAAGAAAAGCTCGAGCCTTTACCTCTAAGCTTCTTCACTGCTTGGTCTCTCCTTGGCTCTTAAATCTAATATCCTGTCACTACAGAAAACTTTCTCCTTCACTAAAGAAAACAGATTCTGTCATTTCTCCTGCAGACACTTTTATGTTTTCTCATAGCCTGCCCCCTAAATCATGGCAAAAATCTCCCCACAAGGTACCATCTTGTCTTCTATCAACCACACTTTTATGCTTTACCTCTGCCACGAATCCCAGGAAGGAGAGCTGGGGGCTGAATCTGGCTGGGGCTGTGGATGCCATGCAAACGTGTTTGTCATACCTGTATGTCCCTGCCCACACCTCTGGCTGCCACCCCTGTCACCCCTGTGACCCTGGGCTGTGAGATCTCGAGGCAGGGACTGTGTTTGCAAGGCTGGAGTGTTGATAGAGGGCTCCAGGCATATGTGATGTATAATAAAGTCAAACTACCTAAAGCTGGTCTCATTCTCCCACACTCTGATATATGAGCTATTCACACAGCAAGCTTTCTTTTCCTTCCAATGTAAAGCTCTTGGGATGTGTCAGAGTGACCAAACTGAGCAGCAAAGCCTGCCTTTGTTCCCTGAACAGCTCTCACCTATCTTGGTAGCAGCAAATAATTGCAATTGTTCCTCCTTCCATTTTCCCAGTATTAAATTAAATAAGTATATTTCCCAGTATAAAATTTCCAGTAATTTTAGGAACAATTTCCTTGTCACTAAATCCAAATCCCACAGTCCCTATCTGTCACAGTATGGATTGCCTGAAGTCATTCTAGGATCCAAAAATCTTGAGTTTCAGCACAGCCCTAAGGCTGGGCTCACGTCCAAGTCTGACTTTCCCACACAGATCTTAGGGAGACCTGCACTGTCAGAACCACTTACTGCTTTTTGGATGAGATGCTAAATTGGGGTCTTATCTTACTGCATCTCCCTGGGAGCTGAGAAGCATCTAAAAATCCCATGGTAATATTCAGGAAGGGTTATCATTACCTTGACATCCTTGGCTTGCACTCTCCCTGTGTGTTGTCTGTGCACCCTCCTGCACACACATCTCTGGGGAATAAAGCTGTGCAGGAGATATTTCAGGGTACATAAGAGTTGCAACTTTAACTTGCTTGCAAATTCCACAGGGATGTCTTGAGTACTCTGCAGCAATTAAATATGCAGGCACTTGAATGGGCTTTAAACTAGAGGGGAACAAATCTCTTATTTCCCAAATTTCCCAGTCTGGAACCTGGGAAATTTTTCCCAGGTTCAGAGTCCAGAGGCCTCTTCTAACACTGGAGAGATCCCTCAGCTGACAAACAGTTTCCTTGCAAAGGCTGTTTGGAGAAAGACAAATTGAGGAAACTAAAGAAAGTGAGATTGCTAAAACTGGAAGTTTTTTGATTACCTATTTTTCCTTCAAAAAGGTGTTTATTATCCAAAGTCTGCATCAGGGCTCTCAAACTACAGAAATCAGAAGACCCACGTGCAGAGGCCTCCAGATCCATTCTCTGCTTTATGAATCAGCCCTTTTCAGGCAGGAGATTAATTCAGGATGATTTTTATGACATCAATACTTGGATCTCATTGAGAATCAATAATTCTGACATTAAAATCTCTATGATTTAATACCTTAAAGATGGATGTATGTTCACACATTTGTGTTTGAAAACTGCATCTCTAATGTGAATTCATGTTTACAAGGTATTTGCAAGCTGATGGATGTAGTTTCTCCTTTATGCATTTTTTTCTCCTTTCTAGAATGACAGTGCTAGAAATTGCAAACTGGGTAGTGCAGTACTATCCTGATGTTGCACTAGCTGTGACTGCACAGTTTTCAGCTAAAAGCTTACTCATGTCTGCCCTTAAAATACCTTGTAAATTAATTCCTCATTTGTAATCCTGGGATGTTTTTAGATTGAGTCTAAAGGCAAATAGGCAATTAAAATTTCATAAGTATCATTATAGTAGCCATAATCTTGGCTGAAATCCAGGAAAACAGACCAGAACCACCACTGTTAAAAGCATAGCTAGCTGGAGTCTAAGTAACTGAATCAAGAATCAGTGATCAGAGCTGGGACAGATTCCCATCCTTTGGAAGTCTGGAATTTGATCTAGGCAGGGATCAAGTTCTAAAACACATCCAATAACAGATTACAATCCCCAAATCCTCAGACTCATCTGGCTGTCATTCTGGAGGGATACACAGTTGTTGTATTTGCAGAGACCCTCGTGGCAGGGAGGAATGATGAATCTGATTCCATGTTCTCAGAAGGCTAATTTATTATTTTATGATGCTATATTATATTAAAGAATACTATACTATACTAAAGAATACAGAAAGGATACTTACAGAATGCTAAAAAGATAATAATGAAAACTTGTGACTCTTTCCAGAGTCTGGACACAGCTTGGCAGATTGGCCAAAGAAAGAAAACAACTCACAGCAGAATCCAATGAAACAATCACCTGTGGGTAAACAATCTCCAAACACATTCCAAAGGAGCAAAACACAGGAGAAGCAAATGAGATAAGAATTGTTTTCCTTTTTCTCTGAGGCTTCTCAGCTTCCCAGGAGAAAATCCTGGGTGAAGGGATTTTTTCAGAGAATGTGAATGCCACACACAGTGACCACCAGGGCAGGATGGGTTACAAGTTCCTTGGAGAACTTAGTTTCCGTCCTGGTTTAGGGCAATTTTGGGAGAAATTCTAACTGTTGGCAAAAAAATGTAGGTCTGCAACCCTCAAAACAACAGATTATGTTGAGATTATGAAGAATCCTATGGCAGTCTTTTTTACTAAACTACATTTTGTAGTAGTCAACCTGTGTTAGTGCTCCCAATGCTGTCCAAATGGCCTGCAGGGCACATCCCACACAGGAGCTGATGCCCTCCTGTGCTCTGACCTCCATTCTCAGTTCCTAAGCAATGTGTCCTTTCATTCCTGTCACCCAGGGAAGTATCTCAGCTTTCTTCCACACTCATGCTCTGAGTTTTACTAATATTGGGTTTCACTGCAGGTGGTTGTAACCCCCATGAGTGTATGCAGAACGAGTTGCACTTAAATATCTCATGCCCCAGCAGTATCAAACTCATTTTACAGAACACAATCCTGCAGCTCTGAGATTATGCAAAATGTGCTTTAAGAGAGCTGAGGACAAATCAATCTTGTTCAGGACATTTGTCTGCATGAGTAGCTTCAGAAGAAATATGGTGAATGCAGAGTCTGACCAGAATTAGAAAATGCTGCAAAATCTTCCTCTCAATAAAAGCCTTTCAATACTTGGCAACCTCCTGGGAGGCTGAAATTTTCCACTGAAATGTTTCTTTTTCTCTTGAATTTCTCATCTTCACATCTGCCCACTTAAAAAACAACAGAAGTCCCTACCATGGGAAAAAAAAAAAAAAAAGAAAGAAAGAAAAAAGTATATCTTAAGGAGTTGAGGATGCGGAAGGGAAACAAACAAATATGCCATGGTGAGAGGTGTATTAAAAAACTCTAAAACAGATGGCATTTCAGTACTTGAAGGGAGTTTGCAAGAAAGGGGGGGACAAAATTTTTAGCAGGGCCTGCTGTGATAGGACAAGGGGTAATGGTTTAAAACTAAAAAAGGGTAGATTTCACTTAGATATAAGGAAGAAAAATTTCTACGTGGATGGTGAAACACTGGGAAAAGTTAACCAAGGAGGTGGCACATGCCTCATCCCTGGAAACATTCAAGGTCAGGTTGGACAGAGCTCTGAGCAGACTGATCTAGTGGAAATGTCCCTGCTCATCGCAGGGGGTTTGCCCTTTATAAAGGTATCTTTCAACCCCTTAATTCTGTGATCCCATGAACTATAAAATCTTGCTCACTTTGTCATGTCCCATTACCACGATTTCTGTGGTTTACTGGTTTTAGAAATTTAGACCTTGGCAAATCAAGACAAAGGTGATTTTTCACTGCTGTGGTGGAACCCAGAGCTGTCAGGACACTGTAAGCAGCTCTGTCTGATAGGTGAGTCTGCCTGCCAAAGCAGCCAAACACCTCTTCCAAAATTCAGCACTGCCTGCGTGGGAGTTGGATAGGAGCTTATACAATTTTAATAGTTTGAAACAGTGCTTATGCTTAAAATCAGGAATGGGTTATTTACAGTGCAGCCAAATTTTCAAGGTGAGGAGGAAGAGCACTCACAGAAGATATTTTACCAGGTGCTCAGAGATGTGCTGTTGAGAGAAAAGGAAAGCAGTGTCTTTTATTTTCTTACCCTCTGCTCCTTTCATAAACTGCTCTTGTCTCTTAGATAACTTCTGCTGCAATTACTCATTCTCTCTAGCTTTTAGTTCTTTGTCCCCATTTGACATCTTTTGTCTCTCAGCCTCTGTTATTCTCCAATGCTCAGCTGGAGTGTTTGAACACTGACCCATATTTGGGCACTCAGCTCTCTGAGTGCATTTAACCAGCCCTCCAAAGAAATAGTTGCTTCTGCACATCTCCCCTGCCTTATCCCTCTGCCAAAATGCTGCTGTTCTGTAGAAAGGTGGCTGGAAGAAGCACATTAGCTCTTTATCCCCTTCAGTCTGGCACAGTGGACCACAGAGAGCACTGTAAAGGGCACTGGAGTGTCACTGAATGGCCCCTCCCTTGTCCCACCTGCCAGCAGCAGCATCATCAGCTCAGCTGCCTCCTGCTCCCAGCACAGCTACAGCCAAACAGACTGAGCTGAATGTAGAACAAAGGCAGACTCCTGTTCTTAAAAGTCACACAAGAACCCTGAGAACTCCAAACACGCCTGGGAACTTCTCAAAATACTGAGCTGGTGAGTGGCACGAGTTCCCTGAGATCAGTAGTTCAGTGTGGGTGCTGGGCCTGTGCTGAGTCAGTGTGGAGCAGCTCTTTGGGTGCAGCAAGACACAAACATGCATTTTTTAAAAGAAGAATATTAGAGGCAGGGGAGGGCTGAGAAAATAAGCTGCCCAATCCATCTCCCAAAAAATAATAGCTGTCTCCAAGGTGAACAGGAGGCTGTACAAGTGCTGGAAAGGCCCTCTCTAGAGGTTCTCCATCTTTTTCACACTGAATTCCATCTTGCCTTTTCTAGAACTTTCCATTTAATTTTAGGGATATGGGAAAGAAAAGGCAGTAACCACCTGGCTATTTCTCTTCATTTCTTCTGGGTGAGGAGTCTGCAATAGGGAAAACCATCCTGTCCCCAGGAATGTGAGCACCCCACAGTACCCTCCCACATTTTTTTAGGTGCTGTTTGAATTTGTGATAATGCACAAGCTACTTCTCATGTCCACATCCCAAAAATGGAAAGAACAAGGGAGAACTCTTGGGTGTATAAATATTTTTCTCTTGCCAAGGAATTTTCTCTGGGCCAGCACCTGAATTTTTATCCCTGACAGCAGCTTCCTCTCCTCAGAAAACAGGTATCTTTAACTTCATTTCCCACTATGTTCTGGAAATTGCATCAGGAGGAAGAAAATGGAGATTATGTGAGAGTCAAAAGACTAAATTTTTCAAAGCATAAATTCCTGCCATGTCTGTGCTAACAGTGCACTTGTGATAAGCTGATGTTGCTAACATGGGCAGCCACCTCACCAGAATTACTGACCCTGAATCACTGTGGGGCAATGGGTTCACATCCAGGGAATGGGGCTGTCATATTAGGAGATTTTTTTTAATAAGAAACTCTAAATAAATAGTTTCTCCAGATAAAAAAAAAATATTCTCATGGATTTGTATCACGTTTACAATACAGTTGAGGCAAAGAAAGATTTTCTAGTAACATTGATGAAGTATCCTTTTGACAAAGAGGTACCAAGTCTTTCTAGAGTGTTTTAAAAAGCATGCACTATACAGGCAGACAAATGTGGCTGCAGCATCCTGGGCTGCTAAAGCTGAATTACAACTTTTATTGTGATCCTCACTTAACCTCTCCAATTGCTATTTTTTTTCATACACTGTCCTGGAACAGAAATTAATTCAGAGAAAGCTCATGAAACAGAATTTATGTACTGGTGTGAGAACAAAACAAGCCTACCATTCCCTGTTGGTTCCAGTGGGTTTTTTGAGCCTGAAATGCTCCCACTTGGCTCAGCTGCTTTTGTATTTAAACTTGAATGGTTTTGAGTCAAAACCAAAGAACATCTGTTTGGCAGTTTTAAAGCCAGAAGTATTTAACATTTTTCCCTTGATGTGCACAATTTGATTCACTGCCCTGTTGCACTGATGCTACTGGAGGGGCTTCATGCCTGGTTTAGAAGACAGATTGGTGGTGTGGGACACCCACGGCAGCCAACAGAGCTGCTGGGCTGCAGCAGAGCCAGGAGCCACAGCCCCTCACAGAGGCACTTGTGAGGCTGTCAGCTCCTGGCTTAAACTGAGTTCTGAGCTCAGCAAGAGCTGCTGCCTTCCAGAGAGGCCAAGAGCCTCCCATCAGCCAGCCAGCTGTGGGACCTTCCTTGGGAGGCAGGATTGCCTGGCTCCAGACAGGTCTCCCTTCTGAGGAGAGAACAATTATTCAGTTCCAGACCAGCAGTATTGCCCTCCTTATCCTGAACCTCAGGAATGCTTCTCCTCATTATTCTCCTCATTCCCCTCACTTAGATCTCCCAAACTGCTTTTCTGCTCCAGGTCTGCTAAAAAACCAAAACCAAACAAACAAACAAAAAATTAAAGCATGTGCATATTCTGGAATTTTAAAATTCTGAGAGAGAAGAAAATATTTGCTGTTTTGCTATCAATTATTTTATTAGTTGGACTGTTTCTACTTAGTCAACTATTTTATTTGAGAAAATGTCAGATGCATGTTTTTTAAAGGCTGTAATTAAGCACAGTCAGGAGTCATTAGATTATTCAAAAAGCCTGCTGCTTCTCATTAACTAATAGCAACTACCAAAACAAGTGGATTCTTATAGACCAGGTCTAGATATAAATGTAAAAGTATATTGGAGAGCAGAGGCACATACTGTACTTAGACATCCCATCTTCATGCTATTCAATGCCCTAATTGGCAATTAATTTCTTCCAAGATGGAGTTGAAAATTGCCACTTTCCAAACACTGAAATTGCCAGAGGATTAAACTCTCACCTTTTCCATAAGAATGGCCTTTGAAGATTGATTATGCCATGAGTTACCTTTTATCTTGAGATCAGCTGTTTAAATTTGATGGAGGCTGCACCTTTTTTTGCTAGCATTTTCTATCTAGTTGAAAAAGAGGCTGGATATTGTGGTAGGGGATGTTTCTCAAGCCATGAATTACATCCCTTCTAACCAGTGTTAAATTGCAAATGACACTGGAGAAAGGCAGAAGGGTATAAATGCAGCAGAAATGGTAACTTTCCAGAATAAAGAAAATACCATTTGAACACCCCATCTTCTGAGACAGACAAATGTTAAAAAAATACGTTTATTGCACCAGCAAAAATAAAAGCCATAAGAAAATATTTGGACACTATTCATGTCACACCATACTATATTGACATTTCCATTTGACATGCAGACTTTTCAGTTTTGATCATATCTGTGAACTACAGATGTTTTTAAAATAAAGGATAGAGGAAAATAGATTCCCATTCAAAACAGAACCTGTGCTGAATGTATATTCCAGGTCTAGAAAGGACTGAGATTTACAGTCATACAGACAATTTTCCATCTGTGCTAACAATGAGGGAGAGAGAGAACACAATGAGGTGCTCTCTGTTCTTTATCTTTCAAGCTGGTTTTGAAACCTCCAAACAGAAATAATTCCTCTGTTTCTAGAGACCAGCTGTTCAACAAGAGGTGGGAAATGAAGGGAGCAATGGACAAGCAGCTTTGAAATCTGCTCATATTGGCATGGATGAATTTTATTAACATATCACCTGGCTGACAGCATGTAAAATATAAGATAATTCACAGAGGATTTCCCCATCTGTGCATGTCTAAGTTCATACAAGAATATTAATGATACTATCCTTTTTCTGTCTCTCTGATGATAGACATAAAACCAAGTGTGGCTGGTGGGAGGCATCCCTGCTCTGAGTAACAGACTGGCAGTGGCTGGGGCTCACCACAGAATCACAGAATGGGCTGAGCTGGAAGGGACCTCAGAGATTATTTAGTTCCAACCTCCCTGCCATGGGCAGGGACAATGTGTGCCACTTTTTGTTGGTTATCATCTCTTTCCAGAGCCAATGCTGACATTGTGGAAAGGTGCCTGAACTGAGGATGATTAAATAGGAAGTGCAAGTTCCAGGCACTCTCCAGCCAGGAGCAGCTGTCACACAGCAGCCAACAGCAAGAATTACTGCACATCAAACCACCCAGCCAGTGCTGTGCTGCTGAGGAGCACCTGGATACAACAACCACACCAAAATCCACCAGCCTCCCTCACAGGCATCTCTACTTATGACAGAGCCAGACTACTGCCCGGAAATCCTCCTCCATACGTGCTTTTACGTGGCCACATTGCTAAGTTTATTTTAGTACTTTGCATTCATGTGCTGGGCTAACACCACATAAAACTTTCATATAAGCATTGTTATTCCTCTTCTACTCTTAGGAGGGAGAAAGTGATATTTGGAGAGCTTTCTTAGTTAAATGAATGATGTTTCTGTGTCAGAGACATCAGGGCAAAAACCATCTTCCATTTGGAGGAATGACCCTTAACTTCTGCAAGAGTTGTGTCCTCAGCCTGTGAGCTACTTCCCAAAATGCATCTACCCTGGCAGTTATCACTGAGAAAGAGGAGCCCTTGTTCTCAGCCACCTCTGCATCTGCATCTTGCTTGTCAGCACCAGCTCCCACATCATTCTCCTCAAACCCCATCCAGCTCTGATCTCTAGTCATGGACAGCAAGGACAGGAGGAACAGTGCCACGTGGGATTGCTGCTTGCCACAAGCCACACTTGCCAGCTGCAGCAACCTGGTGAAGTAAGTGAGTCATAGAACTTCAAAAAAAGCTTCTGGCCTCAGACTGAATGGCTGCTGAGGCTTGTACTCATGGGATTTTCTTTTATAGGCATCTACAGAGTTGGAGATTGAAAGTGACCTTAAAGTTTTCTGTAATTACCAAAAATTTTCTTATCCTTCCGGCACACCTGTTCTTCAGCTGGGGCTAACAGAAGTTCTAAATCCTCTCAAGCTGAAGGGCTTTTTTTACCCTGGTGGTAAAAAGCTCCCCAGTGCCTCAGGCACTGTTAACTCTACCCAGCACCCCAGAGAGTGTCACCCACAGTTCTCAGGCCACAGAGCAGCAGGGAAATAATGACTGAGACCTGGATTCTAAGCATGGGAAACCAGTGCAGAGAGCAGGAATGAGTCTGACATGCACGTGGATGTTTGAGATGCTGAGGACACACACGGCAGTGCTCTGTAGCAGCTGTGTTTCCTGAGCACTTGGGGCATTGTGCCAAGTACACAGCACCCCTGTAGATCTGAGAGCAGCTTGTGTTTCAGAATGCTTTCCTCCACCTCCAGATCACTTTGCCAGCCAAATGGGAAATGGGTGTCTCTGGGCATCTGTCCAGAAGCCTCTGAACTGATGCCTTCATGCAGCAAAACTCAGTAGGTACATTCATGTACTTTTCACCTTGGTATTTGCACTACATGAAGTATTTGCCTCACCTTTGCTCACCTTTGGATGCCCACTGGCCTTCTGTGTACTTACCAAAGCAGGAAGTGTCTAAGTAGGAACAAAACTGAGTTAAAGTCTGACACAGCAAAAGTATCTGGCACATTATCTGCCTCAGGCTTTTTAACAATCATTAATGTTAACAAAAGTGTTAGGCTCTATAGGTAGATGTCCCTTCTGAAGTTACAGCACTGAGCTGAAATTTAACCCTTTTTCCCACTTCCAAAAGTCAATCAGGCTGTCATTGAAACAATGGGATAAAATCATCAGACCTTGATCTATTCCTGCTTCTATTTAAAGGTGATAAAGAGTTGATTTTACGTAAGATCTCATCAGTGTTCCTGAGTCAGCATGATTGTTCTGGACTTCCTGGCATTCCGACAAACTGAGCAAGTAAGGTTGTTCAGGAGCTTAGAGCTGGTGTGGATGGAGAGGGAAAGGAGACAATATGCTGCCACCTTTTGGTTACAGAAATGAGAACAGGTATGATCTGGGCAGATCTCTCAAGTGGAAATTAAGACATCAATGCTTTTCTTCTGTAATAAAACAGCCTGAAAGGCCAGATGCTGCAAGATGCATCCCTTCATGTTCTAAACTGTTGCTATAAGCTTAGCTCACCTGTTTCACATTTTTTCAGTCTTGCTCAAATTAATTAATAATTATCAAGCAATAATTAATAATTTATCTAATTTAAAACATAAAGTTTTGAGTTCTCTCACCTAAAACTAACCCTTTGCATCACTAAACTGATTTGAGAAATATAGCTGCAAGAAACAGAAGGTACAAGATCTCATGAATTAATAGCTTGTAAAAGTAAGTGACTGCATGCCATGGCTTCTGACACTTTCATTATTAGGTTTGTCATCAGTACTTTACAAATTCAGCCTTAACTGTTTGAATGAGATTTTCTGTGCTGGCTGACTGCTGAGGACCTGAAGGGTATTTTGTTTGCTTGTTTATTAAAAGATTGGTTCAGCTGTTTATGAGAATAAAAGATTGCAGAATGGCCATCTTAATAAAAGGAATGCAAGGCTGCTCTGTTAAAATGTTTGTGCACCTCCTAGTTTGATGCAGAGCCTCAAACTTTACCAGGGAAACTCTGTACCAGGGATGTGCTTCTCACTGCTCCCATGAGTCACTGTACAAATTTGGGCCAAGTGATGAGCCTGTGACAGCCTCAGTTTAAAAATGTTCTGTAAAAACTTACGGGAGCTTGTGAGTTCAAGTCCATGAATGTTCCAGGACTTTCTGCTCCCGTGAGCCAGGGGCTCTTTACATTTACTGCATGTACAGATGCACTGAGCACTCTGCATCCTCATGCACAAAAATCCATCAAACACTTGACTTCTTTCTCAGTGCTGGCACTGAGCTCTCAATCTCTCCTCCTGCCATAAGGGAGATGTGAAGGGGGGTCCTGTCTGCCTGTACTGCAGAAGGAACAGGAACTCCCAAAGCTGTGTTGGTAGGGCTGTAGTGCCCACCTGGAGCAGCTGCAGCCACTCAAGCAGAGCAGAGCTGTGCAGCAGAGCCAGACCTGGCCCTGCTGCCACCCCAGGCCGTTGTTACACTTCACTCATGGCTGCTCATGCAACATGTCCCTGTCCCAGCAGAGCTGTAATGCACTGATGGTGCCACCCTACCCAGTCTGCTGCACACACCCCACTGTTCTGCTGCACCTTCAGGAGTTCCAGGCTCATCTTGAGGAGTTCCAGGCTCTCCTGCCATTTGGAAGAGTACCCAGAGGGCTACTGACATGAGAAAACCGCTAGGAATTATCTTGTTTTTGCACTCATCACCCACAGACAATCCCAGCAAAGGCACTCAGCAGCTTCCAGACACTCACATACAGAGACCAAGAAGCAGAAGCAGACCCACCAGAAGGCTGTTGATAGGAATTTAAAGGGAAAACAATCCCTCCCCTATGTGTTATCACTTCTTCAAGGGGTTTAGCTCCATCACACATCAGGAAAAGAATGAGAACTGATTTTATCTTGCTCTTTTTAAGGGGGGAAGTGGTGCAATGAATAGCAGTGCTTAATCTCTCAGGGTGAGGGGCATCCTGTTATCTTTCACAGGTCAGGATCACATTCCCATCTGGGCCAGTGGTGGGAAACAGCAAGACACATCCTTCCAGAGATAAATGAGGCCTCCTTTTCCTACCAGCAAATTCCCCTAAGCCTCTTGGCAACCAGAATTCCTCCGCTCCATCTCAGCACTTGTCTTCCACACACCCCATGAGCTGTTTTTAACCCATCTTTCAAATAAAGGGGTTTTTATACATTTAACCTACATGTGCACAGAGACACACTGAAGCCACATCAGTGTAGAGGCAGAGGAATACCAGGACCATTGAACCTGCAGAAATATTTGCAAGAATGGTCTTTTTTTTCCTCTTTTTTTTCTCTTTTTTTTTTCTTTTTTCTCCCTCTACCATTTTTCCATCATGCTTAGGGAAGCACATCTAGCTTGTTGGCACAGAGCTGTATATAGCAACTCAGTGAACAGAATGGACCATGGTATGGAGATGAGTCAGGACTGTGTGATGAATCAGATCTTGTCCAGAGAATGTTGCAGACAGTGAACACTATGATTGCAGGAGGAAAAAAAGTGGTTCCAAGTTAAGGCATTTGTATGCAGCTCAGAAGGACTGGATTCTATTTTTATCCTTCTCACAGACTTCTGAATTAGCCACTTAAAAACCTATTTTTCATGGCTGGACATGAACTGGGTAGAGGGTTTTGCTGAAAGCCTAAATTCTAATCTTGTGCTTTTATGGCTAAAAATGTAGCTGCAATATAATGTAATTAGCTGTAATGCTATTTTCTCCTTAATTTATGAGGATGTTATCAAAATACACTGAATTCTGTTTGTGAAGCTCTCAGCTCCTACCCTGTTGTGTATCACTGAAAAATGCATAACAAAACTGGTAACTCTGCCTTCACAGCAGAATTTGAACAGCAAATAGTAAGGCATGGAGACCCCTATCAAGCATCAAAAAGAAAAAAATATTGAAGAATGGCCGATTAAGTGGCTACTGTCCTCTCTGGCCACTAATGAGCTCCTGTCATTAATGACTGCCTTGCAATCAAATATAACACAGAAGGCAAATCAAAGTTCTGAAAACAACACAAATCCTGGCATTTTTTTAACTGCAGAATGTTTGACTTTGCAGCCTTAAAAGCTTTTATGTTATTTTTGTCACCCTATGACACAGCTCAGTGCCAGTGAGTCTATTTGTGAGATTGCTCCCTGTTTATTGCCTCCCTACTATGCCTGACCTCCTAATGATGGTCCCTTAAGTAGGATCTGAAGATACTTTAAGAAATAATATGAAAAATTTATATAATTACTTTTTTCAAAACATTTACTGATTTTTTTAAAAATTATTATTAAGAATTTTATTTTTTTTCATTTTCTCTTTCCTCTTTTGCTCTTTTCACTCCCTCCCCCATCAGTTGGAAAAGCTAAGTCCACGATGTTGCCTTTGAAAAGGGCATTAAGAGCTGTAGATCAAAAACTCTTCTGTGTAAGAGTCAATTCAATCCATTCCAGAACATTTTCCTACAAGCTACTTCACATCACCCAACACTTAAAAATGGATTAACGCACTAAGCTGGATTTAAACATCCTGCTCATTAACACAACTGTAAATTGGGACAAGTGCAACATTATTTTTATCTCCAGCTTTCTCCTCGTTGGTTTGCCCAGTTTATCTCTCTCTTTCAGAAGAGTTAAATTCCAGATGGTGGTGAGGCACTGGGAGAGTTTTCCAGGGAATTTGGGGATGTTTGTCCCTGGCAGTGTTCAAGGCCAGGCTGGGTGGGGCTCTGAGCACCCTGGTCTAGTGGAAGGCTGCCCATGGCAGTGGGTTGGAACAGGATGATCTGGAATGTCCCTTCCAACCCAAACCATTCCATCATTCTGTGATTCTTCAAGGAGAAAAATGTCCAGTAAAAAACACCAATGAGGTGCTGGAGAATTGAAGACCTGCCTCATCTCACCTAGTTTTGTTTCCTGGCCCTAAGCAGGATAGAATTTCATCTACCCTAGTCCTTTGCTGCCTCTGTTAAACAGGGTAACACATGCACAAATCTCATTAAATGGTGAGAATCATTTTTAGCAGGGATTGAGCCAATACAATCCACTGGCAAGCAGAACCACACCAAAGGATACCAACAGTATTTGTAAACCAAATTTATGCATCAGAAGCTCCCTGTAAATGTGTTCATCAGGATATCACCTCATTTACTAGAATACAACAAAAGTCTTGCTGAAATCATAATAATAACTCTTTTTGAAAGAAAGATAATTCTCAGCACATCATACTAATCTGAGTTAACTTACTGGTTCTATAATGTATATGCAATATCAGTTTGTTCTGAGAGTAGCAATGTCTCAATAATTCATGAACAATCACATACAAATATTCTAAGTGTCAGCAAAAGCTGCAACTTTGTAATTTATTATTTCAGTTCTGGAGGAAATCCAACCATGCTGGAGAAAATCTGTGCTGGAAAAGAGAGCTTGGAAGGAGAGGTAATATGTTTTATTAGATGAAATCAGACTAAATACAAGGAGTGTAAGCCTACAAGATTGTTTATTTTTCCATAAAAAATATGGGAAATATGATAAAATATATATGATAAAATATAACTATGTTTAGCCATAAGCCTGACCTTTCCTACAGATTACAGAAGTATTACTTTAAAAGTAAAGCATTTGCAAGAAACACTTGTACAATAAAGCTAATAAAGCTTAAGATAACTTAAAGGGAGAAAATATTAAAATATTTGTAATAATTTACATTGTTCTCTATCTAGCTCTGAAGTTGTGGAGTAAGCTAGTAATCTTCCCCTTCTTATTTGGGTTGTTCTTATAGCAATGAAAAGAGCAAAAATAAAACACTTTTAAGTGTTATTTCAAAAACAAAAATAGGTGGAGAGAATTTGCTGGCATAAAAACCTTGAAAAGCTTTCAGTTTATTTTATCTTTAAGGGACTATAGTTCAAGTTCATAGTATCCCTTAAATGATGACAGATGTTTTGATTTCAGCCAGATTTCTCAGATATATTTATCTTGTCATGGTATTTGGACGTCTGCATTTTTTTCCCTACTGTAATCTGTGTTTTTCCAAAAAAGACTCAACTTCTCATAGCAGAATCTGAACTAACACCAGTGATCTTAACTGTCAGGCACTAACTGGTATTTATGGTTTAGTCAGACAAGCTGGAGAGCTCGGTGAAATTTTTATAATTTTTTGATTCATGATCTGCATGAAATTTTGTGTGTGTGTATGAGAAAGAGAAAGAATTATTTGAATTTATGCACGGAACTCAAGCAAATACTGTCTTAAGGAATGTCTCTTTTAATTATAAGAGTAAGAAATACATCAGCAGTAACTCTGGAAAGCTCACTGGGTCAGGAGCTACCACTCAAAGCAGGAAATTTTGTCTGTGAGAGTTATCAACTTCTAAATTTCAGTACTTCCACCTTGTGTTGGCCAGGATTCAGAGCAGGCAGAGACAGGCTGGGAAATCCAAGTTCTCTACTGACTCACAGAGTTTTAGGCCCAGATACCTACATCTCCCAAATCCCACCTGGAACATCCAGCTGTATCACACATGGAGCATCTCAAATGGTGGAAAAGGGCACATGTAACACAATTCTAGATACTGTAATTCCTACCCAGATTATTTTAATATGTCCTTTCTGTGATCCCTGGGCTTTTAAACTCTCAACAAGTGTTCAGTGTGAGATCTATGACCAAAAAAAAAACCAAACAAAAACAAAACCAACCAAACAAAAAAAGGACAAAACCCCCCAAACAAACAAAGAAACAACAACAAAAACTAACAAAGAAAACAAAAAAAATTCAGTTATATTCTACTTTAATTTATACAATGACACCAAAAAATGTGTTTTTTTGAGAAAGGAAGGGCTGGGCAGCCAGTCTGTCAGATGGTTTAAAACTGGCTGGAAGGCCAGGCTCAGGGAATGGCTGACATGCAGCCAGTGAAGAACAGTGTGTGTGAGATGATGACACAGGGTGCACCCTGAGCACATTTATGGATGCCAGATTAAGGAGTCCTGACATGAGGACTGGCAGAACTTAATCCAGAGAGATCTTGATAAATTTCAGGACTAGGCCAAGAAACAGCTCAGGCTTGATGGAAAACCCCAGGCATGAGGACAGGGGGAAACTGGCTGAGCATCAGCCCAGCAGAAGGACCAAGGAATCAGGCCATTGCTGGGCTGAGCACAAGCCCATTTAGGCCAACTGTGCATTCTCACTGCAAATAATGCAAACTGCACCCTGGACTCCATCAAGAGGTGTGGCAAGAAAAGTATTAAATATCATTAAAACAGAGAAATGAGGAGCAAAAAAATTATTACAGAGGCTGAAAAATTCTATTTTAAGTCAAAGTTCATCCGCTCTGCAAGGAAAGAAGAGAAGAAGCTGTTCATAAAAATGGGTGTAGTCTAGCTGGGAAATTAGAAGGTAGCAATCCTTGCCAGAGCAGTGAGTTTCTGGAATACTCTTCTGCCTTCAGCATCAGGATAAAACAGTCAAGCCAGTTGCAACATGGAGTTTAATAGCTTATAAAAAGACTGATGTAGTAACATGGCACATGACAGCAAGTGGTCATGTAGGACATCTCATCCAGTCCTACATTCCTGAATTCCACGTGCAAGAAGAGTGATAAAAAATTAAATAAGGTGAAGAATAATTTCTGAAACATAATAATGAGGGAGAAAAAAAAAGGAAAGAAACTTATAGGTGTTGGCAAACAAAGTCCTGGGGCTTATGAAGAGGGAAGCATTCTTCCTTGAAAACTTCATGACTTCCTTGTGGAAGATCAGAGCATTGTCTCAACGTGCCCTGATGTCACAACCTTTAATACCCCTCATTTCACAGCACAATTCCACTGTGACAGCTGCTGAAAGCATTATGCCTCCAGCAAAATAACAACAGGATGTTTTATCTACTGTATGCCACGAGATGTCAAGTAACAGATGATCCAATGCAAGGCCTTTCTACCACTTGGCCATATCATCATAAGCAGAGACAATTTGAAGCAGAGTGCATGGGCAAATATGTGACTTTAAAACAACAAATTTATTTGTGTGCAACACTTTGTGTTTTAGGTCCTAGGGGTTTTTCAAAACCTCTAATGGTCTTTAATTTCTCACATTGTTAGGTCTGATTAATGGTATTTGGACTGCTCATAGTGATGGTGTTCTTATTTATTAGAAGTCATTGAGAAGTTAGTTGAGCTCTGCATTCGTAGTTTCATGTTTAAAATAACAATTTTAAATCTTCCTTTTGTTACATTAATCTATTAAAAATCTTACTAAAATCAAGAGTAAAAGGAAGACAATGGAAGAGGTGGCAAAGGCAACCAAACAGATCTGTTCCCAAAGAGATGGGACAGATGGGACTTCCTTCAGGGATGGGACCCCTCAGGTAGGTGTGCTGCTCTACAGAGACCTCAATGAAGCTGTTTCACCACTGCTGGGCTTCAGTTCAGGCCCCATCAGCCACACATCAGAGCCCAGAGCAGGAGTGTATCAAGTTAAACTGCTCTAGAGCAAGACAAAAGGGAAATTACTGTCTGGAGTTCAGCCTCTTCCTTTTCATGGGCCATTTTCATCATAGGTCTTAAGTCACTACATCACTTTGAAGTTTATTTGAGAGGGAAAATAATCACAAAATCATGTGACTGAAGTTGCAAGAGGGTACGACAGCAATATAAGCATAATCCTGGGCACAGGCAGCTGGATGGAGCACCACTGAAATAATTACTGCCCATCATGCCGTGCCAATTCACAGGACAAGACATACCAGCACATTTTTTATAGCTTTTATCTTTATTTCTGCCAGAGGCTTTGCCTGCCAGGGAAGGGATATGGCTGTGTCGCAGCTGACACAGGAGGTTACACAAGGAAGCTTTGTCTTGGACTTGAGGAAGTCAGATAATCTGGTTTTATTTGAGTAAATTCTCAGCCCATGTGTCCTTTCAGATCACATTGCTACAGCAGTCTTAAAATGGGTCAAATAAAACTCCCACACAAAATGATGCACCCACACAATTGCATTAACCCATAATAAGCACCATTTACAAACTGAATTACCATAAAAATGTATAATGTATTTACAGGTCTTCAAACTGACATTAAATACCATTTTATAAAATCAACCACTACTTAAAGACAATTAACTGTGTACCTTAGACCCACTGAGAAATTGGGTCAGTTACCATAAAGGATATTAGACTTGTACTACTACCAGTTACCCCATTAGTGCCCCTGACAGCTCGAAATGCTTAACCCCACAGAAAACTTACATGCCAGCCTGATATCAAAGGATGAAATTTATCTTGTTTTTCTGCTTTCAAAACCTAGGAAACTGCACTTTAAAAGCCTGTGGAAAAGATGTGGTATTTAGAACTCAAGATACACACACGAAAGTTCACAGAAAAGCTGTTATTCAGTCCTGATGGCAATGCTGGGGGAGCAGGAGGATAAATTGTGTGATAATACACAATCTACTGCTCTCTCTGCCTTCCTGGGCTGGCCCCTGTGAGCACAGCATGAATCACAGCCCAAAGCCCTGCTGGCTCAGACACTGCCATGCTTGCCACTGCAGGACGAGGTGCCAATGGTGCCAAGGCTGTGTTTGCTGCACATGCCTCAGCACTTCCTAAGAAACAGTAAAGCAGCTTCTTGTTCACTGAGAGATCAGTGCCAACACCAAACTGAAACCTCTGCCTAGGAGGGTACCTGATGCTGTGCTGCTTTCCTTGACCCAGGATAACTCCAGGCTCTGCCCCTGAACGTCCTGCCGGGTACAAACCATTATCCTGAATCTGGCAGGGAACCCAGCACCCTGCTATGGGTAGTGCAGCACTAGATAGATAATATTTCAAGAGGTAACAAGCTAAAACTCCAGGTTGGGAAAGTCATGGAGCACTGGTTTTGGTGTGAGAAAAAGTTGCACCTTTCTTAAAACAATTATAAAGCAGATTCAAAGAAATGAACCCTTGCCTGTGTCTGGCTCTTATTTCAATACTCTCATGACTGGGTGGGTGAATCCAGGGTGTCCCCCTGGTCAATTTTGTAGCACACTCCAACTCTTCTCAACAACTTCATAGTCAACATCTCCTCCTTTGAAATAGGGACCTGCAACTTACAGGAAAGAAACATCTGCAGACAGTTATCTGTGCAATGCAACAACTTGAGGGATATAAAGCATTCCAGAGAAATCAAGTATGCCCTTTCCAGCTCCAGAAATCCCCAAGGAATGAGCCTTTTTATATTTGCCATATCACACTGAAAATCACTACCCAAGCTAAACAAAATTTAGGTTAAAAGAATAATTATAAAGCACTTTATTCCAACAGAGGGACAAGTAGCTGGCAGGACAAAAGCTCTTACAGTGGGCTGGCACTTTGTCTTAATCTCCAGAGCGTCTGATGCCTCCTCAGTTAAGAGCCAGAGGGACAAATCTGCAGGTGATAGGGCTGGAGCCAAACTGACTATGCAAATCCTCACATTCCAGATACACCTCACAGAACAGGCTCCCTTCTCAAGTCACACTTAGATAAAAGCACAGAAGTCACAGCAGCTCGGACTAGATGGCCATGCAGCTCAGTGCCCTAACACTGACAGTGTTCAAAAACAGAATACCTCAAGGAGAGCACAGGAACAGAGTGTAAGAACCTTCCTCAGCTTCCATCAGCCTGCAGTGTGGCTCTCCTGAGAAAGGCAGCACCAAATCCCACCATCACTTTAGGGAGACAGAGCCATCCTTTTGAAGGACAGCCAGTCCAGCCACCTGAACTGGTGGAGTTTGTGCCACCTCACAGAACCAGGCGAACTCTGTTACAGCTACTGCTTGAAGACAACCAGCTGTACAAAGTGTTCTGATTTACCTCTCCAAAAACAGCTCTAAAAGGAGTTGGTTACTTTCCTGCACAATTAGAAGATGAGAACATCACTAGTCTTCCCTGCCTAATTAGGTTTTTTTACACTATCTCATGGATTTTACCCGATAGATAAGCATGTACCAAAGACTTACCAATACTGGTGCCTACCTTGAACAGCTGGATATAATTAATGGGGAGCAAAGGTTACCAGTGATAATTACACGTGGATTATATGACTAAACTACTGCAATTCCTTTACAGCTATTTTTAAACCTTTTGCTTTAATTAACTTTCTATTCTTTCCAATGTAGTAATTTATCTCAGTGTCTTAGTTACAATGTATTCCTTTTTCTGTACAAACTAACAGATAAATAGTTACTTGTGGATAAGTAATTCCCCCCCAGCTACATACTGAACTCCCATACTGAGACAGAAATTCTGGATATTTTTGTGCTACACAAATTGCCTCAACTCTGATTTTGCTGTTCTAAAATATCAGCTCACTGCATACAAAAGGTCTGTCTTAAATCAGATTTGAGTACAAATTGTTTGATGGTACCAAAAAAATGCATGATTAGGTATGGCAGAAAAAAAAACCCCACAATGTACTAATATATAATTTATTCACACAGAAACTCTTTGCCTCAAAATACTTCCACACCGACAGAAGTCATAGCACCCAAGAGCTGCAGACACTCTGCATTTTGGATATCAGTAACATGAACAAAATAAAAGACTCCATGATGCCATATTTGGATTTAATAGTAAAAAATACCATTTTCACTGAAGGGTAGTTAAGCATTGGAATAGGCTGCCCAGGGAAGCGGTGGAATCACCATTCAGGAGCTGTTCAAAAGACCTGGAGATGTGGCATTTGGTGGCAGGGTTTAGTGGTGGCATAGACACTGCAGATTTGATGTTTGGACTTCGTGATCTTCGAGATCTTTTCCGGCCTGAAGGATTCTGTGATTCTATATCGAGGAAATATAGAGCACCTCGGCAACAACTGCTCTGCTCTCACAGAGAAATCAGGTTGTAAACAATGTCTTTGAAAGGCAGAATGTTGTAAAGAAAACGTTTTCATTCAAAAACGTAGGAGAAAGAGATCAGCAGAATCTGCTCAGCACTCCTGCAACTCCTGTACTTCAATTTCAGAGAGGCGCTAAACCGAACCGTTTATGCTGCGCTTGAAAGCCCCTTGAATCTTCCGGAGTTTAGGCAATTGATTAATTTTTTCACATTTAAATAACAACGAGCCGAATCGCTAGGGAACACGAGCGTATGCGCTGCGGGCTCCTGCGCGCCCAGCGCCGCCATGGCTGAGGCAGCCAGCCCCGGGAAAGCCATGGAGGAGACGCTCGGCCCCCGTCAGAGGCGGCGCCGCGCCCGGGCTCTCCGCCTCGCCCGAGCTGCTCTGGGCGGGCACGGCTGGCAGCTCCCCAGAGAGCCGCGCCTTTGGCTCAAAGCGTTTTAAGGCGGCATTAGCGGCAGGGAGCGGCGCTGGGGGGAACACGGGCCGCCAAGGGGGCTTGGGGCTGTGAGGGAAGCAGACGTGGTGCTCCGGAAAGCGCCGCGCCGGGGCCGACCCACCTCGGGCAGGAAGCCCTGCCTCCAGCCCCGCCGCGGCTCGGCGGCCCGCTCGCTGCCCTCCTCCCGTTTCTGCCCCGGAGTGTCAGGGCGGACTGTGAGGGACAGTGAGTTGGGGCTGAGAGAGGAGCTTCTCTACAGTGAAGCGCCGCCATCTTGTAGTACGGACGAAGAGCTGTGGCGGGCGCCATTTTGCACTTGGCCGAGAGATGAGAAGCGCCTTATTGCATTTCCCCTCCTGGGCGCCGCCATTTTAGGTTACGGCATCGCCTCCGCCTTCCCAAGCGCAATCTCATTGGGCGCCGCCATTTTGGCTTACGAACAAGACGGCGACCCGCAGGGGTCCTCACCCCCTCCCTTCCTCCCTTTAGGTGCCTTCATAAAATGCCCGTCGAGAATCCCCTCTTTTTTCGCTCCGCTCCCAAGATGGCGTCGATGCGGGAGAGCGACACCGGCCTGTGGCTGCACAACAAACTGGGCTCCACGGACGAGCTGTGGGCGCCGCCGAGCATCGCCTCGCTGCTCACGGCCTCGGTCATCGACAACATCCGTCTCTGTTTCCACGGCCTTTCCTCGGCCGTCAAGCTCAAGCTGCTCCTGGGGATGCTGCACCTGCCCCGCCGGGCGGTGGATGAGGTGAGAGCCGGCTGGGAGTCGCAGCCAAGCGGGGCGCGCGTGTGTGTGAGGGGGAGAGGTCGGAGATGGCGTGAGGGGAGAAAGGGGGGCAGTGCCAGCACCACCTCCCCCGCCCGCCTGCCCTTTTATTTTCCACACGGGGGCTGCGGGGAGGGGGGACCCGCGGGGCGAAGCCGAGCGGCCGCAGCCCCTCAGGGCAGGGGCGTGTGGAAGGGCTGGTCCGCACAGCCCTCCCCCTCACAGCCTTCCTCGGACAGGCAGGAGTAAGTGAAGAAGGTCTCCCGGCTCGTCCTCGGTGTGAGGAAAAGCGCCGAGATTCCCCGCGATAAGGGAGCGAGTGGAGCGGGAGCTCTGCTGCTGCTCCTCCTCTTCCTGCTCTTCGGGGATTCCCTGGTTGGCAGTAGCCTTTTGAAAGCAGTTTGGACGTGAAACCCATTGTGTGGCCCACGGGGACTCATTGTAGGGCTGTGTTTTGGGTGCCTTTTAGAGAAGAGGGCTTTTCTGAGGCGGTGGTTGTGCGACGGCCAGGGGAGAGGCAGGATTGCTTAGGAGCGGCCGTGTGTGTGTGTTCAGCTTCCTCCGCTCCTCCCTTAGTGCTGGCAGCTGTGTAGGTGTCACAAGTCGAGCATCTCGGCTTTAGGGAGGACAGCAGCAAGTGCTGAAACTTTGGGAGTGGAAGATCTGGGGTCTGCATTGAGCAGTGCTTTTCCCCACCCTCCTGCAGTCAGGTCTTGACTGGGGAAAATTGCCACGCTTTTTGTTTGTCACTCTTTACCTTTCTGGGAACAGCTGGTCCTTTCCTCTGTTGTCCTACCCCAGCTAATAAACTCGAGTCTGAGCTGGCTCTGCAGGCTTTTTCACTCGGCCCTGGCCCATACCTGGCTTATTTTACCGGTAGGCAGCTGGAGATGTTTGGGGCAATAGCTGGAGAATGGCTGGAAATATTAGGTTTCTTCAGCCAGACTGGAGGAATTCCTCTCCCACTTCCATTATGTACAGTAGCATTTCCTGGTAACGATTGTGGAAGTGGTGTGGAGTTAGTTTTCACCTTCCTGTGTAGAGTATCCTCAGCTGTGCTTTCACCAGTCTTTCTTGGCCAAGACAGCTGCTTCTTAAGCTTAATATACATATATACCAGGCAGGGTATGGTATGTAACTTGGATTGTTGTGTGCTCAACTTTTGTGCACTTCTAGGCTGAAAATGGGCAAGCATCTTCTTTAAGAAATAATTTAGTGTGTGTCTTGCCATATGCTATTTAATGTTTGTCTTGCCATGTGCATCTGTATGAATCTTCACTGTGTTACACTGGTGTCACTTAAAAAAAAATCTAGTTCAGCTTGTTTATGCTGATTTTTAAAACATTATATTCATGTTTAGTGCCTGTCCAGTGAACAAGCTGTCATCCTTGTGTGTGATAAATGTTCTGGACAAACAAAACAATCTAGGCCAGAAAGGGGGATGGGAGCTCGTGTGAACTTGTGAGTTTGCAAAATTCTTGTGACCTTAGTGTGAAAATCCAAGTAGCCTGGAATAAATTAGTATTGCAGTGTTTAGAAAAATCAGTGGTTGTTTTCAATTGAAAAGAGCTTCAAAGAGCTTAAGGACCTTCACAAATAGCACTCACAGCAACTCTTTGAGGGAGCAGCATTCAGACGAACTGAAATAATTTCTTGAAATGCTTCAAGTGTGTACACTGAGTTTTAAATGTTTTAAACCAAACCCGAGGAGGAGCTGCCAGCAGCTTTCCTGGATCTGTGCTTGTGTTAGCTGTGCAGATAAACTGTATGTAGAGAAAAGCCATTGACTGTGTACTTAAAGTGATCAGTTGTGTTCCAAATGTAAAACTCTTGTTACTTCTGTAACAAAATGCTGTGGGATTTTTCAGTTTGGTAGAGTTCATGAATTCAAAAAGCTTAATCTCTTATTGTAAACTGATGATGCTTGATTGAGATCTACCATTAGCAAATTTAATTATTTCAGGATTTTTTTTTCCCCTTAAAATGGGAGAAGGGCCTTAAAAAAAAGGTCAAAAATAGAAAAACTCCTGAGGCAGAAACCCTTAACATTGCTAGTAGGCCTACTAAATTCATTACAGATTGGTAAAAATAGCTGATGTAACCAAACTGCTGACAGAAAGAGCTGTTGTCTTATCAGATGCTCATCATTTGTGGTTAGTTTGCTATGATACTTCTATTTGTGCGGATTTGTCACCTAACTTACTATCAAAAATTCGATGTTTTAATTGGCATAGAGCCCCTTGCACACAATATCCAGAAAATAGATAAATATGTCTGTGTGCAGAATGGCTGTGCACATCTCTGCAGCAGCCTCTGCTTGTGTGTTGGGGAGCACTGGAAATGGTGCCTTCCTGCCAGCTCTAGCTGCCTGGAAGTGAATTTCTCACTTGGAAATCACCCCCATGTCTGAAAATTATTAAACCTAACTATGAGAGTGCTTAATGATTCTCCTTGGCAAGTCATTTGTCTTTCCCATGCCATGTGCCTGTCTGCATCGATGGTGTGCGAGAAGCACCGAGCTGGCATTTGGAAGCTTCATTGTATTGGAAAATGTATTACATCAGCTTTGTAAAGCTTTGGGAATCTCAATAGCAGCTGCAGGATATGTTACACGTTAAAAGATATTTTCCTCTCTAGGTAACAGAGTCAACTGAGTTATTTTCTCTTCAAAATAATTATTTTTCTGTTTTCTGTATAGTAGCATTTTCATGAAAGCTTAGAATAACACAGAAACCATTTGGGAGCAGACATTTGAGTAAAAAGCAATGTGGGAATCAAGGAAACTGGTGGTATTTGGTTTAGAAGGGATTTAATTGCTCCTGGTCCTTTCTAAATCTCTGTGAAAGCTTCAGTCTACACAAGTGAATCTTCAGTGAGCCCTCTTGAAGGCTCAGCCCTTCACTTGAGTGAATTTATCCTCATATGTAATATCTTTCAATTTTCATAATGTTTTCATTCAACACTCCAAATACTATATAGATATAAGTGACTTAATCCTCATAATACTCTTGTGGGACAGGTAATAAAACTAATTTTTTATCATACTGTGAACCTCATTACTGCATGTTTGTTCCTGCTGACTACTAAGAATAATTGGCTTTCATTTTCATTTTAAATTGTGTCTTGTAGGCAGTTATCAAAAATTCCTTTCCCACTGTAATTCTCTGGGAAGAACTTACAAATCTTGAATCTTAAGGCTTTCCATTTGCTAATTTTTTTCTAGATAATTGCACTTATTTGAAATGGTGCCTAAAGCTCAGCGTAGTGCTGACCAGAGTTTCAGTTGTGAATTTGGCAGAACTGTTATTTCTGTTTATTTTGCATATTATATTCTTGTTAACCTGATTCACAATGGCAAGTGCAAGCTTTCTTTTTGTGCCAGTGTTTATTTGTTCAGGGTTAGGCTGTGATGTTACAGCCAAGTCTGGAACAAGGTCTGTGCTTCTGTGCTCTCTGAACTGTCTTGAGAGGGGGATCCCTCTCCCAGCAGGGACCTGCCTGTTCATAGAGTAGAAATCCAAACTGTTTCTTTGTGCTGGTTTATGTGCACCAGGAGCCATCTCTGCAGGGAAGTGGGGATTGTGGAGTGTGGGTGCAAAGGAGAAAGAGGGGACATGACACTTGCATTTCCCTCTGTAGTGAGAGCACACAGACTGCTGCTGTGCACCTTTCTGGCCTGCACTGAGAGTTCATCATTATTCTGTGGTGTAAAATGGTATATTTTAATCCAATAGTTCTCTTGGCCACTTCAGCTCTTTTTCATGATTAAAGTGCAAGCCACGTACAATAGTGGTATTGACCCATCCTGGGTCTGTATTGTGTAAATATTAATACTGTGTTTTCAATCCAATGCTTTTAGTTTAATGAAAATATTCTATAATGATAATGCAGCTACCTATTAAATACCATTTTTTCCTATAACCTCAGAAAGATTAAAGATTCATTTGGTTTATTAGCCAACTGTTGATACAGTTGTCTGAAAGTATTATCATACACGTTAATTTAAGCACAATAGAAAGCAAATAACTGTGAAATATTTGCAAGTAGTCACCTTGGAGTTGTCACCTTGTGTGTTACTTGTAACACTTCCTTTTAAATACCTTCCCACAGTCCTGTTTGTCCTTCCTGCACAGCCATTATTAATCTGCTTGTGTTCCCAGACTTTTCCCATCCTGCCTGATCCCTGCTTGCTCGATGTTTCCAGTCATGGCCTGTGCTTTTTCTTGTGTGCTAGCATGCTGATAAAAATACTTAAGATCCTTAAGTTTTAGATGAGAAAGACACTGGCACATGTTACATCACATCTTGACATTCATGCTTAACAAGACGCTGGTTGGAGCTGATGGGAGTCTTAATGACCCAGTGTTGCAATCATAGGCAATTAAGAATTAGGGATTATGGCTGTGCCCTGTAAAGTAACAGGAAAACTGCATGTAGCATTCCCTGATGAGTTGCATTTCATGCATTCTCAAACCATAAATGTTTCTTTTCAGCTGCCAGTTGAACAGTGAGGTGGGAAAATGTATTTAAATTGCCATTTGAAGACAAATCTGAGTCAAAACTTGAATCCAGGCTTGTTAAATGCAAAGCCATATTCAGGCAAGGTCTCTGGTTGGCTCACAGCCTTTGTTAGTGTGCTTTGCTTCCTCATGTGTGATGGTGACTGTTATTTCACCGTGTTCTTTCTGTCATGAGGCCTTGTGATAATGTTATTTGCCCCGTGCAAGGCAAACAGATTGTTTCTGGGCTCCTTTCTTGAAGGAAGCAAAAGCTTGTTAAGCAGTGGGTTTTGGCATAAATAGGCTGCCTGAACTTTAAGCCTGAGAGCAGAGAGGATGCAACATGCCCAGACCACAGTTCTACAGGAACTTTCACAGTATAGGCATGTAGCTCTGTGAATTTTTGGTACAAATAGGAGTTTTGTGAAGTAGCTATGAAGGGTAAATTGTGAGAGGATGCGAGAGACATTTTTCCCCTGACTCTGCTTTGATGAAGGAAATTACATTCTGTACACTTACCTGCATTAGTGGAATCCACAGAAAAGCTTGTAAAAGCTATGAATTCATCAGCTCTTCTGGGATATTTCATGTGTTTTGTGTAAATCAGTACCTTGATTCCTTTAGGCTAGATGAAAGAGCAAAAGACTTTGCTTTGATAGTGTTTACAGTCATCCTCATCCACTGCAGAAGTGACTTTTGTTAAGGAGTTTAGGGTTAGAATAGAGATGTAGCTGAGTGTGTGAAAGTTCTGGTGGGGTTTATGTGTGCAGGGGGGTTAATTTTACTGAGGAGTAAATGAGCAATGGAGAACCAGCAAAGACTAGAACCTCAGAAATTGGTTCTTTCCACTGGGTAAGAGCTGGTTAAATGTTTAATGTGTGGTTTGACAGCACATTAAACAGTGTGTGCTCCTGGTTAGGTGCTCAGTTTAATCCAAAGCAAATCAATGGCACTGCTAAGATGGGAACTGGCCCATGTAGTGTCTTCTTCCTGCTCCCCTTTGTGGTTCTGGTGTTTGTGTGACTGCAGTCAGTCACTCTAAGGAGCTGGTTGAGCTTAAAGCTCCAGAGGTGCTCATTTTGGGTCAGATGGACTGATGCAGTTTGGTTCACAAGCACATCATGTGTGAGCCCTAAAACATGCAGGGGGTAAAGGACAAACTGGCTCTGGAGTGGACTTGTAAACCCTTCCAAAGTGAGAGGGCAATAACATTGTGCAGATGAAAGGACTTGAGAAATGTCAATGTTTGTTTGCCTCTGAGCTTTAAAAGTGGATGGGAGAGGAATGGGGAGCAGAAATTTAACTTTTATTTCTTTTATTTGGAGTTGTATGCATAGAGTAAGTTTGTTTTATTAAACCTTTTCATAGAAGAGTGCTTTAAATAAAGGGAAAGAAACAGCATGAAGGTGAAGATGGGTGTCTTGCTGTGTTCAGAAACATGACTGTAACTAAGCTATATGTGCCACAATGGGTGGTGAAAAAGCAAAATTCATGTATTTGCTTCTACTTGCTTGTACATTCTTCAGTGTTAATACAATGCAGATAGAGTAAACACAACTACTACAATAAACTGCTTTATGTGATTTTACTGTTGTGTTTTGTGGCCTGTTAGACACACAGAATAACTCAAACATCTTAGTTCACTGAAGCTAGTGCTGTCACACTTACGTGAAAATGTACTTAGAAAAAAAGAAAATTCAGTCTTTGGGAGTTTATCCTTACTGGTGAACGAAGTAAACCCCTGATAGTAGTAACCTTGATTTTCACGTTATAGTGCCAACAGATATGTTGGTCAGTAATTTAAAAAATACTGTTACGACTTAAAATTTACTGAATATATTTTTTTGCATTTTTCGAAATAGAAAAATAACTTTTTTTCTGACTATAGAAACATTGGGTAGATAGAAAATCTTGGTGCTCATGGCATGTTAAGAGGGCTATGTTTACTTCCCATAATACATAATTTTTGTAAAATAATACAGTATTGATTAGGTTATTTTGGCCTCAACTTAAGTAGTATTTTGAGGACAGTTATGGTGCAGATACAATCTGTCTGTGTAATTATGCTGTAGGCTGGCAAGGGGCACATCTTCATTTAGATGCCTGTTCTAAATAACTTGCATTGTATTTGCATATTCCAATCACTGAATAGAAGGGGTGGGTCCACAGGGAGGGAGTGTGAATGTAAAACAGGAGGAGAGACAGTAATGTAAAAATTTGGCTGCTGCTTTTGAAAATGCCCAGTCCTAAACCAAGTTTTGAGCTGCCAAAAGCTCAAAACAAACTTGGGTTAGATTGGCTGAAAGCAGTTTAAAAAAATACCTTGGTTCATTCTCTGCTTGGTTCTAGAGTTAATGTATAACTGTGTGGAAACAGTCTCCCTCTTCCCTCCCCCAGTAGTAAAACATTGTGCATGTTTGTATCTTTTTAAAATAAATCCGACTATAACCTGTTTTAAACTGTTTCCAATTGGTTGATTTTCTTTTTCTTTTTTTGTTAGATGAAAGGGGCACTGACTGAAATTATCCAGCTCGCTACCTTGGATTCAGACCCCTGGGTCTTAATGGTAGCTGATATTTTAAAATCCTTTCCAGATACTGGCTCCCTTAACCTTGATCTTGAAGAACAGAATCCCAATGTTCAAGATATTTTAGGAGAGCTTAGAGAGAAAGGTAAGCCATCTCTGTTGGTGAAAATTGCAGGAATGTGGTGCCTTTTTTTAGGAATAACCTGTCATTTCACAGGCAGCCTTGCTGTCTTAAAGTAGAGATACAAGAACAAGCACTGTCTTGTCTCTGAACTACCACAGTTCATGACCTGGAATGTTACTGGACTGGGAACTGTGGTATTTGAGGAATGGTAGCTTCTTAAATTATCTTTTCACATATCATCACAATTTAATGTCAGTTATTGCCCGGAGTGTGAAGGGCAGCACAAAAGTTGTGTGGATGCATTAATATCACAGCCTGTGCTGCAGCTTAGTCAGTAAAGGCTTTTTCTGTGTTGCTCTGTCTCCCATTTGTGGTCCCAAGACAACACCAAGTCTGTCTTGTGTGGAAGCACCACCTCTGTCCTGGGCAGGGGCTGCCTGTGCTGGAAGTGTCTGGAGGGAGGCTGATCTCAGGAAGAGTTGTGCTGCTGATGGCCAAGCAGCCACAGATTGCCCAGCAGCTGAAAATGTGGGGTCAGGCACTTGCACAGTTGCTGCTTCAAAGAGTAAATGGTGATGCAAAGCTACTCCTACTCCAGTGGGTTTATTTTAGCACATTGTCTAGAAAAAGCCCTCGGGCATCCATGGACAAACACAATCTCGGGGCTGGAGATTGCAGCAGAACAATAATTAAATGACTTGGAGGTGGAAATGCTTTGTTTTCTTCCTACAAACAATCATTTGTCTATCCACATTTGTGATTTGGATTTTCTTTCAACAGTTTGGTTTTCATGTGTAATTTTTAAGGAACCTGAGAATTCTTTTTTTTTTTTTTTGACAATAGCAGCATATTTAAGATACCTATAATTTGACTAAGTATAATTAAAATGGAAGCTTTTATGAAGCTAATGGGAAAAACAAACATACTAATAACTGGTTATACATTGTGTAATTATTGGAACTAAATTACTCTTGGTGTTTATACAAGTAATCTAAAATTTAAAACCACCTGTACAGTCTAGTTGAAAAATGTTTTGTCATTAGCTGTCAAAGAGGTGCTAATACCCCTGTGTACTGTGTTAACTCTTTATGCAGTAAGTGAATGTGAAACTTCAGCTATGTTGCCGTTGGAATGCCAATACTTAAACAAAAATGCCTTGACAACACTAGCTGGGCCACTTACTCCCCCAGTGAAACATTTCCAGCTGAAAAGGAAACCTAAAAGTGCCACTCTCAGAGCTGAACTCTTGCAGAAGTGTAAGTAGTATTAAGATTGTGTACAAATTAAATGGTGAAGGGACAATTTATGCTCAGTATATTCAGTCTTATTCTCCAGAATTGTGATACACATGAAAATGTTCTATTACAAGAGCTTTCCTGGATGAGGATGTGGAAAAGCAGGTGCAAGTCATTCCAGCCAGGATTGCATTAAAATGCTGATATTGACTGAAATGCTGTTCTCATTTCAAGGCACACAAAGAGCTGTAGCTTCCTAAAGCATAGATTGGTCCTCTCCTGGGTATATGTAACAGCCAGCTGGGAAGACCTCTGAGGATACCTTTGGTTAAAGCTCCTGAAGCAAAAGTAAAATGAGGACAGTTTTATTTTGCCATGTGCTTTTGGAGCAGAGAGCAAGGGCTGCTAATTAATGCTTTCTTTCACTCAGTGTGGCTGTATAGGGTGTAAAAACCAAGAGTTTTCTCTTAACAAAAGGCAACACGTGTACATGTATGTATTGGTTGCTGAATCTTAAAATAGTTTGCTGCAGCTGCTGTTCTGTTGTAGCAGCTTGCTGCTTTCTTGCATGTAACTTGAGTTGGTCTGGTGAAATACAAATTTTGTAACTTTCCATAATGTGTCATATAACTTTTAAAAATTATTTCAATTTCTACTGAGTAAATTGCCTTTTCTGGTAATTTCTTTTAGCTTAGGCCACCTTATCCATTGCAGAGTCATCCTGATTTCACATTTTCTCCAAATACTGTGTTTACTTCACATAAACGACCTGGGTTTTAATTAAAATACAGTCCTTTCTTTGTTGGTATTGCTATCTCTATGTATTACTTAATAACATTACATGTAAGAAGCATTGTGTTATATATTTTCAGCACAGGTTCTGCAATAACTAAAGGCATTTTTCCTTTTAGCAACAGAAACTGCGCAGCAGCTCAAGAAGACTGCAGGAGTGCCTTTCCATGCCAAAGGCAGGGGACTGGTCAAGAAGATAGATACAACAAGTATGGCTCACTTTCATCAGTTCTCAGAAAGAAAACCTGATAAAGTAGCCTTGATGAAGAATAGAATTGCCATCTGTTTTTTACAAAAGCTTAAATATTTTTTGAAGCAAAGGATTTCTCCCTTTCTGCCTTCCTCTCTCCTGATACTTAAGTATTTCTGACATGTCTTGTCAGATAGAACAACAGTGTGTGGGGTTTTTCAAATGGCAAGTATATCTGCCATGCTTCTAAAGTGTATGCAGCTAGATCATTCCTATAGACTTGATAGGAATTTAATTTGCATCACTCCAGGAATAACTCCTGACTAAGCCATGTTGCTCCAAAAGAGAGCAGAGTGGATCACAGTAGTCTGCTGTGCTCTTTGAAACGCTGTGAAGTAGACTGAAACTGTCTTGTATTTGTATAATTCTGTCTGGAGAAAGAAGAGGGGACGGTGTGTTCTCTGCAGCCAAGGCTGAGCAGTGAATTCTACATGGCAAACCTGTGGAATGATCCTTCAGCTTTGTATCAATGCATTTCAGCTGTTTGCTGAAGTTCCTGAACTGTCTGAATCTTTCAAATAAAGTGTGAGAAGAGGGTTTAAAATTAGTTACATACTCTTAAGTCACTGCACAGGAATAAGATTCCTGGCCACCAGTGATGCTGATGTGTGAACCTTTGAGTGATTTCTTAGTGTTGTGGCTGGAAGTACTATGAAATACTTTGAAGTACTTTGTGTCAATGCTATTTAAGACATGGCTTTGAGTGCTGAAGTTTGGGCTCGTGTTCAAGCAGGAAATGCAAAAGGTCTACTTGTAATTTGAACTAAAAACTTTCCATTTTAGAAAAGGACTGTTAGTTCTTGGCATTCTGTGTTGCTGTTGAATTACTAAAGCCAGTTCTTAGAACCTGGCCTTTAGAGCTAGTTGGCCTCTAGAAAAGGAGTTGGGGACCTGCTGAGGTTTGCTCTGCTGAAAGATACTTACTGTCCTATGGTGCAAACATTTTCAGTACAACATTTAGAAGAATACAGAGTCTGTAAGCTCAAACAGAAGTTCTCTGTTCATCTTCGACTTACAGAGCATGATGAGATTGTCAGGAAGCTCAAAGACCTGATAGATGTGTATATGAATCCCATATCTTTTAATAGTTAAGATTACTGTGTTTAGTGGTAGCATTAAGTGTGAGGTAGAGGGGCAGTTTTATAGAGTTGGGAGGAAACAGATGCTTACAGGTGTAGCTGATGCTGCTGAGCATTGAGACAGCAGCTGTTCTGTTTGCACTACAGATCCAAGCTGGTCCTCCTTGTGCAAACAACAGCTCTAGATTTTCACACCCCTGTGTCAGGCAGTAACTTACCTCTGCAGTACATCATGAGCCCTTAGCCCTGCAGAAGCTGGGCTAAGATTTTTGGTTACATACCATTTTATCAAGTAATTTGATTGTGAAAATCAAAGAGCAACTTTGTCAATAATTGGATTCAAAAGATTTATATCCTATACTGTTTTACATGTTCAGAGTTTGTTTTGCAAGCAAGGCAAGCTTCTGTTTGTATATGAAAAGCAGACTTTGTTAGCAGTGCACCTGTTTGATTACTTCATATAGAATGGGATTGCAAGCATTGGTCAGAGTTTGGCCCTTATTCCCTTTTTGAAAAGTAAAACCTAATCTGACCTTTGAGAGACATGTAGTGTTATAGCAAACTCCACATTATAATATTAATGTTTATTATAAACTTTTTAATTTAAAGGCAAGTAGTACGTGCATTTAGAAGGGGAGGAGCTGAAGAACTCATTACAGCATTTTCCATAACCAGTTAAACACATATTTCAGTTGTTGCTTTTTTTGCTCTTCCCTAAGCACCACTCAAAGGGATACCAAAACAAGCTCCCTTCAGGAGTACTTCAGCTCCCAGTGTTTTTAGTCCTTCTGGAAACAGAACTCCTATTCCTCCTTCCAGAACACCTTTGCGCAAAGAAAGAGGAGTAAAGGTAGGTACACTCCTTGTTTTTCTGCTCAGGTCTCTTCTTTCACCTAAAGTGAATTTCTGCTGCTGCTTTGAATCAATATATTAAAGGGAAAAAAAAAAACCTGAGGATGATATTTAGGGAAACTACGTGCATTTAACAATGATTATTAAGTTCTCTGTGGTCTTTCTTTTTAGCTTTTAGATATCTCTGAGCTGGATATGGTAGGTGCTGGCCGTGAAGCAAAGAGAAGAAGAAAGACATTAGGTTGGTACAGCATTCTACTTACACAGGCTGTCAGTACACCTGCAAACAGGATCAAGATTTGTAGTACCATTTTGTTCTTAATTTGCTAAAGCTTAGCCTGAACTAAACTTTAAAAAATTAGGGGATGTGATACCAACCAGCCCAAATAGGTTTTAAAGGAGGATTTCACTTTTTTCAGTGCTCCTACTCATATTGCCTTGGCCTAGGTAATCTAACTCAGTCATGTGAAAGGATTGAGCTAATCAGTTGTGCTTTGGGCAGCCCATGGGTGTGTGAGTGGCTTCAGTACTGAAATTTTTGAGTTATTTTCATCTGCTCACTTCTACTGGCTGTATGGCCATGTAAATTAGGTGAAAGTAATGTTGAAAAAATTTATAGCACTGTTCAAAATTTTTACTGAGAGATCTTAGCAAGTGAATAATATCTGATGCACTGCTTTTAAGGCAAGTTACAGGGTTGTGCCCTACTTAACCATGTCAAGAAGATACCAGCAGCATATTTGTCCTAAACCAACTTTTTTGTATTTGTCACCAAAAAGAATACCACTTCAGAACAAAACCATAATTGCAATTAAAATGTTGCTTGGGCTTTCATGTTTTCTGGTATCAGATTACTCTGTTATTGTATCCTGTACATTGTTGTTCAGTTCATTGTTTGGTTCATTATAAAACTGTGTTTGGAGATTACTGTATCTACTTCAGCAAATACCTCTTCAAGCATGTTTTAGTATACTTTGAGAAATGAATTTTTATATTTTTGTTTAAAAAGTATATTCAGTATTTCTGAAAAAAATGTTTGGACTCACTTGTGTTTTTATGCAATAGATACGGAAGTTGTGGAAAAGCAAGCCAAAGAAGAAACAGTAGTAGAAAATGCTACCCCAGATTATGCTGCTGGCCTTGTGTCTACACAGGTAAAACCAAGCTAAATCAATCAAACAAAACCAACCAGTCAAAAAAAAGGAAAAATAATATTGACATGTGCTATTCTAAACCACTTAAACACTGTAATGGTATTTTACTCACTTGTTGAAACATTTAAAAATTTTTACTTCTTTTTTTTAAAATTTTGTTATAATTTTTACCAAAGAAAAAGCAAACCTGTTGTAGAAGTCATTCAGTCAGGAAGAGGAAGAACCTGTCATGTGTAGGCCTTTTTCCTCCTATTTCAGATACAGCATATTAGAAACTCTGGTGCAGCTTTGTTTCCTCAGTCAGGATGTAGGTTCCACAAGAATGTTGTGTCCTGCCCTTGCTTTTGAGTGAGAAACTGTCTGTTGGGCATGTGTGACAAGCCAAGGCCAACATACAGGCAGAGTCAGGAGTGAAGGTCATTGCCTCTCTTCTGCAGAGTGCTAAGAGAATCTTTGTTTTAGCAAGTTCCACATTTTACAGAATGTCCCTGTTTAATACAATAGGGCTGCCTCAAACGATTCATCTGTTAGACTTATTCCCCCTGAAACTTCTTTCCTCTTTTACCCCCTTATGTTCAAAGGCTGTATGCAGTATCACGTATAATGAAGTACAAAATGAGCCTTTTTCTGCAGCCTCATCATCCTAGATGGCATCAGTCATGTTGGTGTTGACTGCCTGTTTCAGTGGGAATGAAGTTTTGCCTGTGCTCTTACTGCTGCCTTCTGCTTGCCTGTGCCCCAGAGGCCTTTGTGTTCTCCTGGGTGATAGCCTAGTAGGCCGTATGCCCATGGATGATCATGGTTCTCCTTGCTAGTGGTGAAGAGCATGCTTCCTCTGGCAGATCACTTAGTCCTAGAGTGCAATTCTTCATAAAGTGCCATCAGCAGAATTTCTGATGTTTGAAGTACAAAGTCAGTGTTGAACAGGTTGTTAGGTAGGACTCCTAACAGAGGAGTTTGCACTTAAGTTACCAAAAGGAATGCCTTAGTAAAACTAATGTTGAAGTTGTATTTAAAATGCAGAAACAGCCCATGAACACTTGCAGTGTGGCTTTAATACTTTCTTTTCTGTCCTGTAGAAACTTGGCTCGTTGAACAATGAGCCTGCACTACCTTCTACAAGTTATTTACCTGCTACCCCCAGTGTGGTGCCGTCTTCCTCCTATATCCCAAGCTCTGAAACACAGCCAGGTAACAGACACTTCTTTGCTCTTGGGATCTGATAACTGCAACTCTGTACAGTTTTACTGTCTGGCTGCTCTTTTATTTACAAACTGCTGTCCCTCAACTTCAGTGAAACTCCACCTTAGCAATATAAAATCCAGCCTTTAAGTTTGGGGAAACCAGAGATATCATTTAACCTAAGTAAAGAAAATAATTGTTGGCCCTAAATTTTTAGGGTGAAACAATTTCCTGATTTTTTTTTTTTTTCTTACACAGTAATAGAAAATCCAGCCTTTGTAATCCCTAAAGAGTAATCAGTATAGGTCTGAAGTATATATTCCATGCACACACATACTAGCACATACAAAACAGTTGCTTTCAGAAATCAGTTTTTATTTCTAGAGGCAAGTACATATTACCTTTTACACAGTTTGGGATTAAGCCATCCATTTTTCTTCTACCTTTGTATAACAAAGATAATACCTGACCTACTGATTATTTTGAAAAGTGCTGTTATTTTCAATTCTAGAAAAATGCCAATAGTAAAAAATAGTTTGTACAAGTCCTTTTTTCCTACAGTTTTATTTTAACCAGCTTGATTTTATTTTTCCTTCCCTGCTGTGTGTGAAGTCTTTAAAGGAATGCATCAGTTTGTGCTAACAGATGTGCATGGCTGGGATTCATTGCTAGATCTGCCCATTAACAGAGACCCAACATTTCAGTTTAATATATTATTTTTACTTGTGATCTGTGGCATTTTGGGCACTATAGAAAACTGCATGGATGCAGGACCCAGTCATTTCATTTGGCCTCAAAACAGTTCAGAATCTCTCTGAAGGTCTATGCACATCTTTCTCTGGCAGAAAATTGGCATCTCCAGAAGGAATGCAGCCAAGAGCACAGCAGTGTGTCAGCAGCTGTAGTACTATTTTCCAGAGTGCTGGCATTGTGTTCAGCAGCAGGAAGTGTCTAGTTTAAAATTCTCTATTCTGTACTCTTTCCTTTAGGAGTATTAAACTTTTCTTAGGGAACAGGAACATAAAACTGTTTTCTTGATATAAGATGCACACAGAAGATCCACAGATTTGGCCTCTTATAATCTGAGGCTGCATAATTAAGACATTACTTTATGAAGGTCAGTTATTTTGACAAGAGACAAAGCCAATAATGAAACTTGTAAAAGAATAAGGAGTTACTCATACTGTAAATGTTTATCTCTTCAATTGTTCCACATATACTGAAAAATAGCAGTATTGCTAAAACCATTGCTATGTCTGTGCCAAGGTGGAGAACCATAGAAATCTCATTTCCTAAAATCTTCCCTAAGGTGCATTAGTGTAGCTGTGATCCATATCTGCCTGTAGTCTTCTGTGAACCCAGGGTGAACAGGTCAGCTTAAAGCTCGTGAGGTTTGTGAAGGCTGCTTGAGCAGCTGTGCCTGTGTCCAAGAGCTGCAAAAGAAGGTAGTTAGATTGTCCACTGGGTAATTACCACTGGCTGGACAGATGGTAGCTTGTGTGGTCAAGCTGCTGTGATTTCATGAGTTGCCTCCAACTGCAGCCAGGTTTGGAATAGTATAACTTCCTTATTGCAGGTGAATGGATCAGCTTTGAGAAAGAACAGTTAAGCCTTGTGGGGTTTTAATTTCTAGCAGTTAGTGTTTAAATAATGAGTGATTTGTGAAGACTGTGTTTAATTATGACATCTGTTAAAGTATATTTATATTTTCAGTATCTTAATGGTACTTCCTTTGAAAGCTGCTGCTACATTAGGTAAAAACTGATAAAATAATTTTTGACTTGCTTGTTGTAATAGTACAGCAACAATCCTGGTAGGATCAGAGTACAGTTATTAGAGCTATATAAACTGAAAAGTAAGTATTGCAGTTTCAGTTTAATAAATTGGATATTGATTAAACATCAAATTTGATGCTAAATATAGCGTATCCATATGGAACAGCTAGTTACTCTGTCTAATGATTTCTAAAGATATTTGAGTGGAAAGAGCATTAGCTCTTAGCTTTTTCATATGGATATTAGATGGCATATTGAATCGTGGTGCTAAAATGGAATCATCAGAGATTTTAGCTTTCTTTGAGGGTCGCTGGTGATGCTAATCCCTATTTGTGGATAATAATGTTTTAACTATCCTGACTGGCTTTTGCAGCTGGCTCTGCACGAGAGGCCTTGCAGGCCAACAGACAGACAGAAGAGCCTGCAGCTCCAAATGCTACTACAACTCTTCCTGCACAGTTCAAACAAAGAACACCCATGTACAACAGCAACTCTAATCCCCCTGCAGCTACACCTACCTCACCCCTGACACCCACCACACCTCCTGCCATCTCCCCTGCGGCACAGGCACCACAAGTGGCCCCCCAAACTCAGCAACAGCCACCACCGAAGAAAAGCCTCTCTCTCACAGTAAGTAAAAGCAGATTCTTTTTGACTGATGGTTTTGATGTGGATTGGATCTCATTTATATGTTGGCATTTCTTGGCCTTTGGATTATGGAGTGGTTGATGCTGCTTTTTTTATAACCAAAGATTACAAAAATACTTTGTGGTTTAGCATTGCTGTCTTAATGTTATTCACAACATTTTTAGTTGTGCAGTGCTAATGCTGTTTTTTATGTAAAATAATGTATTGCTCATTATAAAGAATTCTGGGAGAAAGGTGTATTTCCAGCAGAAATTTCCCAGCCAATTACACATAAAATAAATTGCTTTAAATTGTCCTGACATAGCTGTAGTAGGAGAAAATATATAAATAGATTATTTTAAGGTAAAAGATTTTATTTCTGACCCACCTCACCCCCTCTTACACATTTTTCAAAGCCTGAGAGTGGGGATATATCTTGAAGCTTCCTATTCCTGGTGCATATGTACCTGGTTTGGTATGTATTATGTGCATGCTTGGAGTTCAGTTCAAGATGCAAATGATCAGAAGACTTTGCTAAGCACACCTGTAAGCCTGGCTTGCAAGATCTGAACTTTAGCAAGCTGGGTGACTTCTTTTCAGTACCTCTACTGCATTTATTAAAGGAAAAGAAATCCTCTGAAATTATTGTAAGCCTGAGTTTGTTGGATTGTATAGAAAGCATTGGATTATTTTCTTTTTTCCCTAATGTCATAAAAGACACAAAATTGATAACGTAAACATTAAGCCTCTCACATGTTTTTGTAACTGTTTGAAGGTGGGATTGCTTTTTTCAATGTCCAGAGTTCAATTGTCACTGCTGTGCATGTTGGGTGTAAGTTGTTGCAGAGGGGAAGCCTGGGGTTAGGATGCATTTTTTGTTAACTTTTTGTAGATCCTACAAACTTTTGCCTTATGCTTTTATGCTCATCTGTGGGTATTAATGTGCTCCCTGTTGGCAGAGTTTTTCTCAACTGAATTGACATTTATTGTTTGTTACAGAGGGAGCAAATGTATGCTGCACAGGAAATGTTCAAGACTGCAAACAAAGTTACAAGGCCAGAAAAGGCTCTTATACTTGGATTCATGGCAGGATCCAGAGGCATGTATTGATATTAATTGAGCTTGCTTCTGAATACACAAATCTGAAATACATCCCAACATTTCTAATTGTGCATATGAGTGTGCATTGCTTTAGCTTTGTCTGTATGTGTTGGAGTCTTTGCTTTACACTGGACTCTACATACATATAATTCATGAATTACAGTTCTAACTACCTGGAAATGGGTCTTTAGGGTTCATTTCCACTAAGTCAACTGGTCTGTCAGAAAAGCTGCTGACCACAATATAACTGAGCTCACTGTAGAATCAGGGCTTGGGGTTGAAGAGAAGCAAGGCAGCTGATAAGCTGTGAACAAAGTGGTTGGGTGCTGCTGGTCTGCCTAGAGGACCAGTGAATGTAAATTCTTTTGTGGCCAGTTGATGTACCAGTTGGCTAGTACAGAACCTATTTGCTAATTCCTTGCTTTAGAAACTGGTAACTGTTATCTCAGAGACTTTAGATAACAAATGGTGCTGTGAATCACAGGGAGATAAGCTGTCTCATAGCTGGATCCTGTTATATATTGGCCTTGATAGACCAAAGCTGTTTTACCTAGAAGATTATTGGATGTAAGATGAGAAGGGGCTTAAGAGTCCTTAAGTGAACTCCAGCATCTGCACTAGCTCTGGTTTCTAATTTGGCATTTGGGGGCTCTTACCACCTGAGTCCTGCAGCCTGAGTGTGGCTCATGCATTTGAAGTAATGCAATACACTGGTGACAATGACCAGAGCAGAGTTACTGGGGTGATCCCTGAGCTTTAAGTTTGGTGCATCTTGCATTAATTACAATGCTACTTCAAATTGCACTAGGAGGCTGTGCTTTAATATCTACACAGCTTTTTCTAACACAAGGTAAAATATTATTTTGGAAATGTGTGTGATATAGGTTCACGTATACGTATATAGTAAAGTAAATATTAATATGAATTCCTTTAGTCAGTACCTTCTGAAATTCTGAAGGTTGGATAAATAACTGCTAGCTGATACTCTTGAGCATCATTCCAGTACCTTGAAGTATGACATTTAAAATTTGTACTAGGCATGGACCTGAGTCTTGAACAAGCAGTTTCAGTGAAGCTTTTTGGGCTTCCTTAACAGCTAAAAATTCTAGAGGCGTTTAACTACAAAATGTCTCCCAAATAAAGTAACTCTGGTAGTTCAAGTTTAGCAATTCCATTTAAATATAATAATCTCTTCTGACTCTTGAGGTAGAGAAAAATGACACTGGCAGGCTTTACTCTCTTTTATTGTTCTTCCAATTATGTTAGCCTTGAGCTTTGTCTTTTGGGGTCTGGTTTTGTTGTTTTTAAAACTTGGTCTCGGGACTATGGAGGGAGGAAAATCTTAGTCTGTGGTTTGAGAGTTGTTGTTTGTGTTGTTGGGGCTTTTTTTAAGCATAAGAACCTCCTATCTTGGCTAATATACTGTTGAAATGTATAACGTGTTTCTCTCCTTGTTTCTGCAGAGAATCCTTGCCAAGAGCAAGGTGACATCATCCAAATTAAACTTAGTGAACACACAGAAGATTTACCAAAGGCAGATGGCACGGGCAGCACCACTATGTTGGTTGACACAGTCTTTGAAATGAACTATGCTACTGGTGAATGGACCAGATTCAAGAAGTACAAACCTATAACTAATGTTTCCTAAGAGATGCAGCAGCAGCAGACTGGACCAAATCAAGTTTAGAGTCAACCAGCTCATAGAGTATGTCAACTGTACAAAATGGCATTCATGTGTACATTTCTTATTACCCTCCAGAGTAGAAGCTGTGCTCTTCAACCAAACTGAGCTCAGTGAACACTGAAGTGTTTGATGGTGTCAAACTCAATTAATTTTTTTATTAATCTTGGGAGAGGGAAAGATGATCTTGGGGGAGGGGGTGAGACATTGTTGGTGTGTTTTTGTTCAGGATGCTGAAAAAGGAGATCACAGCTGAAAGGTTACAGATGGGAGCAGTTTACTGCAAAGTACCAGAAGAGAAGACTACTGCGCAGTCACTCACGGTTTACTGTTAACTGAGGGCACAGATCTTTATTATAAAAACATTTTCTTTGGCAACATAAGTTCTGTCGTAAGAATGGATGTTTGAAGAGCCACAGGTCGGTACTTGATAATTTTGTATTTCAGCTGCAGTATAACTATTGCAGATGGTAGATGGCAGTGTCTAAAGGTACCCACTGGATGTTTAGCTTATTTATGCTTGGGTCATAGGATGAAATTGAGCAGCTTTGTTTTAGCAGTGGGAACAAAGTGACACGGACCCCCTTATGCATCCAAAGGAGATCACTTGATTGTAGAAATCAGCCCCTTTTTATATCTTTTAATCTCAACCAGACATAACTGAAACCAAAAAGAACAGAAAGAAGGCACCCATTGGCTGGCTCAGCTGCAGTGCTGCTGTCCACGTGTCCTATCATCCAGTCAGCTTCCTGCTTGTACACTGTCCACGTGTTTCTCCAATCACACTTCCAACTGTCCCTCAGTGGCTCTCTCCTCACTCCTGACTGCCTCTCACCCCTCAGCTGATTTCCACCCCTCCAGCCTGCAGCTGTGCCTTTCCCATGGGACCTTCTGGGAAGCATAAGCCTTAACCACTTTAATAATCATTATCCCATATCCTACATCTCCCCCCTCTTTTTTATTAAGCAATGAAGACCTACTAGGAAAAACCTAAGCAATTCCTAAGACTTTAGTAAGAGTGACAATAATAATAATAATAACTATTACAACTTTTCAAAAACTGTAACCGAGGCTTCTCTGTTGTGAGTAGTAACACTTAACAGGAATGTAATTCAATTTTGAATGAAATTAACAAGGTGAAGCTCACAACTGCCTATATGCTTTGCTATCACCCAAGGTCTGCCAAGGAGCCTTCTTTCACAATGAGGACTTGGAAGGCCTTTCCCAGACAAGGCTTCCATGTTTACCTCAAAGGAAAGTGGTCTAGCTTTTGCAAAGCTAAATCAGTGAGTCATTTATTTGTACAGAACACCTGGCTTTGATAGCATACTTTTCCTTGCCAGTCAAGGCCATAGCTTGGCCAGAGCTAAGACCTAGACTGGGAAGGCTTTCCTGTCATAGCCTTAAAAGAAATCTTCAGTAATAACACACAGAACAATCGGTTTTGTCATAAATAACTTGTAAATAACTATAACTATGTACATGTATAAACAACTCCTTTGAAAGTACCATTTCTCTTTTTGTCACAAACAAACCAATTCAAAACTATCAAAGGAAACATCTCTTTGTTTCAGTGAAACCTGCAGCCTCCGGGCAGGTTTGCTCCTCTGAGGAGGCAAGGTCCTGGTGGCTAGCAGCAACAACGCTGGGGCCCGCTGTAAAGGTGGCATGGCAGCACCCATGCTGTGGCCCTGTGCCCCAGAAGAGTGCAGCCTGGCCCCTTGGCTGCTTCTGCTGCTGGTGGCCCCGTGCCCTGACTGCTGCTTCTGGGTGGATGTACGAGACAAGTGTTCTGGTGACAGCCACTGGGCTGGCTGTGCTGTTGTTTCTGGGCCACGCTTCGTGCATGACATTGCTGTACTTGGCAGACTGGCAGTCCCTGATGGCCACAGGCCCCCTGCAGCAAGGTGAGCAGTGTCAATGCGGCTGCCAGGCCTGCCCTGACCCCACCCAGCCGGGACCCCCTGGAAATGTGTCCAAGACCTGGAAGTGTGCAGCTCAAGCCACTGCCAGAGAGTTAGTATTATGAGCAGGAGTTCCCACATTTTGGCATGCTCTGACCATATGTGCTGTATCACAAGTACATGGGTTATGAACAGCGAGCAGTGCTTTTCTACAGTCTTTGTTCACATTTGTGATTGCAAGCTGCTGCAGCAGTGTAACTCTGGCCTCATTATTGCTGACTTGCCCGGAGAGTGTGGCATGCAGTCTGTCCAGGAACTGCACAAACAACACCGCTGGACCCTGTAAAATCTTAGCAAAAGAAATATCAGAATTGATAGCCATCCCTGGGAGTTGCTGCAGGGCTAGGTGAGTGATGGTATCACACAGATCACGCGGGTAACCTGCCTGCGCTGCAGGGACTGCAAGGGACCCTCTCTGCTCAGCTGTGCAATGGCAACTGGTGCATTTCTGCCTAGGCTGTACACAGCTCTCAGTAATCTGAGGCAGACTGCAAACTGCATCACTGTTGGAATCATTTTCCTTGTGCTTTTTCAGTCATGGGGTGTGAGGACGTACACAGTACTGAGAGACTCAAGATAGCTTAGGGACGATGGGAGGATACGCTGCTTTCTTTTACAAGCACCCTCAGGTCTTCATAGTCTAGCTCAGGTCTGAGGCAGACTGCAAACTGCATCACTGTTGGAATCATTTTCCTTGTGCTTTTTCAGTCATGGGGTGTGAGAACATACACAGTACTGAGAGACTCAAGGTAGCTTAGGGTGTGATGGGAGGGTACTTTGCTTTCTTTTACAAGCACCTGCAGGTCTTTAGCTCAGTCCGCTGTGTGTTGTTTTGGTGCATGTATTACTGGGCAGGCCCAAATGACCACCAAGTTGCCCTCCTTCATGGTGGCTTCCCAGCAGTGTTGCCAACGCTGGACTACTGCATTACTATCTTGGGCAGGAAGTGAGTCTGCCACCCTCTTGCGATGTGGGAATTCTGCTCCAAGGGGGCCAGCCACGCAGGGATTTTTATCAGGGTAAGGCAGTTCCGTGGGGCTTGGGTTGGTCTCGGGATAAGGGAATTCAGCAGGGTTTGGGTCCATCTTGGAGTCATATATGGGTTCTGGTGGCACTGAGGGTTTGAGGAAATTAACTTCTGAAGCCGCGTAATGGCCGACATTTGCATGACTTCCTTTAATGGCTGCCATGATTGTCCCCCATGTAGCAAGGTGCCTGCAAGCTTCAGCATTGCCGTCCCTAGTGATATCAAAAAGTCTCTGCCCTATTGCTTGCCAGGTTTCTGATCAGAGGGGCCCACTAAAGGGAAAATCTTTAGCTTGATTAGACACCCAGTCCAGCAGGGTGCTTAGTTGCACATCAGCCATTTTAATAGATTGCTGGTGTAGGAGCTGCCTGACCTAGCCTAAGCTTCTGCTTTGTTCCCCTGATATTCCACCTCCCATACTTTCTCCCACTGGTCTCCCCATCCTTCCGGTGAGGTGCACACACTTTAAATTCCCAAGTTCCTTCCTGAACTTTTCCTGGATCCTGCCTGGCTGGTTCCTTGACCTAGTGGGAGCCGCTACCGAAGCATGAGCCACCTTTATGGGTCCCTGTTTGGGCCAGCCAGCAGTGGGGAACAAAGCGACACGGACCCCCTTATGCATCCGAAGGAGATCACTTTATTGTAAAAACTGATCCCCTTTATACCTTTAATCTCAGCCTGACATAACTGAAACCAAACAGACCTAACAGAACAGAAAGAAGGCACCCATTGGCTGGCTCAGCTGCTGTGCTGCTGTCCACGTGTCCTATCACAATCTCACTCCCAGCTTTCCCCAGTGACTCTCCTCACTCCTGGCTGCCTCCCACCCCTCAGCCGCTCCCACCCCTCATCCTGCAGCCGTGCCTTTCCCATGGGGCCTTCTGGGAGCATAAGCCTTAACCACTTTAGCTACCCCATAGCCTACATCTTGTTAACTCTCCATATTGTCAGTGTACACGCCCAGCATGAGTTAATCTTTGTTTGGCGTTATTTGAGATGGACAGAAACTGAGAATCATAACTTTCTGAAGGAAAAAACTCATCAAAATTATAAAAGTAACTGTGGCTTGTCGCTGCCTGGAAGTGATAGTTTCTTGCCATAGGAGTCTTGGGGTAGAAGTTGGTCTATGGCTCTTGCATGACAAGCCCTTTGCACAGCATAACTTACCTGGAGGAAGGGAAACCACTACATCTCAAAACCAACTGGAGCTTAATTTAAAAATGGCCCTAGAAATGGTTGAGACACATCTGAGTAGAAGTAGTTTTGTTGTTTTGAGGCACTATTAATGTATGTTTGGTTGAGCAGTCAAAAGCTGCTTGATTGCCAAACCCTGACCCAAAAACTTTTTAATGACTGTAGCTGTTGTTCTTACCAGTGTAGTTTTATCAGTTTAATTGCTAATGTGACCACAATCATACTGGCATATAAATGTGCCTTGTACTTGTCCCTTGCTAGAAGAAGCACATTTTTATCTTTACAACTGTGTTGATACTACTGGTGTAATCTGGCTTTAATGCTACAAGCAAAGCTGGCATTTACTGAGAGGATTTATGTACATTAGTCAGGATTCCTTCTTGGGACACTTAGCTTCATCATTTGAAGGAGTCTTGAATTCAGTGTCTGCTTTCTGCCAGTACTTGTGTGTGGAGCTGTGCTTGGCTGGGAATGCTGCTTAGAAGGAAGAAATACAAAGATGAGTAGCAGAGTGGTGATGTGTTGAGGAGGTAGCTTGGGCTGACTTAAAGATTCATGTTGAAGTGGAACTTTTAGGACTAAATGAGGCTTTTTTTTTTTGTTCCTCTTTTCTGAAAAAAAAAGCAGACCAAATCCCATAGTACACTTGTATACTAATAAAGACATTTAGGTATTTGATTAGAATCTTTTTTTATTGGGGAATTTTTTATTGCATTTTAATCTTTGTTTTTCAATCAAACTACCCAACATGACAGGGCAACTATAAATAATATTTTAAAAAATGCCCTGTATTCTACAGTGTTTTAAGGTGTGACCAAAAGTGTAGATTTGTTAACTTTATTTAAGCAAATACACAGAATGTTCTGGCTCCTGTAACAGGCAGGGTATTTGATGGTAACTGCTGCTGTTACAGAGTGTTGTGCATGTTTTAGTGTGAAAGTTGCTCACATGTAACTGTCACATCAGGGCTGTCCTCCCCAGAATTACCCATTTCAGAAACAACCTAGATTGCAATTTTGATTCCAACTTTTCTTTTTAAACAGCTTGACAAGTGAGGGTGAGTAGTGAGTTTTAGTTTTTAGGAGTTTACTAGAATGTGTTATGGTTATAACTTATTTGGTTTTAGAGTGTTACACAGTGAGGGCTAATGGTAGGATATGAAAGTATTCATCTTTTAGAAGAAAGGTTTAAAGAAAAGTGACATTCCTTTTGTTGTCTGCATTCAGATTTTGAAGTTCCCTTGTGATGAGCAGTTTTCTGTACATGTGTATACGTCTGTCTTAACTGTTCCTGCTTGCTGGATGAGCTGCAAATATCAGATACAGTTGTTGAGAATGAGCATTTAGAAAACTGGCTGGCTTGAGGGGCATGTACTGTCATTGTAAACTGTTGATGCAAGACCTGTGCTGTTCAGTCGTGGTCTGGAGCTGCTTGTGGTGGCTCTTTTGGCTTGCTTGAGATTAATGGTGGTCCCTCACTACACTCTCTGGGGCCACAGAAGCCTGCATTTCAGACCTGTGCTTTGTGTGGAGATGGCTGTCCCTCTGCTCTCCAAGAAGCCCTTCTAGAATCAGTGGAGTCCTCTGAGTGCTGTAGTATGCAGGAAGCTTAACCATGCTGCTGTTTGTAATTGCTGCAAAATGCAGTTGGCCTGTTTGTCTAAAGTCAGTCATAGGCAATAAATGGAAATTTTAAGTAGAATTATAGTATATTTTAAATTCTGTAAATTCATTAGGGTGAGACAATATAACACTGCAAAATTAATTTTTTTAAAGTCACTCTCTGACCCTCAATACCAGGGGATTACTTCAACTTGATCTGTGAATCTACAAAGTGTTTAAACGCCTAAAGAAGGGAAAGTTTCTGGAACATTGTTAAAGTGATACAGTGAGAAGGACAACTACATGGAGTTCTTTGGTTCAGCGAATTAAATCATCAAATCTGTGTTTTGGAAGTAGGAATAATGCCAGACAAATCAGAAAGAGAAACTTCAATATTGAAATTCCAATATATTGGAATTGTTACATACAGAACAAAATCTGGCCTTGGAACTTGACATTTTTTGTCTTGAATACTCAGTCACTTGGATGTGGAGTTATTCAGTGAGGCTCAGTGTGTGCTGTCAGGTTAAGGTGTAAGGTTAAACAAAAGCATTTCTTTACTCTAGAATGACTTGCAGATTTACTGTGTTGACCAGAGAAGTAATTCAGAGTTTTCTTAAAGCTTTGCTTTTCTCCTTTCCTCATGCCTTTATCCAAGCATGAAGTTTTAGGAAATAGCAAGCCCAAACTTAAGAAATTTGGGCTTGAGCTGCACTTCATCAAGGGGAATGTCCCAGTCTCTCTTACCCTTGCTTGTAGAGAAGCTCCTCTCTGTGCAAGCCTAGGCAGGATATGAATTAGGGTCTTTGATTTGAGTGTGAAATACTGCAGAAAGAAGCAGTGAAAGTGGCTTGTGATTTCCCAGTTCCTGTCCAGACTTTGTTTTTAGGGGAGAAAGAGCACATTCATCTTACCCAGGGTTCTTCAACAATTTGTGCTATAGTGAAGTGCCAGGTTTCTGAAGGTTCCATTTTCTTTCATGTGTGCTGTGAGGACCAGAAAGAGTGAAATGAGTGTAACGAAGAAAGGGAGCCCAACAAGGATGCTGAGATCACAGATTCCATCTTTCTGTTCATTCTTTTGCTACTCCGATGCTTTGTAGTTATCTCCATACAAACCATCTAGGCTTAGTACAGTTAACACTCTAGTATTGGGCTGGTATTTTGTGGGTTAACCTGATTTTCAGTGCTGGCTTTGCCATTTAATCTTTCAGTTCAATACCATAGGATCCTGGATACAGTGGGGAGGAGCCTTTGGTAGTTGCTTGATATCTCCATGTGGAATTGGTCACTTCTCTCACTAAGTTGTGTCAAAGTGCAGACCACTTGTCTAGATTAAAGAATCTTGAGACTTTGACATCATGCAGTTTAAGAATTAATCACATTTTCATAGTAAGGTCTGACTGGAAAAAAAAGACTAAAAAATGTTAAGCCAGAGCCCTCTGGGAATCTGGTGCCTTTAACAAAAACTGTCATTTTGTAAAATGTCACATCTATAGCATAGCCCGTATGTTTTCTATTGGTTTTTGTTTGGTTTTTTTTTTGTACAGATGTAAATTCAAAATATTCTGTCTTTGGGTACGTATTTTCAGTGTAATACAGTATGTATAATAAAAAATTTAGATTTTCTAAGGAAGTGGACTGATGCTCTTCTTAATAACCAAGTTATTCATTGTGCTAACAGTGGTACCACCAGCCTGAGACCAAACAGCCAAATTGCCTGATATTGTGTATATTTCAGATTTGTGGCATTTTTTTTGTAGGTGCATTTCAGAGTTAGCAGTTCAAAGCTGACAAGTGCTGGTTTTGCTGGTTTAGGATATTTGTGAGTAGATTTACTGCAATACCTGCTCTTGGCTCTGTGTGTGGGTTCACTGAAAGCTGGTGAGCCCTGGGTGCTTGCAGTGTGTGGGTGTGCCTGTGCTGAGATCTGATGGTGTGAGGAACATCTGCCATGCCCAGCTTCTGGGGATGGGGTATGGAAATGTGAAATAAACCCTGCTCTTCAACGCTGCCTTTATCTGAATTGGGGCAATGGTGGCTTCTCTCAGTTTGAGTGCTGCAGAAGGTGAGTGTGTTTTGGGATTGGTGGTTTTCGGTGTGGGGTTTGTTGTGGGTGTTGTCTACCCTTTTGTTTTCATGCTCATGTACTGTTCCTAGGGTCTGGTTCTGTGAAAAGCACGAAGGTTTGTCTTAATGTTATGTGAGAGGTGTGGCTGGCCTTATCCCAGTTTCCCTATGTGCAGCTGTATGAAATGGCTCTGTTCCATTTGCCTGTGCTGGGGCCGTGCCAGACATAGTCAGAAGTTTTTCTTTTCTGTGTCAAGTCGACCTTATCAAATAGCCAGGAAGGGAATTCTGTTCCAGGTCAGCTGCTCTGGTAGAATGCTTGGGACAAAAGCTTTAGGAGAGGCTGGCATGCACACTTCCTTTGTTATTTCATAGGGGACTTGCTCTCTGAGATTTCCTGGTGCCCTGACCCTGATTCACTCCACATGAACAGGGATGTGCCAGTTCAGCTGCCTGCTGAGGCTGGCCTGGGCAGAACCAGACCCAGCTGTTTTTAGCAATCTGTGCCACTGGACACTGGAGAGGCTTAGCTGGTACAGGGCTGCAGGGGATTTAATGTTTAGGATGTTGCTCTAGTGCTAACTCTTAACACTGATGTGGACCAAACACTGACCTCTTCCAGACCTGGACAAACCTGATGCTGTCCTGTGTTCTGAGCGCCTTTAGACAGAGCTGGGACATCTTGGACCACACTCCTCTCCCTGCCACATGGGTGTGTGTAGGCTCTCCTGAGAGCGGGAAAGGGAAAATGAGGCAAGAAGCAAAACCTGCCTGTTCTAAAGTAAATGAGGTGACTGTTTCCAGAACCTGCTGTGTTTCAAGACACTTGCATTGTACCATCCCTGGAATTGCTCAAGGCCAGGTTGGATGGGGCTTGGAGCAACCTGGTCTAGTGGAAGGTGTCCCTGCCCATGGCAGGGGGGTTGGAACTCAATGATCTTTAAAGTCCCTTTCAGCTGAAAACATTCTGGGATTCTGTGACCTTTTCCTGAGGAACTTAGGGAGATTTCTTTATTTGGCTTTCAGAATGTGGTTCCTGTGTATTTGTTTTTATAATATACTTATTCCTTCCTGGTAAAAACTTAATGAAAACAGAAAGAAATTGGTTTCTCTTAATGGTTGATTGAACCCCTCACTAGCATGTAAGCTTGGCTCTAGTGCCTACCCCATCATTTGGTGTCACTGAAGTCCATAGTCTCTCTCCTTTTTCATTTTCATCTTTCAATTAAAATAATTTTTTTAATTGGCTGTTTCCTGATATAGGAGAGCTGGCAAGACAAGCTGGTCTTGTGCTGAAGTTTTGTGATCATCTGCATTGATCCAGAGCTGTTGGCCAGTGGGACCAAGCTGTGCTTGGATGGAAGGTGTTTCCTCCTTCCCTCCCCCAAATGCTGCAGGCATGAACAGCACAGGAACGCCCCCTGCACTTGTTCTGCCTAAAGCACCAGCTGGGTTTGCCCTGCATCCTCAAACTGACTGACACACCAGACACACTGGTCCATTTCAGACCACCTTTTTAACTGAGGGGGGGACTAAATAAGAATTTAATGTTCTGTGCTGCTTGTGAGAAAAGAAACTTCCAGCCTCTGTATATGATTCTGGCTGGCTAACCATCAGATCCCTGCTGCAGTACACACCTTTCCTTTGGCTAGCTCTACTCTTTTATTATTATTCCTTCTAAACTCAGACACACAGAAGAAACACATTTTTTTTTACGAAAAGGTGAGGTGTGAGGGGTTTGTTTCAGAGTGACTGTAATAACTTTTATTTTTTACTTCAATTCCCAATTCCTCCAGCTCCCTTCTGTGGGTTTCGTTATTCCACCTCCACAACAGCCACCGCTGCCGGAGGTTTCTGCGGGGGCACTTTGGGAAGAGCCGCTCCCAAGGGCTGCTTTTGGGCGAGGCGGTTTTGGTGGCGGTGTCCCTGCCCAGCGCTGTGGTGCCATCGCGTGGCCGTTCCCGTTCGTCCAGAGCACAAAACCCTGCGTGCTCCTCTGGGAACAGTGGTGATGCCTTTTTAAATTTTTTTTCTATTTTTTTCCCTTTTTTTTTTTTTTTCCTTTTCCCCCTCACCTCTGTAGGAGTGTCTTGGCTCCCCCTTGGGCACAAAGCTGTTGACTGCTTGTTGGACCTGTGTCCCTAAAGCCTGGACACCTGTTTTATGGGAGTCAGTGGATATACCTTGGAATAACCTTGCACCTAAAAGAGGGGTCTGGATTCACTGTTGCTTCCCAGCACATCCTGTGGGGTGGTGCATCCCAGGGGGGTCAGGAGTGCTTCTGCTTTCTTGTCTGTGGAGGATCAAGTGATACCTGGTACCTACACACAGCCAGGTTTGGGTATGAATCACAACATATAATGCTTGAAGAAAAGTATTTTCCAAGAAAAAGCCCCTGTCAGAATCTTTTGCAGTTTGCCTGAATATGTTGTTCTTTCCCAGCAACAGCAGCAGCTCAGCCCTCCCAGTTTCTAGCTCAGCAGCACTGCCAAAGGGCCACAGTCCTGTGAAATGGCTGCATGCAGCACACCGAGCATCCCCATTCTTCCTGGAGTCATGGGAACAGGACAGCTTTGCTGCACCTTGCCTGCCCTGGAGCACAACAGTCATTTCCCACTCCAACAGGTGTCTGCTAAGCCTAGGACACCAACAGTGCAGTGGAGTGGTGGATAACCATGGAAGAGCCTAAGAATACAAGGATAAAATTATCTGAGCCCAGAGGAGGGACCGTAAGGGCCTTGGAGGCCTGGAGCACCTCTGCTATGAGGACAGGCTGAGAGAATTGGGGTTTTTAAGGGCCTTGGAGGCCTGGAGCATCTCTGCTGTGAGGACAGGCTGAGAGAATTGGGGTTGTTTAGTCTGGAGAAGGGAAGGCTCCAGGGAGACTTTACAGCACCTTCTGCTATCTCAAGGGGCTATAAAAGAACTGGAGAGAGGGACACAAGAACACGTGGTGATAGGACAAGGGGGGGATGGCTTTGAACTGAAAAGGAACAGGATTAGATTAGTTATTGGGGAAAAAAATCTTAATAGTGAGGATGTGGGACACTGGAAGTGCTTGCCCAAAGAACCTGTGGCTTCACCATCCCTGGAAGTGCTCAAGGTCAGATTGGATCAGTCTTGAAGCAGCCTGGTCTAGTAGAGGTGTCCCTATCCATGGCAGGGGGGTTGAAAGGAGATGATATTTAGCAGTACCTTTCAAGCCAAACCACTCTGCTCTCCTCTGCTTGTAGTTAATACCATCCTGACCTTAAGGAGTCACCTGGTGCCCTACCATTTTCAGGCTGATGGATGTGACAATCAGCTGTCAGCTCCACACGTTCCTCTCCTTTGCACTGTCCCCACTGCAGGTGGGACCTCACCTGGGCATTTTCACCCCACAGCACTTAGTCACATCCCAGCTGACAAAAGCTGAGGCAGTGGTAGGTCACAGGTGACACTGTGAAGAAGGCTGGGGTTTGAGAGTCTTCCTGATCGGTGTTTCTTATTCAGCAGGCAGCTCTGCTTGTAAACAGAGCACTTGGATATCTAACACCCAGGTGACTGGCAGGCAGTTAATGCAGAGCCCTGTGGTGGTCCTTGGCTTTGTAAAGCCTGAGAAGCTCAGAAATCCAAGTCTGCCCTCAGCAGATGAAACCTCTAATGGCACATCCTTTGCTTGCTCAGCTGGGATGGATCAGGAGAGCCTTGGACAAGTCCTGTCCTTTCCAGGCTGGGCAAGGCCAGGGGGCTGCCACAAACTGCTGGAGTGTTTGCACAGGATGCTGCGTTCTTGGGAGAGCATCATTGTTCCTGTCTCTGCCCTGTAAACTCTGAGGGTGGAGGGCACTGTCTGGTTTGTCTGGGGACACAAGGTCTGCCAACTGTGGAAGAGCAACAGAACTGACAAGATCAGGGCCCTGTGCCAGCCTAGGACATTGCTTTTGATAAACCATGACACTGCTTTTTATTCTCGGTGAACCAACTAGCAAAAGCATTTAATTTCAATGGAGACAGGCCCAGGCAGCTCAGGAGTTTATGAATTTGTCTGTATGTATTTTTCTGCCCTGAAGTGACATTAGATTTTCCCCATCAGAAATGTATTTCCAGCTTGCCCAGCTGCTAAAATGGTTGAGAGGAAAGCAGCCTGTCTCATCTCTCACCTGGGCTCTGGTAGCTCACCCAGAAAGGGAGCTCTGAGGGCACAGGAATGGCTTTAATGCACAATTTCCCTTTCTCTTCCATGTTAGGCTGAAACTGACAGTGAAAGTGCTGCCACATCCACTTCTGAACTGGTTTTCCAGTGTGTTCATGGGTGTTGTAGCTGCTCAGCAATGTGTGACTTGGTTCTGGGACTGAGGGTGTCCCCACTAACCAGGGGGTACAGCTTGTGGGATGGGATGGAGGGGTCTGGTCTGCTGCCAGCTTCCCTGGCAGGATAAATCTCACTGGGGAATTGCTGGCAGTGTTTTACAGTGCACAGAGCTGCTCCATCCTCAAATACCGCTCCTGCAGAAGTTGTCTCTCACTGCAGAGCCTCAGCCCACTGAGAGTGGATGGCCCTGCACAGCTCTGGGTGGAACTGGTTCTCTACACAGACTGACATCAAACATCCTGTGCAAAGGCTTGTGCAGCCTGCAAAGCCAAGCAGAGCCGTGTCACTCTGAGAGCTCTCCTGCCTGCAGGGAAGGGGCAGCACCCAACCCAGCCCTGCCTTGTCCAGAGCCACTGGGCAGCGTCGCTGAGGGGCTGCCAGGGCTCAGTCCTTGAGCCTGGTGTCTTGCTTGTGGCAGTCATCAGTTCAGGTTAAGGTTCTGTCTGACAGTGTTGGAGCAGCTGGTCACAGTCTGACCTGCACCCACCTATAGCATAAACAGGCACCCCTGGAGCAGGGAACAATTGGCATCTGACTTCATTGATTCAGAATGCTGAACAACTGCTTTATTAAAACTATACTATATTACATTAGTTTACTATATTATAACTATACTAAAGAGATACTATAGTATACTATACAAAAGATACTAAAGAAAATCCCGCGACTGTCTAAGACTTCGAGCCAATTGGCCAAGAAACAAAACAATCCTCAGCAGAATCCAAATGACTTCAGGTAAACAATTGACAATCTTCCTAGCACATTCCACACGTGCAAAAACAACAGGAGCAGCAAGTAGGATAAGAATTGTTTTCTCTTCTTCTCTCTGTGCTTCTCCAGGAAAAACCCTGAGAGAGAATGTCATCTCTCTCTGTTCAGGGAACGCAAATGCCACACCCACCCAAAGTGGGTGGAGGAGGCTGCCCTGTCTCTGTGCTCCTACCATGAAGCAGGATGGTTAGGCAGACTGTCACAGGAGAACAAGAAAGTGTCCCTGCCCCCAAACTGACCCCACCTGGGCCACTGTGAGGAAAGCCAGAGGGTTTGTGTCAGAGCAGGCTACTTTTGGCTCATCATGTTGGGCCCTGTTGAGGATCCTGGAGCACAAGGGACATGAGCAGCGCATGGCAGTGCCTGCTGTCACTGAATGTGCAGCTGTGGGGCTGTGTGTGGAGCATCCACAATCCTGCATGAGTAGCCCTCTGTCCCCTCAATTTGGGGAAAGAGGTGACATGTGACATGTCAGCATTCAGCTGAATGCTAAAGGAAATCCTCTCACAGCAGGGGCTTGGCAATGCTGACTGCTGAACAGTAGGGGCAGAGGGAAAGGGGGATATTTCAAAGCAGGGCTGCAAGGTGAGGAACTCATGGGGACATCTGTGTCCTCAGGTGGCCCAGCAGGCAGTACAGACACTGGAACACACAGAAAATGGGGAGGGGCCCCATTAAATTTAATGCTCTCACCTCAAAATCATCGTCATCATCAGGATCTACGAGCTTGATCCTGATAACAACTTGATGCATCAAGCTGGACACCGTGGGGCAATGGGGGAGGGAAGGGGAGTGAAATGCTGGTTGGGAAAGCTCTGTGCTCCCCAGAGGCTGTGTTCTTCTTACAGCATGGTTGGCCCCAGTTAAAATGGGAAGTCTGCTGGGGTTGTTTTTCTTGTTTCTCTAGGAAATCCCGTGGGTCTAAAATATGAAATCCTCTCACTTGACGAGGTCACGGGGGGCTGGCCCGCAGCCAGGCTGGGTTGCCATGCTGCTCTGCCCGTTCCTTCCCATCAGTTCCCCCAGAACACTCCTCACACGGATTTCTGCAGCTCTGGGAGGGCAGATCTGCTCCTCTGGGTGCCTGCTGGGTGCTCTGCTCTGAGGAAGCTGTATGGTCTCAGACCTGTTGCAGTCTCCGAATATAAAGCGAATATAAACCCCCCTTTGTTGGGGAGAGGTTGACTTGACTGAGCCACATGATGAGTCAGGTGACAAAACTGGGCACCAAAGCGGAGGAGAATGAGCAGCTGGGTGAGGGCATTAGCTGCTGATCTTGCCTCTTGACAGGCTGCGTTACTCCTCAGGGAAAAATGAGTGCCTGGCTGTGTCCTCTGCTGTGGAGCTTAACCGTGGTGTGCTTAATAGGTAAGGACACAGAGATTCTCTTCACTGGTTGAAAAGAGGGGGGTGAAGCCATAGTGGGACTGTGAGAGCCCTGGGCCTCACCGTGGGGTGAGGCTGTGGGAAGGAGGGAAGTGTTGAAACACAGGCAGTGTTTCAGGGGTGCATGCGGTAAATACAAAAATTTTCTTTTACATGAAGAAAAGAAAAAAAAAAAAAGAAACAGAGCTATATTACTCTGCATAGTGAGGATTTGCAGAGGCTTTATCTTAAACCCCAAGGAGCAGGATGCCTGTTGATAGGCTGGGAAAGATCAGCTCTCTATCCTTCCCTGACTTGCTCAAGGCTCCTGTTTGTACCAGGGCGTCACATGCAAAATAACACATCCTTCAAGTTCCCCTGGAGATACTTCAGGTGATTCACAGTGCTCCTTAAAAAAAACAAAAAAACAAAAAAACAAAAAAAGGCTCTAGAAAGCAAAATTGCTGTTCCATGACATAAGCAGTGTAAGTGCAGAGGAGAAAATGCTTTGTCTGATGAAGCTGAGGTTGTTTGAGTACTGATTTTTCACAGCTGTGACTGACTAGAACTGGTAAAATACATAAACACTTAAGTAGTGCTCAAAAAAATTTTTTTTCAGGCTTCTGACTTCTATTTTTTTTCCTCCAGAAGTTGTTTAAATTATTAAGAAGTACTGGCTATCAAAGGTTATTGATGGCTACTGAAGTGTTGTGAACAACTTTACTACTTTTGGTAACATGTTGTGGAAAGCTACTTTCCATTTTTAAAATTTCCTCTTAAGGGCACCACCATTTGACATTAAATCCGAGAAACCAATGAAACATATTCAACTAAAAAACCCCAACAACAGCAAAATTCATCCAGCCCAAGTTGCTGAAACCTCTGCAGTGTCTCTGGCTGGCAGAGTTGAGCTGTTGGGGTCAGGAGGGAGCTGTGGGAGGTCAGACTTTGATCTCAGAGGTCCTTCTGAAAGGTTTTTTCTGGGAATTTGACATTGCCCTTACCTTACTGCAAGTGTTTATGTTAGGATTAGTTTAATGGATCTCAGGACTGACTCAGTTTGTTGCCAGAGGTGAGGAAAAAGCAAGCAGACTGGCTTCAACCCCTGAGGCAGGGGAGTCAGATGAGGGGAATTGTGCATCTTGGTTCTGGGTGGAGGCTTGGCCACAGCAGCAGTGTCTTGTGTGGGCTCTGTGGAGCTGCTCTCCCTGCCTTGGATCAATGCTGGCACCTCTGGCCTTTGAATTAGAGCCAGGGGCAAACCAGTGTGTTACAAAATGATCACTGTTAGATTTGGTGTCTCTGTTTTAGGGCCACAGCAAGAAAATGAGATATAGTTCAGTTGGTACTGAACATTATTGGCACAGTGCTAATAATGCCAAGGTTGTGGGTTTGATCCACCTTGGGCCATTCTTTTTAAGAGCTGGAGTCCATGATCCTCTGGGTCCCTTCCAACTCAGACTGTTCTGTAAATTCTTTAAAACCTGAGCAGTGGCCCAGATGGCTGGGTGCTCATCTGCTGTACTGTGTAGTTACACCAAGATGGATTTTGGCACAAAGCACAAAGCAGGCAGTCAACAACAGGAGGGAGCACTCCCAGCAAACTGTCTCCATGTGACCACAACCTTATAAAGACTCTTTTATCCACTGTCCTGATCCTGGTGCAGAACTTTAACTGGAGCTGCCATCAGCTTGGGCTGCGTGTTGATGTTTGTACCATGGTAGTGCTGAGCTCTGGTGCCCACAGTGCCTGGCCTGGCATGGTGGGTACAAAATTAAGAGAGAAATTAAAGGCTGGGGCTGAATCAGGGCTGGGGGAAAGGCTGCAGGGATGTGGGTCTGACACCTGACAGCTTGTGCTGTCACCCATCTTGTCACCCTGCCCGTGTCCTTCCTCACCTACATCCCACTGTCAGGTGTCAGCTGCACTCTTTGACCTCCTGGAAAACCATAAACCAGTTTCTTAGGCATCCTTGTGTTTTCTGTGCCACTGGGCATGGATTGGCAAGGGGGCTTAGCAGGTGTGTGCTGCTTGAGAGAGCATTTACACCCCACAGTATCAGCTCCAGTTGCTACTGGTGCTGTATAAGGTTGGGTGTTTTCAGAAGTTGCAGTAAATATTGAGGAAATCCCTGCCCTGAGTTCCTGAACCCAGCTGGTGGCACAGCTGCTGGGGCAGGAGCTGCCTGTTTTGGTTTTGCTTTTCTTCCTTTGCTTAGTACCACACTGCTAAATTAACAATAACCTGCAGCTTTCCATGCTCAGTTTCATGGGTGTCTCCTCTGTTAGAAACTGAAGGACATCACCCATGCTGTGCCAAGGGATATCTTCCATCAGCAGTTGATGTTCCAGTCCATCATGTATCACAGCAAAACAACCTGAGCTGCAGCAATGCCTCCTTTCTCTACAGATTTCAGCAATCCTCACTCTGATGAGGGATTTCAGAATTAAAGCAAGTCTTGGCCCACAGGTTCCCTTCATGGTTACTGGAAGTACCACCAGAGCAGTTTAAAAGAGCCTTGAGCCCATGTCTTTTCTTGGCTGATGTGTTTAAGGGAGATGGGATAAAGCAGTCAGCTATTTGACAAGCATCTTAAATCAGATTGTCATGAGATCTCAGAGTAAACAGTCTCAAGGAGCTAACAAAACTGGCTGTTTCAGGCAATTCTCACACCCGTAAGTCAGACCTCCCAGACACTGGCATTTACTTATTTGTGGCCTCATGAACCCACTAATTTATTTCCTTGGTAAGTCTCTCGTGCCAGACATGCCCAGATGCTGCCTCAGATCCTTGCTCTGTAGTGGAACACAGCAGAGGGGAGTTTCTGGACATCAAACAAGGACACATGGTTTAAGCAGTTGATAAAGACCTAAATGAGAAGCCAATATTAAAGAGATAACAATAATTCAACTACTAATTATGTTTTTTCTTCTCTTAGGTATTGCTTTAGGCCAGACAGCCAGCACTGAGGTCTCCATCACATCAACCCCAGCACCTCCCAGTGCAACCAGCACTGAGGTTCCCATTGCATCCACCCCAGCACCTCCCAGTGCATCAACCCCAGCACCTCCCAGTGCAACCAGCACTGAGGTCCCAGTTGCATCCACCCCAACACCTCCCAGTGCAACCCCTGCTACCGTCTCTGCTCCTCCAGCTGCTCCTGCAACACTCTCAGCTGCACTGACACCAACCACTGCAAGCCCTGCTGCACCCACAGCAGCTCCATCTGCTGATCCAAGCACAACAACCCCTGCCCAGACTCTGCCCTCCAGCACGGGGACAGTCCCCACCTCTAGCAGCAGGGCCACCTCTCCAGCATCTTCAGCACTGACAGGCACACCCAGCAGTGCCCCAGCGTCCCCTCCAGGGGTGACCACATCCCCTGGGCTGCCGTCGTCAGCTCTGCCCCCCAGCACCCCCCAGCCCTCCAACTGCAGCAGAGTGAATGTGACAGCCTGTGTCCCCTGCCCCCCAGGGACTGTCCCCACACAAGGTAAGGTTGCTGCTGTGTTAGAGGAAATGGGATTTGTCAGGGCAGGTGAAGCCAGCACTTGTTCTTGTGTTGGAAGCTTGGACAGGCAGCAGGAGAGGGACTTAATTCATTTCACCCTCCTGAAATCAGAGGCTTGGTCTTCCCTGGCCTTGTGCTGTGTTTTGGTCTTTCTGAGGCTTCCCCAGTGGGGTGACAAAGTAGTCGGATTGTGGCACAAAGTGTAACATGAGTGCAGTTTGATTTATTGGCAGAACATCATTTTGGGCTCCAGGGCCAAATACGAGGTCTATTTCCAGCTGTCTTGAATGTTTGAAATAGAATCTCTGCTATAGACACAGCCTTTTTCCATGGCCTTGAGAAGATCCTTGATCAACCTCTGTTGTGGTCAGCAGTACATAATATAACCTTTCCCAGAAGTTATTTGTTGTAACATGGTTAGGTTCTGATTTCAAACACCACCACCCATCCCACAAAAAAAAAAAACAAAACCAAAAAAACCAAACCAAAAACAGCAACAACAACAACAAACCTAAAAAAACTAAAACAAAAACAAAACCAAAAAACCTCAAAAAAGAAAATAATTCTTCAAAATACAAGCCACATACTTTTTGCTTATTCCCTGCAGGGCACTTTTTAAAAGCAGCTCTGATGCTTTAGAGTGAATCTGCAGAGGACAGGGGTTATCTCCCACCTCCGTTTTATGCAGGATCTTCTTTGACAGGGCCTTTTCCTTTTGCCTGTGTTGGTGGTGCAGCTGCAGTAAAACCAGCCAATTCCTCTGTGTGTCTGGGACTGATTTTGTGGAGAAGAGAGGGGTAGAACTTGCCTGCTGGGAATGCCATGGTACCCATCCTCAAAGAAGAGCTGTTGCTGCTTAAGGCAGATCCTTGACTCTGGGGCTTTACTCATCAGTTCTGCTTTCTACAAGCTTGAATTATCAGTAATCTAAATAAGTATATTGGTTTCTTTTTTTGTGTGTCTTTTTTTGTGTGTTGGAGGGAAGACAAGAAAAATTTTCCTGGCCCCTCAAATTAAAGAAGGAAAAAGCAGTCAGCTTCATTACTGGAGATCCACACTGATAGCCTTGACTTCTTAGATCATCTTGTGGCTGTTCTGCAGCTTGCTAACAGTGGACAGCAGCATCATTAGCATGAATATTGCAGTTTCTACCCTCTATGAGAGCCTTGCCAGAGGAACTGCATCCCAAAGCTTCTGCCTTTGTGGCAGTGACCTGTCCTGGCAGACACAGGGGTTTCAGTCCAGTCTTGCAATCCTGATCCTGACTTTCTGTCCCGATTTAGGCACCTTGAGCTGCTCGTGCTGCGCGGGGGGCGCGTGCATCGGCCCCGGTGCCTGCAGCCCCTGCCCTGCAGGCCACTACCAGCCCCAAGGTGGGCAACCATCCTGCCTGCCCTGCCCACAGGGCTCCTACACCAGGTGAGTGACTGAGCCCCTAGCATGGGGGCTGGGTGATAAACCACAAAACACTTCCCAGATAGAAAAATCTCTTCCTTTGGGCTGTAGAAAAAGTGCTGCCAGGGCTGTTTCTCAGAGGCTAAATTCTCCTCATCAGGAAAGCTGGTGTGGATCTGCTTATGCTGAGGGCTGCCCCTCTGTGGGCTTCCCTTTTTTACCCTCATGCCTTTTGTCTGCATGGAGGGAACATGTTTTATGGTGGGGAGACACTTGGCAGTGAGATGTGGGTTCATCTCCACAGCTTTTCTCTAGGATATGTCTGACAAACAGGCTCCATCTCCCTGCTTTGCCCAATTACTTTCTCAATCCCTGTTTTCTTGTCCCTGAGGCGTCTCATTACATTTGAGTTGCTGGCATTTAAAGCAATACCCTCAACTGACAGAGTGTGGAAAAGCTGACAAGACAACCCAGCCAGGAGCCCAGTCTTGCAATTCCAGCAGGCTGCCCAATCCAGGGATGCTGTACGAGTGTCCTCTGGCTGTGGGGACATGTGCATGTGCCACTCTCTCCATTCCTATCAGATTTTCTCTTGCTGTATCCATGTCTGCAAGCAGTGAGCTGTGTCCTTTGTGGGGTGACAAGGACAGGAAGGGTGGCAAGAGCCTCCCAGGACTGTGTCCATTGCAGAGCAGCTCCATGTGGATCAGTCCTGGGCTGTAGGAAGGGTGACCTGACTGTGCAGTTTGTTTGCAGCAGCCCCTGAGTCTGAGGTGCCAGGAGGATCTTCCTCTGTGCTCCCCTCCATGCTCTGCCCTTGCAGTTTGTGCTGTGAGGACCTGCCTTAAAAATGTTCCCCCAAATTGCTTTAAAAATCAGCCAGGAGATGTCTCGAGGGCACACAGAGCTTCTGCTCTGGGCATGTGGGAGAGGGCCAGGGCCAGAGAGGGTCAGGCAGTAGTGGTGGGCTGGTGCGTGCAAGAGCAGGGACCAAAAGTGGGGGATCTGGAGGGGACTTGGGGTGCAGTGTGTGCATGGCCATCTCCTGGTGGCTGCCTGGGCCTCAGGGCTTCCACAGGACCATTGAACATTTCTGTGGTGTTTGGAGAATTTGGCCTTCAGCTTTGAGAGGCTCTGGCTGACCCAGGCCCTGTGTTGGTTTGTTTTCAGCAAAGCATTTACTATGTTTTTGGGGGTTGGTTTTGGGGGTTTTGGACTGTGTTTTTTGGTTTTTTTTGGTTTGTTGTTTGGGGTTTTTTTTGTTTGGTTGTTTTTTTCCTGCAAATCTCATGCAGCCCTGCAATTTCTGAAGGAATTAAAGAGCATGTCCTTGTTTTCCTCCAAAGCATCTCTGAGTCCATTATCAAATTCCTTTGATAAGGAATTGAGGGGGATTTGGCTCTGTTAGTGATGAATGTAAAATCTTCCTCTTTCCTGCCTTTGCCTCATTTCCTCCCCCTCCTCCTGGAGGTCTGACATATTGCCTCCCTTTTTCCACAGTCCCTTGCTCTTTAAGGTCAGGGCTCTCACAGGTCACTGCCTGTGGTTTAGGTCCTTTTTTTAGCTCCTTTTGAAATCCCTGGTGGATGCTGAACAGCAAACACCTTCCCTATTCCATTTGCAAGAGTGGATTTAAGAGTCTTGACTTAAGCAAAAGTTTTTAAGTCTGACCACTGCCTGTGGTTTAGGTCCTTTTTTTAGCTCCTTTTGAAATCCCTGGTGGATGCTGAACAGCAAACACCTTCCCTATTCCATTTGCAAGAGTGGATTTAAGAGTCTTAAGCAAAAGTTTTTAAGTCTGACAGCATATTCTTAAAGACCTTCAATTCAGGTGGTCCCTTTCCATATTGCCCACAGCCACAGGGCATTTCTAATGTTAATAATACAGAAAACTTTAGTTTTTAGTAGACCTTTAAAATTTAGGTGAGTTCAAACCAATGTTTTTCTGCCTGAACTCCTTTTTCATAATTTCTCTATTTCTAGAGCAGTCAGTGTCATGTTCTTCTCTCTCTTCTCCAAGTGGATGGAGGCTTGGGTGACCTAAAATTGTGTCCCACTCTGCTTTCTTCCCTCCCAGCTTCCCAAGGAGCACTGTGTGTCTTCCCTGCCCACCAGGACATTTTGCTAATGAGTCTGGGGCTGCAGCCTGCAGAGCCTGTGAGCGAGGTAGGCTTTGGTCTGTGTTCAACCCAAATGCATTTTCATCACATGATGCTTTTTCCCAGGGGCAGATACAATTACCAGGTAACTTAAAAGCACTGAAGGGTAAACAGGCTAAAAATAGCCCAGCAGATCTCTTCCCTATTCTGTTGTTATTAAAATGAAAAGAGCAGATCTCAGCCATGCTTGTTTTTGCAACAAGTTAATGCTAACTCTGCAATGAAAGTCAGGAAAAAACTTCTATGAAATTCCATTTTAGCACAAGGGGGGAGGGTTGTCAGGAAACAAAATACTTTCTTTTTCTGATAGCAAAACTGAGTCTAAACCATCTTTGTTTTCAAAATCTGAATATTAAGTGTAATACTCTCCTTATTTTCCACACATTAAAACTGGGGTTTTAAAAAGGAGCTGCTTTGCACCTGGCTAATGCCACTCCAGCCTGGTACAATGTGTTTGTAGATGGGCTAACAGCATGTGCAGAACAGAACAGCACTTGCTTATGCAAAGCCCTAATTAACACATGCAATGCAGCAGCTCCTCTGCACCCCAAAGGGGGTCTTGCTTGAACATGCACAACTGTTCCTTTGGAAATCCACCCACCGAGCTGCTGGGCTGTACCTGAACCTTGAGTTTGGGAGGAGCAAAATCTGACTGGTGACAATAATGGGGTCTGCCCCTCCCTTTACTCAGTGGATTTAAACACTGTGTTAGACAACAGGGGGGTCTGTGGGGTTGGCCCCTAAATCCTGCAAGTGTAAATGTAAAAAGTTCATTTTTCCTTGCAGGGAGAGGGGAGGTGTTTGGTTTCATCCTGCTGTGCCACAGCTTCTGCTGCCTGGTGCAAATCCAGGTGTGAGGCAGATCTTAACCCACACCATATCCAGCTCCTCTCTGAACCTTAACTCTGTCCCATGTGGGCAGTGACCACGTTGTGCATCATCAGACACCTCCAAACCCACATGAATTCCCAAGTGCTGCTCTCTCAGTTTTCCTGTTGTGTGGTGGGACTCACAAGTTGGGTCCTGCTGGCCCCTGGGCACTTTGGGGCACTTCACTCCTTTTTGTGCTTTGGGAAGGGTCTGTACGTGTCCTCCTGCCCATCCTGGTGCAGGGAGGGCACCTTGGCTGGTGGGTCTTGTGTCCTTCCTTCTGCAGGGAAGAAGATGCATCCCAGACTTCCTGGGGTGGAGGCAGGCCTGGAAGGACTGGGGCGACCAGAGAGGTTCCCCCTGGCCAGAGACCTGCTCCATCCAGCTGAATAACTTGGGAGTTGGCACTGGAATCACCTGTTCCAGCTTCATTCCAGTTCAGCCTGTGGTGCTGGGGAGGGTGACAGGTTTCTCTGTCTCCTTGGCGTGGTTTTGAGTGATGTAAGATTCACCAGGGGAATCTGCCAGAGCCCTCCATGCATCCCTCAACATGGCACAGGGCAGCAGGGAATTTCCATTCCTCTTTCAGAGCTTTTGACAAATATATAACCGCAAAAGCCCTGAAATGCCACCTGAAGCCTGTTGTGGGGAGTTGTTTGGTTGCTTGTAAAATGGACATGAGCACATTCACAACAATGTGGGGCAGAGGTGTGGAGACAGGATCCTGAAGCCTTATTCTTCTCTTTTTCAGGCTATTTTAGCTCCAAGCAAAATGCAGCTTTTTGTCTGCCTTGCCAGCCAGGATCATTTTGCAAGTAAGGAGCCTCCCGGGGTGCAGGAGCTCAGATGGAAAGGGAGGGGAGGTTTCCCTTTAGCCACTGAGCTGGAACCACCAGTGTAGTGCTCAAAGACAAGTCACCTGCCACTTCAGGCGTAGGATGGGGCTTCGAGCAACCTGGTCAAGTGTCCCTGACCATGGCATGGGGGTTGGGGTGAGATGATCTTTAAGGTCCCTTCCAACCAGACCATTCTGTGGTTCTGTGTGAGAAACTGCACTAGAGACAGACAGTCAGACAGACAGAGAAACAGCAGAGGTTCCTGGAGACTCCAGGTTGTAAGAGCTGGCTTTGGTGGGCTGGGCTGGTCTTGGAAGTGCTCATCCTACAGCGTGTCCTGCCTCCTCTCCCCTGCCAGCACCACCAGCTGCTCGGTCTGTCTGTCCTGCCCCGGGGGACAGGAGGCTCCTCGGGAGGCGTCAGAGGGGTGCGAGTCCTGCCCGCCAGGTGAGAGGGGAGGCTGTGCCCGAGGGGAGGCTGTGCCTGAGGAGAGGCTGTGCCCGAGGGCAGGCTGTGCCCGAGGGGAGGCTGTGCCCGAGGGGAGGCTGTGCCCATGGGGGAGGCTGTGCCTGAGGGCAGGCTGTGCCTGAGGGGAAGCTGTGCTCGGCTGTGAGGCTGTGCCCGAGGGGAGGCTGTGCCTGAGGGGAGGCTGTGCTGAGGAGAGGCTGTGCCAGGCTGGAAGGCTGTGCCCGAGGGGAGGCTGTGCCCAAGGGGAGGTTGTGCCCGAGGGGAGGCTGTGCCTGAGGGGAGGCTGTGCCTGAGGGGTGGCTGTGCCCGAGGGGAGGCTGTGCCCATGGGGGAGGCTGTGCCCATGGGGGAGGCTGTGCCCGAGGGGAGGCTGTGCCCATGGGGGAGGCTGTGCCCGAGGGGAGGCTGTGCCCGAGGGGAGGCTGTGCCTGAGGGCGCTGTGCCCGAGGGCAGGCTGTGCCCGAGGGGAGGCTGTGCCCGAGGGGAGGCTGTGCCCATGGGGGAGGCTGTGCCTGAGGGCAGGCTGTGCCCGAGGGGAGGCTGTGCCTGAGGGCAGGCTGTGCCCGAGGGGAGGCTGTGCTGAGGGCAGGCTGTGCCCGAGGGGAGGCTATGCCCGAGGGGAGGCTGTGCTGAGGAGTCCCGAGGGGAGGCTGGAAGGCTGTGCCCGAGGGGAGGTTGTGCCCGAGGGGAGGCTGTGCCCGAGGGGAGGCTGTGCCCATGGGGAGGCTGTGCCTGAGGGGAGGCTGTGCCTGGCTGGGAGCACAGCTCCAGCTCTAGCGGCTCATTCCAGACCCATCCCAGCTGACCCTGCAGGTGCCCTGCAGGCAGAGCTGAGCCCTGGCAGTGAGGGATGGTGCCGGTGGTTTGACCGGTGCTGGTGGAGGCTGTGCCTGTGCCCGTGCCAGGCTGGTTAATGCCTTGGATGTGTGCTGGTCCCTGGCATGCCCGGGAGCCCAAATCCACAGCTGGGTAACAAAACAGTTCCCGCAAAAAGCATCTTTGCCGGTGGTGGTGACTTTGCTGAGGAAAGCCCGGCCGTGCTGTCAGAGATGGATTTTCTGCGGGGGCAGCCTGGGGCAGAGGGACGCGGGGAGGGGACGTGAGGGACACGGGGAGGGGATGTGAGGGACAGGGGAGGGGATGTGAGGGACACGGGGAGGGGACGTGAGGGACAGGGGAGGGGACGTGAGGGACACGGCCGTGCTCCCTCCTGTGCTGGCTGAAACACCGCCAGGCTGCCGGCAGGGCTGGGCAGGGCACTCCTGCCATGGCAGGGGCCAGCCTCCGGTCCGGACACAGCCCCAGGGTGTCTCACAGCCAAGCTGCATCTTAAACACGCAGGAAAGTGTTTTACCACTGTGAGATTTGGAACTGCTGTGACCTGTCTCTCCTACAAAGCTTGGGAAACTGAGCTGTGCTTTGAAGTCTGCTCAGCAAGTTTCAAAGAGCTGGAAAAGGTGTTTGAATCCAGAATTGGAGAGGATGAAACACTGCTGACCTCCAGCTCCCATCTTCCCTACATTAAAGCCAGAACTCACTGCTAAACCCCTCTCCTCTACTCCTACTCACACTACTCTGTTTGCCAAGGTCTGACCCCAAATATTCTTTAGTCTCTCTGTCCCTGTTTGTTCTGTTCTGACCACCTGTTTGCCACCCAACCAGGACCAAAGTCCAGCTCAGCTTTTGTTATGCACATGAGCACTTAATGCTCTTTCTCCCCGTGGCTTTGAAAGCTGATTCATCCATATGCAATTGCAAAGGTCCTGGGGTTTAGTTTCAAATCTTAATATTGTGCTTATTTGCTGTTTAGGTACATTCAAAGGTCCCAGTGACAACAGATGCAAGGCCTGCAGGACAGGAGAATACCAATTACAGCGGGGCAAGGAGAGCTGTGACCTGTGCCCAGAAAACCACTACTGCCCTGTGAGTGCCCAGCAGCTGGGGACAGCCTGTGCCAGCCAGAGCTGTCCCACGACAAGCTAAATACATTTCAATTAACACTTTATATTTTCTTGTAACCTGAGCTTCTTTTCTCTTAAACATAGACAGGGCTCTGATGGAAGGAGATGATTAAAATTAAGACTCCAGGAGTGTGGCTTTGTGCCTGGAGCTGCCTGCTCTGGCTGGGCCATGAGGGGATGGTGTGTGCATTAATGAGGGGGTTTGGGGTACAGACTTGCTGTGCAACAACACCTGCTCTTCCCCACACTCTAATACTGCGGGCAGACGAGCCCCAGCAGCTGGGGACAGCCTGTGCCAGCCAGAGCTGTCCCACGACAAGCTAAATACACTTCAATTAACACTTTATATTTTCTTGTAACCTGAGCTTCTTTTCTCTTAAACATAGACAGGGCTCTGATGGAAGGAGATGATTAAAATTAAGACTCCAGGAGTGTGGCTTTGTGCCTGGAGCTGCCTGCTCTGGCTGGGCCATGAGGGGATGGTGTGTGCATTAATGAAGGGGTTTGGGGTACAGACTTGCTATGCAACAACACTTGCTCTTCCCCACACTCTAACACTGCAGGGCAGATGAGGCTGAATTTAATGATAGCATGCTCATTCCTTTAATTATTTTTCCTCCTAATGCTAAAATGTCACCTCCCTTTGCCCTGGTTACCTTCTGCAGTTTGCTGGTGCTGAGTTACTTGTTCTCTTGGGCAGAGCCCAGATGTGAACCCAGTGAAGTGCCCTCCCGATGCCTTCTGCCCCCGGGGCAGCGTGGAGCCCACCTACTGCATGGAGCTCTTCCTGTACAAGGCAGGGGACTCCTGCCGGCTGACCCCTGCCACGGTCATTGTCCTGGCCACCTTCTCAGCAGGTCAGTCTGGGTCCTCTCTGTGCTCTCATGTTAAACCCAGCATTCTCTGGGTGGTGTGTTCTGTGTTTCTGGAAAGCTGGATTTCTAATGAAAGTCCTTCTGGCTGCTTTCAGTGCCAGTCCTGTCCCTTGCTCTGAAGGAAGGTGGCACAGTGCTGAATGCTTGCTGTTTGTCCCTGGGAAGCAGGGGTCTGTATGGACCCTCAAAAAGGGATTCCTTGGCTGCACCAAAGTAGGAAAAAGTACAATTTCCTTTTGGTATGAGACTTGGTTTCCTGAAAGCATTCCTGCCTTAAGTCATGCCACAGAATGGGGAGCTGCTGGCTCATACAGTGCCGGTTGCATTGATGCCAAATGTTCCCTGTATCCAAGAGTCAGGACCTGCTGAGTGTGGGGAGCATCCCTCCAGATGGCACCTGCTGTGAATTAGCTCACTAGGGCAAGCTAATGAGTGGATGAACTTTTCAACTGGGAAGCTGCACCATGAAGAATCATTCCAAAACAATGAATATGCATTTTTAGTCTTAGGAAAGGGAAAAATAGAGTTCTCTCGATTTTAATCAAAGTTGGGAGGAGGTTTAATCAGAGTTATGATGAAAATGAGCAACTATTAGTGCTGTGGATTGCAAGAAGGGCAGATGAGGAAGCTGGGAGGAGGAATCTGTCTTCTGTGCCCAGAGAGATGAAGAGAAATTCCTAAGTACCACTTACAGTACCAGAGATGAAAATCTTGTGTCAAAAGAGCCAAGTCATAGAGATGATTAAGCCATCAGCGGATAAAGAATATCCAACAAGCCTCATATTCACAGCTTCTGTGTTTCAAGTGTATTTTATGTGCTTCCTGAAGACCCATTCTCCACTTGGCTGTGTTGTTAAAAGGAGAGAGAGGAGAGATTCAATGCATGTGTTACAAGACACACAGCAAAGCTGCTTCTCCAACAAGAAAGCAGTGTTCTCATCACACTTGGCAGCTGAGGAGGGGACAGGGACAGCAGGGTCTGCAGGAGCTCCAGCAGCACCCTCTGAGTGCTGGAGTGCCTGGGGGGAGCAGATGAGGGCTGTTCTCGCAAGCTGTGGCTTGGAGCCATGAGAAAGGTCTTCCACTGACCCCTATCCCCTCATGCCAGGCTGTTGTCCAAAAATCTGCCAAAGCAGATGCCATCTGAAGCGAGTATTAATTTGAAAAAGTAGATTAAACTGAAGTACATGAAAAGACTGCTCAGAGAGGGACAATGGCCCATTAACCAGCATTTGTGATAAACAAGTCCCAGGGTCAGGGAACGGCATTCCTGCCTCTCCCAGAGCTTGCTGCAGAGAGGGGGAAAGGAAACAGCCCACGCAGGAACCCTCGAGTTTTTCACGGCTTGTCTCACAAATCAAGTGTTTACCATGAGGCTGTCTGCTCACACAACTGAAATTTGGGTGTATTTGTCTGGCCATATTGCATCACAGAGACAGATTTGTGCTCTGCTGTTCAGATCCATTTTCTCTGATGATGCTTCTGCCAGAAAAAAATGAACAGAATGTCACACTACTTGAGATTTGCCAATTACTTCCATGTCTATGCCCAATCCAAAAGTAATTTTTCCTGACAGCCCTGATCTCAGTCTAGACTCAGAGTTAATCTAGCTTAGTTACTTCTTGTGCTTCAGTGTGAGTGCTGCACACAGCAAACTAATTTCTCAACAAGATCCTTTTGGTGGGGTCTGCAGTGAATAAGATGCCAAGTGGAAAACAGTTCCAGAGAGTAAATGGGAGTGGGAAAGCAAGTTACTGAATTATTTTGTCAAAACTTGTCGTTATTCCTTGCAGAGTTAAGCTGAACTGCTGACGCTGTTATTATTGTTAGTGGAACCTTTTTTCCCCCCTCTTTTTGGAGAGGGACAGAACACGTAGGAGGAAAAAAACCCTTATTTTACCAGAAGAGAATACCTGGCTGAGAAGCTTTGGAGCAAACATCACCTGACACTTTACCTTCCCATCAGTGAATAACTACCATTCTTTTCTTCCCAGGTGGGATCCTTGTTGTCTTTCTAATAATCCTGAGAAGGCGGCAGGAGCACGGCAAGAACTCCCTGAAGTGGCTGCTGCTGCCCCGGGGCTCAGGACCCGCCTCCTACGGGGGCACAGAACACACAGAGCCTGTCTATGCTGGCTGGTAGCCCTGGCCATGGCCTGCAGCCTCTCCTTCCCCTGGGGCAACGCAGATGTGGCTCTGGGCAAGGTGTTTAACCATCAGCAACCTACTTCTGTATAGCTAAAAATCAGCGCTGGGGAATAAAAGTCAGTTTTTGAGTTGTGGCTCCTTGTGTAAACCAGCCCAGCTGCCTGCTCTGCTGCCCTGGGCTGATGGGAAAAGTCTTCCAATTCCTGGCTTCCTTCACAAGTAAATACTTTTCTCCTTTCTTCAGGGGGAAAAAACCCTCCAAACACCAACCAGCAACCTATCTATTTCTCCATTTTAATAATCAGCTTAACAGAGTGAGGAGTGACTGCTCCAGTTATTGAGATCCCTTTGATACAACACTAATTTCCACCCAAGCACAAACTAACATGAGTATACCTCCTTTTAATAATATGCAATTTTTTGTTTTTCATTCTCAAAATTTTAGCATAAGCACAAGTCAAAGATCCTAAAGCTCTGTCCTTCTTTTCAGCTGTGGGCAAATGTGCAACTAAAGTAATGGTTGATTTCTGGAAAAATGTTCCTTTTATTTCCTGCTGCCAGGTGGTGCTTCAGAGTGGAGCTCCAAAGGAGCAGCATGGTGCAAGCACAGAAGATGCCTTGTCCCTTTCTGCATGCTGAGAAGAGGGGCTGTAGGGGACCCACTGCCCAAATGCCTGGGCAAAGTTCTGTCCCTGATCCTGGACACTGGTTTGTACCTGTTTGCTGTGGCACTCCAAGCCCTGTTCTGTGCACCCAGCCCAGTTTAACCATCTGGTTAAACTAATGGGATTTGTATTTTTCCAGAGATGATTCCTGTGTGTGGCTGGTTGACTCTTAACTTGTTGTTTGCTCTGTATCCCCTATTATATTTTTTCTCTGGGAAATGCTTAGCCAGCATCCCAGGCAGTCAGAAATGTCCAGAAAAAAATTTCAACATTACCTGTACTAGAGTCACTGTTTTTTTCTCTGGGAAATGCTTAGCCAGCATCCCAGGCAGTCAGAAATGCCCAGAAAAAGTTCAACATTACCTGTACTGGAGCCAGTGTCAACTGCTCCATGAAACCAGTACCTTTGGCCTCTTAACCTTCCCACCTTGTTTTCCTTTTCCTTCTACAGTGACATTCCCACACAGGTGCTGTGTAAACCCAGCCCAGCCAGCTGTGACCCTGTGTGTCACTGCTGTGCTTCACCAGCTCTCAATGGCCAGTAAAAACAATATCTCTGTCAAAAGATCCACGATTTTCAATGGCTCTGCACAGAGGTGGTAGCAGGTGTTACTTCTCACTTAACCTTCCAGCAGCAGAGATGGCTGAAGGAACCCAGCTGTGGGGGGTTAAGTGGTTACTGCCCTCAGCTGCTCATTCCCCTCTCCCCAGGGAAGGTGTTAAAAGTGTTTAAAAAAGTTTATAAAATCTATCAGTTCTCTGATCTGTCTCAGCTCTATCAGGTGAGTAACTGTGTGCAAGAGTGGTACACCAGCCATTGTGGGCAGACAGGGTGCCAGAGCAGCTGAGGCTGCCTCATCCCTGGCAGTGTTCAAGGCCAGGCTGGATGGGGCTTGGAGCAGCCTGGCCTGGGGAAGGTGTCCCTGCCCATGGCAGGGGGGGAGAGAGTCTTTAAGGTCTCTCCCACCCCAAACCATTCTGTGATTCTATTCTGGATCAGCAGCAAGAGGGATGGTTCCTACAGCCCTGACCACTGCCCTGCACGGGCAGAGCTCCATGCAGCCTCTCCCACTGCTGGTTTAGGAGACATGGAGCTTCTCTCTGGCCCAAGGCTGTGCTTTTCCTCAGAGCAGCAGAGGGACACAATCCTGATGCACAGCACCAGGTGACCTCAGCAGTACTATCAGCCACCAGCATCAAAGCAGATCTCTGAAATGCTTTTTTAAAAATTGTAGCTGCTATCACACGTGGGAGACTCCACAGTGAAGCCAAACCAGACCCAAAAAAACTGTGAAAAAGCCAAACTCAGACCTGACCAAGCAGGACCAGCATTTGTGACAGCAAAAGGACCCCGAGGGAGCAGTGCTGGCTGGGCTGGGGAGCCCCAGCTCAGTGTCACAAAAACCTGTAAAATCATGAGCAACAGAGAGCAGCACTGGAAAAACTGGACTGCAAGAAATGTCAGCAGTTCTGTGATAAGCAAGAGTGTGAAAACAAGCCACAGCACAATCATTATCACCTCTGTGGAAGCACAAAACCAGTATTTCCAGGGCATCTCTTAGGAAGGCCTGGAGTGTAAGTTTTCCCTGTGAGAGAACAAAGCCCTGTTCCCTCACTGCCAAACCATGCTTGCTCAGTATGTATCAATTCCACTTTTTTCTTAGAAGAAAAAAAAGGTACCAAAGTAAGTATATAGAGCTGTTTTACAAAAGAGACTTAGCAACTTCTTAAATAACTAGGAATAAAATTCAACATTTAATAAGACATTGAAGTTTCTCAAGCAGTCAGACATGGAATAACGAGACTCAACAATGTGGAAAAATCCCATTAATACGTCTTTCAAGATATTTTGCTTTTCCAAGTAATTCAAATAAAAATCCTCCTAAAACCTGACCATGAACACAAAGCTATTGAACAAAACAGACATTTACTCTGATTATTTTTCCTAGGCTGTATGAAATTACATCTAACATACTCAACTGAAAATTGTTTCCATGCTTGCTCATGTGATAAAAGAACAACAAATTCTGAAATTGGCTGTCAAGTATCAGCTTTTTGCTAGAAAAGGAAAGACATTTTGCTACTTTGATGGGCAAGACACAAAGAACATCATTTAAGGCCACATAATATGCCACAGTTAATGTTGTTTAGATTAATTTATAACAGAAAATCCTTCAAGTTGCTGAATGCTAAAAAGTATTGAGTTGCATCATGAGAAAGCTCAAGTCTTAAGGATTGTTTTACCTTGTATTTGAACAGTGGGAGAAAGAAAACAATGTCATAACTTTTCTTCTGTCTTCTTTTTTAAACAAAGCTTCAGCCTGTTTCCCCAGGCTGCAGAGCAAGGTACAGAAGTCTTCATTACAATGCACCTAAACCCCACCTGTCCTGGTACAGAAACCAAAATTCTCCCATATCACCACCTGAGTGCCTGAGCTGAGCTCGCAGTGTCCCGTGGCCAGTGAGTACCAAGGGAGAGAGAATCTGATCCACACTCATCCTCAGGATCAGCCTCCAGCCGTGCCCAGCAGGAGGAAGGAATTCCCAGGAACTCCCAAGTGACTCCTGGGCTGCAGCCTCAGCGATGCAGAGCTCCAAGGGCCCAGAGCAGCACAGAGCAGGGAGAGGTAGAAGGAAGCAGGAGGTCAAACAGCCCCTGGCTCAGATCTGTTTGTGGGAACAGAGTCTCTCTGTCCCCACAGACAGACACAAGGGGTGGCTGTCCTGCATGCTGCTCTGCTGGATGTGCTTGTGGGCCCCCAGGGGTGCAGCAGAGCCTGCCAGCACAGACTGTGCCTTCTGGAATGGGGGATCTGCCTCTTAGGACCTGGGGCATCACTGTTCCAGAGTGACAGAGCTGTTACACATGAAGAGGAAAAAGCAACAAAACAACTTAAAAAATTAACGAATTATGAAAGCAATGGAATGTAAAGGAAAAAATTTATAATAACTTATTTAAAGGTATTATCACAAAGCCTTCCTTACATGGTATAGTATTCAAAGACTGGTCCCAATGACATCAAATTCCTTCATTTTGTTTAAAAGCAATGAGGAAAATATTTCTGCTTTACTACCTGACCTCATTTTCCTTCCCTTGAAACCCAATATTAAAGAAACAACCATAATATCAATTTTTTGGTTTTGATTTTATGCACAGGACTGTTCTTCAGCCCCTGGCGGAGGAAAAGATTCCCTAAAAATCAATTAAAGAATCTTGAATTTTAACTCGAGTGCAAGGCTTGGCATAGCATTTTAAAAAATGCAAACATGTAACAATTCCCCTGATTTTGAACTCTGCTATTTCTTCAAAATTATTTGAAAACAAAAAATTAACCTTCCAACAGTGTTTATAAAAACTGATTCAAAAAACAAAGCATTTTGGTCACAAAACAGAAACCAAAGTGTTCAGTATAGGGCAATGCAACATTTATAACTTCTTTCAATTAATATCTTCTAATAAAACCAAACTTTTTACATGTTGGGAATAAATGGGGGTTTTGGCAATTCCATGGACTAAATCAAATCCTGAAGAAATACACCTTGGGGGAAAAAACCATACACTTCCATGATACAGCAAGGCTTCATTTTCAAAAGGGCTACACAGAGTTCCTGCACTATGAGGGGCAAACTAAGCTAGAACATACACAAATGGCTCAGTGACATGGAGGTGCTCATGGAGGGAGGGTCACAATGGCAAAAACCAAAACGTGCTTGGAACGCTGCCTGAGCACACACCAACGATGTGCACTGGGAGGAAAACTGGCAGAGATGTTTTTCTTTACTGTTTTTTCCTAGTTCTAGTATTATTTCTGTCAATATTAAGTGTTGTATGGTCACCTCACTGTGAGTTAGTCAGGACCCAGTGCTAATGGGGGCCAGGAATTCAAAACAGCTCTGCTGACACAGCACAGTGGTGACAGGATAGTCAAGAGCAGAGCTCCTAAAAATGTAACCAAAATAAATCAGTCTGTCAAGTAGCCAGTTTTATACAAACTTTATGCAAAGGAACAGAGTAAGGCTAAATTTCACATCAAAATTCTTACATGCTGCTTCAAAAATCTATTTCACTTTTAGTTGTTTTGAATTTACTTTTTGCACTTCCATCAAGTTTCACCTCCTGTTTCATTCATGGGGGTGGTTTTGCTCCTTGCATTATCACAAAGTTGGAATGCTTGGACTCCAAGCATTCCAAAGAAAAGTTTGCTTTTTCCTTTTACCTGCCATTGAGGAAAAAAAAAAAACCCAAGTAATTTTTTCCAAGTATTAGCTTTTGAAAGATTTCTTTTTCTTAAGACACAAAAATCCTAATGTATTTGGACTAGATTGCAAGACAATATCCCTTTAAGTCCGGACCTGTACAGCTCTGCAAGATCAAATAACTTCATATTTTGCTGGGATGAAATACAGGAAAAAACAGTATAGAAAAAAATCTCTTACAAAGTCAGATTTCTCCTCTCTGGTACAGGGTGTGCCTTTCCCACCACGCACCACATTTCTTGGTGGAAGGATATTTATGATCATGATTGCTTAAGAATAATTTTTGAAGAGCACAAACCAATTGCTGTGCTGTAGTGAGGGACACACCTGGGTCATGGCTGGCATTCACGCACTTGCTCAAAAACACACAAGGCAAGCAAATCTCATTGGGACCACAGACCAAGCCATTTCTTACTCAAAAGGACTTGAGAACTAACAACTTCTTTCAAGGATATACTATTTTAAACATCTGTTGGTTGACAAATACTATCTCAAAAAACTATGTTTACGCCTACCTGGTTTGATTTTAACCTACCTCCAACCTGCAAGTATTTTGGAGGGAACATTTTACATTCGTAACAATTCAAGTGTAACTGTAATGCTGAGTAATAAGTTTGGTTTGTCCTGAAGTTTGCTGAACTATGCAGTTCGTTATCAGTGCAGAAGCAGCAGAAGACTGCTGTGGTTGGCTCAGTGGATTTATAAAAAACAAAACAAAAAAAATCCCCCCCCATTGTAACCTTTACAGAATATACGTAAAATTGTGTCCTTCCCTGGTCATATTCACAACTTATCTACAAGATAGTGTTAGCAGTAGAAACTGCAGTCCATGACTATTTGCATTCAGCTCTCATCCATCTGTTCCTCTTTCTCCTGGGCTTGAACTTGTTCAGTTTTTTGCGGGGTTTCTCAGTCTTCTGAGTTTCAACAGAATCCACCCCGAGAACATGTTCAGAGCAGCATAACTGTCCATTCAACGTGGAATTTAGCACTGTCCTGTCTTGGTGCTCCTTGCAGAAAGAGTTTGGGCAGAAGTGGCAGAAAGAAACAGAAGGTTTGCCACAAACATCACAGTGGTGCCAAGGACACTCCCACTTCCCTGCAATCAAAACCAAAGAGCCCATTAGGGGGGAGTAAGACACGGCATCATCTCCTCAAGGAGTTCTGTGTTGTAGCAGCTGAACAAAGCACAGCTTTCCTGACAAAGCAAATGACAGCAACTACCGGGGCTGATCTCAACACCCAGAATGCCACATCATACTTCTAGAGCTCAGGTGGCAGCTGCAAGGAGCAGACTTGACACACTCTCATTCAAATACAGCATTCAGCTCCAGCTAGAAGAAATGACTCAGGCTTCACTCAATAGCATTTTACAGAACTTGCAGGCTGGCAGAGCATCCAAACATCCGGTCAGCTGCTGCCCCCTCTTCCTGCAGTCCCCTGTCTGTAGCCAGTCTTGCTCAGGAATGACTGGTGTGCTTCACTTAGAGCTGCTCTTTAGCCCCAGCATACTTTACCAGTCCTTGTTTTACTTGTTTCTGGGATAACAGGCATTGCCTGCTTCCCCTCCTCATATCTCACCTGACATGGCTGACTGGAACCAGGTAACTCCTGTGATATCTGGAACTGCAACCTGATGTCTGCTGCTCTTAAATTCCCTACTTGCCTTCTTTCAGAAGCTGCTGCTGTTCCTCTGGCTTGAACTCAAAGGGCTTCATGTATTTCTTAGATATAATCAACCTTCCTGTGGCAGGGCCATGGTGCTCCTACCAGGTGATGTGCTCAATTACCTACATCTGTAAAAGAAATGCCTCATTTTGCCAGAGAGGCAGGAGAAGGCCACCATTTTGTCTTCAAATCCAAGAGGAGCTGCTCCCACATGATGCACAAATTAAATTCCTGCCATACAAACCCAGTGTTTTCAGGATGACACCCCTGAACAGGTTTCAGTGCAATAACTGAGCTACCTGCACAAGTTATTTTTAAAGTGTAAGACATGGGCTGACTCACCAAAAGGACGTTTCACCAAACCAAGGCAGGAGAGATGATAAGCTTTAGTACAAGATTTCCTGTCACACAACACCAGCTGGCCTCCATCACCACAACGGAAACAATCATCTTCAGATTCTTTCTTCCCTTCATTTTTCGTTCTGCGTCTCCGTGTTCTCTTTTTGGTCTTTTTGCCTTTTTCTTCTGAGGCATTAGTGGAAGAATTCTAAAAGAGTAAGATATAAATCTGTAAATGCCAGTTTTGCAAAAGAAAAATGTTACACAACCCTGCCAAGCTGTTGGCAGACTGTGCACACAGCCAAGAACCTGACTTGGGGCAGACCTGCCCAGTGCTACTGATCTGTGCTGACAAAAAACCTACACTGACCCTTGAGAAAAGTCATCCTGAAACCAGATCTTCTCCCTACAGGACCTTCCTATTGAAAAAAACCCTTCATTTTTGTGTCACTGGTAAAAGGTCTTCCAATTTCCAGTCTAACCTACTTGTGGCTAATTTATCCTCATTATGTACTTGCACCACCAATCACTTCAACATCCATTTTTCTCTTCTAGTTGTGAATACTCATGCTGGAATCACTAAAACCTGCCCTCATTTTTCTTTGAGGAACAGGAAGTGTAGTTAATGAGAGAAAGAATATACCAAATCTGATTTCAATTCTGTGCTGCATGCACAGAAGCAGCTTTCAAGTGCTACTTGCACTTTAACTCTCCTTCACCAAATCATATAAAATTTTGGATGATTTTTCAACATCTCTACCATCATCCCCTCCCTCTCACCCAATAATCACTATCTACTTTCTTTAAAATTAGCCCGTTCTATCTACCAATGCAGACAACTCCATACAACTAAACTGTAACACTGAATTTCTTTATGGGTGTCTATGTACATGTTCACAGGCTTATGTGAAACCTCATTTAAGTCCATCTCTTAACAAAAACCAGCTGTGTGGGGTCTGAAGACTCCCAGTCCACTCTCTGAAGTGGCTGGTACTGAGCAGTGTGAAGGACCAGAGGAAAGAGCAGCTTTTCAACATCCACATGTGGTACTTGTGCCTTTCCCCACACTCCTATGCCAGCCCTTCAGGAAGCTCCATCAACTTCTGCTGGATTACTGGTTTCAAACTAACCTGGACAGGAATCATACAGATCATTTCTTGATATACTTTGGTATCTTTTTTTCCACATTCAAAACTCACAGTTTTTATTCTTCAGCTCAACGATTTTTTTTAAAAATGAACTTAGCAAAATAATCATACTGTAAAGTTTAAATGAGGAAATATGAACTAGAATGTCAGAATAATCTCACTGACCACAGTAAGGCACATTCTTAGTCAGTCTGAAGCTTCTACAACCCTTCCCCTGACTAGACAGTCAAAATCTCTTGATGTATTACTTGATATATTACTTGCCTTTGGTCTGTCCCCAAGAAATCCACTGCAGTTTGGGGCACCACATTTGCAGACTGTTTTTTCATTGCCCAGACAGTCAAGGTTGTAATTAAAAGTCAGCTCCGTCCCTGAGTGCAAACAGGACAAAGTAACAAATTTTATCAAAATTATTGCAAAGAAATACAGCTGTTGCTATCTTTCTGCTGGTTTGGGACTTGCTTGTTGATGTATTGTCATTGGATGTTCCCTCTCTTTACTGCTTACAAGCACTGACAATAATTAACTAGATGCCCATATATCACAATGTCTTATGCAATTACATTTTACAATAAATTTGTTTGACTTCATGAAACTGTGCTTGTGTCTGACCTTCACATATATTATATCCATCCAACTATCCAGCTAGATATAGCTACAGATAGATAGGTATGTGTGTACACAAACCAGAAAACAGATACTTCTAAACAGCCTCCTACATCCACTCCTTAAGCTTATTATGTTCTTGTTGTGCATTTGAGAGCTCCAAACAAAGCTGCTAAGGATACTAGCCCTAGAAGCAAGGAACAAAAAGCAGCCACTTAAAAAACACTAAAAGTCTGAAAGATTTTTAGTGATCACAAAGCACCACAAAGCATCTCCTCTGTGTGCTGAGTCCTCTACAAGAATATTTGCACTGAATCATGAACCACGACCATCCCACCAATAAATGCACAACAGGTTTAACTGAGAGAATGCAAGCAAAGGCAGCCTGAGCTGATGTACCTGCAGGAATGTCACACACAGCAAAGAGCCCCACACGAGTGTCTCCATTCACTGTCCACTTCAGGGTTTCACAATTTGGTTGGCAGCTGTGATTCATGAACCGGGAATAGTTTCCTTTGGGGCCAGCATCAATAATACGGTCCTGGAGAACAAACCAGCAACAAATTGAAGGGTTTTTCTCTCCTCCCTCACAAAAAAATACAAAAATCATGCATAACCGATGTCAATAGTTGCATTCAGAACTGACATGGTGGTGCTACCAGAGCACACAAGCCAACTGCTGGTGCGTGTTGTATTGGAAACTGTAGTGTCCACATGGCCTGGAATGGGACACTCCCAAAGCAATACTCATGCTCTAGCTCACATTTTCCCAGCACCCATCACAGCCACAGGGCAGGATAATTGTGCTTGTGAGCATTATGGTGGGCATGTTAAGGAACCCCCTTCCCCAGGAAGCTTCAAAACTCAGTCCTTTACCATTTACTTTGCATTAATGTTGCAGTGAGGCATTTGCAAGTACAGTACTTTATGGCATTTACCAAATGCATGAATACTTCCAGAGATTACCAGTTTCTCACCAGATTTCTTTCCCCAAATCATCCTAGTTTAAATGAAAACTAGCTCTTGGTAAGCTAAAAACATCCCTTTCCTACGAACAATTGATCTTCAATTTCTACCTCCACCAAATATACCAGACATTAACAAAATAAAACAAAGCTTGAAATTGCCAAAACTGTTTCATTGCAGAGCTGCTTTAGAAGGCTTTGCTTATTTATGAAGTATTATTACAGATTCCTGCTAGCTCATTTTTATAATGCCATGTGTGACTGTCATGCCTGTGTGCACACTCTTCACTGCACGGGCAGCTCAGCCTAGTAATGGCACTGGCAGTTCCGGCAAGACAGACCCACAATGAGCATTTATTAATGACAGTAGGAGTCAAATACATGCTCAGTTCAGATATCTAACACACTGATGTTGTATGTCAATCTAGCAGAGGAGTGAGAAACTTGAAGTGTTCAGAGAAATGTGGCTTCACCATTCTGTGGTGGTAACTCCTGTGCAGAACTCCTCAGTTACAGGACTCATGGAAACAGTAGCTGTGGAAATACAGAGCAAGAGCCTTGGGAAGAATGGTGTTTGGGACTGAAAAAAATGCAGGACTGGCAGCCAGCTCTTGTTTTTCTCCTAACTAGCTGTCTGGGGACTGAAGCAATATAATATAGATAATCTTTAGCTCCTGCTGTCCAGGTTCTTCACTTTCTCCTTCTCCTGAGGAAGGAAATACTCAGAGGTGTGCACAGAGGCACAGGTGCTGAATTATCCTGGTGTGTTAATTAATCTGCTGCAATAATTTGCTATGAATAAATTTGTGGAGGGTTGGCTGGCTACTTACAGAGAGTGCTTTCAGAAAAGAGTTTCTACAAAAGCACAAGCCTGGTTTTGCCATGAACAATGCAAGGGACAGATGGCTACAAAAAAGATTAGATGCCCTTTACAGGACACAGCCTCACAATTCTATTCCACATTCTCTCAAGTGTGAATTTTATTTTCTGTTGTTGAAATTTTAGTAAAAGGATTGCTAACAGCAATTCCTTCCACTGTATCACTACTGTTTCCCCAAACTTCATTTTAAGACTGGGCAGGTAAGTACTTTATACTTACAGGTACAGGTAAGTACTGTACTTCATTTACTTCATTTCAAGCAACAAAGTACAACCTATAGACCTTAATATGTAATTTATTACTTAGCACAGAACTAAGATTCATGATGTACATATAGAATGGAGAGAGCAGGCAGAGAAGATGCAACGCTGTGAGTTGTAAAACTGTAGAATGTCAAAGGTAGCAGAGTGCCCTGCCAAGGTGATCAATAGAAGAAGAGATCAAAATGAGGCTGTAAGTAAATAATGTCAAAGGTATCAGAGTACCCTGCCAAGGTGATCAACAGAAGAAGAAATCAAAATAAGTTGTAAGTAAATAAAGGCAAAAACCATCAAATAACTTACCTTATCAATTGTAAGCATATAGAAGTGGGTGATATCATTTTCATGTGCATATTTGATTCTTGCCATACACTCCTCTTCATCAATCAGCTCTCCCACATACTCATTCACAAACTCCCCCTGAAAGACACCAAGTATCACTAGTGAAGTATATCCCAAACCCACCTGCAGCATGGCAGGTCACCGACTCTCTGCTGGGTAAGAACAATTCCCACCTTTTTGATGTCCCTCTTGGCTACCAGCCCCCAGCCTTTGCCATCAGTTTTGATGATCTTTGTCTCGGGGTACTGGCGCTTGGTGAAGCACTGGTTCTGGCAGCGCTCTCCTGCTGGGCACACCTGTGGGTGGCACTCGTACATCAGCATCCGATTGAGGCACTCGGAGTCAAAGCCACACGGGTTCTCATCCGTGGGCTTGCAGTTGCACTTGGGAATCTCAGATATGTCAGCGGTGTATATCTGCACTTTACCACAAGGTTTATTCACCTGAAATATACATTGAAATAGAGCAGATACGACTTCAGAACAGTTTGTTTTATTGCAAGAGTTATACGGTGGTTGTTAATTTGGTTTTGCACCACCCCAACAAAGCAAAATTTCACCATCTCATGACTGTAAAAGCACAGTTACCATCATTACAACCTGACCCTACCTCACTGCTCAGCTCAAACCTTTGAGTATCCATTTCCTCCAACTTTACCTTAATGTGTTTGTATGGTGGGGGTTTACGTTCACTCTCCTGGGTTTCTTTGGCTTCTCGCTGTAGTTTTATTTCTCGAAATCGAGTTTCGGCTTCTTGCAAAGCTGAAAAAGATTGCAGAATCAACAGAAATGCCAGAAAGAGGATTACCTCCCCCCAAACTCACTTGCTCATTCCCATGTGTGTTAAAACAAAGCACTGTCCTAGTCCCATCATTTAATTTTCTTGTAATCAATGCTTCTGAAGTCTTACTGTTCTTAACAGAGGTATTAATTCCACTCTTTCAGTCTCCCAGTCTGAGGGAGTCTCAAAGAGTCTACTCTCTTAGTCCCCTTTTTTTAGCTTTCCAGAAAGTAAAAATTATCAGACAAAATTTCAGTTAGATGCCAGTCTTGTACAAGACATTAAAATAATGTTTTCATGCAAAGACAATAATAGTGGCTGTTGCCCAGGGCACCACAAATTTCTTTAATTCAATATTGTAAAACAAAATTTCAAAACCAAGGCTATGTGTGCAGAAAGCAAAGCATGCATATCCCAGGATTATTTTTGTTTACTTTTAGCTGTGTACCATTTTTGAAGACTTTTCCAATTCCTTTGATCCCTTGGTATCTACTCCCTCTGTCTCCCTCCATGTAAGGGAACACCCGTGCTTGGTGCGTCCAATAGTAATCCTTAGAACCAAAGAAAAACACAGGAAATTCTCCGATTTCATGCTTCATTTTCTGGATATTTGGGGGAACGTTTTTCGGATGGCAAACTTCTGCAGGCCACCATCTAGCACAGAAGTACAAATAAAAAAATACAGCATTTTAGTCAAGCTCTTTCTGCAAGAGACAGTTTAACAAAATCACTTGAAACAGCAGTAACTGATTATTATTTCCAAGATCCAAGAGGATTTAAAATCCTTTCATTCCCTCTCAGTAGAGAGTGAGAGAAGACTAGAAAAGGAAATCCTGACACTCAGATCTGTGGGACTTCACCTGCCTGCAAGGTAAGCACACACATAGGACTCCTTATGTCTCAGTAGCAAAATCATCATCTTTACAAGACCTGCAAATACTGTAATTGTCAAAGATCAAGAGAAGGTTGATAACACCTATCAATGTTTCAAGGATTACCCCCAGCCACCTCTATCTCACTCAAATCTCATCCAAGTGTGAAACACCAACGACCTGAGTAACTGATGTCCCAGCCTGAGAGGGAATAATTTAGCCAATTACCAGTTACACCAATTTATTATTGGCAGAGATCTCTGACACAAACAGGGGTTGAAGGCTCCTACACTGGAGGCAGAAGTCAGAAGACTCAAGGAGTCCTGTATGGGTAATGCCTTTGCCAGGAGCAACAGCAAAGCTGCAAGACTTTGAACCTGCAGCTTGCAAGGAGGTGAGGTCCCTAGCTCAGAGAGAGTCAGAAATCAGTGTGCAGCAAGGCTGGCCTACAGGAGCAACCATTGTATGATCCTTAGTTAAACATGCCAGTACTGTAAAACAACACAAATTCCTTCATCAGACCTGTAATTTCCCAGTTTAACCCAAATAATATCCTGGAAATGGAGCTTCTTGCCCGCCCTGCAGTCATTGCAGTACCAGCTCCCATCTGGCATTTCAATGTTTAAGCAGTCAGGGTGAAATGCTGCTGGGCAGGACTCGCAGCACAGCAAACTTCCACCTGCACAGACACAGAAAAAGGAGAAAAAGTTGGAAAACAGCAATATCTAAGTATAAGTTCTGCTTTCCAGAAAGCTTAGAAATGATACACATGTGGTAGGTTCAGTTAGAAAATAAATGGTTAAAACATGCTGACCCTCAGCAACAAATGCACACATCACTTAGCTGGGTACAGCAGCCAAAAGGTCCTGACTAATCTGAATGCCTGGCAGACTCAGGTTAGTAACACATGCAAAATAACAAGCAAGCTGGTGATAAAAATGCCAGAATAATGCACAAATTATAATTGCTGTACTTTAATAACTACAATATGTTTAACATAGTTTTAATATATATTAACATTTCTGTGTAAGAAAAATTGTAACCACAACCAAGTTCTCTTATGATTTTGGGGGTTTTTTTCCTCCCTCAGGGGGCAGAAGGAACAAGGTTGTTAGTTTGTTCCATGAATTATCAAATGGAAAGTTGGCTGCATCTTAAAAGCTACTATGCTGCATGTTAATTTGTTAACAAATCAGGTAAAGTTTTACTGCTACAAGTTTAATCAGCACTATACATTTTGTGGTTGTCAATAAGGAACAGATTTATTTTACAAAATAAAACAAAACACCCTTAATTAGTGGCAAACCCAGCAACAACTAATACTGATTCAATTTGCAGTCTGCTACTAAACTAAAAGCAACTCTTGAAATATTTATGGTGTAATATTACATATTAGCAATAAAGAAACACAAAAGCTTTAGTGCATTAAACACAGGGGAAAGAACAGAAAAATACTCATTAGTAAAGAGTAAAGAATTAACCGGGCTTCTGGTTGTTGCATAAAGTCCAAATAAAAACATTCTTTAATAAATTATTTTGGAAAAAAAGGGGATATTTAAAACCCTGAAGCAGCATAAGCCAGCTTCACACTATAGCATAACCTAACAAAGCCTAACTTAACATGCCACATTTCTAACGATGTGCTATGGATAGAGTAGAAAACAACACTTGAGCTGAGGAATAAAACGCTTTTGAGGAATAAAACGCTTTTGGCTTTCCCTTGTGAAGGAGCCCCCTCCCCAGCCGTTCACCTTTGGAGCACACAAAGCACCAGCTGACGTTGACGTGCGCGTGGTGGCTCTTGCCCTTGGTGGCAGTGAAGTGGTTGGTGCACACGATGCTGTTGGAGGCGATGACGGCGCAGCCGGCGGCGATGCAGACGTCCCCGGCGTGGTACGCCACGGGGCAGCGCACGCAGCGCATCATCTTCCCTGCAAGGCACCAACTCCAGGTCACCCCGGGGCACGGCTGGCATGTGCCACAGCACTGCTGAGGTGCTCCAATCCAGGACAAAACTGACCCGTCATTTTGGCAAAAAAAGAGGTGCTGAGACTCACACGCACAACCCCAGCCGTTGTGTTTGCAACGCCTGCGTATCTACAACAATACTGAATTTATAAAGGTTTTTTTTATACCCAATTTAAGGCTTTAATTATGCATATCAGGGTAGACATGAGTCTTCCTGAGTCATGTATTTTTGTCTGCAAATGTTGCCCAAAGCTAAAAACCTGCACAGAATCAAAATGTCTCCATGTTCATCAAGCCCTGCTGCAGGGTTTGTACATTCTCAGGTCCTGCCCTCACTGCTTTTCCTCTCTCCCCATCACCTACACATTCCAGATTTCATTCTCTCTTGAGAAGGAAACATGGTTAACTATGGTTAACTGAAAACTAGTTAAAAAAAGAGCACAAACAAGGTAAATACTAAAGCTGACTAAAACTTACTCTATTACACCTTTTTTAAAATTCTGAATGAATTGATAGTCCAATTTATGCCTAACAAAACTGCAGCTAGCAGCTCTCAAATGGACACATTCTTTACCTTAACATACCACAAATAAAATGAAATAATCAGCCATAAAAAACATAAAATGAAACTACCTTTTGAAATTCGTGGATGTGAGGGGTTACTAACATGACAACTGAGGCAGCTGTGGAGAGGACATCGAAATCCTCTGTTCTCGAACACAGTGAGATGGAATTTTTTCACACAAGCTTCGTGGTAGAATTTGCCACAGTGAGACACAACACAGCGCTTCACATCAGCCTTTCTCTCCTTACACACGAAACAGGTGTGCACACCTAGTGGCAAAATGATAAACAGAATGTCATATCCAAACACATGAATTTTAAACACCTCTCTTATGCATTTATGTTATGCATGAGGGAATTGCTTTTGTGGTGTGCAGGAGCTTTTTTTCAACAAATCAATTGCATTACTTGATGCAGTAATCTATTCACTTTAGCTCTTTAGTATTAAATACTGATCTGCTCAGATACAAATAAAATAAAGCAAACCCATTTGCAGTTGAAGTGTACACAACAACACCCAAAACCTCACCAATCTGATTTTCTGTTCTTATTTATAAGCCTCAGTATGGCAAGACAAGTAGGAATTTTTAGTTTTCAAATTTTTTTAAGCCAATGGAATAAGATGATGGTCTTGTCTGTGGTCCTCTGAAATTTGAAGCAGGACCACAAACCAAAGACAACCATCTTCTAATCTCTTTTCTTTATTTTGAAGCAGTGTTCCAACGAGGTTTACTGCATGTACTGAAATGAGCTTATGAGCAAGAACACAAATCTTATGTAAAGTTTTGAGATTAAGAACTTCCAAGCACTTATTACAGGATTAATAGCAAATTAAATTAATAGCAATAAGGTGGTCTTTTAACAGGAAAAGCAAAAGACTGATACAGACACACAAAGGACTGAAAAAGAACTTAAAACGTTTCACTCGCTGCTCTTTTTTCTACAAGTTCTTAAGTCATTGTGACAGACTTTAAACCTCATCTCTAATTTTACTCAGAAAGCAAATAATCTGCAGTCATTAAGGCAATGGAATTCTGATTAAATTAGCCATGTTGCAAGAGAGTTCTCACTGAAAATAGGGCAAACTCTGTAAAACATGGCACACTTAGTGGTACACTATGGATTCCCACCCTGTCACATCCCAAAGGATAAGCAAGGGGTCTCTGAGGATACATACTCTGTCCAAGAGGATGTTCTAGAACAATATATGGGAAAACTATAACTTTCCTTTTTTTTTATAATTAATAGAAAGGGACAAACTTGCCTGATGTACATTCACTACAAATGAATTTTCCTGCTGGTCTTCCAGAGAGCCCAAGGCAGCTTACATGAAAAGCTCGATAGCAAAGTCCTTCACACAGCAGGAGATCACCTGTTTTTTCACACAGCTTTTACAACACAAAGGCATTGAATGTTAAAGAAAAGTTCATATGTGGAAAAACACTGTTTTCTTTATTCCTTTTCATATACTGCTCCTCAAAATATCTTTTCCCATTGTTGAAATCAAATTTAACAAGTGAAAGATAATTTTACAAGCATCATCACATGCCCTGGCTTCAAGTTGAAACAGGTAACAGAATCATTAAACCACTAGAAATATCCCTCTCAGACCATGGTTCAGAAAAAAGGAGTAGAAAAAAAAACTGTAAGAAATATTCCTTGAGCACACTGATGCACTGAGTAGGGTTAAAAAGCATCCTTCCTTTCCTTTTCCTTGGCAAAAGGGAATCAGTCCAGTTGGCACAATGATACCTCCATGTCTCAGTGGTTAGCAGTGACACATGCATAACTAAAAATGAACCCAACAACAGTGCTGGCAGAATTGAAGGATTAACCAACATTTATAGACAAATACAACCTCATTCCCACTGTGTACAAAAATGGAAATGTAACTGCTTGCCCAGTCTCACAGAAACAAATTTGATCTGGACTGTGTTATCATTTCATAGCCCAAGAGCCCTTCTAGGACAGTTTGAGGAAAAGCTTCTGCTTTCAGTGGCTTCCTGCCCACACACCACAGCAGGGCAGTGCTGCCACCTCTGCTGCACACAGAGCACAAACCCCACTGGGCTGGGCTTGCTCCTCTGTGCTAACAGAGAAACCAGCAGCTCTTCTGCATCATCTGCCCAGTCACCTGGCAACACTCATGTGCTTCTTCTGAGCTACAAATTATGCTTATCTTACAGAGCTGGGAACTCAAGCAGAAAGGCTAAGTCATTTACTGGAGGTCAAGAAAAAAAATAATTAGGTATTAAGAATCCATTTACTGCCATGGCAACCTCATCACTAACAGACATCTCAGACACACATGATAAACCTGTTTCTGGCCTCATATTGTCATTTTCATATTTAAAAATACCTTCTCTAAGGAAAAGCTCGGGAAACACAGCCCAGCTAACGTCTCTCACCTGACACACATATTCTTTTTTTGTTCCCACTCCTCTCTCAGATTTTTTGGATGATATAGACACTTCAGTCTGAGTCTCATCAGCACTTTCATAGGGGGACTCTGAGCGCTCATCTCCTTGGCCATCAGAGATCTGAAGATTAAACACAGGTGTTAGAGAAAGCAGGCACAGATGGGCAGTTCAGCACAGCATCAGAACTGGTGGAAGCACACACACTGCAACTCAGACTAGCAGGTTTAGGCACGCTCTTCTGGTTTTGTTTCCCCCACCTTCAAAAAAACCACCTTGATTAAAACCAGAATATGCATTCGTGGAAGTCTCATCAAAAGGATTATACAACAATCCCCCTCACCAGCAAGTTTACAGCAGCCAAAACAGAACACCAAAACTTTGCAATATGGCATTTTATTTATACTCAGTTCTATAATACAGTTAGCAAGAAGTGTCTAGCCATAACACAGGGATATCTTCAAATCCCTTGAATAAAGTCTGAGCATGTGATTTATGAGAGAGCAACAGTCAATTTTTAAAAAGAAACTTGGTAAACTCCAAGCTGCATATAAAAGTCTCTGACCCAAATATTCTCCAAGAAGTGTGCACAGCATACAGAAGAGAGGAAGAAAAGAACAAGCAGCTGTCAATATGTTTAAGGAAAATTACAGTCAACAATAAACTCAAAATGCTACAGAAGATAGCCTTGTTATGGATAAACCTCATATAATAGATCTAGATGCAATAAATATGGGGTGCTATTAAAAATAGTTGTAATTTACTTTTAAAAAACCCATTCTAAATAACATATTTAAAAGAAAATACAGGGTAGTTTTCAGTTCAATAGAATTTAAGGAGGTTAACAGACAACCAAGTCATTTGTCTCATCTCACATTACACCAGAAGATGCAGAATTTCATGCTGTTGCCCCCAGATAATACTCAGTGAGTTGTGCCTCAGTGAAGTACATTCTCCAGGAGAGGATCACAATTTGGAATTGCAAAAGGAAGCCTTCATTTCTCTCTGAGCTCATTCCAATGGTTATTCACACATACCATCAAAAGTACTGCCTCCTGTCCCTTCTGGGCTGTCTAACTGCAGCTCACAGTTGATGATGCCTTCTCCAGGCACTTCAGCTACATTAAAACTCCCTTGGAAGCAGGCATTTTCCTCCTGTGGAAGCATGCTGCAATTAAGCCTGTTTCAATCCTTTTTATTCCACCCTCTAATTTTCTCCCTAGGGGACTTTTTCCAGCATCTAGAGCATTTTAGTGGGGTTTCTCTAAACCTTTTCTGTGCTTTAAAAAGGTTGTTGAAAAATCAAGCATGAGAACTGGAGGCAATAACCCATTACAAGCCTTGTAAGTACCGTGGTCCAAAGCAAGCCAACATGATACCACTCTTCTCCACTTCTGTTGTGCTGTGCAAGAATCTCCCCAAGTCTCTTCAATACAGCACTGAAAGTCACTCTAAATTGCTGTGCTTTCTAAATTGTGTTTAAGAGATCATTTTTGCAAACAGCCATTTGTCAGGACACAGACACCCCACTTTATATGAAGAATTTACTCTCTGTTTTCAGACACAGAATCTCATATTTATCTACAGTAAAACACCTTTTTCTAAAAATGGCCCAGCTACATGCTGGAGACAGCTACATGCAACCTCCTAATCAACCAATCCATGTAATGTGCAGATTTATTAGAGATTATGATGTTGAAATCAGAAAGAAAAAATGTAAGATCAAAGCAGGCCTAGATTTAGTTTTTATAAAATCCCTTTAGAAACACTAGTTTTGAGTGATTAATTCTCACTGCTGCTGCCAGCTAACTTGCATTCCTCCATTTAACATTTACTTTCCTTGATCATGTCTAAAAATATTTTATAAATTGGATCAGGCTGACAGTTTTTGGTTGGTTGGTGGGTTTTCCCCCCCACATTACCTGCAAGAGTATAAATTCATTTCCTCTGTGCAAATTCATACTTTCATTTCACCTATGAAAATTTCTACAATTGGAGTAATTTGGAGATTCTGCCAGACAATTTCATAAGTGGTTAAAAGAAACTGCAGGTAAAATCATTGCTGTGTTCAGGCACCAGGAAATCTCTGTCTCCTGGAAGGAGCTGTGAAATAGTGAACTGCAAAATTCTTGCTGGGAAGGGGCAGATAAAGGAAGGCAGTGTGGGAGCATGGCAAAAATACAAACCCAATTTCCCTTCTGGTTTAAGTAAACTTACACACATGCTCATTTCTCTTTAAACTATTCCCACAGAAACACTAATTAGTGGCACACTGCACTGACATTTTTAGTAGCTCATTACGTTCTTGTTTGAACTAGCCAGAATTAGTCATGGCTAGAAAAGAAAAAAGGAAAAATCAGCTGGAAGGTCTTAGATCCGCATTTCTTTCCTGCTTAAAAACAAAACAGAACAAAGCAAAGCAAAACCAGCAGTCTTGCTGTCACCTGACAATGGCTTCCCACCTTTTCCCCACAAAATACCTAAACCCAGAGAAAACCCATTTGTGCAGCACCCCTCGAGTTAACAGAGCCTTCCCAGCAGCAAGAGCCATAGAGCCTGGCCCTGGAGGAAGGTGCTCCTCTTCCCCCAGCTCACTGCTTTTTAAAACAGAGCAGAGAAACACAACATTCCCAGTGACATATATTCGGTTAAGAGAATACGAGTCAAAGCAATGTTTCCCAAGATTTTCCTTGGTTTATACATTCTGTTCAACTGAAGGATGCAGACCTCTGTATGGAAAGGGAACCCTATTGGCAGAAGGCAATTAAAAAAAAATTTCTGAAAAATCCCCCTAGATAAGGGTGACAAAATCCCAGCCTTTGTGAACTTCAGGCTGACATCAGGTTTCCTACCACCTCAGAATGGATGCATCAGCCCTTTATTTAAATTAAATGGTTACTGAGCCAAAAAAAGGAACACTGCTGGCAAGAATCAAACCTGACATCACAAATGCAACCACAAAAGCCAAATTCTATCAGCCCATTTCAAGAGAAAACTTGGCAATTTACATCTACCTACAGATTACTGCCAGGTTTCAAGCACAAATACCAACACACGGAGCACGAACAAAATACCCTCAGTTCATCAACTGAATGGCTGCCAGGCTGAGAGCATCTTTCAAAATCTCCCCTTTACAGCTGTCAGGAGTCTCACACACTTTACAAATCAGATGCTCTATTAAGCACCAGTTTTGTGTTGCACAGACAGGAGTGGATACCTGCTGATGGCTGTCCCAGCTCCTGGCAGTCCCTCCATGCACAGCAGCTCAGAGATCCACCCCTGGGGCCTGGGTGCACCTCTCCATCCCTGCCACCATGAGCAAAGGTTTAACCATCCTCTCCAACACAGCTCACACACACTTCACTAGCACATTGCACAGCTTGGGGCCCTAACAAAGGGGAAGGGTAGCAGATTTCCTGTCCTAAGAAAGGGATGCATTTCTTTAGGATAATTTATTTGGACCCTTATTTGTATCTTGCAGAAGGTGACACACTGTCTACCACATATCTTTGAGGAAAGCTCCCCCTATAAAGAGAACTGGAATTCAACACCTCAGCTCCTCCAGTTATCCCAGAATAGCCAATGGGAATATCAGGGAAGGAAAAGAGCATCCATTCCTTGAGGCTGTGGAGAGGAGGCTGAGCCAACCCTTCATCCAGTGTTTCTCAGAAATGACTTAGAACCCAAGAGAGGAAGAGCATTTGGTGGCTGGGAAAAATGTACTTGTACCCCCAGCAAGCTGTAGCAGCCCTAAGGTTCTGATTCATCTGGGGGACACTGAGTTTTGCAATTAAAATACGTGCAGATTGAAACAGTCACTAAGGAAAGATGATTTACAAGAAGATTGCTAGAAATCAGCTCATGCTGACGTGACACAGCCTCTGCAATGAAACATAACACTTCTGTAGAAGTTTTTAACAGTTCACACACCACAGCCCAAAACACAGCCTTCAATACAAATCTAGACAGGTTTGGGGCCTTCTTACTTGTTAAATTTAAGTTACAAATATACATCTTTCCCTTGTAATCATACCAAAGCTTGTCTCGTCCTTATTTTTGTAATGTAATCCTCCCAGCAAAGAAAATTGTAAATTATTAACTCTTCTGAAATTCAGGCCAGGGCTCTAAGTAATCAACCTTCAGATTAATGGCAAAACCTGTTAATTGGCAATTTGTAGCTATTTTATTCTGCTTTACATATGGAGTCATTTCTTGTTTCTCATAAAGGCAAAGGACTGTTTCAAAGAGCATAAATTTCGGTGGAAAAAAGCCAAGGCTATTCACTTCAGACTTTTAGAAAGTGCCAAGTTTCTGCACTGAAATTGTGCCTGACCTCTGCCATCACCTCCTCTTCAGCAGTTACTGCTGCTGTGACATGGAGGACACCCTTCCTCTGCTGAAGAGAGGATCAGTGCAAGCTCCATCAGCCTTCACACACTGCCCATCAGCCAGGCTTCCCTTCCCTTCCTGAGCATCAACATCATTTTGTGAGGACTCGCCTGCAGAGGCTTTCACACTTCACTGCCTGAACACTGAGCAAGAGTGGTATTTCAGAAATCAAATGCAGCTCCTTCTGCTGGAGACTCTGCACCTGCATACTCAAGTGAGAAAAAGGGAGGAAAACAGCCTAAAAACCAATTCATGCTTTTCATGTGGGGCAGGCCAGAACTGACATCAGGGGTTGGTGAGGTTCCAAATACCTTTACTACTCTCAGAAATGACCAATTTCCCATCAGGCTCCCCAGGTTTCCTACATGTCTCAGCCATTATTCACTACTTACACATATAAAACTCAAAAGGGAACATGTAGGGACACATTACTGCATTTTCCCAAGTTCCCCATAGCTTTATTATTGAAAGAATACTTAACTACTGAGTCAAACTGGGACAAAGTTTTGGCATCTCCGTAAGTGCTTTGTGTTTAGTATTGTATTTTTACCCTTCAAAAGACAGAAATTGTAGCAAAGGGTCATTAAACAATTGGGCTTACTCATCTCGAGATATTTTGAGCATACATTTTATACTACTACTGTATTTTTGGAACAGTTACTCAGGCCCACAACGCTACAGGGATCAGCATATAAAGACTTCAAATCCCCCAAAGTATTTTTAATTTTCTTTTGAACTATATACTAAAATTCCCTGTTCACAATAACCAAAAGAAGTGCTTAAGGGATTCTTTCAGACAATCATCAACCTATTTTTAGAAAGACTATGTAACAATGCTTGTAGAAACCATCTTCAGCATGAATTCAGAACTGAATGAACATGCTCTGCATACTGCAATATTTGATGTACAAAGCCAGATTACATCAGCAAGCACTGCTGAACACTGGGTAACTGTTTAATTGCTAAATATAAGGGTGATATTTACTTTTTCTTCCTGCTTCCTGGACTACTTTTGCCTGTTATGTGCAAAAGGGACCTACACGTGCATACAGATGCAAGGACTGTTGGTGGAATAATGGAGTTTCCTTGGCGTGATTATATTGAGTAAATAAGTGTTTGGTTTTCACAGAGGTTGCCAAGCAGGCTTAGAGGAGGAAATGTGTGCAACTCTACACAGTAGTTACAACAAGAAAACACACTAGAGCATTGAGAGGAATTAAAATGAGTCAGCTATGTGCATTTTCTGAGTTTATATGTTTATATTCTTAATTTTGTCTTTTGTCTGAAGCACTCTAAAATAATTAAAGGGGGACAGGCAGGAAGTCAATTTGACAGAAGACTCTATACACAGATTTTGTGTACAAAATCACTCCTCAGTGTTTTCCTCCTGCAAGACTTCCTCCAGCTGCAACACGAGTCCTGCAGCTGCAGGACTGAGCCCGAGTTAACTGCACAGCTCACTGCACCACCAATTAAAGGTGCAAGGACGAGCACTGACACAGGCAAACATTTCTCACAGCACATCCAAACACTGAATCCAGGTCTACTAGTTTTTAAACTGTAGTTCATTTTTTAGAATGAACCAGGTAGCTGATTCCAGGCTCAGCCACACACCTCGGCAGAAATGCAAGGCAATTCTTCATTCCCTCTGGCTTTTTACAAAGAAGAGTTAAATGCTAGCTGGTATGTACACTCAGCCTGAATATTTCTAGAACCACGTGGGTGAACTTTGCAAATGGCATTGTTCCTTTCATATCTGGGTGGCTGAAATGTCACTTATTAAAATAAAAAAGGCAGTGACATATTCTGGCATCCAATCATATTGATACATGATATAAGCTGTGGAAGGATAGACTGGAATTTAAAAATTCAAATCATAGCGTGGTTCAAAGAAGCAGATGAAGTCAAATACTGATGTAGACATTTGCTCCACCCACTTGAATAAAATTTTTTTTTCTCCACATCAAATTGTCTCCTTCCTTTCAGACAGCTCCAAAATCAGACAAAATACCAGAGCCAGCAAAATCACTGCTCTGTAATTTCAAAGAAAAAAAGATTCAGAAATTCTAGGTCTGAAAATAAAGTGTCTGTACTCATGCAGTCTGGAGCCTGGAAATTTAAGAAGTTATTATAATAAGAACAAAAAATTGCAAGCACTCTGCTTGATCAGCTGGTGACCTGGCTATTAAATGTGCATTTTGTTTTAGATTTAGGATTAAGTCTTCATTTTCAACAGCTGATCTAAGAAAGTATCCTTGCTGGCCCAGTGTTATCCTAGGAGATGGGGAGGGGGTCATGGTGTGTCTTTTTTTCTTCCCTTGAAGTACTTCCTGGCTAAAGGCTGTCCTAAAGGACCAGCATCAATATTTGCTAAGGCAAAAACTTCTCATGGAGCAGAATCAAACCCCAAATACTATTCACTGTGTGTTGGCAATTGCAGACTGAACATCAGCACTCCTGTGCTCATCAGCTTCCCTGGGACTTCCCCTCTCCTAGATCCAGTTCACACAAGGTTTTCCTGCCATGCTTGAAGGCTCAAAACCAATCTGGAAATTTAGATTGAAGAAATTGTTAACATTTGAGCATCTATGGTGCCTACACTGGAACAGGCTCCAACAGTTGCTACTCCATCAGTCACACACCTCTTTAGACTTTTCCAGCTACCAAAGCACAATTTTTGTTCAAAAAAAATTTCTTCTTCAAAAAAATCACTTGATCAATTCACTCTGTCTAATAAAAGCCTTTCTTGAATTACTCACATATGCTTGTGTAACAGCCTTCTTAGGCATTAAGAATACAAGCTTTGGTCTTAGTCATTCAAGACAATGATGTTCTTCTGTCACATTCTGTTTAAGCAGTAACAAAAACAACTAAAGGGCAAAATTTTGATATCCAAAGAAGGCAACCCCTCCCACTTCCCACTGGTTTACTTGAGCATCACTTGCTTTATAATGCAGGCTGTAGGACATCAAAAGGAAGCACACCCCACTATGTACACTTATCTTAAAGCTAGGGGTATATAAAATGAAAACAAAGCATGGCAGGAAATTATTTCCTCCTGCTTGCCTGGCAGGCAAGTCTCCTCCAGGGCAGGAGCAGCAGGACCCATGAAAGAAAGGGCCCACAAAGGGTGACCTGCACCTCTTACAGGGATGTCTTAAGCAACATCCTCTCTCAGGTCACCTGCTGTGATATATATTATAATCACATGATATTAACATATCATATACAAAAGATACACAGCATCTTTTCACAGGCAATTAAAGAGGCATGTCTTCATGAGTTCTGAATGCTGTTGCCCACTAAGTTTCACTTTCCTGAACACTCAGGACACTGCTACAATCTCAGACTTCCTGACAAGACTTCAGAGTCGGTGATTTCTACACCACAGACACCCAGGGGAAGTGGGCTGGGCTGGCTGAGAGCTCTCTCTACAAACTTGGAGGATGCATGTTCTGATAAATAAACTCTTCCATCTTTCCAACAGATAAAACCCAACTGAATATTTTTTTCTTATTAACAAAATCTGAGCATCTAGAGGGTTGGGTTTGTTTTGTTATTTTTTTTACTCTAAGAACATCTTATGTAAGAGTAAGTCAATAAGCAACATACAAACAGGTCAGGCTGTATTCAAAAGACAATCTATCGTGCACCCACACAGAGACAGAAAAACTGACAGAGCCAATTGAGTTACAGTTAACATTTCCTTTATTTCATATAAGAATTCCTGAACTGAATGAAGAGTGATATTTTGGCCCATACTGCTAGACTAGATAAATTCTTTAAGTATGCGGTGCCACAGTGTACACAGTACTATAATAGCAAAAAAAAGACAGCCTGGGACAAGTTTCATTTTTATTATTAGCAGGAGTTAGACGTTTCAGATAAGGATATTATGCATTTCTGAATTTGCCTGGAAAGTTAATTAAAACTATGAGAACATTTTAAAACAGTATAAAATTGCCTACAGATACTCAAGATACTTTGGTAGGGGATGCAGAATAAAAACCTACATCATGTAAACATTCAGTTAACAGATTCTCTGCACTCTGAAGCCTAAGTAACACACAAGAGGAGAATAAGTACACAAGAAACTTAATTTTCTACACAGAATGTGCTGTCAAAGAACAAAAGTGAAGCTTTGAACTTTTTTCCACGTGAAAATAGAACCATTGTAACAAAACTGTATGGTCTGGTGGGTGATGCAGGTCATGTAAAATGTTAGAGGCTTTAGCAGAGGTTTAGCAAGGAACAAGTCCAACTACTTGCAGTGTTCCATAAAAATGTACCCCTGACTGCTTACTGGGGAAAAAAAATCATAGGTATACAGAAACAAACACAGGAACCAACTGTCTGCTAAGTCACAGGATGTAAGGTGGCACTATATATTAAGTTATCCTTAAGCAATGTTTAGAAGAGAGAATTATATTTGCAGGAAGCTTGAATGAAATGCTAGAAGCACAGTGATTTTGTTTAACAACCTGCAAGGTCAACAGCAACTGCTTTTTCCTTAGATCAGTAGCTTGTTTAAAATAACATGAATTCCCTTCTTCCTTCCTGTTCTTAGGATCAAAAAGTCAGTTATTTTCACCTTCAGCAGGAGTTTTTAGTTGCATATTCTAGGACAACTAGACTCCAGGGTTGATAAATGGAGCTGATGTACTTTTTGAGTTGCAAGCTGTGCATGTCTCAGGACTGCCTCCTCAAGCAAACACCTTACCTTTCAAGAGCTGGACATGTTTTCTCCTTTGTGTATACATGCTAATGCCCATTAAAAATGCAGATAAATGAAATCTGTCTCAAATCAGTAATGGGAAAAAACAATCCACTGTTTAATATGAAGAAAACGAGCATTAAGGCTTGCATTATTATAATTTGCATTGTTAGGCCTTGGAAACACAAGAATTTGTAGCTATAACCAGGAAGTGAGCTTGTTTTGACACTGGGTGTTACAGAAGGAAGAAAGAATTCCTCTAAAGAAGATGTGATGAAATTAAAATAAAAGCACCTCTTCAAATCTTTCCCAGGCTTCTTTAAGCTGCCATCTGCTGGCCAGCTCAGACTTGAGGGTGTGATGAACGACAGGCTGGCTAACTTAGAGCATTACATGTGCTTTATTTTGTCCTCTCTTAGAAAAAATTACACTTTCTTTGACAAAGTTTGTAAGCAGTACCTACGGTCTGCACAATACTTTGACACTTATCTGCTGTCAACAAATTCATCCAGTTTAATGAAGGCAGACAATAATCACAAAAATTGATAGAAAAGCTAAAGCAGCTATGTTTCATGCAAACACACCAAGTGTGCCAATAATCCAGCAGTAATGGTAATGTAAAATCTTTTTTATTTATTAAAAAAATACTGATTACACTCTTACTGGCACCTACTACATTATTGGGGGGTGGAGGGCCAAGGTAAAAAACCCAAATTAAAATACACCATCTGCATCTCTTCTCACAAATATGTGCTTTTGGATGCTTACACCAAGTCTTACAAAGCCAGTAAAAAACTACTCCGAGCTTTTGCAGACTCAAAAGTGTTGAGTATCTTTTTCACATCTGGCCCTACCAGTTTCTCATTAAGAATTATATTTCAACAAAATCATATTTCACATAAGTGACTTGAGTCAAGTGCCTAGAAGTAAAATTATTTTGTTTCAAAATTAAATGCAGGTATGAAATTCATTTATTCCTGTATAAACACTTCACTGCTTCTGTCCACCCATCTTAAAACACCTTCAAAGCCCAATTTTTTGAAGGGAGTGAACCTTTAATCTCTAATATGTCATATCTACAAATCTTCCACACTCCCAATCTTATTTCCCTCCCAAAGCAATTTATCAACTGAAAATTTGGCCTTGCCTGATTTTATAGTATTCAAATAAACCCCATTTAAAAAATATCCCCTAATAACAACAAAAAGCATTCAAAATATTTTTTTAAATGTCAAATAAGATGCATCTTTCAAACAAGAAAGAACTGAGCACATCTTTCCGAGAACCTGGTTGTAAAGGACAAACATTTAAGGGGTGTGTAGCTAACAACAGTTTTTGACAAGTAACAGTCACATCCAGGTTCCATTCTGGAACAAACTGTTCACAAACAGTATGGGAGAAAAAGAAAGGAGAAGAGAAAAAAAAAGACCAGAATCCTCATATATACACCTTGTGGAGATGTATGTGCTTGTAGAATACACAGAATTTTTCCTATACTTGTTAAGAGAGCACCTAAACCAACCCTCAGAAGTATTACAGTGAACACAGAAATGTGAAAGTTAATCATTAAATCTATTTAAAGTTGAGAAGAATTACATCCTACTCAATTAGCTGTGCAAGGCATTCACCATTACCTGACTGTGTTTATTTTTAAAAACCTTTCCCTTAATACTGGGAAAGTTTCTCTCCAGATGAATGCTCTCAGGACACACACATATTTAGCTGTTTAGACAAGTGCTAAATAAAAACATAAAAGGGGGACAAGTTTTTAAGAGCCACCCACACAAGCCAGAATTTCTGTCTTTCCTTGTTTCATAGAGCAGGTCAATATTAATTTCTGAAACACGTGCCTGACATTTTTGTTTTATTTAACAGCAAAAATATATCTAATATAGGAAACAGACTGGGCCCAATCCTTAGCTGGTCCAAGTTAGGTCAGTGTAGCTTTAACCAACCCAAGGAATTAGTCCATTAATGTACTTCCCCCAAAATCATTGAACAAGGTGTGTTTTCTGTTATGCTGTTTGGGACTTTTATTTTAACCCTTTGAAAACAATTCACTTTCTAGTTTGTGTATCTGTGTTCTGTGAGCAGTGTATGAAGGTAATTTTCTCAGGTCTTTTACTGTTTAGCAGTAGCTGAGTAAATGAGTGCTAAGTTTTAGAATTTCCATCTCAGGCATATGTAAGATAAAACCATATCCTTTCTTACATATGAACCATTATGTTATACCCCAAAATCCTACAAAAAAGAGTCTTTTGTTAGGAAAGACTTCTGGATAATTCATTTTATAATCATAATCTCGAGAAAGAGAAGAATCTGTCTCCTAAGTGCACAATATTTAGGGATGCATATTTTGAGCCAAATCCCCCCAGATTTTTCCTTAAACTAGTCTGGTTGAATAGAGAGTCCCAAACAGACAATTACACAGCAAGTCCCACCAGCAAAGCCAATCCAGCAGAAGCTGGTAAGCCAAAAGATGGGAGTCTCTCAACTGAGAAAACAAAGTAACTATTACTTTATTTGGCTGCTGCTATGGACATTATTTCCTGTGGGACCTCTCCTTTGCTTGTTTTATTGGGGTACAGGAGGGAGTATTTATTGAGGTTTTTTAGTTAAAATGTTTTTCCAGTTACAGTTAAGATATACAGCCATTAACATGCAATCTTTTTTCCCCTACCCAAAGGTAAACTGTTTACTGAACATTGCCTAGATATTTTAACTGCATTCATTACAGCACCTCATGCATTTGTTAGGGGAGATGAGAATCTCTAGGAGAGCTGGAAGCCCTATTCCCTTGTTAGCAGGCAAGTATTTTCTCTACAGTTTTTGTAACACAGACTGGGTGAAGCTGTTTGTCTATGGATATTTTACTAAATCCTACCAACTACAGATCCAAACCCACCTGCAAAACAGCATGCATACTTCACCCTCATGCTGCCACTCTTTGGCTGACTGGTTTTAACAGTGTAGATGACTTGGGGAATGGTTTAATGGATTGTATGAATACACTTCTGGTACATACATTTCATTTATTGTATGTCAACTGAGAAGAATTACAGTTCCAAATATGCAGAGCTAAGACTATGATTAGTAAGTATCAAAAAGATACATCCTTCACTGCCTCTTTAACTCTACTGGGTTGGAGCTATTTGCATCACAGAGAAATAGCACTAAAACAGCCTGAAAACTAATTTCAATTAAAAGGGGCTCTGCTCAGGAGACTGTCCAGTTCTAGATCAAACAGAGGATTAGGAAATTTGCTTCGATATAAAAGCTATGGCAACATGACAATATTGAGTTACATAATGTAACTAATGTAGTACACTTACATAAAAATCTGTAGAAGAAAATACAGAACACACTGGCATTTTACTTTGCCTCTAATAGAAGGTTACAATTCTAAAACGTTGTTGGTAAATACATTAAAAACCACAATAATATCTCGACGTCCCCAAAAGAGACGTTTGTGTTACAATAAATGATTTGCAATGCACACGGTAACAGGTTTCACAGAGGCCAAAACTGTAACTTGTCTAGAGCACCAACGTTAGAGAATTCGCCTTTGATTTTTGCTTTTTTTTTTTTTCTTAAACAAGATTCACACCTGATAATTTCTGTAATTAAATGGCTGTGTGCAAACACCACTTTTTTTTTACCTCATTCTCAGTTAAGGAAGCTGAAGGAGATGAACTCTTGCTAAAAGCAAGAGTTGAAGATTCTGCTGCTGAAGCCCGATTTCGCTTCTTCAGAGGTTTACATGCATCAGACAGATTTTTCGTTGCTGTAAAATAATTTTGGTTTACAAAGTGAAGTTTGGAACTTTAAAATGTTATCTCCCTGAAGCCATTTAAAACATTCCTTCAGATACAGGAAGGAATTATTTAGGTACATCTTCTGGGCACCTACACAGGACTGAGCGAACATGAAGCTTCTGAAGCCATGTATTGTGGCTTGATTTTAAAAATAAAGGTTTCTATTAATCCAATATGTGCTAAGCATTGTTTTCCCAATTTTTTATAGTCTCATTTCTATTAAAATCAAAGTATCTTGTGACTTAAGACCTCTTTAAAGCAGAGGTAACAGTTATATGAGAAGGCCTACATGAGCTCATCACAATCTGAGTACCACTAACACTTTGTTAAGAGAAAATTAATATACAGGAGCCAAGTACCACACATTAGCCATGGCACATCACCACTTCTACACCGTGCAGGACTTGCTGGAGCTCGCTTGTCTTTGGCAAATCACTGTAACACCTGCAGAGACATGCTCTGGTAGCAGTTACCTTCACCTTGAGCATCGTTAACAAGCCTGACTTTGGTGTTTTGATCCAAGGCTCTACAGAATTCCCTCTCGTGCTCCACACTGCCTCCCATCAAGCACCACGTGGAAGGACTAAAACCCCAAATTACCTGATGACACTGATTGGGCCAGTGCAGGGGGCAAAGGGGAGCAGCAGGGTTTGCTCCCTGCTCGCCAAGACTGGGGCACCAGCTTTAATCTGGTGCCATCCCACGGGGAGCTTGTGAACTGCTGCTCCCGGTCAGCAGTGCACAATTCCAGCCCAGGATGGAGCTGCAGGAGGGCAGTGAAGGAACAGGGCTCCCCCCCAGCTGTGGCACAGCCTGCAACTGCTCGCCGAGTCAGCAGGATTTAGCCAGCTGCCTCAGACAACCTGGGCATTTTAAAAGTATTTAATTGAAAAAGTTACATTAAAACTTATTCTGACCACATTACCTGACTGGTTCTTTTGTGAAGAGGAGGTTTCTGTGACCTTAGAAGAGTTTGTTTTTGCTGTTTTGTCATTGCTTGTCTCCCTCTGTCACAAAAAAAAATATGAAAAAATAAAAAAACTCCTAATTTATGAGTGGTTGGATACAACTGGCAATTAGTTCTGGATTTATGTTATTAAAAAGAAAGTGTCTTTACAAGTATCTGAATGGTACTGTAGTTAAACTAGCCCCACTTAAGCGAATTTTAAAACTCATTTACAGCACAGGGTACACACCCATAAACAAATGAGAAATATTAAAGAACACAGTACTTGAGCATCCCACTTATCCATCCCAAATTCAGCATATCAAAAGGGGGAGTGCTAAACACAAAACTTGTAAATTATCCTTACTACCCTTTGTACAAACTGGTCAAATTAAAACCTTTAAAGGTAAATTGCAGAATTAGTATAGAAATTTGAGAGTAAACCCTGTGCAGAAATCTAAGTCTCAGAGAGGCTTGCTTCCAACTCCACAACTTATAGCAGTGCCATTTTTAAAATTACTATGGTTAAGATTGTTTCAGCATTTCCAGAATAAAACCACTATTTTCAAGGGAGAATGAACAGCACCTAAATTTGCTCCAGATTGAGAATTCATTATTAAAAGTTTAGGCCAAAAACAGGGGAAGATTTTATCAAATCTTTGTCAAAATTAAGACGTTGCTCCTTACACATGCCACTATTTTTTTTTCCATTTCTTATGGTACAAATTCATTCAAATCACTAAAACTGTAGCCTAGAATACTTAACCCTGTCATGCTCACCTGATTAATCTATTGAATAGAAAGCTTTACACACATTTCCAATGCTTTACATGCTTCTTCACAGTCTGCATCTGACAACCAGTTTTACCAAAGATGTGCAGGTGAACACCTGGAAGGCCAGGGAACTGATTTCCTTTGTAAAAATAAACACAACTGGCTGCAGATGTGCCATGCTGTGCTTTTACTGAGCTCTAAGCTGCCCTAGCACCAATGCCACCAGAGCTCCCAGGATGGGTTTGCTAAGATTACTGTTACACTTCTGGGCAGAAATGAAAGGAAAGAGGTGTCAGGAGGATGGTGCCAGACTCTTTTCCGTGGTGCCCAGTGACACAACAAGGAATAATGGCCACAAACTAAACCACACAAAGTTCCACCTCAGCACGAGGGAGATTTCTTTACTTTGGGGTGGCAGAGCATTGGAACAGTTGCCCACAGAGGTCGTGGAGTCTCCATCTCTGGAGACATTCCAAACCCACCTGGACACATTCCTGTGTAACCTGCTCTAGATGACCCTGTCTTGGCAGGGGGATTGGACTGGATGATTTCCAGAGGCCCCTTCCAATCCTAAGGATTCTGTGATTCTGTGAAAATGTACAGGATAGTTCATTCTTAAATTTCAAGCACACTTTACAGAACCCCCATTTTGTTAAAGTGCATTTTATATACATCAAAGCAACAACAAACAAATTAGTTTTTCAAAACTTCCATATGGGTACTTATGGCTTGATTACTTTATGTGAAAACATTCTGATTTTGTAAATAAGAATTAAGGACAGAGGGAGAGTATAACCCACAACTCTTGTGCAAGAAGCAAAATGTCACGAAATCAAAGCTCCTCCTACCCAAAATGACTGCTCCTAAAGCCTGCAGGTAAACTGGGAATAGCAGAAAGAAGGTGCATGGTTAGTGTTTGCTTTTTTGAATCATTACATAGATATTTTCACTGTCATTCACTGAATGTTCTATTAAGCAGCAGCACATACAGCTGGAAGTGCCTTTGGATTGTGAAGGCAGGGATAAGACTATGAGAGAATTCCTAAAACAAACTGTAAACCAGATCTGACCTTTCTGTGGAGCACAACCCTGCTATATGCATTTAGTTTCCAAACCACCTAATATTTACACAAATCAAACCCCTTGAAAGCAGTTCTGATAAACTGACCAGAGAGATAACAACATTTTTAAAATGCACATTATAAAGTCAGTGGTATTCACAGCCATTAATGCCATGAACACTATGGGGATCATTCATCTGATTTAGTTATTTATTTTCCTGCTGGTATATTCACATGTGTGTCACAGCACCAAAGACACCAGAACCTCTCATGCATGAACTATACTGCAACCACCTTTTATCCCACTTCTGAGAATGCAGGATAATTGTAGGGTGCAAATGCTGGTGGGACAGGAAAGTACCTTTAGAACAGTCAAAACAAGGACTTTATAGGAGGAATTAATTATAATAAGTAAACTTCATTATTCCATGCACCTAGTGTATTATAGTATATTCAAATAAATTAGGCAAGTTTTAAAAAGATTTGAAAAACTGCTCCTAGAAAGTCACATGAATATGCAATGACTAACCCATTCCAGCAAGAAGTGCCAAAACCAGTTTTGGCCCTTCTTTCTCCAGAGGTAACAACATTAACAATTATCTCTGTCCCTTGATAATCAGCTCATTAAGCCTATCTGAAAATCTCTTTTTTTTATATTAAACTCAAAGACAACAAGTTGTCTTAATATCTACAATATTAACAGAAGTAGCAAAATAACCAGCCCACCAACAAACTGACACCTACAAATAAGACCTCCACAACTCATTAAAAAAAAATAAATGTACTACCTCTTTCCTTCTATGAGGTTGTTTCATTTGACTGCTGTACACCACTGAATTTCTGAACTTAGGTCTATGGTACTCACACTTCAGTATGACACTGCAATAAAACACCTGAACACACGTGTGAGCTAAGCCTTCCTCACAAGTAAAACCCATGAAATTCACTGCTCTACATGCATGACTAAATCAACCTGTGCCTGAGCCCCCACAAGGTTTGTGCTGTGTCTGCACACATAGTGACCTATGTAAGGAAAATTCTCATTCTCACAAGCAAGCTAACCAGAAAAGGAGCCTGAAATTTGTGTGATAAATATACTTTTACTGCAGAAATATAAATTTACTGCAGTCTTCTAACCCAAGAAAAGGTTCAGCATTCCACTCTAAAGTGTCCTATAGCCTTCCTGTTTGTGGAAAGTAGTTCTTCTGTTTTGCTTTACCTGCTTTCCTCTCTTCTGACTTTTGTCTAAAATAACTATTGGCTAAAGATATTTCTTTTATATTCTGATAAAACTAACTCCAAATCAGGAGGAAAGAAACATAACTACAGAGCATAACAACACAGAGAGGTCATGCCTCCCTCTGCACATTCCTTTGGGAAACAATTTAAGTAGCAAGTGCAACTTGTCCTACCTCCATCCTCAGAACCAAAGTTAAAAATCCCACAGTGGTAAGCTGACATGGATCTCTGAATATTGACAACAGTTTGGTATGATATATAGGCATTTCTTTTTTAATCCTGAAAATGGAAATGCTGACAAACTTAACTACAGCAATGTGACTGGTGCTGCTATAAATCAACCCCAACAAACCAATGACATAATTACCTTCCGATTATTCTGTTTATCCATCCTGAGTCTTTTCCTAGGTGCTTCCTGAACTTCAAAATCTTCTGTAGGCTCCTTTGTCCTCTTTTTTTGGTTTCTTTTATTTCCATGTAAATTACCTTGGGATGGGGGATGGGGGAAACTCACATGAAAAATAATCTAAAACCCACTTTGAAATTATTTGAACTGATCTAGTTATTTAAGGTACTTTTCTTTCAGTCATTATTTTTAAAACATGGTTAAACATTAACACAGTTTGATGACCTCTTAATGCTTAGGGTCTGGTTTCTGGTGCTGAAGACTAACTCTAGAACAAATCTAAATCAACTGCCCCATACTCAAGTTATTTTGCAAAGATAAGTCTACCTATGCAAGCACTAGTTTAAGATCTCAATGTTACTGCCCAACATTTATTTCATATATCAGGCTGCATGTGATTGAGCTGTGCAGCTTCTAACTCTCCTGCCACTTTATAACAGTGTCTTTCTACTAAAACTACTTTCTAAGTGTCCTCCTTAAGCCTATTTAAGTGGTGACATCTATTAAAGGGACTCTGAAAAAGACAAGATATCACCATCTGTACAGATTAATTCTCTTTCTGCTATGGCAATTCCAGACTCTAACAAGCTGATTGTATTTTACACGAGACCAAAAGATCCCTTGCCTTTATGAACCAGAATCCTATGAACAGAACCACATTGGCCATTTTAGACCACAAAGTTATTTATGTATTTAGATGGTTGTTCACTGTAAAGTTCAAGCAGCTGCTAAATACAAAAGGTCAGTGAGTAATCTACATAGCCCTGCCACAGGTTCCACTATTGTCTGCACCTCAAAAAGATAGATGAGGGTTTGGGAAGTGGTCTGTTTCATCAAGATGAAATGATAACATAATTAGACTCTCCAGTACTCTCTAGTTTATGAAGCTACAGAGTATTATTAGCATGAAAATTTCAAGCTCCAGGGGCACAAATATGTTAACTGAAAATTGCCCTACAGCTACAAGCATTCTATTCCAGTAGGAACAAATGTCTGTAAATATTAAAAACATAGCAACTTGAAAATATGGAACATTTTCAAATTAATGTTCTTATCTAAACAATCTAGGACATATTCTATGATCCAACTGAATCCACAAAGCAGACTGAAATGGCTCCAGGAGAACCTGCTACTTACAAAAAGCCAGCAAAAGAAATCCCACAACATTCTTCCAAGTTTAAGATATAAGAGGATTTGAGATGGGGAACAAGTGAACTGACATTTTCATCTGCAGGTAACTATAAATGTACACAATATATGTACTAGAAACACCTGGTACAGGTACAATTTCAATTACATTTCTTGCAATATGACACTGAGGAAGGTGAACAAAATTCAGCACTACAGTGTTAAGATATTTAATTTGGGATCCATTAAAGTTCTAACGTCAAGGAAGACAACATCTGAGATAAAATAAAGAGATTATGATACGTGGGCGATTACATAAAAAAATACACTCAACATCTACTTATAATGATGAGCTATTTGCACAGAACACAAATTTCAATTACTTCTGGATCTTGATCTCCTTTTAGGTGAGTCTTGAAACACTTTACGTTTGGCCTCTCCAATATTCTTCAATGATGAACCTTGAGAGATACAGAACGTGGTTTTTTTTTAAACTGATATCCAAATATTTAACACTTAAAATTTAAAGTTAAAAACTTTTCAATTTTCCACAAAATGATGTTATTTCACACACACACAGTTAACAAAACTGACTGCCATTTTTATACAAGTTTTTCCAAGTCTCACAAACTTTCAAACACTCCCTCTCATTCTTGTCATTGCCCAAAGCAGCACCTGTTGGCTTCTAATACTTCCATATAAGTCTTCTTACAGTGCTATAAAGCTATTTAAATTTGAAAAATAATAGCTAGTTAAATTTGATAAAGTTCACGCAAATGGCAAACTATCTTCCTCCTCCTTTCTCAAGTAAGCAACTCCAAACCCCCTCAAATATTTTGGAAAACAATCAAGACTGTTCATCAAAAACAAACACCAGAAAAAAGCAACAAAAATACAAGGAGAAAAAAAATAAAGTATTTGCAAACTTGCACAAAGTCCTAAAAACTTTGAGTAGCACAACAAAATGCCAAATGGCTGAAGGGTACAGAATAAAGTCTGGAATAGTTCTTCCTGAGATGACGATGATGTGAAGTAATACACTTTAGGCATATATGAAGAAAAGGTGTAGCACTGATTAAATTTTTTAAACCGTTTCTAACTGTCCTATAAAAACAACATCTCAAATTTTACTAGCAGTTAACTCTTCATCTTCCCACCATCCACTTGTAACAAGCAGTGGATGCAATGGCAGCTGCTTATGGGCAGAAGAAGAATGAGAAATCAGCAATGTCTAAACAGCAGAAGGTTTACATAGAACAACTTTTCAGAACAATGAGCAAGAAATGTAGACTTCATGGGTTGCGTTTATTGGAACCATTGGCATTCCTTTGCTATTGGCACAAACACCAAGAATTAAAACTGGAAAACAGGGAAAGCTGTTTTCCCTACAGGGTCTCAAATATGTGCTTAGTTTAACGCCACTATGTATATCAAATTTAGTTAGAGTACACTAGCACAGTTTTACGTTTACCAGAGTCTTCTTCAGATTTGGGAGAGGTCACTATGGCAAACTTTGTGTTATAGCGAGCTTTCTGTTTTTCACTAAGCATGTTCCACTGCGATTCCAGCAGCTCTTCAATCTCCTCACTCGAAGCATCTGGATGTTCAGCAACCACCTATACATGCAGAAATAGGGTTGAATTAAAAAAAAGTGACCATTGGAAAGAAAGGTGTACACACTTCCATCACTTTGGAAAACTGGATGCAAACAATATCTAATATTTCTGCTGTAGACAGAACTGGAATAAAACCTACTGTATCCAGTTCTGCTTTGAATAGCCACTTCTCTCTCTGTCTTTAAAAAAAAATTGACTAGGATATTCAGAAGTATTAACACTAATTTTGGAAGTATCTATTTGCCTTTTACCATTCAAAAAATGCAGCAAGTGGAGTAAGTATAAACCTTGTCCTGTGGGCATTCAAAAAAACGTGTATTGTATGCTCAATGAAGTTTAAATATAGATCCACAAATGACAGGCAAGCAATACTGAAATATACCTTTGCCTAGAAAGAAATCCATCAATTCAGACCAAAACACATTAATCATGGAACTCAGTACACCTAACTCAGCAGAGATTTACATAAGTTAGCATCTGCTGCAACATTTTCCTGTATTGATTCATCATTTTTGTATTATGCATATGAACACTAGGAATGCACAAGCTGTGCATCTTTTTTAATGTTATAAGCAGGACACATAATATCCATCAATATGGAGTTTAATAGAGTTTCTGGAGGTATATTCAACAAAAAAAAAATCGAGTACTAAAAAGAAAGAAAAAAAATCCTCCCAAACTCCTTCAGTATAACCCTACTTCTGCTTAAGGAAAATCAGGTTTGATTAATCATACAAGTCAAAAAAGTGTATGCTTGTGCAGAAATGAAACAGTACATTTAAAAACAATCCTTCTCATCTCATTACCCAGCATTCTACAGAATCCTACCTAAGTGATGCAACTGATACCCCAAAAACACAGAGCAAATCAAAAACAGTCAAGAAAGCAAATACAGAATTTTTTCTGGTAAGGTGAAATGATTAAACCTAATTTCTTAGAATTTAGGGTCTTAAAACTACATTTCCTGTTATCAAACAGGATGTAAGTGTGACTGTTGCTTTTCCAGGTGTTAAAATAGTTGCAGCACCTTCCTTTCACTGGTCAGTGTCTAGTATGGAAATCCATGCTTAATTTTTCTCCTAGTAGAGTAGTAAGAATTGTCTTGTAGTAAGAATTTCTATCTGGCATAATCCATCTGCATAAGGCTTGAGGAGTACAACTACCTTCGAAAGCCTCTACTCAATTTTGATTAAAATCCAACAACTGGATTCACATTATTGAAAGGGAGGAACATAAACCCACAAGATACCCCCTTCCACAAACCTCACTTCTTCAGGATATGAAATTAGCATCAATTTTTACTGTTGTCACAAATGTACAGGTCATTGTGCCCAATGAGGGCACAGAGCCATTTAATTCTCCAAGAAATAACTAGATATATTCAGAGAAATGAGATACACATGAACATTACCTCCAGTCTCAACAAAATAAGAATAAGAATAACTTTCAGCTGACTAGCAGTACTGTGGAATGACAAGGAAAAGACACTCAGAATTCTTAAGGGTGAAGGGACCCTTGCAAATAAGACCTCCAAGGAAAATAAATGCTTAGTAGTCTTCTCCAAAGTCTCCATGTTAGTGAAACTATTCCTTAATTTTCCTCACAGCAGACTCAAGGCCCAAATCAATTAATGTAAACAGTGTAGCTCTCTGCCTCCCACCTGAATGATACCTTTATCTCCAGTCAGACACTTCCTTCCAAGGCTTACTAGCCTTGTATTTTTCACAGGGGAAGCACACAATACAATAGTACAAAATACATCTTTACACCTTTGGTTAACAGCACAAAGTACTTAATACATCACTACAACCACAAAAGCATTCCAAGCTTTCAGCACCTCCCTCAGGGATGTGGGAAGTGTGTCTATTAAATCATTAAAAACATTCTCCAGCAGTTAAATAATAACAAAATCAAACCAAGATATGAATCTCACTACCACACAGACCAGGCTCCAAGCAAGACACAGCAGAAATGGCTCTACTTTTAAGAGAGCTTGGTATTAATAGAGGACCTCCAGAGGAGTCCTCAGCCACCCCTTCACTTCCATCCCTTCCCAAGATTGAGGACAGAGAGCCTCTTCTAAGTCTGTAAGGTTCCTTTTTTCTCAGTTTCTACATGCAAACACTAAGAAAGCCATACACTAAACTCTCCAATGCCACCAGTACAAGCAGCTCAAAACCAGGTTTGTTTTTTAGCCAGCATTATCCCTCTTGCTGAAACACCAGAACATCTACAACACAACAAAACAAACTCTGGGTGAAAGTCATGCAGGTTGAACCAGATAAGCCTAACAGAAGGGGACACTCCAAATCCTAGATTAGAATTTCCACCTTCCACCAATGGCATGAACCTGCCATTTTAAAAGCAACATGAAAGCAAAAAGCATAAATATGTAAGTTGGCGTTTCCTCACTTTGCCAGTCAAATTCCAATCAAGACAGGTTCTTCTGATGATCAGTTAGAGGTATCTGCAGCTTTCACAACCTAGTTTCATTCTACCCACAGAAGTGTTTCTGTACCTGTTAGAGTGGATCACACATTCAGGCAGATTTGGGTTTTTATGACAGATCTTATTAAAAGGTATTCTAGGCAGAAATGGCAGGATGCCCTCTTTCTAAAAATACGTAATATTTTTTAACTTACTTCCTTCTACTTAATTTTGTGCAACATTAGCCACTATCATCAGTGAGAATTTCAAGTTTAAGAAAGTTTTTCAATTTCCTGAAATGACACTGAAGAAAAAGTACTTCCTCAATTTCACATATTCTAATGGTCTTCATATTTTCTATCTATTAATTTGAGAATTACAGCATAACCACAGTAGGGAACAAAGCCTGATAAGTGGCACAGAAAATAGAAATACCAGAGACTCAGCACATCTCTTCTCTGCAAAGTGTGTTTGGCTAAGAGTCCATAAAGCTAGCCATCATAATCTCATTTCTTCCAGAGAAACAACTGTACATCCCTCAGTATTGCAAAAGACTTCTTGCTACATACATTGAAGGACAAGGAAATTCCCTCTTGCAATGTCACTTACAGAAAAACTGTGAATAGAACTCATGTGTCTCCAACACGAGACAGATGATTTACCCACACAGCTTTTCATAATTAATATGTCCAAATCGGTATTTAATAGTCTGGCTACAAAACCATTTCCTTTCCAGAGCCAGGAAACTGCAATGCTCTTCTCAACTTAACCAAAGACACCAAAAGGTTTATGTAACACTGTGCTCATTTTAATTCTCAATATTAGCTTAAGTTTCAAGGATCTAGTAAGACCCCAAGTTGAACCACAACTAATTGACTTCCATCCAACAGAATCTGCTTTCCAATATTTCTTTATAAAGTTTGCACCTATTAATTCTTTTCTAATACAAATATGCTATAATGAAGTCAACCATTCAGTAGCAAGAGTATGACAAAGTCAGCACTAACTTCCTGATCCTTCTGTGAACAATATGTAATAGTACAATAAAACATAAGATATCACACTAGCTTCGGATTGTGGAACAGTACTGTAAATGGAGCAAAAGGTTGTGAGGAAGAAAAATTATTAATCCTGATTTTAAAGTAATAAGCTACACCAGCAATAGTGCTTTTACACTTTTAGGTCTTCCTAAAAAGTGTTGATAATAAGATATTTATTTATTCTACCTTGTATTGGAGTATAAGTGCCTCATGAGGACCTGGTTTCTGTCCCAGAAAGTTCCACATACTGACAGTGATTTTTACAAGCTTTGGTAAGCAGATTCTTTTGAAGCTCAGCAAAATGTTCTGGGTAAGTAAATTCAGTTTTGAGGTGTTCAAAGATAAGGGAACACACAGTATCAACTGAGCCATGTCCTCAGAAAGAATGTAAAAGCTATTTACAAGCAGATTGTCATGAAGAGCATAATCTCTGCTATATTCGCCTGAGCATATTATGTATGCATATGTATTACACTGTACATACACTGAAGACAAAATATGGCTATACAAAGTACTACTGGTTTACGTGGGAAGATACTAACACAGCTTTTGCTCGAAATACAAAAGCAGTTATCACTATCTTGTTTATATTGCTCACATTCCCTTCTTTCTCCATTTCTGTCTAGAATAAGATTTGATGCAGGGATACCTTGTGAAACCCAGAATATTATGGATTGTGCAGCAATAACTAATTTTTGTTTACTAAAGTAGTTTCTCCACGTACAGAAATGAGAAGAGGCAATCAACAATAATAACAGCTAAAAGAGACTAACCTCATCTCTGTACTTCTGACAAAAGACCAAAAACTGAGATACTGCATCGCCCTTTCTGCTTCGTGGAGTAGATGCTGGAGTTTTCTTTCTATTGAGAGGGGAGCCTATCCCTCTTTTGGATTCTGCCTGTTCAGATGACTTTTGAGGAGTAGTATTCTTGTCCTCCAACTGACTGCTCTCTTGCATATCATCAGCAGCAGACAGTTTTGATGTCCTTCTCCTCCTCTTGCTAGGAATGCCAGACTCCTTCATTGATTTCAGATTTGGAGTGCTTTCTTCATGTGAGTAGGACGACTCATCCATCTCCTCCAAGGGTTCCACGGCAATGCCAACCTCCTTTGCCACTCGAGGATTCAGGTGGGGTCTGTCCCTGACATAGATGAAGGTGTACTTGGCCTTGCGCTCCTCCACTGGCATTCCCACTGCCTCACTGGCTTGCTTCACACCCATCTCCCACTGCGGCCGCAGCTTCCCCGACACCGGCTTTAGCATCTGCAACAGGAGACAGCCCCGTGAGCACTCTGCACACTTGGGATTTCAAAATGCTGCCATTAACATCAAACAACCCCACGAGACTTATTGTCATGCAGGTCTGTAATTGAGAGTTCAAATGGAGCTGTGTTTGATACTACTGTAGCACAGATGAATCCATGACAAAGCAGAAGAGTACTCATGTTTACTAAGTAACAAACAATAAATCTCCCCATCCTTTGCATCTATAAATGACATTTAAGACTGAAAGCTCCTCTAAAACAAGCCATCTTAAAGCTTTTTATAATACCTATTTGTATCTATTACACCCTTTTAATAATACCTATTTATATCTGTTACATCTCTGTAATGCTAAAATAAAAAGCTTCAAATCTTGCCTGATTTGGTAACATCTTACCTTTATTTTCTCTGATTTAGTGAGGGCTTGTCTTGCACTTTCTTGGCATAATTGTTCAAACTGGTCTTTTTCTTTGAAGGGTACCAGGCTCTTCTCAAATATCCAGGCTCGCTCTGGGGCATCTCCAAAAAACTGAACGTGATATTGACGAAAACTCTTCTTCTGTCCTGAAAATTTAAAAAAAAAAACAACAAAAAGTGTATTTATAGATATACACTCTGGTAAGCCCCTGCAGACTTGAAGTGTGTAAGCTGCTGCAGTTGCCATAACAAAAGCACAGAAAAACTGGATAACTTTTCAAAAAGTTAGAGTTTATGAAGATATAATTTATGAAGTCTGACCCAAAAGCTCAATAGTTTAATTCCCAGCAAGAACATGCTTGGCTAAATTAACGCGAGGTTACAATCACCTGCCAGTTTTCCACGTATATTAATTTTACATGTAGGTCTGGGTGTTTCTGAAAATGAATTTATCATTCAATTCTCAATGAACACTGAGGAAGTTCCACAGCTTGGAGAGCTTGTGCACTCAGCCTCCTCTCTGTCTCCTGAAGTTTATTTTTTGATATTCTTAAACAGAGACACATATTTCATCTGGTTTTAACCCTTGCAATGAAAACTTCATATTAATCAAGATTTTTCAGGAATCAAAGAAATCATTAAAGGATTTGGCTGGCAGAAGGGAGAATGGAATGATAAGAGTACAATTCTGACATCTAAATAAGAAACATTTTTTCTTCTACAACTAAAAATATTTCCTTTTTCCCCCTAGAAAAACAAGAGGAACACTATCTCACTGTGATATGATACAGGCATACAACCTTTCCTTTCCAAAGGTCTCAGCTACTCTACAGAGAAGGGGGGAGAAACCACTTTCAAAACTCATCAAAGGGTTCAGTTAACAATGAATTTCTAAAAGGCAGAGGTAAGAGATCACACTTAAGATGTCCTCTAACACCTTGTTGATTAGAACTTGTAGGTTTGCTAAGTGTTCAAATTGTGGTCTTGTTTAAAAATAGAAAAGGTTTTAACCTGCACTTCTGTGTTTGCAAATTCAATCCTGCTGGATCAAATACGCTGCCTACAGTAGGTGTGGTTCCTCCAGTGTCACCACACCAGTGTGTGCAACACACAGACTGGGCAGCAGACAAACTCAGGGAAGGATGGACACCCAGTAGGTACAAATAACATCCACAATTCTGTGCTACTGGGGACTTCAAACCAGGTCTAGATTCCATCAGGAATTCCATTATTCGTACACTGCATGTCTTCAGGCTTAGTCACCAAAGAGATCTAGTGGATTGCTTCACACTCTATTTTTGGGGTTTCTAGAGCTAGAAAGAACTCTCTTTTCATGATGATTCAGCCAACGTTTATTTTAATAGGGGATTAATCTTGTAAAATATGGCATCTGGAAGGGTAATATGAAATCAACCTAATTAATGGTATGGGCAAAAATTTGAATATATACATGTAATGTTTTATAACAATTACAAACTTACACTATATATAAAAAACATCTATGAGAACTACAAGAACTATAGCGACTCATCTGAGATCAGACATGAGGATCCAGAGGAAGGGCAGAGGGAAAGTCTTGGGATTGTAACCATCACACATCCAATCAGTAGTCTAACACATTTTCCAGTGTTGTGTAGTCAGGAACAATTCTCTTGCACAGCAATTACTTTGTGCTCATCAAGAAAATGTTTAAGTAGTGACTGCAGAGCTCTTATGACTTAATCTGTCTATTTTACCAGGATGCCCTGGCTGCATACAGAGGTGCCACAGCCTAGATTTCCAACCTCCTGTAAAGATCTGCCATGAGCCCATTTGCCAAGCAGGCAGGCACTGTGCTCCTTCTGCACCGTAATGCTGGGCAGCTGTAATTGCCTAATTAAGGAGATTAAGTCATAGTGCCTACCACTAGAGTCACAGAACCCACTGGTGAATCTTCAGGTATCCTCTGAGAGTTTAATTTTACCAATGCTCCTGGATAAAATAGTGGCACAATCATTAATGGCTGTTACATAGGGAAACTTAATTTTTAGCCCACAGAATCCTGAAGCAACTAATTGTTGGCAGTTTGGGAGAGTGTTCTGGGAACCCACCACTTCCCTGGTGCTTCTCTGTATCTGAGCATCTGTGGTTGACCACAGCCAGAGACAGCATATTGAGTGAGATGGAGCTTTAGCCAGACCCAGCACAGACTTTCTTACACAAATATGTACTTCCCACAAGTTGAAAGTTATTAGTTTTTATGAAGCTTAATCAGCTTGAATGATCAAATCAAGTAGCAACATACAGAAATTCAGAGTGCTTATAAACACTTGATCCTAAGCCTAGAAATGAGAAATACAGAGACATATCTCAGTGTTTCTACTGCTCCCTGATAAAAGACCTTTTCTTTTTGCAAGAAGAGACTTCTGATAGTGCCTAAATAATAGAGAGTAGGTGGAAGGTAAGACTGAAAATACCTACTGATAGAAATACACACATCAGAATGCATTTAGCAGTCAGGATGGCTGCTCAGACTCTGACTAAACTCCTCAAGGAAAAGGCAGGCCCAAACCCACTGCAGAGCAAACATGAGAAATCACCATCATTCCCATTACTTCAAAGTGAGGGAAATGAACATTACAAAGTAGGTGGGCCCTTCCTTCTGTTTGTGCTCCACAGGCTGCATTCAGACATTTGGTACTGGGTTTTCCTGGGTCTGTTTCTATATTTTCTGATAAAGATGCACTACGAAGATTCTGGATAATGAACATAAACCTTGCTCCTTTCAAGGAACAGAGCAATTGTTAGGAACAAATACACAGCTCTACTACTCTCAAAATCCATCTCTTTATGTCAAAATAGATCTAATAATCCAGAGACTAAAAATGATAGGGACTGCCTGATCCAAACTCTGAAAGACTGCTACAAGGAAAATTTGTCTGAGGAGTCTATAAAAACCATTCTAAAAATTGTATTATGAATGCTTGAAAAGGTTCTCAAGAAGCCATTTAGTTTACTACCAATTTTGAATCTAGCTATAATTCTAGAGATATTAATTCAATTTGTTCTTAAGAACCTCCTATGAATGAGATCAGACCATTTCTCTGGGCAATCCACTCCAATGCTTCACTGCTTTCAGCCCTTCCAACTCTTTCTTAATGTGTAGTCTAAATATTTATTACTACTAAAGCATCAAAAGTTTCAGGTATCAGAAAAGAGAACAAAGGTGCAAATGAGATTAAGAAATTGTACAGATTCATACCTAAAAATTTCATTAACACTTGGTAGTTTTTGCATTTAAAATCAACCAATATTGTCTGTAGATATCATTACTGACTCCATGAATCAGAGAAAATTTAGCTGCCTGAATTATGGATTGCTTTTAGTAAATCACAGTCATCAGTAATATTTAATTCCCATCAGCTTAAATCAAATTTTTACCCTGTATCAATTTACCAAGCATTTCCACAGAAACAATAAAAAACTCTGTTAGGTTTGGGTTTTTTCATTTTTTTTAAGAAGACTCCACACAGTTTGACAGCTTACAACTTTGGTATCTTTCAGAGAACACTTGAGTTAAAAGACAGCTATATGCTCAAGAATAGCATTTACATGATTTTAACATTCCTGCTGACAACAAGTTGCTGATCAACTGCACAGATGAAGAACAGAATTCTTCCAAAGCAATCATTTTGTACACCTGAAGAAATCTGAACGACATACCTTTTAGTTTAGTGTAGGCATGGAGAACAGGATCAGCAGAAACCATACACGGCCACCATGGGAAACCTGACACTTTTGACCACACTAGATCTCCTATATTATACTTCAACAGATGGACTTTTTCCTCTTTGATGGTACTTTGAGTTTGATCTCTCTTAGAAGAAGCCTTAAAAAGAAAAAAAGAAAAGCCAAACTGATCATCATCTTTTGTTCAGATATGCACCAGTGGTAATAGAAGGAGGAAAATAATAAATAGTTCATAAGAATAAAATGCTGTCATGTTTGCTAGTAAACAATAATTGCATTTCATGTGTAATGAAAACTTTAAACTTTAAGCCATAGTTTTGGTTCTGTAACAGTGAAAAAAATCCACATTCCAGTTACAGTTTTCTATTTAATTAGAAATATTGGAAGTAAGCTGTGGTTTGCCTTGATCTTTTCAAGTAACTTCTGAGAGACCATCAGGAAGGCTTAATTTGATTTCAAATACATTACCTGAGCACTGGATGTAGATGTGGAAAAATCAACCTCCCTCTGTATTGAATATTATTGATCAAGTTAAGTGCCATACACACAAATGTAATATTAGATTAAAAAAAAAAAATCAAAAAACCAAAACCAAACAAAACCCCCAGACTAGAACAGATTGAAATACTGTCTTTATGTCTGAAGAGAAACTACAAAAATAACCAGTTTTAAAACACCAAGCCCTCCATCTTTCAGCTGTTTTTTCACATACGGAGAACTTGTAACATGAACCATTTCCCACATACTTTTGTGAGATTTTTTTCTGTTCCAGTTCTAACAGTAAAAGTTTGTGAGTGCTCCATTGATGCTGTAAAGCTATTTTAGCTATTGGAAAACAATTACAGAACTATTTCCACTTCAAGGGATAGGTTTAGCTACAAGGGTGCTTTATGTTCCCCTATGATAGACACATTTTTACTACATCATAACAAAGTTCAGCAACACAGACATCTCTTCACCAACTAAAACCATTTCACAGCGTTAGCTGTATTTTGTCTCTCTGGCTTCATCTGTTCTATTTGATATAAATAGAGTGCACCTTTATCCAGGTAAGCACTAACTCTGTAAAAAAGCACAGAAGGTATCCCATCACAGACCTATCACATATTTTACAAAATCACACATTTTGAATCTCCTTTTTAATTTTCTAGTACTGAATTTATATGCAACATTTAGCATTCATCTTTTATAATACCAGCTCATCATGCAGAAGGCAGTTAAAATTAATTAAAAGTGGCAAGAGGAAAGAAAGAAGACAGTTAAGAAAGCAGAAATCTAGAATTTAGAATCAAGTACTTGAAGCATTTATGCTGAATCAGAGTAGGCCACTTTACCTTGTATATATTTTCAAATCCAGAAAATACTCTCAAATAATTACCCATTATATTCCAAACACAAATAACTAAAATCTCTGATGTGCTGCAACTGCATAGAGATTTATTTGCAACTCAAACATAGAGAGGTACATCCAGTCAAAACCCCTAAAACTCAAAGTACTCAGAAATCCATTTCTCAAAGCTTTTAAATCTCTGCTTGGAAAACATACATGAAGCCATGTCCTCTGATTGCTAGGGACAATTACTCATCCAGTGATTCAGCTTTTCTGATGAATTCAGACTTGGTTCATGTGACTCCAGCCAGAGCTACATTCCCATGTCTCATGGTTTTTGGCTCTCTGAGGATTCTCTAAGAGTGGCTGAAAACCCCTCCTGCGAGCTTGCCTCAAGTCCAGCACTCTCAACAGACCTAGAAGGTTCCAAGCAGATGCGAAAAATCAAATGCTCTTTCTAGCAGTTAAACATGATGTGAAAAGTTATGCTTAAAAGCCCAAAATTAAGAAGTCCATATGTCAGGGGCAGGTCTGGAAAAACATTAATCCTAACACAACAAACCAACTTCAGCATTTCAGCTGAAGAGGTAAGGATGGATTTTTTTTTTCAATGAATCAACTTTTCAGAAATGTGAAAGTTACTCAGGAGTCTGAAACTCATTTTTAATTTATGACTCCCTGTATTCTTCAGAAAGTGCAACTAAGCTACAAAGATTTATGACTCTAGTCTGAGAGGGAGCTGGCTGGAATAACGAAAAGGCTCCAGCAGTGCTTCTAACTGCAGCATAATATAACAGGGGTGGCAGTACAGGGATGAATATCACATTCCAGTGTGTCTACAAGCACTTCACAAAATTCTAAAAATGCCCAGAATTCTTTTAGTATACTGGATCATGATAAAAAAAAACTTGAAAATGAGAGGCTCTGACAAAACCTGTAAGGTTTATCTGTGGTGGGCTTGATGTACTTATGTTTTTTTTCTATTGATAAAACATTCATACTTTAAAAGAATGGCAAAATACAGCACAGCATTCGATATCCATGGAGCTCTCATATGAGATTTTTCAGAAGTCTATAGAAAATATCACCACTTGCTCACTTCCATTTCACTTTCCCACACCATTCTGGTTTAGTTTGATTTTCTCATTCTGGGAATTGCTCTGATGTATTCCATAGGCATCTCAACAGTAAACAATGAGGTGCAGTTCCTGGCATGCACTTTGGACATGCAGCTGTAGAACACCAACACTTTATTCAATACTCCCTCTCAGAAAGATTTTTGCAAACCAAATGCAGACACATGTATAGATTTTACTTCAGCATTCACGTAGGCCTATTTTAATTATTAATGCGATGGGGGAAAGAAATTATTTCTAAACAAATTTGCCACCCAATCCCCTCAGGGTATCTCTCTTCTCATACACTGAGGACTGAAGCTCCTTTACAAGACACTTGTATTTTCTGCATTTTTAAAGAACAGGAGATCACTGTCATGTTACAAAGTGGTATAGAAGAAAAGTAATTCGGCTTGCAGTTTCTTTTTCCTCCCAAAGGAAACAGAAATTGTTTAGGGAAGTCTGAACTCATAACAATATGTGGTCAGACAGCACAGGGCATCTGAATGCACCCATGAAGATAGAGAGGCAGGACTAGAAGCACCAGAAGTCCTGTGGGCTGGGTGAATGCAGGGAAGAAGAATGCAGGGAACATCTCCTCCTGCCAGCCTGACCAATTCCTCCTGTGATGATACTTAAACAAATTAAGATGGGAAACTCCTGGTTTAGAACACAACTGTAAAGAAAGGGAAGATCTCACAAAATCAAACTATTTCAAAATGCCTTCCCCTCAAATTTTTGCTCCTTTGTGTCTTTTTCATGACTTCTTTATTCTTGAAATTGGTCTCACTTGTAATTAGATCTCCTACCCATTAAGTCAACAGGCTTCCTGTGCTGCAGAGGAGCACAGAACACTCCCTGGTTCTGTCACTGCTAAGTCTGGAGTGCCCTGCATATGCCCCATCCCATTACCTTTAACTGCAGTTTTGCCAGAATTAAAACCATTTAATTGCAGAACTTCCTTCACCTCTCCATCCTTAATTATAAGCAAGCTCTGCAGCCTGAGGAATTCCCAAACTTTAAACCAGTTACAGTAAACATCAGAAGTAAACAGCTTGGGATCAGAGTACTTTTCTACTTTAAGGAATTTGAGGATTTTGTTCCCCTTTCAAACACAAGACTGCAGAGAATTTACAAAGATGGGCAGTGCTGAGGTGGAGGTGATGACTCCCACACAGACTAATCCTGACACTGGCTACACGAACCATTCCACTGGCTTTGCACCACTCAGGATGGCAGGCACTGAAATTCCTGACTTTCTGGAGTCATGAAACAACTGCTTAGAAAGGCAGCTAGATGGATTTCAAGTTTATTTTGTGTAGGAGGATGTGGAGTCTGAAAATTGAGTAATTCCTTTACAGCAACTGAGTTTTCCCTTGAGAAATTATGACTAGAGGAGAAGCAGCATCCTCAAAAACTCATGTGGGTAAGCAGATGCAATAGGCTGAGAAGGACTGAAAAATAAAACAAAAATTTAACATGCCTTTCCTCTTTCTTTAACGTATGACAGATTTGTTTGTCATTCCCTCAGCACTTTCACAGGCAATGAGTGACAGGCAGATTGACAAGAATTCACAACACTGTTGTCAGCATTGTACCAGCCCAAAGAAATGGCTTGGCCATAGAAAACACTAGTATTTAATTAACTTTGGCTGCATTTGCTCAAAAAAATCCAATCAACTTCCATTTAGTTCTAACCTGCCTGAATATGATGAGACAAAAACACACCATGAATAATAGGTCATTTCAAAGCTTAAAAGTATCTTAAAATGACCAAAATCAAACTCATTTAAGGACAGCATCTTTACTGCATGGAGAGCTTTAGGTTTGTTTGTAGACTCTGCTAGGAAAACACCATGATGAGTGTTTAGTAAACAAGGGAGAAAGAAAGGTTTCTCCTTTCACCTAGAAGGGTTATTAGGTGGTGTCAGATTGAGATTATTTTATCCCTTTTAAAAGTACTCAGTCGTGTTTTGGGTGTACTTCAGCAATTTTGTGTGTATATGTTCATGTGCACACATATGCAAGGAATTATAACCCTTCAAAATTATTGTAAATTACCTGGAACATCAAAGAACTATATAAACTTGAAAAGTTATAGAAATCATACAAAAGCTACAGAAATCATAAAAAAGCTATAGAAATCATTAAAAAATTCCTCTGCTAATTGTCACAAAGGGATTATACAAAGAACAATGTTGAGAACTGGTGAAGTTCTCAACTCTTCACGACATCCTAAGAATTTAATATTGGACAAAAAAGTACAAACCATTAAGACAAGTGAAGACAGTAAATGCTCTTTTCTGTGTAATGTAACTAGGAAGTACATATTGAACAGCTTAAGCTGCAGATATCTGGTATTTCCGTTTTCATTTTCAATTCAGTTTCACTCTGTAGCAAAGAACTTCCACTTTCACTATAGCAGAAGGCCCTGCTGCAAACACAGACTGCTGGAGGTCCAGCTGCAGGCCAGGATAAAAACAAAGCTCCTCACATTACAAAGAAACCAAACCAAAATAATCAAGGGCCCTAAACAGAATATACACAATTAAAATGAATTTTTGAATTGAAGTTAGAGCACACAAACTCACGCAAACCTATTTTTTTCCTATGGAAAAAGATAAGATTTGTTATGGAAAAAGCTAAGATTGGTTGCTGACCAAATCCACATTATTTTTCTCTTCCCACTATCTATTTGTGCTGTGCTTTGTCAGCCAAAACTCCTATTGATTCCCATAGACCTGTGTAATGAAAATAAAAGTGAAAATATTTTGTTTTGTCTTCCCTGTCTATCAGCACAGATAGAGAACTAAGGAAATGGTAGTAGAAAAAACTTCATTCCTTTCAGAGATTCAGGAGAGGTGGCTGGTGTGTCTGGAGAAGAAGGGAGCAACAGAACAGAAAATATTATTTTTGTAATATTTTACTGCTTGCATTCTCCAATGACTAAGGACATTATAATCTAAAAACCCAAAAGTAACAGGACAGCAGCCCCTGTTGCTGTCCTTCCTTCCTCAAAAAAACCACCATAACAAATGTTATGTTCTTAATAACAAATATTTATGTTCTTAGAAAAGCTCTTGTTTTGTGAAAAATTCAGGAATTTCATGTGCCAAAAGACAAATCCACATTCAGTCTTCAGCCCAAGGCAGCCAGGGATGCAGGTACTGTCCCCAAGAGTGACACCCTGTCATCCCACAGGGAAATGGCTGCTTCTCACTCTGTGAATGGTGACAAAAATCTCATCAACTCAAACCACTTCAAACCCCGAAACTACAACTACAGCTGATCAAAAGCAATGCAAACTCCTCTCTATGTACTATTGCTTCAAATAAAAAATGTTGCAACTTAAGTCTCATTTTATGGGATTCTGCCTATACAGTATCCTCACAACCCCCACTGACTAAGTGGTTTAAATTTTTTTTAAAGATTATAATTCACACATTATAGTGAATCTGTTTATCCCCAAAGGGCCTGAGAGGCCCTATGTTTATTCAAGTATCTCCCACATTCTAGGATGTAGGGGAGTATATTCAGATAGCAAGTAACAAGTAACTGAATATATTAAGAATAAAGCGAAAGTATTTTTCACTTGTTATATTCTGTTCATTATGAAATGGGAGAATGCTGTGCAATTACATATTTGCAAACCACTGCCTACAGAGAATGTTTCAGGCAGAAGAGTAAGAGTAAACCAGAACCTCACAATATTAAGGAAAAATGTGGAATTATTACTACAAATGTGGAATTACTACAAAATGGAGAAGGATGAGGAAACAAAGAAAGAAGCAGTGAACAGGCAAAATTTTATGTTCCATCTTCAGTAAAACAGAAGAGGACACTACAACAGAGCATTCAAAAGTCTGCAGCTCCCAAAAGGCCACTGCATCCATATCTGCACAATTAAATCTGCAGCAACCTCATAAAATATACAGTGAGGTAAAGACTACTGAGGGGGAGAGGACATGAAATGTCTACATCAGAACAGAATAGCAAACAGACTCTATTCTGAATTGGCTGGTTAAGTTTTTGGCTTGTTAAATTATACCAAACTAGAGAGTTAACTAAAATCTTCCAAATTCAATTCTGAGAGCAATTACATTAAATGTATTTCATCAAGTTATCCTTCTTCCATTACTAACCACTTACCTAATTTCTTCTATCGCTAAAAGGGGGTCAAATCTGACAATGTGAAAAATTATGTTTGCAGAAGACAGTGTATTTTTATTTTCCTGCCACAACCCAGATTATTTTTTTCCTCTCAACATACTTAGAGAGTAAAGCTATAAAATAATGTCAAAAAATGCTGAAGAAAATCACTGCAGATCTGAAAACTCTTCCATGCTGGCTGAGGCTGTTTGAACCACATATTAAGTTTTATCACAATGGGTTTTTTTCTTCCATTTCCTCCCACAAACTCATCTAAAGCAGTTAGTGAACAGCAGGCTGAGTATCACCATGCAGGACCCTTCTCTCCAGGAGGGAAAGTAAACAAAAGACAATAAAATTCATTGAAGTTTAGACAGGGATTCAGAATGTAGGTTGTGGATTTTAAAACAAAACAGAAGTTCAAATTTGTCTTTCAAATCAAGCAATAAACTCCTGGTTCCATTTCAATTCTTTTTTTTCTGGCTTTGGTTCCCTCATTAACAAGTCTCTAGCAGATAAGAAAATTCCATTTAAAAGGAAATCTGTCTACTCAAATCAATCTTCCTTTACCCAAACACTATATAAGCAAGTATTTCAGACATAAACTTAACATGATATTTTAGTAACTTGGACACAACTCTTCTTTCAGAGTAAAGAGCTGAAGAGAAACAGACTCAATCACTCATGGATTCAGTAAAATGTGAGATCTGGAGCACTTCCCAACCCTCAGTCTTTCTTAAAAATATGGAGATTAGTTTCTTTCAGCTGTTTTACTGGATTTCTGCATTTTCATTTAGATGACCTCCTAAATTTGAAATTACTGGCTTATTAATGAAAGGTTCCATGTTTCAGAAATTTAAACTAGATAATGTTTGATCATAATGAATACACCCACCTTTTATACTTAATATTAGAAAAAGATTTCTGCCTATACCCTGTGTATCTAACCTTCACCCACCCTCAAGGGTTTAAACTTTTGATGTGGTATCTGGGTAAGACAGTGTGGATACAAGATGCTACAGAAGTCTGTAAAAACATAACTGTAGAGCCACGAGGAATTTTGGCATGAGAAATGATTATTTCTGAACAATTTCCACATGAACTTCACACAGGATAAGGGAATGAAAACTAAATCATCTCAGCATACCTACAGATTTTCAGAATGCCATATCCATATGTAGCTTGTTATCTGCATGTACCATGTTTCACATTCTTCAAGATCAGAATCTGTAACAGGACCTTATCTTTAGCACTCTTCTACACCCTCACAAATTTTTCCCAAGACACTTTGTGAACAGGTATCCTCCTCTTGGCAGCTCAAAGACATCCAGGACAGCACGGGTACATGTTCTGAATCCTAATATTGTCAGAAAACTGAAAAACCCAAGTCCAGACAGCACTGCCAAAAGGCCACTAGATTTACAGGACACTTTTCTGGTGAAGTCAGAGATTTATCTCTACATTTTCTGTTTCAACAAGAACACTTCTGAAGGCAGCTGGCTAAGCTTAAACAGAACAAATGATTATTTGCCATAGAAGGGCTCTGTTAGCTAACTAATACTTTGACATAGTCCAATTACTACTTTGCTTTAGAGATCAGACCTTTAAAATTAATTCCCATACCTAAAGGCAGGCATGAGAAGTTCCACAGGTTCTGCTGTTACATTCACCTAGCAGGTCCTCCTCTTCTGCAGATGAAATGCCAAATCAGTGGTTAAAAAACTGAGACAGGTGGGGGAAGACAACCAAGAAACTCCTGAACAGACATTACCTTAACTTGGCAATGCTGAAGCTTATTTCTGAAACATTCTGTATTTCCAGCAATAAAAATGTACAGAAAACCTGGGAAACCCCAACCCCATATGAATATTAAAACAGGGCAATCTTTGCAGTGCAAAATCATGATGCACATAACCAAAGTGCTGTCAAATTCTTTCACTTCGTCACAAGGATCCACAACATACACTCAAGTTGACATTTATTTACCAAGCAAACAAAACAGCAAAATATAAACAAAATCAAGATTTTCTAGCATTAACTGCTATGAGGTCACAAATTCCCTTCGTCACACAAGCACAGCAGGGCTTGTTTAACAAAGATATAAGCAAGATTCAGTTTGCCCTCTTCCAGTGAGCTTTCAAAATAGTAATTTTTAAAAACCGTCCTTCTGAGAAGGGAATTAATTAATTAATTTCTGATTATTGACTACATACAGTTTTAGCTACTACTGTTTTATGATGCATGGGAGCACAACTCCTGTAGGTACTTTAGGTGTTCACAAAAAGCAAAAATATAAGTTATCCCCGTTGGATCTCTTTATTTATAATAGAAAGATGATGAAAGATGGTAATAGACAAACATAAAATTAGTGTCTGTGGACAAAGACCTCTTTTGGAGAACCTAAAGTTCATTTGCCCTACATGAAATCCACCCTAAAAAAAGGAAACTTGTAAAGGAGGCTGAACCCACAGCTCCAAGACAGATCAAAATATTTTGCTTTTGCTACTTTGCCTGAGGGTTACTACAAAATATCTTTCTTTATTGACAGAAGGGGCCAGACATTAAGGGACAGAAATTACACACTTTGCCTGAGGGTTACTACAAAATATCTTTCTTTATTGACAGAAGGGGGCTATAAGGGCCAGAAATTACATCTGGTACAAATCACTAATGTTTCCCAAATATCTGCCTGTAAATCCATCCAAGTAACACAACTCTGAATTGCAGATCTCACTCCTTGCTACATGTGAGACTTAGACATGCATTATTTTGGTTAAGCAGAACACTGAGCAGAGCAACAGAAAGGCTTTGCCATATCTTGGACAAAAAAAACCCAACCCAAAACAGTGAAACAAGCAGCAAATTCCTTGTCAAACCAGCCTATAGTGGTCAATACAGGAGGAGGAAAAGGAAAAGCTGAGATTTTAAATCATTTAAATCGTGACATTACCTGTTTAACAACTGACAATAAATCTGGTCAGTTTATAAAACCAGAAACTGCCATTAATCTCTCAACACCATCTGCTGCTGACATGTAAAGGGAAGTCAGTTCTTCCAACGATGGCTTACTCACCACTTTACTTCATCTGCCATGTCCACCATAATGCCCAAAAGACCAAAATAAAATAGGAAAAGCTCTGGAATGCACGAACCAATGATAAATATGAAAAAATGCAAGACATGCTGACATTGTTGGAATTTGACTTAGCTACATCTGGTCAGCTCTTTTCTACAGAAACCTGGCTCAGGGTTCAGAAGCAGTCAGGAATCAATCATATGCTAAATATTATTTACAATGAAAAATAATGAAATTGAGAACAATATAGAAAATCATTAACATGCCACTGTATGCATTCACAAGACATTTATATTTTGAATGTCCTCTATTTTTCTGGTTCCTTATTCTAAAATAACCACAAGACAGCAGAACCCAAAGGGCAGCACAGTGCAGAAACAGGATTAACACTAAATAGCATTCTGGAATTGCTTCTAAAATATGTGGAACAACACACTAGTACTGGACAAGCTGAAATTAAAAATTCATCAGGTTTGTGAGAAATCTACACAATGACCAGAAGTCCATGATCATAATAATATTTCTATTATTATGGCAGAATCTAGCAAAACAAGTAGGTAGCAAATTGAAAAGGTGAAAGAGCTGCTTTAGTGCCCTGTTACTTCACATACTGGATGCAAAAAGCTCAAAAAGACCCCGAGGTCTCCTTCCATGAACTCAGCCATCTACAGCCTTGAAATATAAAGTCACCAGCTTCAGAAACCTCTGAGTCAGTAACTGCTGGAGGCTGAGTATATCCAAAAGGAGCATCACTCTATGATTTGTGATTTCTGTACTCTCCATTATGCCTCCTCCACTGAACCCTACCCCGAGCTGAGGTGCTGAATTAAATGGCTCCTTGATCCAACTTGGTAGTGCTATTCTTAGACAGTATTTTTGTCAACACTTCAAGATATTACTTCATACTCAATTTGGATTCTCCCACCAATGTGTTTATTAAGAGAGAGGACAAAAAATGTATTTAGGGAACACTTATTGGGACAACAGTTTTACGTAAAAAATGCACTTAAATCAGCCAGAAGAAAAGGAAGTCTGGCATGGAAAGCCTGAACAAATACTTAGGTTTTCTGCAATTAATTTTGTAGCCACTCTCGAGAATACTCACAGCTTCTAATCTCCCCTCAAACCAGTATAGTGCTGTATGCTTTTTAAAGAACAAGTGGTTCTTTAAGATACTTTTCCAATGAGGCATTAAGAAAAAACAATTTAAAGTACTGAAGTAACAATTACTGCTGCACATCAGGAGCTGCTTAGCACTAACAAGTTCTCAGGGCTCAGCTAAACTTAATCCTTTACTAATGGCTAATGCAAAACAGTATTTCAGAAACTCTTCCAAAAAGGGAAAGAAGTTATTTCTCTTGTTCCTGAAGGGATCACCCAGAAGAGATTTTTAGGATTAGTCCTTCTCCTTTGGGATCCTGGTGACATCAGCCAGACAGCCTGTGTAATCACTCGCTGAAGACAGGATCTGATACCTCAAGACAGTATTAAAAAGGAAAATATAACTGGGTTAATTTTATCCTACAACTACAGATCCTGACTCTGACTCCTGAGGCAGCTTAGCTGCACATTTTGTGACAAGTACAGTAACTGTAATTTATCAGGAATTCCTAACAACTGATGATAAGAAACAATCAAGTCCTTCCCCTGAAAACATATACTTATTTTAGTTGTTTTTCTTTTTATTTTTGAAATTAAGACAAAATGAGCAATCTTGGGATCTGTCTGTACCATCTGCAGTGGGATAATAAACATTCAATGAACTCCATTCTCCAATATTACAAAAGGAACTTTGTGCTGGTCTCTACTGATTAGATGCAAACACCAGAGAAATATCATCACCTCCAGTGGAACCCAGCTTCCTGTATTTAGTTACACAGACACTATTAGAAGATCATCCTCAGACTGTTTCAGCTCTACCCTTACTGGGTTTTTAAATCTCTGCCAGTATGTAGATATTGGATATAATGGAGCTAGCCAGAAAGTTTTTCTCTGCGAAGGTGAAATGGCAACATAAACATATGACAGGGACTAGTGGAATTTCTCCAGCAATTTGCAATTTCCCCCCATGTAGCTACTGCAAGGTCATTACAGGCCATATCCTGCAGAGAGAGAGTAAAAACCTGCCAAGTTTCTGGTCTAATACTAGAAGAGAACTACAAGAAAAGGGGATAGGAAGCTATGTAGAAGGTATAGTTTTTGGACCATGTACATGTACTACACAGCTGGAAACCTTAAACTAGCAAGTGGAGCAGAGTGTGAACTTCCAGGTTTGTTCTGGACATAGTGCTGCTGCTTTTGTGAGCTACTGCACCCGTGCTGGGAAGCCAGGCCAGGAAGCCCAGCCAAAAGGGCAAAGTGCCACATGTAAGCCCATCCCAGCTTCTGCAGAACGAGCTCAGATGTGCCAGGATCACAGACTGGGCTGCTGCCACGGCCAGGGAGCACAGACCTACCCTGGGACCCCCAGCATGGGAGCTGCACAGAGTACACATATGTACTCTCTGTTTCCTGTACAGAAACTCTGCATTGCTCTGGGGATCATGCTTGGATTACTTCATATTAATACATGAAATAAACCTCAGCCGTCCTCCTCCAAACAGCATTGCTTCACTTCTAACACAAGCAATGAGTAAGAAAATCTCATTCCTCACTGGTAGTGAAAACAGTGACTTGAAAAGCAGTTCAGGACAAATCCCAGTCCCAGGGCACCCTGGCACATGAGCAGCTACAGGAGCCCACGAGTCTGGCACTGATTCAAACCTCTAACATGTGATACCCACCACCCATAACACAGAACATCCAGGGGTGCACTGCCTGACTTTAAAGCTGTGAAACCTCATCAGGAGAGGCATGGATTTTAAATTGAACTCCTCAGGTGGAGAGAAGGGGGAAAAGAGGGAGGGGAGAAAGAGAGAGTCACTAGTTGTCCCACACTTCATCTCCTTTTCCCCAGGAAAATGAAAGCATTACAGCTGTTCCTCAGAGGCCTGGAAAAGCTGGTGGTTATCAACAGAAATCTAACTCACATCAGAGCTGGGCAGATCACATTTATTCCCAGCTGAAAACTAACTCGCAGACAATGTTTTAAATAGTCTTCATTTCTGTTAACAAAAAAATGCCCAAACAACAAGAACACCCAACAGCAGAGCACTGGAACATTTGTTACATGATATGCCTCTCACCTCAGTGCAATAGTGATCTGCTGTGCCCATCAGACAGAGATATAATTACCCTGCACAAAAGGCAGCATTTGAAACATGGTGATTTTTGCTGAATAAAAAGAGTAAGAGGCTGGACAACAAGAAATTGAGAGAGAAACCAGATGAAAAATAAAACCAGACAAACAGGTTCTGCATTAACTTGTAACCTACAATAAACAGGTATCTGAGCGCAAAATTAATCAGCTTTTACTCTAAGGATATTTACCTAATTTCCACTTTGCAGCCACAATCAGCTACATAAAACCACAGTATGATGCACTAGCATTAAGGCTTTGGATGCTGGCCATGAAGTTTCAGGCTAAAGCCTGAAACCAAAGAGCACTGATACTAAGACATTACAGTTATCACCACAGAAAATACATGTATGTCACAAGCCTGACAACTATACGTGGACAAACGTGAAAAATCTCCTTCACATGTTCCCTCATATTTGTTTTTCCTTATTTTAAACCTGCACAGTTGCAAACCCTCCCTGTGACAAGAAGAAAAGCCCCAGGTTTTTTACAATTGAGGACTTATATAATAAAATAACATCTTGCAACCTTTAAATGCTTCTCCTTTTGACCTTTGTACTTTGAAGTGCACTATGCTAGATAAAAAAAAAAAAAAAGCCAGAAGTGTGACCCTCTGTTTCAACCTCTCTGAAAAGAGCAGGGTTGCAATATTGCAAGGGCTGAGATGAAGCAGGTAGTTTGGGTAGTTTTGTAGCTCGGGTTTGGCACAGGAGCAAATAACCCCATCACTCAGCAGCCACCGAGCCCCAACCACTCTGGGAAACAGTGTTCCAGTGGTTTTCTCCTGATCATTTCTGCCCTACAGACAACTCAAAGAAACCAGACAAACCTTTCTTTTCATTTTAAATGAACTGTGCACCAGGAAAAATTAAACGCCACTCTCAATGGACAACCAGTGTAAAACAAACTGCACAGGTGGACATATTAAATATCACCTCCTCTTCCTGAAAAAAAAACAAAATAACAAACCCACACAAATATGCCTCAGTTGTCAATGCTATTAAACATGCCGCCTTTTGGTCCAATTTATCCTTATTAACCATGAGCTGGACAAAGAATTACTCAAAATATTGACTCTGTCCATTCCTTTTACTTCTGAGTAATGATTCAGGAAAGTCTGAACCAGTTAGCATTAAAACATTCTCCTTAACAAAACCAAGGAAAACTCTTGAACAACATTCCTCAAAATATGAGTATTGATAATTTTAGTATAAATTACACATTCAAACCATAAACAAACGATAAATATTTCTGATACCTAGAAACACATTTACACAGTTCTGTGAACTCATTTATTATTTAGTTTTATTGAAAAGAACTGTAAATAAAATCAGCAATACAGCAACTCTGTTTCTTCTCTGTATGTGCGACCTTGGAAGAAGGTAACAATCAACAGGGCTGTGTTAATGGCAGGACTGGATGGTCTTAGAGGTATTTTTCAGCCCACAATTCCCTGATTAACTGCAGCTGACAGAAAACCATAACATACATTCTGTGTTTAAGGTGTGCATAACAATCCAAAGCATTCATTAACATTCACTATTGTTATACAATACCATTCTGAATTATTCACTGAGAAATTTAATACACATAGAAGTATCCCGGCTATGTAGGGTTTTTCCTCGGAGATAAAGTTATTGCAAACCACATTCCTTTAAATGGAGTCTAGCAATAAAAGCTAAATAAAGGGGAAAAAGGGTTCCCAGCAGCATTCTTATTTACAACTTGGTAAGGCAAATGAAAAAAAGTTTAAACATTTCTGCCAATGTTTAAAAGAAGTAAAAAACCAAAGAGCCTGACCACAAAATTAATGACACCAGATACAAGATCTAGATGTTTTTAATTAAAACAAGTCACTGGGTTGAAGCAAGCAAAACCAGCTCTTTTCAGGCAACAAATAGGCATAGGGACTACATTCCAATTGCCAAAATCTGATGGCAAAGAGGCCAGCTGACCACTGAGTACATTTTTCTTTTAATTCAGAACCAGAAATAGAGAATTTTTTTTTGTTTTTTTTCCCCTGAAACATCTGCTTATTAAGAAGCCAGAATACCTCATTCTCCAGGAGTTAAAGACCATCTCTAAATGCAGAGGCCTCCTCAGCTCCCTTGCTCAGGTGCACATCCTGACTAGGTCTTGGCTACACGTCTAGAGGGAGTTTCTGTTTCATACATCACATACTTCCACATGCCCTGATTTGCTCTGGGGACTCACTTTACTGATATGGAAACTGAATTTATGGGGTATTCCTATCCTGGGGAAGAAACAGGTACCAGAACTGGAGTGCATCTGTTCTTTTTTTGAGACAAAGGGAGGCATAGAAAATTACTCCCCCTGTTTGTGAGGCATCTACTAAATGCCTGAAGATGAGCATAGAAACACTGAAATTCCTGTATGATCAACAAACCTCACAAAATACAGAAAACAAAAAAAAGTACTACCTTCTTTTCAGTGGTGCTTGAAGTCTTTGACACTAATGCTGTTTCAACAAGACCCTGCTCAAGTAAGGAGTCATATTTTATGCTTCTTTTTCTGCTTCTCCTCTCCTTGTTTGCTGGCTTCTGTTCATTTTCCTCTGACTGAGACACATCTGCACCATTGTCCCCGCAAATGGAGGACTCGAAAAGAGGCTTCCCATTCATGTAGGTTTTAGTGATTTTCAGCTTTATTTCTGGAGAGCCATTCTTGATAGGAGTAGTGTTGGGAGGTGTTCCAACTCCCTTTATTTCCTGAGGTTCAAAGCGCAGCTTGGCATCTTGGGCCCCGGACTCGCCATTAAACACCCGAGAGGTCAGGTCTTTCAATTTATCAGCTGGAATAAATGGAAGAGTCTCATGGCCATTATATTTTTGCATGACACCTTCCTGTAGAGTGGCAGAAAGTTGTGCTTTGCCCAAGTAGACAGAACATTCACGATTCACTTCACAATTCTGAGGTTTCCCATTGGTATTTCCAAGGATCTCTGGTACCTGCTTCATTTTGATGCAGTTAATTTTTTGTGTTAACAGTTGAGAACTTCTTTTGATGCTAAAGTCCATTCAGCCCAGGTGTTTCCAGTCTTACACTGCTATATTAAGACAAAAAGACAAAAAATATTTTTAATAAAAAATGTCTAAAGCTATTAAGTATTCAGATAGACGTCAGCCCTAATATAAAACTCAACGTATTTCATTAGAGTTTTACTAAAAAAAGCTTTGTTTACAATCTTCAGAGGCAAAATGCCTCAATATCTGTTAATATGCATTACAAAAAAATTCCAAGAAAAACAGATCTATGAATCATCAATTCTATTAAATCGAAAGTGGAATGCAAAATCACAGCTTTCATTTCAACCATTTGTTAACCATTTACAGCATGAGTGTTGCCTACAACAACTACACAAAGGTACTGCTATAGAAAACAAGTAAGAGGTTAGACCGAAGATAATATCATTATTAACAACATAAAGCAGATGAGTTTACCTCCAGGAGGCTGTGCCAGCATGGAAACTCCACAGGCTGTGTTCCTGTAGCACCTACACTATGGACAGCAGCATCACAAACTTCCCTTCCTCACTCTCCAAACCTCAACCAGCCATCAAAACACACCCCCGGCAGAAACACCACAGCTCAGAGAGTCTCCAGACATCTCCCAAAGCATTCTGGCTGTAAGAATGAATAAAGAGTGAGCCTTTTGGGCCAGGAACACCAGCCCACTGGGAAACAGCTAATCCTTCAGGCTGGTGACCATACTGCACAAAATTTAAATGATCAAAGCAACTCCTGGAATTTCAGACTTTTCATGGCAACAATATCACCTAACACCCACTTTTCATACAGAATTCTGCAGACATGCAACAAGCTAAAACTGCACTATTTTTAGGCCCTAAACAGGTTCTCCAAGGACTCTAAAAGCTATCCCTGCTTATTTCAACATTATACCACGGTTGCAAACAAATCAATCTGGCAGAATGACTCCTTTGTGCTCCTAAACCAGGCAAGATGATGGTTTCAATTTTTAAAATTTACATGCATAGATTCTTCATATTAGTGGGTCCAGTATATACACGATATAGAAAAATACACCATCATAAATATTATGAAAACTCAGCAAAATACTCATCATATCCATGCTCAAGGCAACCAGTTTCATACACGATTAAGTCCAAGGACTGTCACATCGAATCAAAATTTCATCAAATCTAGTCTCATGTGCTTCCAAAAAAGTGCAGCAAAAACCATGAAGAATAACTATTGAATTGTCAGTTGCTATGGGAGAAATCCCTTCTGAATCTCACCTTGTTTATTAATGCACGCGGTTATAATATTTACAACTGGCATATTCCTCCAACTTGCATTTTTGATAGCTCTACATCAGGAGTAGCAATGCAAACATGTTCATAACTGAGCACTGCTGTAGCCTGCCAAAGCTTCTTAAGGATGTCAAGCCTGAATTCAAAGCAGCTGACAAACACGAAACCTTTTCATTTACAAAGATGCCGAAAAAAAATGAAAAATCATAACTCCATCACTCCTTAGCAAATGCTCCAATCTCCCTAACATGTTGCTCTAAAATATCTACAAGATAAAAGGCTGTGTTTCCACACAAGCTGTGTAGACTCATTTGAGAGATGAAAACCCTTCTCGCTCCAGGAACAAACAGCAGTCTGAAAATCTGGCATTAAACAAGGCAAGGACAGCAAGTGTACCTGAACTCCAAGTGAATCTGCAAGAGAAAAAAAATCTAATCTTTCTTTAGCCAGATGAAGTCTGAATTACTAATAAAATCTCTGATAAAATGAGCAGAAAGCAGCTGTCTATATTAACTTTTCTTAAGAGGAATCAGATAAAAGGAAACTCAAAACTCAACCAGAACAGAATAAATGACTAAACCTAAAGGGAACTGATATCCTTTCACAGCATATTCTCCAAAAATATGGACATGAGACAAACTCTTCAACCCAATTAATAACACGAAATAAGTGTTTCAAGCTGTGATTCAGCAGATTTAACTGAAATCACATTTCTCTTAAGAAACAACTAGTGACAAATTCTATAAACCTCTGGGCAAAATGCAAACCTGCTGGGAAGCATGTCCCGCAGCTAGAGCGCAAAATCCCTTAGAAAAACCACCAAAACCAAGAACAAGACAACCAAAGCACCGGACTGCTGCTGAACCTGCGCTTCCTTGGCAGGGGTCCTGCTGGAGCCAAGCGGAGGTTGGATTTGGGAAGCTCCGAGCTGGGCCCGGGGCAGAGCGCGGCTCGGCGCGGCCGCAGCGCCCTCCGGTGGGCGCGGGGCGCGGCGCGGCCCTTCCCGCCCATGGAAGGTTTCGGGATGGCTCCCTCAGCTGCCGGTCACGGCACCGATGGGCTTCGGCATCGGGCCAGCCGCATCTCCTAACCCGCAGGTTGTTCTGTGCTGCTGAATTATAATTCTCACTCTCACCACATAAGTCTTGAAGCTACAAAGCCGTCCAGCTTGAGGCACGCCTCCAAAGAAGCAGCAAATAATCCAGTGAGGCTGTTACTCGTGCACCCGGTCCCAGGACAATGATGAATTAGAATGGGTATCTTAAGAACGTCAAAACAAAAATTGCCATAGTCACGGAATAACTGAGGCTGGAAGGGATTTCCTCGGATCATCTATTCTGACCCCTAGATCAAACTTCTCAAGGCCTTGTCTGAACAATGACGCACAGAAAAACAAGTTAAAATCTGTGGCTTAAAAAAATCAAGTTATTCTCTTTCTAGCTAATAAACCTAACAGCACGCACTCCATATCACAAAAACAAAACAAACCAACCAAAAAAAAATCCCAAACCAACCAAAAAACAAAAAAAAAACCAGAAAAAGAAACCAAAACAAAAAGACCCTGAACTTTTAGCAGTCACTTTGATTTCCCCAATCCACCTGAAGATACACAGATTTCAAGAACTTCAGTGAGTGACGGTTCAGTTAATGATTCTCACAAACACAGGTCACTAAAAACAGCTGAAAGCACTGAAAAAGCCTCCTCAAATCACTGGAGCCTAGAGACAACAAATCCAGGAATAATACTGGTAAAAGGAGGAAGTTAATGTACCCACAACAATTGTAAATGGGAAAATGAAGACAAAGGCAGTAATTTGAAACTGTAAGGTATCAGGACCAGGAGATACAGATTATAAAACATGGGAAATAGACCAAGTTTGTACAAAGATTTAATGGAACCAAATGAGTAGAGGCTTAAAGTAAGAGGCAGAATAACAGGCTAAGATAACAGATGTGAGTACCTAACACAAAATATAATCCCATGGGGAGATGAGACATGTAGACAGCAATTGGCAGGTTAGTCACCATCTCTAGGACAACCAGTGGGATGGAAATTAGTGATACACATCTCAGTCCTCCTTGCAAAAAATAAGCTACATTGTGAGGTCTGGGTAAAAGAAAGAAAATCTACACATGGGAATAACAAAGGGTTTCAGGAAAGAAGATAAAAATTTAAGTCAGGTACGTTTTGCACCACCTTTACTACACAAAACTTCACAGTAACACTGTAAGAAGAAAAAGGACCAGGCCTTTGTGAGAGGAGGGGAACAAGCAGGAAAGAAGGGACAAGGAGAAAATAACCACCAACCAAGCAGGGCTGCTGTGAGTTTGGAATTAATGCAGGGAGATCTAGAAGACAAGACATGAAGGAATGAAATGAAACAGACAGATCACAGACAAGATCTGGTTGATTCAAGTAGTAAGAGTAAGGAACTGAAGCAGCTGAGCATACAATTAGATTTGGTATCTAAAATCAAGTGCACTCCTGCTGGACCACAGCATCACACAGAAGCAAAAGCAATCCCTTATCTCTTTCTAGATGATTCTAGAAACTTATTGAAAAGGAAAGTGGGGGGAGGGCAGGGAAAGGAAGGGGACAAAAGCAACACATGCTAGTAGGAGCTAATGAGCTTAAGCCAGTATCGTCCCATACTGAATGTCTGGTGACCCAACAAGTACCATTTTCACTAACAAAGGGGAAAAAACCATTATAACCAGGAGTCTGCTGAACAAACATGATGTTTTGGCTTGTGAACAAATAGCTTTCAGTATGGAAAAGAAGATCTCTTATCAGATGAGGTCTCTAGAATTTTTAATCAATGACAACTGGATAATCCTTGTGGTGGCTTTGTACACATTTTCATACTAAAAAAACAGGTTCTATATAAGGCAAACTATCTTGCAGACATTTTAAATCATGCATTAATTACTTGAAAGTTCATCATCTGACAGGAGTCATGAGTCAAATGCAGTTAGTGTGCATGTCAGATTCCTCCTTCACTGTCCAAGCCACTATCATTTATGTGATATTTATTGGCCATTTCTTCCACATCTGCTGTAATTTTAGAGATGCTTTTCTGGTGTGTCAGAAAGAATGGAGTACTCCATTCCTTTCAATTCTGCCAAAGGGAGGGAACTGAGTAAGTAACCATCAACGAGCATCTCTATTAAATATCACTTTTATTTTGTCTAAGGGTTTTCTTACTCTGGTGAATTACTTGGGGCAGGCACAGGGAGGTGGGGGAAAGAAGAGGAGGATGACACACCTCAATACAAATTCACACTAAGAGAACTTTATCCACAAAAGCTATTTTTATTACCTACAAATCAGGCTTTCCGCTGGCCCTAAAAAGCTAATAGATGGCTGCTGCTTTTTTGTGTTAAGAGTGCTTTCTGGTAAGTGTTCTCCATTGTCTCATCAATTTTAAGACAAAAGGTTGTTTTTCAGATCAGAATGAGAGAAAATACTTAACGAGATTCAGAAGGTTACAACACTTTTTTTGCTAATACATTTGAAAACCTAAGTATGCTTACTCATATTATCTCGTATAAAACCCTAAAATATCAAACAGGAGTAGATGAGTATTTACTGTTGTGTAGTACAACTGTTCTTCACTGCATTAAAACAATGAAAAATGACTACTGGATCTAAACAGATTTTTATTTTAGAAGAAAACACAACTAAAAATTGCATTGCAAGATTGGCCAAAAGTAGTCACAAACCAGTTCTAGCCAGAAAATTCAAAAGCATCATCTCTCATGAAGAAAACCTTTACTGTAGTAGCTGAGATAGAACTGAAAATAGGAAAATTTTTTTAAAGCATTTGTCCAAAGAAGACGATTTTTAATGTAAAAGCACCTGAAGTAAATACTTCATTAATCTTGCAGTGGATATAACTACAAAAAGTACATTTTGAAAACTCTGTGAAAAAAGTTAGTGTACTTACAGTTGCACTTACTACCCAATATTACTTGCCACCAAATATTTTTAGGGGAAAAAGAAAGTATCCATCTTTTAAAATTTGTTTTGGATTTGCTTTTTTTCCCCTGATGGATAAAATCTCTGAACTTCAATGTCACAGCCTATTTTCATGAACCAAAACAAGTATTTACTGCCTTCTTATCAAGACAATAGGTAATACCAACGTGTACATTTAACAACTGTAGAATGGAAAGCAATTTCTTCCCTTTAGATGCCACTTGCTACTGCAGAAAGCAAGCTCACAAAATGGATGGACTTGCTTTCTTGCTCTTCCTTGGGAAAAGCTTTTGCAACCAACCCTTTTATGTGGACAAGGCTAGAAGATTCGGCAAGAGGATTCCTCTCCATGAGTTCCTTTTCTTAAAATCCCATAAATACTTTTTTCCACTGCTGCAGAAATTTAATGTTGTCAGCTCCACTCATGCTGCTGGAAGTGGGTGAAGCAATGAGATACATTTGAGTAAAATCAAATTCTTCTAAGGTGTTGTAATTCTGTCTGAAGAGAGATTACACATACCACTGTGGTGGGACCACAGATCAAACAGAAAAGAATGGCTTCTCCTGTGCACATGAGCACAGAGGAGCACTGGTGCCTAAAGTGGTAGAAACTAGTGAATATACCACCAGTATTTGATAAATACAAAGGCAGCCCCCAAACCTGAGACTTTTCTGTGTCCTGGAGAGCTCCAATGGGAATGGTCCCTCTCTAGCAAAACAGGACTCAACAATTCAGTTCTTCCTCAGCTTAGTTCTTTGCTCACCAATGAAATGATGTCTCTCCTTGTCTTTCAAGCAGGTCAGAGTTGTGCATCTAAATAGCTTGGGAACAAAGAACCAAACACAATCACACACAATCTCAAATAGCACAGCACTTCAGTGCAGAGTTCCTTATTTACACTGCTTTTTCACCTGGTCTAACACTACTTTAATTTCCCTTTTTTAATCCCATTGCCTTTTTTTGTCAGCATCCCACCTCTATTCCTTGCACCACACTTTCAGGATCTGAAAGGCTTACATAACATTCACTGCAGCAGATAAACACACTATAATCTGCTTCCTCCTCACTGTGGCCAGTGATCCTGCTCTTATTCCCATATGTAGTTGTGACAGCATTGCAACTGCCTGAAGCTTCACCAAGAGAATCACGAAAATTTCTGACTGCGCAAATTCTGAGGGAATTCAAGGAAGGGAAGTTCAAACCTGGGGTGACACCACTAAATGTTATAGGCAGTGAATTAAGATGCAGTGCTAACAAGATGTTATCTGCTACACCTCTACAGAAATCAGGGTTTGCCAGACCTGACCAGACAGCAGCTAACTCTAATCCAGAGCTACAATCATTTTGCCTAGACCCTGACAAGTCTGCTATCTTTGTCTATCACAGCATTAAAACCTGCTCATCCAAGTGGGTGCATTTAAATGCCAGAAGCACACTTGGTGCATTGGAATCATTCTAGGAAGTGGCAGTGACACTGGAGATATGTGAGGCTTTGCCAACACGATGAAGGCCCAGCTGTATGTACACAGAGAGGGCACAAAAATCCTGGAGCAGCACTAGGCCACATCCTCTGTTTTTTACAGAAGCAGCAACACATCGCACTCATAGTGCACCTCTCTGATGTGGACAGGTAATGTGTACAAACAGCTGATTTCTTTCACCCAGTACATTCAGCTTCACATCTCATAGCATTAGGTAAAGATCTGGAGGGTAAAGGTCACAGGTAATTAATCCTGACTCCTGGCACTACAGAATTTACCTTACAGATATGCACCATTTACTAAAAACTGCACATACCCACATCTGAATGGAACTGACTATAATGTGATCCTGGCCATACTGTGCTAATTCTGATCTACTTCACACAGACCATAACCATTTACATGCAACTACATTAATAATTCTATCAACATATTACCTTGAGGCAAAACACACGCACAGAGGGAACTGGCAGATGTATGCCAGGAGCACTCAAGCAAGGCCTGAGACTTCAGACATTAGAAACTCTTCAAACAAATCCAAATACTTCCTATGAAGTGGCCTTTCTGGTTTGGACATAACTTGAAGTATTTCCCTGTGCTGGAGCTTTACCATGCTCCTGCCAAAATGCATTACCATCATTCTCAAGGTTCTTAATTCCTTTTTTATTTCTTTTGCTACATCTACATCAAAAATCTCTCAGAAAGTGATTAGTGTAACTGTTAGAGGTAAAAGGTCTGGAATTTGAGTTTTAAGTTTCTCTAGATATAGTGTACCTTATCCATTCCACTTGTAAGACAGAAAAATAAAACACTTCTCTGTCTAATAAACCAATTCCTTCCTGTCCACTTTCCAAAACTTCTGTGTAGAGAGGTTTGCAGTGGGTATCTCCTGCAATTTTTTTGCTTTCCTTTCAGCACAGTACTAGCTTTGTGCATTACTTCACTGTCTTATCAAATTTAGTTCTTTGGACAAATTGTGTTGTACATACTTCTCATGGGAAAATCTAGTTCTGACTGTAGAAATAAGTAGTGTTAAGCAATTGTAGCTTCTCTCCCTATTTGCAGAGTTTCTGCAGGCTCAGCTATCACTACCATTTTGAGCCAGGCTTTCACCTGATGAATAGATATTCCACATGTACTTTCAGCTACACATTTTATGGCTGGAACTTGGTTTTTGCACTACTGCTGAATTTCAGTCACATTCCACATTTAATCCCAGCATTTGTTTCTAGTTTGTTCAGGAGTGCTACTATAAACCAGCTTCTGAGTCTGCATTTTGCACTCACAGAAAAATCACATTAATTTCATTCTGAAGTGTTTGATTGAAAATTGTTGCCAACCACTCCATATAGGGAAATTATCCATATTCACATCTTTCACCCTACACTGTTCTACAAGGTTCATACTTTGGCTTAAATCCCTCTGGCTTTATTATCAGACTGGAATCTAGGCATTCTTTACTACAGAGATAACTCCCCAGTTTAGATGTTTCAGAGTGCCAGTGCAGTCAGGATCTTTGCTTCAATGAAATCCCACCAAGGCTGGCAAGTTCCACAATTCATTTATCTGATATGTGATCTTGGGAACCTCAGCTCCAGAGACTAACCATGCCACAGCATGAACATTTACACTTCTGCTTATTAGAATGAATAAATATGTGGAATGGCTCCCAAACACCATCACAGAAGGCTGCATTACTACATATTCTTTCTAATGCTTCTTTTATTCTTCAATCAGTAGCTTTTCAAAATATTTCAAATTCCATTTAAATCACATTTCTAATGAGATCTTTCCTAACCTCAGCCTTTTCTCTTAAAGATATTTTTGTCACAGAATATCTCATCTTCTGCTCCTTTGTGTATCTCTTGTTTACTATGGCAGAACTCAGAGAACAGAACTCACTCCTAAATGTTATGATCTTTGACTTTGGCAAAGAAAACATGGAATTCTGATCTTAGCCCTCAAGGCCAAATATGTTTGAAGATGATTTGTATACCCTGAGTTTGGCTCAGCTGGTTGGAGCATGGTGTTAATAAGCCAATATTGTGGGTTCAGGCCCTGTACAGATCACTCACTCCAGTGCTGGACTCAATGGTCCTTGGGGCTCCCTTCCAACTCAGGACACTCTATGATTCTGTATAAAACACATTTTTAACGTGTATTTTAGCATGGATGTGAGATAATAATATTTCAGTATTTTGTATAAGGCACAAGCCAAGGAGATGTCACAAAGACAGTTCAATGGTGATCTCTGTCAGCCAGAAGAACAAGACATCCTTGTGCTCCTCCAAAGAGACACAGAAAACCAACAGTATCCTTCACAGACAGCAGAGGAAAAATGGTAAAGCTTCTATGAAAATGAAGTTCAATAGTACATCATGCTGCAGTTTTCCAGTTATTTGCCACCTAGGTATCCTTACCCCAAATAGTTCCAATTTGTGCTGGGGAGCTGAATATCAAAGTTCAAAAGAAGATCAAATTGCTCTCTTGCACAAAGAGGAAACAGGACAAGCTAAAAGGATGGGAACAGAACTAGAAACAGAGCCATCACCTGTTGAGCAATCCTTGCAATTTAAAACATGCTTTAAGTCTCATATTTTACTAGTTTCACAATAAGTCATATACTAGAACCTGCATCAGTGGTGCCCCAGGGCAGTCATTTTGCCCAACATATGAAAACTGTGAAATACATTAAGTTAGTACTTCACTTTTCCATACTCACTAAGTACAATCTGATTGCTGTGAAACATTCAAATACATTTTCAAACACCTACTTTCCAGGTAGCTCAGCACATCATGCTACCCTAAGAACAACTTCCATGCAATAGTATTATTCCTTAACATTAGCAAGGATAGTACAAATCCTGCTTTTGGTTCAAGAATGATTCACAGGTATTTGTTTATTGCACACAATATGCAGTTTCAAAAATTCAGTTTATGTTATAATCTACTGTATGCTTTGGACAGAAGTTGCTTAATGAATGTACAAGGGAGTCAATAGATTATCTGGTGCTAAAGTTTAGAGCTGCTTGTCAGGAAGGTTGTTGCATAGTCCATCATGCAATACTTATCATCACAAGGTATTAATATATATTAGTTTATATTCCTGTTTACCATGAACTTTGAGTATTTTTGTAGTTTGCTATTCAACCAAAAGGGCACCAGGAAGGACTGTGGTCTACATTTTCCTTCTACAGATTCCAAAAACTTCTCCTCCTGCTGATGCTAGAAAATATAAATTACCTATTAGAGATGTTGCCAAACTTGATAAGAGCGTTAAAAATAACACCTGATGTAACATTTTACTAACTTCTGTCACTGACAGGAAAAAGGCAAATACATTTATACAGCTACCTCCAATGACTTCAGGTCATAGAGAAGCCAATTTGAAGGTGCAATGAAGGCAGAGTATTTAGGTAATTTCTCTCTTTTCCTTCAAAAATGTTCTCAGAATCAAAACCTACCAAGTGACCATTAACTGTACAACATATCTGACCGACCCATTTAAACAACCACTTGAATTTACAACCAGCAGGGTGACTATTGGCACATCAACAAGGCTGTCCTTACCTTCTCCCTTTCCTTTCTCCCAAGTTCTCTGCGATTATGCCCCAAAGGAAATGTGGACTCACACGTCAAGCTCTGACGAGAAATTATTTTCTCACTTCACTACCTGAGCACTTATCCTGGTGCCACGCTCCATCTCACCTCTCATTTACATCACCAAGATTCCAGTACATCCTTGGTGAAGACACTTCTCAAAGCTACAGCCTAACTGGAAAGGGATGTTCCCTACAAACATGGGACTTACTGACCCACTTGAGATGGGGCTATAAGCAACCTGCTCTAGTGAAAGGTGTCTCTGCCCATGGCAGCGGGGTGGAACTAGATGATCTTTAAGGTTCTTTCCCACCCAAAGCATTCTCTGGTTCTATGATCTCCATTCTTCCGTCATCCCAAGGCTGGATTTGATAATTACACCAGATCTATCACATCTACTCAACCATAAGGCCACTTCAATTGTCTTTGCAGATAAGTAGTGAAAGAGCTCAAACACAGTACTAAAACATGCAGCCATCATCTATGGCATTATTATTAGTCCCACCCAAGCAGTTCTTCACTCAAGCCTGATTACTGACTGTTAGGGAATCTGTTGTTTTCACCAATACCACTTAATGGATGCTTCTCACTGTGCAGCACACTGCTCTTGAGGACAGGTTTAATTTTTTTTTCCCAGAAAAGGCCTGGCCCTTTACCTTGCTCTATGCAGGAAATACATGCAATTTTCATGCATTAAACCATCTTCTATGCTTAAAACCTAGGAAATGTCGTGTGGTTATATAAGCAGGAATGACCAGCAGTGACCAAACTGCTGCAAAATTTCTGTTTGTATCTTCTACTCATCACACACCAGATCCTTGACACAGGAATCCAAGCAGAGCAGGTGAACATTTATGCACATGGAGCCCCACTGCTTTGGGGGCAGTCAATAGGCTTTGATCGACCACAAGGAAACACTCACATTTATCAGGCTGCAGAAACAAGACCTCGCTGGGGAAATGTACTGACACCGGTGGAACAAAAAGCAGGCTCAGTGCAACAATGAGAGGTGAAAGGGCCACAAACAACAGGACACTGAAAAACAATCTCCTCCTGCCATTGCTTTGCTGCTTTATTAGTGCAGTGTTTTGGACACAAACTCACATATATGCATATATCCATCACCCAAACACTAGAAAGCAACAGTCATTTCTGCTTCCAGTCTAAACCCAAGCAGGGTTGGTTTTGCTGTAATATCCAGTCTATGACATGCAGGCAATAATTTACATGCTATAATCTCACCTGCAAAACTACCACTGGCTTCAGAAAAGGCATGTAGCCCTACAGACAGTGAAACACTTTTTTTTATTCTTACCAGCTATTTCTTGGATTCATATTGAACTAAAAAGAAATATATTTTATTTTTATTTTCCATCTTCTAAACTACTTTAAATCTAAACCCTTAACGTATAATGGCCTAGTTCCTTCTGACATTTTCAAATAATATTTGATAAAGTAGTAGGTTTTACTGTACTTTTAATACCTGGATTTTTCCAAGCATGTATGAGGGTGGATAGTCCTATAACCTTCACACCGTCTCCAGTAATATTTAGAGTCTATTCACATGCTGAAAAACCCTGTCAGATTTTCTGATGGTTTCATACTAGACAACAATCCCTGAATGATTTAATATATGGGATATAGACAGTTACTGAAGCAACCAAAAATTGCATATAGTTTAAGTACTGAGCCCTGAATGGCCCTGCAAAACAGTCAAATAATCCACAGTCAAATTCACCACACTGTGAAACTGAGGAGTTTATTAATGTTGATATGCTGCATTTCCCAAGCCAAATTCCCACAGCAAACAAGCAAATAATAGCTTCAGAAATAAGTTTGCAGATATTCTACTAACACACGAACATTTCAGTGAAGAACCAATTTATTCTTGCAGCTGAAGCCACACTTTCCATGTGTAAGGAATGTTAGTAACCTTATATATATATATATATATTTATATGTGTGTCTGCTTAAGACTCTTAGCAAAATCTATTACAAACTTCACTGCCACCCCAGTGTTTACCTTCCTTGGATGTATGCAAAGGCTAAAAGCCAAACATATCTTCCTTTTTCATTTTTTTTAAAGCAGACCTATTTAGCTTACTCAGTGTGGGGTGCACTAGCCCCTAAATTTAACAATCATTATAAACCAATTTTAATGTAAATGCCAATAAGAAAATATTCATGCACACAAAGTACACGGGCAATGACTGATACCAGCCTCTTGCTTGCCTTATGTCTGTTAGCAAGAAGCCCATTTTCTCTGAAATGTATTTAAATATGTTGTTTACTGGCTCTGTACTTCTACTAGTGTTTACTCCTCCTTTCAGCCGACATATTTAAAAAAAAAACCAAAACCAAAAAGCAAGTATAAATACGTTCAAGAAGTATGGCAAATTCCCTTCTCCACCCCCAGAGCGGTAAAGCCACAGCAGATGAGCTGTAACTATGGCCTTGGGAATACAAGTTCCCCAGGCTCTTTTACCACACAAATATCAATTCAAGTTACAAGAGCCCTGTCCTCTTGTACTTAATGAATATCGAGCCAACGAGCCCGCACGCCTTCGCAGGAATGTTTTCTTTCCATTTTCCTAACAAGGCTCTCCTCCCACACCGGTCCAGGATGGACCGCAGAAGGGTGTAAGTGGAAGGATCATCACACCAGTGTTTAGTGGAGGAATAAATCAAACATGGCTTCCCCCTCCATACATTTCCAGAGTTACATTCACTCCTGCTGCCGTACAATCTCAGTCCTACCCGGCGGGAAGGGGCAGGAGCAGCCTCCACCTCCCCACACCCTCACCGCCACGGGGGGGGACATTTGCAGCCTCGCTACCCCTTAATGGGGCTGCTTAAAGCCTGGGGAGGGTTTTTTCCCCCCTTCCCATCGGCCGTGTCCCCCCGCTCCGGTTTTCTTTCTGATTTGCACTGATTGATCCCCCGTTCCCCGGGGAGGGAGGTGGGACGGGTGGGCACCTCTCCTCTACCCCTTTATGCTGCCCCCGACCTCCCGCAGCGCCGGGGAGGAGGAGGAGGCGGCCGGGGGGAAAGGATGAAGCTGCAACAGCCGGGACTCCGGCTCGGCATCGCTCCTTTCCGCTCCTCCGCCACCCAAGAGTCAGGCCCAGCCAGCGGCACAAATCCTGCGGCAGCCTCGGGGGGGGACGAGGGGCAGGCGGGGGGACCCGCGGCCCCGCAGCGAGGGCCAGGTAGCGGGGGGAGGAGGGGGAGCGAACAAAAAAGCCCTCCTCCGGGGAAGGGGGAAACGGGAGCTGCGGGCTGCCCGGGCAGATGGAGACGGTAAGTTTGAGGGGAGCGGAGCCTCGGGAGGGGGAGTCCCCGGGAGAAGCGCCGGGGCGGGAGCGGGGGGCGCGGATGCCCCGCCACGGAACCCCCCGTCTCCCACGCTGCCTCCGCTGCATTTCTGCCGGGCAGGGCTCGCGGTCCCGGCCCGGGAGAGCGGCTCCCGGTGCCCACGGCGAGGCGCGCGGCCGGGCGGCAGCATCCCCGCGGGCGGGCGAGCCTCGCCGCCGCCGCTCCCGCCTCCCGCCCGGGGCCTGCGGGAACGTGCCCCGGGTGCCTCCTCCCTTCCCGCGGGGGAGAGCCAGCCGCGCTGCCGGCCTACCGACCTGTGCCCTAGCGCATCCTTCTCCCCGGGAAGCCGGGCGAGGCGGCGGCGGTATCTCGGTGCCGGGGAGCGGCGGGAGCCGAGGCGACACAGCGGCGGCGGCGGCTCCGGCGGGTCCTGCGCGGCGGCCCCGCCCCCTCCTCCGGCCAGAACCAGCGCGAAAAATCGGCGGCGCTGATTGGC